>NC_056677.1:122200798-122887400 GCF_018350195.1 Panthera tigris | reverse complement strand
GCTGCACAGGTCTGGGTCACAGTACACAGTGTTTGTTGCAGTGACCTTACTTTATAAAAGCACTTCTGGCTCTGAGCATTAGTCTCATCTATAAAATGACCAAAAAAAATACATCCTGTCAATCTTATGAGGTCATGGGGATGCCGGATAGCTAGCGTTCGGCACATATGCCCCCTGATAAAAGGTGGTCCGGGTGCACCCGGTATAATTGTCAGGGTTCTTTAAACGTCAATGAGGGACGCAGAAGAGTCAGCGTCCAGACATTTGAAGACAGGGGAACAGGCCACGAATCCGGAGAAGCTAGAAAAGGCAAAGGACTCTCCACTAGGAACGTAGCCCTGCCGATACCTTCATCTTAGGCCAGTGAGACCTATTTCAGACTTGTAATCACCACTAAGTTTGTGGTGATTTCTTGTAGCAGAAACAGGACACCAATACACGAGGCAAATGTTCTTTTGGGCCACAAAGCTTGTATGTGCACAAGTGGTTACAATGCATTTTCTGGGAAGGGCCATTTGAATTGTAAGGAAACTTCGAGAATGTGAAGTCCATACCTTAGCTGAACAGATGGACCACTGAGTCTTCCTTCAGGCCACCAGACCCATAACATCTGGGAGGTGGGAGGACCTCACACCTTCCATCCAACAAGCAGTTCCAGAGCTCAGACGGGAGCCCGGGTCTCCACGCGCCCTGACTACGGCAAGTCTGTGAGATAAAACTCCTGAAACGAGCGAGGTGAACAGCTTTCTCTAATTTCTGTGGCATGCGCATGAAATGCAGTCGATTTCAGCAGCACATGAGTATTACCCACTGTAAACAAGTCAGTCATGTTCTCCAAAGCTACTAGAAAACGAACTATTAGGACTTAACGGTCATGTCCAAATGTGTAGCCGGTAGCAACCCTATGTGGTTGTGGTTCCGTTACTGCCTCTGCAAATAAGGACTAATCTGCATCTGAATCTAAGCCTCATAAGGAAACGAGGAGGCTTGGTTTTGCTGATTGTTCATACAGAGGATTTTGCTAATTCCTTAATTAAACTAGAAGCCCACCAGTAGATGTTGGTGGGCTAGACTCACTTCAAGCATTGGTACTCCAGCATTGTGCTTTCAGTGAGTGATTCTGTGAACCTAAAACAATTCGACCACAATCTGTTTCAGCCAGGGCATTTTTCTGTAAATGTGCTCATCCTGTTTGTGGGATGCACGTTGCATACGTCTATTTGCTTTGGGTGTCCCCTGCACTTTTGCTTTGATGGCCACGTCCTCCAGTCACAGGTGTACATACTCTGTGAAAAATTCTTGCATCGAACTACGTTCCCTCGATACAGGCCTGCTTTTTGCCTGATGCCCCAAATGCCACAAGGGCTGCCCGAATGATGCCACAAACCTGTGTTCTGTAGAGGGGGGCCGCAGGCGATGAGCCACCAATCTGCTGGTTTGGAGAGTGTCGTTACTCCTGCCAAAAAGCGTAAGGATAAGCTTTGCTGCATTATCCAAAGTAGATCAGAAAGTGCTGGGACTACATTTAGGAAAAACTATTGTAGGATCCCAAATCCACAGGATTCCACATTATTTGAAGGGCTGTCCCAGGAAGAGGGATTATTCTAGTTCCTTCCAGAAGGCAGAGCTAAGGCTCTTCACTGGGAACACCAGAGAGATTGAATTCAGTTTAATACCTGTACACGTTTATTTGGATGCCGTGGGACTCTGGGCAGGTCACTGCATCCGTGGAGCAACGACATTCTCGTCAGGTGGAAAACAGGGATGACAGAAATACCACGTGGCCCATGGGGTTGTAGTGAGGACTAAACACAGCCATGTCAGAGGCAGAACCTTTGCGAAGTATCTCAAATACAGTTCTAAAAGAGACATGATCTTTTAAGAGTCCTATTCAGATTTTTAAAAAGTGGCTAATTTTAGTTTACTGCTAGAACTATTAAAAGCATCCTTAGAATGCAAATGTAATTTCCAACTGGCTGTATCTGAGAAAACATTGAATTCTTACCAAAAGGGACACCGCATATGGCTTGCTCCCACCAATGTCTTAGCCTCCCTCAATGGCAGCCGCTATGTTCTGCATCCAGTCTGAAGTCTTGGGTCTATGCACCCTGGCTGGCTCTTTTGCAGAAGCTCTCCTTACTTTAATAAAGATGGTTGTGGCTTAAAATTGGCACTGTTAAGGGCACCTGGGTGGCTCAGTGGGTTGAGCCTCTGACTTCATCTCAGGTTATGATCTCCCAGTTTGTGGATTTGAGCCCCATGTCGGGCTCTGTGCGGACAGCTCAGAGCCTGGAGCCTGCTTCGGATTCTGTGTCTCCCTCTCTCTCTGTCCCTCCCCTGCTCATTCTCTCTCTCTCTCTCTCTCAAAAATAAACACTAAAAAAAAAAAAAAAAAACCCATCACTTTTAATACACTCAAATGTCCCATACACAATTTTGGGAGAGCCCTGTAAGGTCTCTAGTAAGATAAAACACATATGTAGCAGAGCCAGGAAAAGAAGACACACACACACAGTCACACCCCCGAAAACAGAGTGCTATGTTTCGTTAATATATTTATTACAGCAGGACTTTAGTCATTATTGTCATGAAAACTTTTTCATGAAATTTCACAAAACCCTTTAAGCTATTAGTATTAGCTTTCTTCTTTTTATGGAGTGACACTTTGTTAATTTATGAAATATTTACAGCGTTTACAAAAAGCAAGAGAACGTCTAATAAAATTTCTTATACATACAAAATTTATACATTATACTACTATATTTGAGATGTCTTATTTGGTAGACCAATTAAGCTAGGACATAAAATAATTTACAAAGATATACTTAATCTCTCTTAATTCATTGAAAACAAAACCATATTAGCTATAAATAGTCCTTTACAAATCACTGTAAAACATTAATTGTTTTAACTCCAGCCTTAACTTTTACAAATATACTTAACTAAATGAATTAGTTCAGATATCAAATAGAACTGCATTTGCAATTTCATTTACTACTATTACTACAAAAAGCAACAACAAAGAAACAAAAAACCCAAAACCTGAAAAAGCAAAATGCCGGGTACACTTCAAGTAAAAATTTGTAGAACCAGTTTAATGCACGCTTGGGGGGAAGGGCATCCAACACCATGTAAATGGAAATACAATACTTTCAAGAATATGCTCAACAAATGTACATCTGCGGCTTTTATTTCAAAGAATGATGCTCTAGCAACAGCTCATATGTCCGAGATGGTCGACCCTACGCTTTGGCAGATAAGCTGGTCTGACTAGAGCGATGTTTGCGAAAACAGTCACCTCAGCAGCATAACGCCCCCGCCATCCTCAAACAGTGCTATATGAGGGGTTTTCCATAACTAGAAAGTGGGTCAGAATTTTAGGCAAGCTCATGGAAGAACTCAGAAAATAGAACGGGCAAAACGTTAAAAAAAAAAATCAAATCCTATTTGACTCGGCCCCATCTGTGTAATATAAAAATACGCTCCTCTTGAAAATTAGGGGAAAACACTTCATATTCTAAAATTTCAAACTAATGAAAAACTCATCTACACAGCTAGTTCTCTTTAAGTCACCACTTGACGATGGTATAAAATTTGGCAATTATTTAAACACCTTGCTTTTGGATGATGCCTCAGAAGAAGAGCTCAATTTGTTTTGGCAATAACATCTTTCACATTTGGATTCATTTTAGGTAATCCAAAGCAACTGTCGCGAGCAACCTAAGGCAAATTCGTTTCGCACAGGTTTTCACTTTAGTTTAAAATCACGTCGTTCCAATTAAGCTCACAAAATAGATATTGTATACATAGTATTTCAAAAGAGGTAAATTAAATTTAATCTCTCAAAACCTGCTCTTGAAAGGTGTTAGCATTTTCCAAAACCTCATCTTGGCTCCTTTCTTCTGATTGCCGTGTAGACGCTAGAGTTTTCTTGTAATATGTATTCTAGAAGGCACATATTCAAGAGTTTAAGATCGTGTTAGTTCCAGTTCTACATGGAGGCAAGTATTTCAATCTACTTTGTACAGAGGCCCCTGATGAAAGGCCACGACGTCCTCTGCCCGGAGCTGCGCTGCGGCGCCCAGGTCCCGTCTCAGAAGTGGGTGTGCACGTGGGGCATCATCGGCGAAGGGCCGGCCGGCGAGGTGGAGGGCTCGGCGAGCTTGGCAGAGCCGGCGAGCTGCAACTCCTCGAGCCGCTGGATGTACTCGTCACGCAAGGCCAGGAGCTCCACGTAGCGCTGTTCCACCGGGTTGGGCTGCTGCAAAGAGCACAGACAGGTGTTAGGGCTCTCCCTGCCCACACACAAGGGGCCCCACTCTGCACAAGGGTCCCTGCCACGCGCACAAGGGTCCCCCATGTTTATAGCAGCACTGTCAACAATAGCCAAAGTCTGGAAAGAGCCCAAATGGCCATCGATGGATGAATGGATAAAGAAGATGTGGTATATATAGACAATGGAGTCTTACTTGGCAATCAGAAAGAATGAAACCTTGCCATTTGCAACTATGTGGATGGAACTGGAGGGTATTATGCTATGTGAAATTAATCAGACAAAGACAAAAAGCATATGACTTCACTCCTATGAGGACTTTAAGAGACAAAACAGATGAACATAAGGGAAGGGAACCAAAAATAATATAAAAACAGGGAGGGGTACAAAACAGAAGACACTCATAAATATGGAGAACAAACTCATAAATATGGAGGGGTTGTGGGAGGGGAGATGGGCTAAATGGGTAAGGGGCACTAAGGAATCTACTCCGAAATCATTGTTGCACTAGATGCTAACTAATTTGGATGGAAATTTTAAAAAATAAAAACTAAAATTAAACAAACAAAAAAAACCCCAGCACAGACCTCACAGGGTTGCCGCACGAGTGAAGTCAGCCAATACAGTCAGCTTGGACGATTTCTTTCATTGATGGACAGGGGCCTTGCGGCAGTACAAAGGTTAGAAGTCAGGCGGGAACAGAGTGTGCGTCTCCCCAGCATGCTCACTTTCAAAACCTTGGTACTGATGTATAAATTAACAGGCAGGAATGTGCACGAATCTTAAAATGCTCACCTCAGTGAGCCTTTACATATACGTACACTAATGTAATCAGCACCCAGACCAAGATACACGGTAGGGTGGCCCACCGAAGACTCCCTCATCACCAGCGTGTTTTGAGATAAAAGGAAAGCTCCTAGAAAGCTTGAGCCGTATATGAAGACATTAAGAAAAGAGCCAAAAGTCTGTACAAGTGCGTTCCTATTGTGTTGAGCTGAGCAGCAACAAGGAAGCTGTGAAGAGACGCCTGATATGCAGGCCGCAGCCTGCACCGCACGCGGAGGACAGCGGGCTGTGGTAGGGGCACAAGCCCTCCGGGACCTGTACTTCAAGGAGGGAGCACGAGCCCGGGGCTTTAAGATGGTGTCTGAGCTTCCTCTGGCTGCCATGACACATTAACACAAAATGGGGCGGGGTGCTTAACACAGCAGAAATGTACTTTCTCACAGCCCTGCAGGGCACCAGCCTGAAATCAGGCCCTCGGCAGCGCTGTGCTCCCTCTGGAGGCTCCAGGGAAGGGTGACCTCTTCCAGCTTCGGGTGGCTCCAGGCTTCCTTGGCTTGTGGCTGTGTCCCTCCCTCCCTCCCTCCCACCTCTCCTGTTTTCGCATGGCCTTCTCCCCGTGAGTGTCTGTGGCTCAAATCTCCTTCTGCTTTCTCTTATAAGGACACCTGTCACGCAATATAGAGCGCACTGCAAATCCAGGAAGATGGCATCTTCAGATCCTTAACCTAGTAACACCCCTAAAGACCCTTTTCCCAAATAAGATCACACTTACAGGTTCGGAGGGGCCACGTCTTTTGGGGGAGACCACTCAACCCAATTCAGGCTGCCAAGGAGTGGTCGACAGAGGCCAGATGAAATGCCACAGATGTGTGATGGTGCCTGCATTTCTAGTGGCACTGGTGCTTCCACTAGAGCTCTGGTTACAAAGGCCCATGGGCCAGAAGAGGTCTCCTCCTCCCTCCTAATCCTATTCTTCCTGTAAGCCCTGTTTTTCTTTCGTTTTTTTTTTTTTTTGTTTTGTTTTGTTTTGTTTTTACCGTAACTGCAGAGCGCGAGGTTTTCCAGAAAGATGCATGTGGCATTGGAACAGGAATGCTTGGTAGAACGCCTGATACCCAGTAAGTGCTGTGCGTGGCCTGGTAATGTCTTTTGTCCGTCTTTCTCTGTGTATTCAGCTGAGGGCAGACACTGTTCCAGGCGCTTGGGACCCATCAGTGAACAAAGGAGCCCCAAATCCCAGTTTTTATGCCATTTCTCTTCCAGCAGAGGGAGACAGACAGAGAATACTACAGGTCTGAGTTACAGAAGGTGTTCAAAGGTGAGGAACACTATGGAAGAGAAGTAGAGCGGTGTAAGAGGGACAGGGCTGGAAGGAGGCCATGTCAGGCCTCAGAGGCCATTGCAGGGACCTGGGCTTTGGTGCCGGGTGAGGCGAGTGGTTCCCTGGACACTTCCGAGTGGAGGGGTGGTGGGATCTGGAATCCGCTTTGCAAGGCCTGCTCTGGTTACCATGTTGAGAACGGGCCAGAAGGAAGCAAGGGTGGGATCGGGGAGCCCAGCTACAAGGCTAGGCAGCATCACACGGCCCGCACGGGCCCAGCAGCAGGGGGACTGGTGCAGAGTATCCAGAGTCCTATAGGTTTGGAGGGCCCAGTCCAGCAGGCTCTGCCGACAGACTGGATAAGGGGTGTGAGGGAGGAGGGAGTCAAGGAGGACTGCCTGGTCTCTGGCCAGAGTGACTAGGATGGGGTTGCCGAGAACAGAGATGGGAAGATGGCAGGAGGCACAGGTTCTGGGGGACGAAGAGTTCCATTTTAGACACGTCCACTTTGATCTGCTGTGCCAGGCCTGTTCACCATCAACCGTCCATCCTCTCTGCTTGGTGTCACCTACTGGGCCCCACACCTGTGCAGTCTGTTTCTGGGCTCTACACTTTCGATTCTCAGGGCAAGTTCTTTCTCGAGATTCTCTCCTTCAAAACTGTCTTGGCTATTTTTAAAACTGTCTTTTCTTCATATGACTATGAGGATCAGTTTGTTATTGTACCAGCAAGCACAATTAGACAAGAAAAACAAATCAGAGGTAAAACTCATTTTTGCAGAGGACAAGGCTGTATAATTAGAAAACTCGAGAGAGTAGACCAAAAAAAATGACTAGAAATAAAACGAATTCAGTCCAGTGATGGGTACAAAATGTCCAGAAGGCATTAGCCTACAGAAAAATACAAACCATTTAGAGGATACAAGGAAAGAGTCTAACAGACAAAACCATGAGAAATGAGGTTTAAATACAGTCAAGTGGCTGTAAATGCCATGCCGCAGCCTCTCACTCGGGACTGAGTGTGAAATAAAGAGTGTCGACACAGCACAGAAGACAGGCCCTCCTACTGGAGATGACTTCAGCACCACACAGGCCAGCCTGTCCATATCTGACTGTCCTCGTTCTCAACCTCTGGCGATCGCTACGCAGAGACGTGAGCTTGCCAGTGCCAGCCTGGTTAACAGCTGCAGGGAGCACAGTGGCCCCCGAAGTAGAATATGAAGCTCCCCAGCAGCCCAAGGCCCCACTCAGGTTTATAACAGGACTCACTGAATACTTGTGCTTCCGGCATGAGCAAGTCCCACGTATTAATACAGGTACCGAATTTGCTTATGGAGAGCTCCTCTAATGTAAGTATTGGTCTTTCCATCAACTCTGCTGAGTTTTTATGTCGTAGCAAAGGTTGGTGGCTTTTGCTTTTCAAAAGCACACACACCTGGGATGCCTGGGTGGCTCAGTTGGTTAAGCGTCCGACTCTTGATTTCAGTTCAGCTCATGATCTCACAGTTCTTGAGTTTAAGCCCGTCGGGCTTTGCGCTAATGGTGCTTGGGATTCCGTCTCTCTCTCTCTCTCTCTCTCTCTCTCTCTCTCTCTCTCTCTCTCTCTCTCTTCCCCTCCCCTGCTTGCTCACAATCTCTCTCTCAAAATAAACATTTAAAAGAAGAGAAAAGAAAAAAGAAAAGCAAAGCACACTAACCCTGCCTTATTCTAGGCTAGAGCTCATCACAGGGAGGGGCTGGATGTAGTATATGCTTTTGTATCTTTCAGTACTGATGGGATACTTGCAGTGCTCTGAATGCTGTAGGTACCCAGTAAAGGTGTGTGTACCCACTGGGCCAGACAACTGAACAACTTAACTTTTAAGTGGTTAAGTGTATTTCTTTAGGTTTACATTCTGTAATTTAAGAAGCCCTATGTGATCGGATTTAAATCTATTTCTGTATGAAATAATGTTCTACGTGAGATCTTTAAGGAAATCTAAGGCATTTAATTCACACTTCTATTATGACATTTCTCCCTGAGCACTATCATCATGGACTTATGTTCCTGGGCACCCCCATCAACCTGGGAGCTCCTGGGGGCTGACACTGCCTCCTCTTAATCTCTGTGTCTCCCTCCCTGAAAATACAAAGATACATGTAGAAATCTACAGAGAAAGCGTAAGTTACTTTCTTTTTTGAGTACTTTCACAGATCATAATACAGACCAATTACTGTCTCAAAATAGAAACCTCTATCAAAAAATCTGTGTTCCTATCTGGACCAGGTCCATTTTGCTAAGCTCTATGAAAATAAGGGGAGAGAGATGCAAGTTATTCTAATGATGTTTCTTCCAACTTGACTTGTCACCCAATTGTCACCTTTATATATTCAGAAATGAACTGCTCTAAATTCCTCCAATCTTAAGAGTTTCTCCAAGTACAAATGGGTGAGGGGAGATTAGAGGATCTGTACAGAAATTGTTGATACTTTCTAATTACTAATGGTTTAAAAAAAAAAGGCTACAATAAATACATAAAAGGATCAATGTGCAAGACACAGTGCACATCTATAGAATATTTTCTAATTAGAAAAGGAACATGTCCTCTGTAACAGCAGTTAGAACCCTGGCAAAATTCCCATTTCCTCTTTACTTGATATTTCAAATGCAAGAACTACTGTTGAGTAAATTCCCTCAACATGCTTCTCAAACCCCAAACTAAGCAAGCGAGTGCTCTCCAGCCCTGGAATCTGTCACTTTCTGAGAGATGACACATTGCCACCATTACCGAATTGCAGAAGCCTTTCATGTGAGCAGCAGAGACCTTGAAACGAGAGTGCCAGCTAGGAGCGGGCATTCCCCAGTGGGAAGAGAGGGCACAGGCTGGCCCGTGGCCAGCTGCCCGAGTGGGATAAACAATCGAAGAGACAGACCACAGAGCCAGGGCCCTGCTGTCACCCTGCGACTTCTAGCGGGATTAAAGCTGGCACTGACGCCACACCGGCCTGTGAGAACAGGTAGTCAGTTGACCATCCACACTGCAGGAAAACGTGCAAACCTTTACAAAGGGCAATTGCAAATACTGAAGATTTACCACGCTTAAAACAAATCATGAACTGGCGGTGCTTCCGTGCCTTTACAGCGCAGGCTGTACTTTTCTTCTCTGATTTTGGAGCGGAGCGGAAGGGGGAGAATGGAGAAGCCCGAGTGTGTCTCCAACAAAATGTGGAATCTTTTGCTTCAAAAATCAGTTTCCCGTTTTGACTGACAAATGGCCAATCTATCCACTGACAGATCACTTATCTGTATTTTAGAAGACATGCCCCTCAGTGAAATGCGCTCTGATATTAGCTGACCTGGTACATACACCTGGGGTAGATACCGGAAAATATTTTCTTTCTTTGAACGATCATCTAAGTCTACTTCCTGGAAAGAATTTTCTTATGATGTGCAAGAATGTCCACTAATTGAAGGAAAACCTTGGCTATCAAAACTCGAAAATTTTCCAGAGCTTCTAATCAGTTTACATTTTAGTAATAAAAATTATATTATTATTTTTGTAATGTTTATTTACTTGAGAGAGACAGAGACAGAGGCACAAGCACGGGAGGAGCAGAATAAGGGAGACACAGAATCTGAAGCAGGCTCCAGACTCTGAGCTGTCAACACAGAGCCCGAGGTGGGGCTCGAACTCACAGACTGCAAGATCTTGACCTGAGCTGAAGTTGGATGCTTAACTGACTGAGCCATCCAGGTGCCCCCAAAACTGTATTATTTATTTATCTAAAAAAAATTTTTTTTTACATTTATTTATTTATTTATTTATTTATTTATTTACGAGAGACAGAGAGAGACAGAGCACAAGCGGAGGATGGGCAGGGAGAGAAGGAGACACAGAATCCGAAGCAGACTCCAGGTTCTGAGCTGTCGGCACAGAGCCTGACACGGGGCTCGAACTCACAAACTGTGAGATCATGACCTGAGCGGAAGTAGGACGCTCAACCGACTGAGCCACCCAGGCGCCCCCAAAATTATATTATTTATAGGAATATAAGTTAAAGCCAATCAAAATAAGTGGCTTAGCAATTAAAGCTGCATTTGAAAGCAAGTGTATTTTTTTGTCTATTTCCCCCCTCATAATATTTTTGAAAAAAACTACCAAATGACATTATCTAAGTCCAGAAGCAATAATTAATACACATCACTGCCTTTTAACAATGTCATTTCACTTACTTGTTGCTTGATTCTGGGGTTCCATCTAATGTAGTAATTCACCCAAAGTTCCAAGTGACGCATACTGGCAACTGGATATAAAACTCGATTGATTTCTTTAGTATAGAAGGGGTTTTTGAATTTGTCTTTATTACTGTTTATCAGTGACCACAAAGATACTGTTCTTTCTGTAACTTTCTATAGAGAAAGAGAAAGTGGAAAGCCTAAGTAAAAACACACAAGTACGCAAACCATTTTTCAGCCTGTGGCAATACATTTGAGCTTCTACTTGAATCACACATTTACATTATCCCCATAATGGCTCAAAAAGCCTCACGGGTCAGTGAGTGCCCAGCAACCACTTCCTGATATTTGCATAGATAATGGCCTAGCTTGAGAGCCACTATTTCTGCCAGAAGACAGAGGTGCAGAACGCTGTACCATTAAATGCAATTCACTGACCTAAAATGACTGTTCCTGGCGAGGTAAAACATTTATGAACACATATCTGGGCAGTATGTTCTTTTTAATTCAGCAGAAAGAAAAATTATCGCAAGATCCCGCTGGCTCTTTTCATTTTTATATTTGTTAGGACTGTAAGGTCTTCACCTGTGCCTACTTGACAGTTGGTATCTAGACATAAAGTGATTTTAAGTAACCATCCAGATGTGTAATCTTTATCATATGCTGCCATCCAGGTATTTGAAAACACCTAGATAACGGACTTCAATCTTTACTTTTTCACTCAGTGTCCATCATCCCACACAGAGATTCACATTTGCAGTTTATTATAGATTGCTACCAATTTTGAGCATAAACTAGGAAAGAATCCAATGCTTGGGAAATAAAAGGTACAACTACTAAAATTACCAACGGCACAATGTGAAATTCTTCCTAGTAATGACTTCAATAAGAAAGGACCAATAAGCTAAAGCTGGATGCTAAAAAAGAACAGCTTGAAGCCAGGAACTGAAGACATGTCTTTAGCATGCATATTTCATTAATGTGTGAACAATAACAATGGCAGCAAAAGTCTGCCTTCCTTGGAATCCACCTAAAACTTCATTTGTACCTTTCGGATGCCACAATCTATATTGCGTTGCGTTTATTTGCATGCTTGTTTTTATTTTTATACATGCACATAGTTTAAAAGATCAAGTAGCCTGATGAGGTTTGTTATAAAAAGATTAACTCTCTCACCTCTCTCCACACAAGCAACTGTGCTTGATTTTTTTAAGTTGATTTGATTACCTGGTACTTAAGCTCCACATCTCTAGATAACATGCCCTCCTTGCTACCTGGGGGCTAAACGGCTCTGGGCACTCAGTCTCTTTCCTGCCTCACCCCCCACCCCCCCACAGCTTTCAAGAGACTGACATTTAGTGTTTTGATCATTATCGCGAAGCAAATGCTTTTCCCAGGCAGGCTACATAGTCACTTTTTCTCCCCAATTTTTGTCGTCTTCCCTTGGTTTAACAACTGCCTATTCCGTTTGCTAACTTTCCTTGGCATTTACCAGTAATCCAATCCCCAACTCTTCCTCCAACGTCTCGAACTTCTGTCAAGACACTGTACGTTCAGAGCTCACAGTCTGATCCTCGGAGGAAAGCAAGCTGCGCCGGGTGCTTCTGTGTCTTGTGTCCAGCTCGCATCTATGATCTCTTTCCTGTTTCGCCCTGAGCACCCCCTCTTGCCTCTCTCTGAGCTGGATTCCAGTCTTCTTCCTTGTTTGCGTGGAGCAGATGCTCCAGCAGCTTCGAGAGAAGCTGGTGTGGGAGGGAAGCCTTGATGCCATGCATGTCTGAGAATATCTTTGGCCTACCTAATCATTTGACGGTTTGGTGGCTGGAGAATACTAGGTTGAAACCATTTTCCTTTAAAATTCTGAAGGTAGGGGTGCCTGGGTGGCTTGGTTGAGCGTCCGACTCTTGATTTTGGCTCAGGTCATGATTCCAGGGTTGTGGGATAGAGCCCCTCATCAGGCTCCGCACTGAACGTGGAGCCTGCTTAAGATTTTCTCTCTCTCTCTGCCCCTCTCCCCTGCTCCTGCGTGCACTCTCATTCTCTCTAAAAAAAAATAAACAAATAAAATTCTGAAGGCAATGATCTACTGAGTTCTAGCTTCCAATACTGATACTGAACAATTTTGTGTTCTCAATCTGCTTATTTGCAAATAACCTGTTCCTTTTCTCTTTGGAAGCTTGGAAGATCTTTTCTTTGTCCCCGGTTGTTTTGAAACTTCATGGAGATGTGTCTTAGTAGGGGTCTATTTTTTTCCACTGCACTGGGGCCCTTGGCAGGCTTTTCAATGTGGAAACTCATGTACTTCAATTCAGGGAAACATTCTCAAATTATTTCTGTGATTTCCTGCTCTATGGCCTCCCCATTTTCTCTTTCTAGAACCTCTACTATGTGGATTTTGGATCTCCAGAAGTGATCTGGTCTCCATATTCCACCTCTATCTCTAATGCTCTTTCTGGGAGATTTCACCTCCTCTTCCAGCTCTTCTTCTGAGATTTTCATTTCTGTGGACGTCATGTGTTTCATTTCAAGTTGGTTTCTGATCTCGAAACGATCTTTCCAAACAACATCCTGTTATTATCTCGCACCACCAACATTTTCTGATCTTTCTTGGGATATTAAATGATGACTGCTTGTGTATGTTTCTGCCCTCCCTGCCTGGTAACTCTTTTCTCCACGCTGCTTTTTCTCACTCCTGGCTGTCTGCTACAATTTAAGAGCGGAGGGCTGAAGAGCCGACTGGAAGCTCTCGGATCATGAGGCTCGTCAAGCTGAGTTTCACTGTGGGGAACCGTAGGTGTTGGTATCTTTAGGTTCTTCTTCTCAGGCCAGTTTCCCCAGAGATGATTGTTTTTAATTGAAGTGGAATTCACATACCATAAAACTCACCATTTTAAAGTCTACAATCCAGTACACTCACAAAAGCTGTGCCACCATCACCTCTATCAGGTTCCGAGATATTTTCATCACTCCACATGGAACATGTTCCGAGATATTTTCATCACTCCAAATGGAAACCTCATACCCATTAAGCAGGCACCCCCCATTCTCCCCTCCCGCTCCTGGAAAACACTCATCTGCTTTCTTGCCTCAATGTACTTGTTATTCTGGACATTTCAAATAAATGGAATCATGCGATCCGTGGCCTCTGTGTCTGGCTCCCCTCATTTAGCATGTTTTCAAGGTTTGTCCATGCTGTTGCCTGGACCCTGACTTCATTCCTTTTTATGACTGAATAGTATTCCAGAGTATACATAGACCACATTCTGTTTCTCCCGTCCTCGCTGATGGACCTGGGGTCATTGCCACCTTTTAGCTATCGTGAGTAGTGCTGCTGTGAACATCTGTGTGCGAATTTTTGTTTCAACTTCTGCCTTCATTTCCCTTGGGTATGTACTAGGAGTGGAATTGCTGGGTCCTAGGACAACTCCATGTTTAGCCTTCTGAGGGAGCCACCACATGGTCTTCTACTGTGGCTGCACCATTTTGCATCCCCACCAACAATGGCCGAGGGCTCCATTTTGTCCCCCGACCCTCACCAACAGAGGTTCTTTCATGCTCCTTCCCGGAACGTGAGGACTTGCTTCCAGAATGCTGGGAGTCAGTAGGGGAAAGAAGCTGCGGCCCTCAGAGTCAGCTCCTCTCCATTCGCCTCACCCCCAGGTGACACTCGGGTCCTCTGCCCAGAGACTCACTCTGCCAGAGTCCTCAGCTCCAGAAGAGTGGAGGGGATCTGAGGAGGCTAACTGCTGATTTCCAACAGACCCTCGGGTGGTCTTATCCTTCCGCTCTGCCCGAAAACCCGAGTCATCTGGGACTCTAGGCAGTGCAAAGAGGGCTGCTTCCTGGCTCCCCTCACTGCTGATCTGAGACTCAGTTTCTCAAGCTACGTTGTCTACAAACTTATCAGCTTCTAAAATTTGGTTGCCACATCTCCTTTTTCATCTTCCCTGTTCTTGTAGGTTTATGCCTTTAAAACAATTTCCTCTACTGACATTTTTATGGTGTTTTGGGAGGGAGCCCTTCCATACCTTTAAAGTCATTCCTACTCCCTGAGGGCAAAGTTAGTGTCTTACCCCTGCACTGAATAGCAGACACTCAACAAGCCCTGGCTGAAGTGAAAGCACCCAGGCTCCGTGGTGAAAAATGAGAAACATTTGCATTTCACACAAACCAAGCTATCATTTTGTTTTCCTTCTTCCTTCAGGAAAGACCAGACGCATTTAATTAAGACGATTAGCATTTCCACTCACCTGTCTTTCTCGAGCAGATTCACAGTTGTATAAGAAAGTACCAAACCGGCAACTATACAGATGATCCAAAATTGTAATCAAAAACCGTTCATTGAATTCAAAAGCTGTAGGGAACTAGACAAAAGCAAACAAGCCAACAAAGCATGAAAACTTGGGGCTGATCTCTTACAGAACTGAAAAGAGGTGCATAATCCGCACACATCCTACAGCTCTTCTCTTGGTGCTGTGCACAGGACTGAGGAGAGTCGAGTTTAAAGGAGAGTCGAGTAGGGGTGCCCGGGTGGCTCAGTCGGTTAAGCTTCCGACTCTTGGTTTCGGCTCAGGTCATGATCTCACAGTTCGTGGGATCGAGCCCAGCACTGGGCCCTGTGCTGACAGTGCAGAGCCTGCTTGGGATTCTCTCTCCCCCTCTCTCTCTCTGCCCCTCCCCTGCTTACTCTATCTTTCTCTCTCAAAATAAAATAACTGAATAATAGGAAAGCAAGCCAATTATCTCAGTTCTCCTGGGTGCACAGGGCATATAGGGTAGTTTTATTATTTATGGTGTCATATGTTAGCAGGCATAGCTATATACACGTGCCTCTATACATGTACTGTCAATTCCGTTAGTAGAGATGCTACAGTTAGATATTGAATTTTTAAGACATTATGGAAAATCCCAGACATAAATAGTAGTGAGAATAAAAACGCAAACCCCATATACCCATCATGCGGCTTCAACGATTATTAACATACAAATGTAAATAGAGATGAGGCAAATCCCAGATATTAGACCAAAATATTTAAACACTGAGTCAAACGTATCTTTATCCTATATATCCCTTACCTGTTTTGACATTTGCCATACACAATCAATAAACTGGAGAAAAATAGGAGATCGGTCAGCATCGGCATGGTTTTTGTCACCATGACCTATTCTCTAAAAGGAATTGATGAAGACGATTTGTTATAATTTAAGGGCATGAGACTGAGAAAGCATACAACCCACAAAATGTGACAATACAAGTCCGTGATCTGCTTTCCGATGCCGAATTTTGAACTAGTGGAAATCAAGTATATAAACATCTATAAAATAGCAATACCAACACATGTGCCCCAACTATTTCATCTGACTGGAATTCTGTACCAGTCTAGGGCAGCTGCAGGGAGACAGGGCCAGATGACTCTGCGGTTATGTCAGTGGCACGAAGGGACCAACCCTCAAGTTTGAAGCCTTGAAGCTGGGTCCAAAAGGGTGTTATCATTATCATTAAAAGTAAGTTCTTTCTCTCTTAAAAACAAGACAAAAGCCTTACCATTTATTCTTTTATTAACCATGATTCTTTCTACTTGAAAATGTTATTCACACTACTTAGGAAATGTGGATGACCATCACCTGAGTGACCTTGTTCAGAAGGGTTATGCAAAGGATATCTGGAACCGAGAACTGGAAATGTGTGTATCAGAATAATAAGAATCTAGTATCTCTGTAAAATGTATTTGGCTCTAACAGCTCTAATAGTAGTTGAGAAAGAATTGTCACCCTATCCTCCTCCTTTCACACAAAGTCAATGTGAACATTTTCATGCAGGCTCCTGGTATTACTTTCAAATCAAACTGTAAATAGTGCAGATGGATAGAGAAGTCTCCTAAAACAACTTCTACCTGACCCCAGGCATCACACGTTTTCAAACCTGTAGAGTCCTTATCATTCAATACCTCGGATTTTCCTTTTCAAAAGCAAATATGTGGTCTAATGACTAGTTTTTACATCTCAAATGGCAGTAATCTGACATTTAAAAAATGAACTTTATGGTTTACTTACAGAGGCAAATTTATGTCCAAAACTTATCCATTCTTTCTGTACCAGTATTTCAAACCCTTCGATGCTCCGGTAGAAGCTGTCCAACATCAGCATGGCCAGGGACGTCAGCTGGGCAGTTCTGTCCCATCCATCACTGCAGTGCACAAGCACTGAGCTCTTCCCTGAAGAAACTTTGTCTGCTACTTGAATGGCTCCCGTCAAAACAAGCTGGCAAAGAACACGCGAGTCAGTAGGTGGCTGTAAGAGACTGCTGAAATGTGAAATTACAGTTTTTTACTAGCTTACTGGATTAAGGGCCCACCTTACTCCAGTAAGACCTCATCTTAACTAACTGCACTTGCACTGACCCTATTTCTAAAGAGGTCACACTCTGAAGTACGGGGGGGGGGACGGGGAGGGTGTACCTCAGGACTTCAAGATATGAATTGGGGGAGGGGAGGAGACACAATTCAGCTCGTAACAGTGATCATTTTAGAAAAATCACTGGTCCAATAGGTCTAGACCCTAAAGGCTTGATACAGTGGAAATGACCACTGAGCCTTTGACAAAATATGAACTACTCTGTGGCTCACTAGTAGAATACTTATGTAAGGATACAGGGATGGCCTTCTAGTAAAAGTTTGAGACTTAGAAGTACTACTAAATTTATGCACACAAACATTTATTGCCACAATGTCATTTTTGGATGATTTAGGTGTTTATGGAGTAATCCTTTACGAACCATACAATTTACCCATGAGTGTGTGGTTTGGTAAGATTTTGTAAATTTATACAGTTGTGCAACCATCATCACAACCCATCACCCATAAAAAGTCTCGTGTGCCATCTGAGGTCAAACCCTGCTCCCTTCCTCGGCTCCTGGCAACCAATGATCTGCTTTCTTTCTCTACAGTTCTGTGTTTACTAAAAATTTTATGTAAATGGAATAATAAAATAGGTGGTCTTTTTTTTATGTTTATTTATTTTTGAGAGAAAGAGAGAATATGAGCAGGGAGGGGCAGAAAGAGAGAGACACACACAGAATCCGAAGCAGACTCCAGGTCCGAGCTGTCAGCACAGAGCTCGACGTGGGGCTTGAACCCATGAACTGGGAGATCATGACCTGAGCCAAAGTCAGACACTTAACTGACTGAGCTGCCCAGGCACCCTGACTGGCTTAATGCACTTAGCAGCGTGTTTTTAAGGTACATCCATGTTGTCGCCTGTATCAGTCCTTCCTTCCTTTTTAAGGCCAAAAAAAATTCCATTCTATTGACAGATCACATTTTATCTATCCATTCATCAGCTGATAGACATGTAGTTGTTTCTCGTATTTGATTACTATGAATGATGCACACATACACATTTCTAGGGACTTAAGTGTTCATTTATCCTGTGTAAATGCCTAAGAGTGAAATGGTTGGCTCACACGCTAATGTGTACTTATTTAACTTTTTAAGAAACTGCTAAACTGCTTTCAAAAGCCACTGTACCACTTCACGTTGCCACTGTCAGTGTACGAGGGCTCTGTACATGACGCTATTTGGGGGCTCCCCAAATTGTAACAGCTGTGCAACAGTCAAGTATTATGGTCGCTTTCACTAATTCAAGGAAAAGAGTAAGTGAAAGATCTGGTTTTTCATTTCACTTATTTATTTTTTAAGTAAGCTCTATGCCCAATGTGGGGCTTGAACACTCGACCCCAAAATCAAGAGTAGCTTGCTCTGCAGACTAAGCCAGCCAGGCACCCCTAAAAATAGGTACTTTTATCATGTTGACATAAACAGTAACCAAAGATAAGTGGACAAAGTAGTCCCAAGAAGGACAGGTTAGGGGACCTGATGGCACATCAATTATTCATGCAAAAATCACTGTTTTTACAATGACTAGCGCAGCTTTATTTCTTCCAGCATTCTAAGTATCTCCTCAAACTCCCGTTTACAGTTTTTATTTAAGGTGCTTGTGAAGAAAGGGCTGTTGAGAAGCAGTGGTAATGCAGCAGGTCACTTGAGTTCAACTGAAGGAACATTTTTACAGAGGGCAACTTCACTCCAGACACGTCCCTTATCACGAAAAAGAATGCAATCCCAGCCAATTATCTTTAGAAATTATTAGATGTTTGCCAATAGGGTATGAATTCCCGCCATTGCTTCTTGACAGGAACGCCTGGTAGTTATGTAATGACATGTGACACATTGAGCCAATCACAGAATTGTGGTTCCTTTCTAAAGTAATGGTACCCGCCCCCACCACCAGCTTCTGTTGGACTAAAAGAGACAATGCCCACAACACGATGACATGGATTATGTCGCCTTCTAGGAAACACAAAATAATATGTCACTTTCCAACGGGAAGGTCTATAGGGGAAGATTGTCGAAAAGGACAGAGTGGGGCGCGGGGCGCCTAGGTGGCTCAGTCAGTTAAGTGTCCAACTTTGGCTCAGGTCATGATCTCACAGTTCGTGACTTCCGTGTTGGGCTCTGTGCTGACAGCTCAGAGTCTGGAGCCTGCTTTGGATTCTGTGTGTGTGTCTCTCTCTGCTCCTCCCTCTCTCTGTCTCTGGCTCTCTCAAAAATAAACATAAAAAAAGAGAAAAGGGCAGAGAAAAAAATGTAAGCTCCAGGAAACAGAGACACTCTACCCTGTCAGGGCTCCATCGGTGAACTAGAATGACGATATAGGACACGTGCCAAGGTGGTGGTCTTTTCGCTCGCAAAGCCTGCCCTGTGTTGCACAGAGTGGTCGGACCGTTTTGCCTGAACGCAGGCTAGTGGTGGCCATGCCACGTGTCTATCAGCAGTCCTGGGGCCGCAAAATAGCATGGGAGGCTGAATAATGCTCACCAAAGATGGCTGGGTCCTAGCCCCTGCAAATCTGTGAATACTGCCTTATATGGTTAACAGAGACTTTGCAGATGTGATCAAGATAATGACTTTGAGATGGAGAGGTTATCCTGGATTATGCAGGCGGGCCCTAAATTCCATCCCATATATCCTGATAAGAGGGAGCAGAGGGAGATTTCACAGAGAGAAGGCAACATGATTGTGGAAGCAGAGACTGAAGTGATCTGGCCACGGCAAGGAATGCCAGCAGCCACCTGAAGCTAGAAGAGGTGAGGAACAGATTCTCCTCTAGAGCTTCCAGAAGTAGCACAGCCCAAACGTGCTCCCCCATTCCCACCTTATCTTCAAGGTCGAGCTCAACGCTACCCATAACTCTACTCCTCTGTCTTCTAGCACAATCTGACCTATGCCTAAGTAGCCCTGAGTCAGATGTCATTACAGGTGTCTCTCTGGGCTCCCCAGTTACAGATGGTCTCCAGATAGAACAATGACAGTTTCTTTCATTTCTTTTGTATCTCCCTCTCTTTGGGCAAAACGATAAAAATTTACAGGGGTCTTTTATGGCATTTTCCATATTCCTTAAGTTCTAACTTCCATACTTCATCTTATGTGATGGCCTTGGACTCCTAATTTCTTCAGACACGTGAGCCATTGAAGAAGACCTACTTCTGACCAGTCTCTCTTCTATCTAGCTCAGAGTAGGAGCTGACTCACCTTGTCTAATAATTCCTGTGCCTGTGCCCTCTCTTTCAGAAAAAAAGCTCTCTCCCTTATTTACAAAAGTAATATATATTCACTGGATAAAAATGGAGAAGGTGAACAAAAGCGCAAAAACGAAACTAAAAATGACCATAATCCCATGAACTCAGCAAGAATCATTGCTAACGTGTCCCTCTCAGCATCATTAAAGGGCTCAGCTTGAGTTGGTTGCCCAACAGCTGATTCTCACGTTTCCATCTCAGTCCCAAGCCCCTGTTCTGAGTTCCACCTTGCAGGAAGAAAATTGCCTGTTACCTATCACCAGGTGGATGGCCCGCTGCTGCCTCAAACAGATGATGTTTTTTTTTAACCAAGACCCTGCTCAGGACAATCTTGCATCTGCAAATGGTGGTGTCATCTTCCCAGTTACCCAGCTTCACCCTCTTGGCATCAGCCTACATTTCTTGAGATCCTGTGTCTAGGTAATCATCAAGCCCACAGGCCCTTCCTCGGAAAGCTCTCCTGTCTGTCCCTTTCATAGTGCCCCCCTCCCCACCTGGACATGTTCTAATTCTGATCATTACCACCCTGCCTCTGGATACCTGAAGTGGTTATTTTCTGACTTTACCTTCTTTCCTTTCCTATAAGAACCTGCCAGAACATTTTCCTACTACTTCACTACTCCAAAACCTCTGGGGCTTCCAACAACCTAGCTTCATGGCCAAGGCCTCTGACCACCTGGCTTCTCCCAGGTCTCTGAGATGAACCTGCAACTCCAGAATTCCTCACTCTTCCCAACAGGGCCTCCCCCAGGCCTGTTCCTGGACTTTGGTTCAGAATGTCTCCTTCTCTAGAATGGGTTCCCTCGTCCCTTCCACTTAACACACTGCAGCAAGGAGCAGAAGCTTTCCTGTCACACGTACATACCACGTCTTCAACCGCACAAACTTCCTTAAAGGCAGAAGTATGTCTCATACCTTCTTCCATTCATGAGGTCTAGTGTGATGCTTTGCATATAAGAGTACACTACTTTTTTGTTTACCTTTTACTAATTTTATTTAACTCCGGTTTTAACAAACTGATACATATATATTCTGAAAATGGTAGTAATTTTGTTTCTAATACTACCATTTTAAAAAATAAATGTTTATTTTAGAATAGTTTCAGATTTACAAAAAAGTTATAAAGGTACTACAGAAAGTTCGCATATACTCGACCCAGTTTGCCCTATTCCTGACCTCCTATAATGGTGTGGTACATTTGTCACAACCAGTGAAGCGATATTGACATACTATGAAATTATCAATGAGCATATTAACTTATTTTTAATAAAGCGCATACTTTATTCAGGTCTCCTTAGTTTCTACTTAATGTCCTTTTTCTAAAGCAGGCTGCCAGCCAGGACCCCACGTTACCTTCAGCTGTCACAATTAATTTGTTTTGCTAACTCCTTTTTGAGAATAATGAATTAAGAAAAAAATGAAAGTTATAGACAGGCAAAAGAAAAATATGATTCCTATCAAATTTGAAAGTACAATTTGACTAGAAAATAATCTATATCAAAAATGCACCTAATTAAAGTGGGCTTTTCGTTTGTTTACAGAACTAAATGGTGGTTTCTAAAAGTGTTAGTTTCCTCAGATAGCTTCAAGTACTTTTACTCTTAAAGACTGCAGGCTTTTGATGCCTTTATCAAGATGAAGGATTGAATATAATCAAGGCATAAAGTTCATTCTTTAAAATAAGTCAATTTGAGATTATTTTCAATAAAAACAATCTATCTCTAGGTCCTTGAGGGTCATACCCAGTAACGGTTAGATAATCAATTGGCTGTTCCTAAATAAATCTGCATGAAACCCCAACTACTTGCTATCGACAACACGGGAAGTGACATCTCTACCAACACTCAAACTGTTCTGGAGTGATGCTGTGAAATCTGTAATTTAGGTAAGCAAATTATAAAGAGACACAAAACCGTCAAATGTAGAACCCTACACTACAAATAACTGCTCAATTTTAAAACTGAAGGAATTAAAAGAGATTCCTGTTCCACTAAACAATGACTTCCTTTTTTATACATGTAAATCTTTTTTAAAAAAAATATACTTGCCTTGGGGCATCTGGGTGGCTGAGTCAACTAAGCATCCAACTCTGGCTCAGGTCATGATCTCATGGTTGATGAGTTCGAGCCCCACATTGGGCTCTGTGCTGACAGCTCAGAGCCTGGAGCCTGCTTCGGATTCTGTGTCTCCCTCTCTGTCTCTGCCCCTCCCCTGCTCTCTCTCAAAAATAAATAAACATAAAAAAAAAATATATATATATATATATATATATACATATATATATATATATATGTTTACTTGCCTTGATGTGTTCTAACCAGTGAGTAGACTCCAAACTGGACAACCAGTGAGATTCTTCCACATTAGGATAAACAATGTCTTTGACTTTTTTTAAAGATTCCCTCATAACATGAATGTTATGAATGTCTAAGAAGAAAAGTTCGGCGTTGTGATATGCATCATCACTTTCATATCCTCCTCCTGTTGCCTGAGAAACAGCAAGATATACAAATAATCAGTTGGATTTTCTACTTCGTCAGTAACTTAGCCAAATATTTCAAGTTACTGGTCCTCCAAATCTCAACTTAAAACCTTCCGACTTAGATGCGATGACTGATGTGACCTGACTTCCTACCCAACACAGCCTCAACAACATTAGTCACACTCTGAGCTAGAAGAAAATAGCAGGCTGGCAATTTCCTGGGGATCTGTATTCACAAGAAAAAAATCATTTCAAAATGTTCCATAATTACTAGCTCTTCTTCTGGATCTGGAAAGGCATGAGCAGGTTCTCAAGGGTCCTTGTCCTCTATCAGCTCTGTAGAAGTACTCTTCTTCAGCAGCGGTGGAGGGGGGGTAGAAGGGGGTGGAGGCGCTTTGGCCCCTCTTTGCTATGTGATTTGAGGCAAGGCACTCAACCTCCCTGAGCCTCAACGTTCTCTCCCACAGAATAGGCAATAACACTTCAGCAGGTTAAACAGGATTAAAAGGAGGCACACTCTATCACAGCTAACACCAGCCACCATTTAATGAGCCCCAGTGAGGTTCCAGATACTGATTCTTGCTTTCCATAATCTTATCTAATTCTTACAGCAATGCTGCAAGCAAGGGAGGTATTACTATCCCCATTTTGCGAAAGAGAAGAGATACTATTTAACGATCCCCAAAGCCCCATGGTAATCAACAGAATTCACGCTGAGTTCAAAGCCCAAACCTTTTCTAGTGCACCATGACTGTTTGTCTGCTGTGCAAACACCAAGGACAGAGAGCTGCACGTAGTAGGCCCTCAAAGAGCAAAAGGTTTCGAGGGGAGACAAGATGGCCACCACCTATACCACAGCACCTGAAAGTATTATCTTGCCAGGGCAGGTATCCGTCCACCTTCACAATGTGGTGAAGATACCCATTTTCCACGTAGAGAAAAAGAAATGTAATGGTTTTGTTGAAGAACCTGGTTGCATTTTGTTTAATGTTTTAACATGCCATGGAACATGTGGCCTCTGGCCCTTTAAGAAAAAGTTAAATAATTCATAGACTTGCCAAGAAAGCAATGTTCTAGAAGCTGAAATGGAAGGGGAAGGCACTGGACAAATGTGCTATTGCTACATTTTGCCTCTTTTTATTTATAACAATAGGAAGAATATATAACATATTTTAGAGCTTGTTACTAACAGCATCATCAGTAGTTAAGTAGACAATACACATTCACATTACCATTTTTAAAAAGTTATTAGCTAACGAATAGACAGATGAGCCTTATTTCCCTGTTGTTGGTTATCCATGCCTCAGGGCATAGCACTTTGCAGCTCAGATCAGAGGCCAAGACAGAGGCGCTCCTATCCACCTGGCAGTTACTTCCTAAGCTGCAGGCTACCAGCCTGGGAGGAGACAGCAAGCCTAAACTTTGCTGGAGCTGCAAGCCTATAAAGCAATGACACACGTCACCCTCCCAGAGATGACCTGCTTCTCTACACATGTGGTTTTTAAAAAGCTACGGTGATTTGCAAAGAGATTCTCAATGCTGGAGTTTCTTTCATACATAACTGAAGATACCATGCAAAAATAAAAAAAAAATAAAAGGAAAACTATACTTGCTGCTCATTGCCAGAGCAAAGACAGGCATTAATGCGGTTCCACTGTAACCACAGCAGACCGCCACCAAATTGAAGCAGCCTGGTGCTGAGTCTTATCTATGCCTGGGGTTGGTTTGTTTACTTTAAAATGGTGTAATGTCGCTTATTACATCGGAGGTTGTAAATTTCTAAATCTCCACAAGGGAGGAACAATTAGGTCCAAAGAGAACAGAAGTCACAAGGGTAAAAATCAATTAGTCAAGCATAGATTGAGTTCCCAAAAGTTCCAATTCTCCATCTCTGGTTACTTTGGAAGTCTTTTCAGTTTCCTTCTCTTCAACAGAAAGGAACAACCCAGATTATCTAATATGACAATGCGAAGGTTCAAGGGCCTGTTGCTATGGATATAGATGACGAGGGGAGAGACACAGCCAAGGGAGGAGGGAACCAGAGCTTGATTTTTAAAGAATGCTGCAGAGATCTTTAAAGCCTAGGTTTTTTCCTTAATTTTTTTCTTCCCTTCATCCCTAACAGGACTAGCAACACAGGCATATTTCCTGAGTGTTAAAAGGCATTCAAGAATTCTACTGCTATAGCAGTAAGCTTGAGTTAATATGATGAAGGTATTTGTTTTATACATTTACATATTTTAAAATATTCTTTCTAAATACTTCATTTTAATGTAACACCATATCTATTTCAGGCTAAATGTGTACATGCAGATATTGCATTTCATGCATGTTTTGAACTCTCAACTATATATGAGGGAAGGAACAGAAATATCTAAAGTTATGAAGAATGCAAGAAGATATTCATAGTTAGACTTAATTTCCTACATGTTTTACTTATAATTCCTAATTTACTCATGAATACCACTCCTGATTGCTTTACATAGAATTTCCAAATCATTTCCATCAGTGAGACAAAAACTGTTACTGCAGTAATAGAGAGCTTGTCCAAGAGCACACCGGGAGCAGAGGGGACCCCCACCCCCCATGCAAATGTGGAAGACACACGATCCGTGTGCAAACAACCACAGTCTGCATCTCTCTCTGAGCCACTGGAGGATGTGTTTTGCTTTTGGGTTCTTGTCTTGTGCTATGAATAATTGAAGATGCCAGAAAAGTGACCTCGGGATAAGCAAAGTATTCAAGATGATGAAATTTAAGCCTACAGCTGACGAGAAACAATAAATCTGAAAGGCGGAATGGTGGTGAACAACGTGGGGCAGGCCCACTGTGAGCACTTGGGAGTGACAGCTGGCAATAACAGGAGACGGAAAACACAAAAAGAAAAGAAGAAATCGAATGTTAAAAGCATATCAATCTGGGGCTGATTAGAGTCTGGGCAAACAGCCTTATATCTTGCGGCAACTTCTGGGGAGCTTCTGAAAGCAACGCTACATAGTCACTGATGTTCACAGCGACGTCCCCAACCAATTTTAGGGGCACTTGGCACACTCTGCTTAAGAAGGCCAAGAAGACAATGGAGACAGATTGCTGCTGAAAACAGTAACATTGTGTGTGCCTGATTGTAAAATCCATATACAGAAATCTCCTTTTATTGAATTATCTTATATAAATGAGCAGGCACATTAACAAGTGCAGTGAAGAGACCGTTTGGATGAAGCTACAGATTTAGGGTTTAACCATTGCAGCTTCCCACAACTCCTCGTAGATGCCTAAGGCACTCCAAAGAGGGCTGAACTTGCGACAGGATTGAAGTTCATTATAGTTCGATACTCATCTAATTTACCTAAAGGTTATTCTCATTTAACGGATTCACGTTTTAAAATACGTTTTGTGATTAAAACTACTTCCTATGTCAGCAAAGTAGTCTTCCTATTTCAACTAAGTTTAACTATTAACGTAAGCCCACAAAGTGCCACACCGCGGCAAACCCAATCATGTAAAACATGGCACACTGTATCTAAGAGAAGCATTTGTCATGTCACTAAATGCACTCACCTTGTTCGCCACTGCATTTACATTGGGTCTTGCATCATAGATTGTGAGTTTAGAAATTTGTCTATTAGTCTCCCTGATAACATCGAGATACTTCTCATCATCCTTATTCCGTTTACCACTCATACCGACAAGAGGCTGACTGCAACGCACGATGACGGTCTTGTTTTCTGGATGAATCCATGACAGCACCTAAGGTTAGTTCAGAAATTTTAAGCTATCAGGAAAAAAACAAATCTCAAAACAGAAATACCCAAAACAGAAAGCACTAACAATCATGAGGAAGTGAATCTGATTTTGCCAAAACAGAATACCGGTTCACCTGTGATTTTACGCAATGTGCTCAGCAACACACATTTAACAGTGACAATTATCCAGAGGCAGCTAGAATAACCAATTGCTTTACTAGTGTTTTCTTGTAGAAGTTAAATGCTTACCGAAAAAAAAAAAAAAAGTTCTCTCGCTTAAAGGAAATAAAAAGCTTCTGATATTACTTCTGCTCCGTAGCTTGTACTGGATTTCTCAGTGATACGTAAAGGAAATCACGTCTGGTACAACGTGTCTCCATAATACCAACTCACATCTACAGCTCATGTAGATGTGAAGCACATGTCTGCTGTGGCTGTAGCCTGGGCACTAAGCTCACAGTCTGTGTCACTTCTGTCTCCTCCGCCATCGAATGAGGAGGAGCATGACTCCATGGCCCTGCTGGGAGGATGAATGAAAAACACAGGTGAAGTACCTTCCAGGGGTGAGCTGGGCAGCCCACGGAGTCAGATATGAAAAACTATGAAAAGCAGACAGAAGAACTAAAGAAGCAGAAGTGTCTGAGCTCACTTAATAGAAGGCCAAATGCGCCGTCATCCCTGAAGTCACCCCCTCCATGACGGCAAATGATAAGCACTGATGTCCATGAAAATCGATGTACATGATGCCGACATTGGGTTAGTGAGAAAAGAGGATGTGACGGCATTAATGAATACTCATTCATGGACTCTTCACGCCATGAAGAGACCTGTACAAAACACCACTGTGACTCCTAAGAGTCCAAAGGCTGAGAAGTGGGAAGCCCTGGGACAAGAACTGGCCCTCCCCGACCTCCACTTTGTAACCAACAAGGTGGAGATGGGACCTGCCCAGCCTGCCTCCTGTGGCCCTCGCTTTAAGACCAGTAAGAGACACGAGATCACTTTGACATGTGCACGGAGTTGTCATTTTTCAGGTTTACTGCAATGTAAGTGACATGCGGCACTGTGGAAGTTTAAGCTGTACAACATGTTGATCTGATACAAGATCACTTTCAAAAAAGAAAATTGCTACACGTAAGAGACCTATTACTTGATAGAGACCCTCCCAAGTTTTAAACTGAAATCAGGTCCTGGGCAAGACACCGTCCTGTGCCACCACCCATGCCTTCCCTTCCTCCACCCCTCTTCTCTCTGCTTGGGAAGTTTAAGGCTGGAGTCACCAGATCATATTAAGAAATGCTTCTAAGTTGTTTCACTTCCTCTTTTCTTTTTCTTGAGGGATCTTGACTACCTTTTTATTTTTTTAATATTTATTTATTTACTTAATGTTTATTAATTTTTGAGAGAGAGTGTAAGTGGGGGCAGGGCAGAGAGAGAGGGAGACTCAGAATCCGAAGCAGGCTCCAGGCTCCAACCTGTCAGCACAGAGCCCGATGCAGAGCTCGAACCCACGAACTGCGAGATCATGACCTGAGCCAAAGTCAGACGCTTAACCCACTGAGCCACAAGGAGCCCCTATTTTTGAGAGAGAAAGCAGAGAAGGGGCAGAGAGAGAGGGAGAGAAAAAATCTCAAGCAGTCTCTGCGCTGTCAGCATAGACCCCAACACGGGGCTCAAACTCATAAACCATGAGATCATGGCTCAAGCCGAAAATAAGAGTCAGATGCTTAACTGCCTGAGCCGCCCAGGCACCCCTTGACTACCTTTTTAAAAGGATGCTTGCTGTTTGGCTCACAGGTATAAATAATAGTAGCTTCACAACATCAACTACCATGACTGCTTTCAAAGTATATGGTACTATATTAGGTTATTCCTACTAAAGTTAATATCTAGAAGCCATAGATAATTAAGGATGTACACAAATATTTAGCCACCAAAAAAGATGTTGATCACAGCGTTGTTTATAATAGCAAAAAAATCAAAAAATAACCAAGATGTCTCATAATAAAAAACTGATTAAATACATATGGTGCATGTACACACTGGCACACAGATGTTTAACAGCAGGAAACGCTCTTTCCAAGATAATGTTACACAGAGAAAGCAGAGACACAAATGACAGCATAATTTCTTTTTTTTTCCAAATAAAAATATGTATGCATAGAAGGAAGTCTGGAAGGACATAGACCAAAATGTTAACTGTGGTTCTCACTAGGTGGCAGAATCCTTTTTCTTTATCGGCATTTTGTAAAATATGTGAAGTAACTATGTGTTACTTATATGTTAAGGACTTGTGTAACATTAAGACAAACCTATGAGAGAAAAAGGAATGCATAAGAGAACATATGTATGCATTGATGGGAACATCAATGCATGTGGATCATTTTGTTATTAAATGGTATCTTATAATAGTTCATATGCTATTTATGTACAAATAACAAAACTGCTTTCTCATCAATTCTTCTTGTATTTTTACATGGGCTTTCTTAAAAAAAGAACTGAATATCAAATAGTAAGGATTTCACATTAAAAGCGAATGCATTTTCTGGGTTATAGTCAAGAGTCAGATGGTTATGAGGTATATCAGAAAAAGTACATTATCTACTATTAAATATGATTAAGCATGGTAATCTATAAAGATATAGATGTGAAGGAGAACTTAGCTTTAGTTTTATTAGGAAAAATAAATACAAATTTGTGGCCACTATGAAGTAAGAAGGATCAATAAAATGGGTAAATAAGTAAAAAGTTAAGCATCTTATGTGTTCTACAGTGGGCTCTCATTCACTCAGAAGAGTGGAAACTAGGGGGTCAAGATGGCAGCCTGAGCACACTTGTTTCCTCTCCTCTCCTGACCCAAATCCCATGAAATACACACACACACACACACACCCCTCCTCTCCTGCCCCAAATCCTGTGAAATACACACACACACACACACACACACACACGTTTCTCATGGTAGACGTTCAACTGAATGAAGGCATGAAGGAAGTCGATCCACACTACCCTAACCTCCTCCTCCTGTGGGCAAGACAAATATTAGCAAAGACAGCTGGCCAAGGCAGGGGTGGAGTCTACGGCTACAACACAGAAAAGTATGTCGCAGAAGAGCACGAGAGGAGTAAACTTGTAATTCTAGCCTCGTTGGCACTGTATTCTAGCAAAACCAGCTGAAAAACATGTTCAAATACAATATACATCATTACGATCTGAACAGACACTGAGAATTAGAGAAGGGAGCGAATTTTAAAGTTATGATTCCTGTTATGTTGACACTAGACCAAAGTTTCACACGAATGTCCTTTTAAGGACAAAAAATGTCTAGACTTGGAGTTAAAGGCAAGGTGACATTAAATCTTAATTTCTTCTATCCTTGTTTTTCCAAAATCTGTTATTTAGAAAAACAAAAACAAAGCGATGTACTCATTATGACATGCTCTGATAATTAAGAGAGGAAAAATTCTCTAAATTTTTAGTCAAGAAAATTTATGTACACAAAGTAGATGGCGTGACTCACATAAATATTCAAGAGCCAAAGAGAACTTGGTGAACTAGGTCCAAGGATACTGTAAGCATACCGTCTGGAATCATGTGCATTTGGCGCTCGGGCAGCTGGCAAACATGATGAGGATGAGCTAACCCTAATAAAGGTGGCCGCATACAAAAGCCTGTACCCATGTGCTCTGTGCTCTGTGACATTAGACAGATAGTGCGTTGTTTCCAGTATGATTTGGCTGACACTTGTCAAGGGCCCGTCACACATAAGGTATGGGGCTGCAAAGGTGAAAACCGGAAAGTCCCTATACTTCCTTCTATCCTTCCAGCAAGCACCTGGTTTACGTATGGTAGTGTCACTTTCACCCTCTCCTGTATGAGAATTACTTGCGCTCATTCTCTGTCCTTGATTGTGAACTCCCGGAAGGCAGGTGCGGTCTCACTTCTTTTCCCGTTCAGCGCAGTCCTTTGTGTGCTCAGCGGGCACTCAAAAACGACACGGTGGACTGAGATTCCAAGAGTGTGTCTCTGACTGGATTCCTGTTCTTATGGGACAAAAGGCAGTCTTTGAGGAAAACATTAACTGTAGTACTCACTGGAATTCGGTTTCTGGATCTAAAAGTTGCGACTCTCCTGAGATCATCATCTGAGGCACGATATGGAACCACCAAGAGAGCAGGGTAGGTGTCACATAGTTCATAGCACTTATTGATAAAAGTGATTCTCCAGTGGTGGTTAGGCAAGCCCTGCAGGAGAGAAGGATGTCCAAGTCAGTATTGCACGGCTCCGTCTCCGGACTGGCCTTGGGTCTCCTTTCCTTTTGCTAGCAGAATCTGCATGTGCCTCTTTGAACACAGGGTAGGGACGGTCTACTGATTTATAATAAAGGGAGCCAAATCAGTCATCTGGACAACATAAGAACACAAGACAAAACACTGGTGGCTTCCATAATTCTAAAATGTCATTGGTAAATACAAATTCTCTTGAATTTGAGCTCCTCGTTAATTTCACGTCAAACTATTCCTTACTATGTGTGTAACAGTAAGCCCAAGTGCATCTCCCACCTACGTACCCTCCCCACCCCAGAGAAAAGTGCATCACATAATTTTAACCTGTGTCCACTTGAGGGTAGAAGAGACATTGGGCAACTGCCTCTCCCTACTCAAAACAGAGTGAATGCATCAGTCTGCTCCAAAGTAGAAAGAGGCTAAGTTTATGCAGAAAGTCACAGAGGGGAAGTAAAGGAAAACCCCTCTGGGGAGGCTCATTTCGCCACCTCCTAAAAGTGTTTTCAACCAAGTTGTTTGGGATTGGCGGTCACTCCGTAGGCTGTGTGAGAAATACAGCCACCTGCATTCTAAGCAGATGGCTAACGTGACAGGGAGACATGGAATACACTTGCCATTCTGCCAGCTACCCACAAAACCGCGTATGGACAAGATCCAGAGGTGGTGGAATATTCTCTCCCCATACTCACAAATACACAAATACACACACAAAGGTGAGCTATGTGGGTGTTTGCTGTGGGGACAGACATTGTACCTTTTCCTTAGGTCTGGTCCTATAGACCACGGACCAAACAGGTGAGTCTGATGCTGAGTCCAATTAGAGAGTTATAAGTCCCATGAGAAAGTTATAAGAAGAAAAGATGAAATATAATGGCAGTCTAGAACAAGATACCTTCAACAGTTCATATATGCATGCAATCTGAAAAACAGGAACTGTTTTGTTTCAAGCTAGAAACGTTGGCCTACAAAATAAGTCTTAATATTGTCCATAACACTCCAAAACTAAGGTACAAATATTTAAATACATAATGCTACAGAGGCCTCCAAAACATGCAAAATGTTTCAATGGTCTTTCTTCTGCCTCAAGATCTGACCCAGAACAGAGATCATTAAAATGAAACACATATACAGCCTTTGAAAACCCACCAGTCTAAAGCGGACTTCTGGAAGCACAGGACGCCCTACTTCCTATGTGTGATCTAAACTCCCACACCCACATTCCTGAGCATTGAATCTGCTTATGAATATGTACGCCGCCGATCAAGACTAGAAAGAATAATCAACCCAGATGCTTGGTAGTGGAGGTGGTGGCTAGAAGGTTCTCCTCGAGTCTAGGGTCCTAGAATTTTACTTTACATTCACTGCCTTTTCATATAAAGCAACTGGGCTCGATCGGAGTCTCACAGCTCACTCAGCAAATGCTCCCAATTATTTTAAGAGCTTTGTAGGATGAGGACTATGAAAACCTCCATCACAAAACTCCTACCTGGCCTACAAACTTGATTAAACCACAGGTCAAATTGTGGCTCCTGTTACATAATACACACTGGCTCTTCTTCACAAAAAATGCCACAAGAGACCTTTGTCCCTGAACAGCAACATTGTACCAAGCCTCTTGCCTTTATTACAGCAAATGAACATGCATGCAGGTGAAGTTCACAGAAGAGAGCAGTAAAAGCTATTCTAATATATGTTCATCAAAGCTTTGTTGGAAAAGTCAGCATTATAGGAAAATAGTCCTAATTCATTTCAATCTGCAAAGTGGAATAAATATAATTTAAATTTAGCTGTCAGTGATAGTTATGCTCCCAAATGTGTAAATACATAGTGACACGAACGCCTCAATAGTAAGATATAGAAGTTTGACTTTTCTAGACTCCACGTATTTGATTCATTTCATGAACAACATACAACCGACATTGTTCATGTACCAGAAGGAAACAGAACTTGGCTACCCAGCTTTCAATGCAACTTGAATATAGCTAGGGAATGAGCTCATAAATCATACAGTAATCGAAAAAATGAGCTATAACTGCCACAAAAAATATACTAAGCAAGGATTTCACTGATTCTCAAAGAGTATGACTGACAACATAGTGTCACCATGCGTGTTTGAGATTTACCACCTGCCATAGCACCTGTTGACTTACCTGCCTTCTGTATTCTTCTACTGGGTTATAAACTGTCCATCCATCCACGTTAAACTTTTCTTCATTTAGAAATGCAAATATTGGCTAGAAAAGGCAAAAGGAAAAAGAGAATTTAAAGTGCAGCGTGACAGAACTGATAGCCTACTAATACTACACCCTCCAAGTTTTCACCAGATTTGCCTACCATGAAATCACAACCCAAAGTGAGACTTTCAAAAAGAAATGACGGTGAAAAGTGCACACTAGACTTCTGCTGCCTTCTTTTTTTTTAAATTTTTTTAACGTTTATTTATTCTTGAGACAGAGAGACAGAGCATGAGCAGGGGAGGGGCAGAGAGAGGGAGACACAGAATCTGAAGCGGGGTCCAGGCTCTGAGCTGTCAGCACAGAGCCCGGTGTGGGGCTTGAACCCACCAACTGCAAGATTATGACCTGAGCCGAAGTTGTCCCCTTAACCAACTGAGCCACCCAGGTGCCCCCCTACTGCCTTCTATCTTGAGTAATAATTACTTCTGAGACCTCAAGTTTCCATGGCTGCAAACATCTCTTTTTTTTTTTATCTTTATTTATCGTGAGAGAGAGAGAGAGCATGTGCACACATGTGTACAAACTTGAGCGGGGAAGGGGCAGAGAGAGAGAGAGAGAGACAGACAGACAGACAGACAGAGACAGAGAGAATCCTGAGCATGCTCTGCACTGTCAGCACAGAGCCCAATGTGGGGCTCAAACCCACGAACTGTGAGATCATGACCTGAGCCAAAGTCAGACACTCAACTGATTGAGCCACACAGGTGCCCCTACAAACATTTCTTTCTTTTTTTAATGTTTTCTTATTTTTGAGAGAGAAAGAGACAGAGACAAGGAGTGTGTGTACTAGTGGGGGAGGGGCAGAGAGAGAGGGAGACACAGAATCCAAAGCAGGCTCCAGGGTCTGAGGTGTCAGCACAGAGCCCAATGTGGGGCTCGAACCCACAAACCATGGGATCATGACCTGAGCAGAAGTCGGAGGCTTAACTGACTGAGCCACCCAGGTGCCCTGCAAACATCTCTTTTAATGTGCCCTTGTTTGAAATTATCTTCCAGATAAGTCAGATTTCTAGACCAAAACTACACCTATCAATTTTAAACATCAGCAATTGATCAAAACCCACCTAAAAAAAAAAGGAAATTCAGGAATAATTATTAAATAGTACAGCTGTCTCAAAACATGAGGGACAGGACATTAGGAAAATTCTTAACTGTTTGTTCTCTATGAATTCGGAATCAATGCCATGATCTCTGTGAGATGAAGGACCCAGACCTCTCCTTGCTTTTCCTTCTGTGCTCACTCTGGAGGCGATTCTGATGAATTTCACAGCTTCAAATACCATCCAGACCCTAGTGACTCCTACCTAGTAGCTATTGCTCTTCAGCGCCAACTTGGATCTGCAGGCCAGGCAGTCCAAGGGACCACCCCACAACTCCAGCCTAAGAGGCATCTGGAAGATTCTAAAGTTAACACATCCAAAGCCAAACCCCTGACCACCCCTGTATCCTGCTCCTCCCACAGCCTCCTCATTGAAATAGATGGCAGCCCCATCCTTCTAGATGAGCCCAAAAACCTTGGTGTCATCCTCATCAGCTCACTGCTACCACCTGGTCAAAGTCTTGACCGTCCCCCATTTGAATCATTATAATAACTTCCTAACTGGTCCCCTACTTTCTATTTTTTTTACCTCTATAGTCAGAGTAACAGTGTCACAACCTAAGTCAGTTCAAGTTATTCCTCTGGCCCAAATCCTCCTGTGGCTTTCCATCTCACTTGGAGCCAAAGTGGAAGTCTATGCAATGGTCTACGCGGCTGTCCACCATCTGGCCACATCCCTTACCATGTCTCTGCTCTTCCACTGCTCACTCCTCTCCGGCCAAATTCACCTCCAGTGCTGTTCCCCCAAAGCGCCAAGTGCATTCCAACATCAGGGCCTTTCCACCCACAGCTCCAGCCGTCTGGAATCCTTCCCCCCGCCCATGGCTTTCCCCCTTACTCTTTCACATCTCTGCTCAAATGTAACCTTAAACAGCGAGACTTACTCTGATGCCCTATAGAAAAACTACATGCTACCCCCAGAACAGCACCCCCTATTGTCCTTTCCATTTTATTTCCCCATATTACTTATGACCATTAGACAGATTGTAGATTTACTTGTTTGTTTACCGTTGGACTCCCACTGTCCCCTCCCTAGAACATGGACTCCATAAAGACAGACGAGCTTTGGCCACATCCTCTTTTCCTAGTAACTGGAACAGTGTCCGGTCCATAGTAGGCAGAACATGTATTTTTTGTTGCCAATGAAACTGTGAAGCCTATCCAGCCTCTGTACAATGACTTTCTCTGGAGGCACCATGTTTGGGCACTTTTTCCTCTGGGGGTCTTCCTTCCCACCCATTTTCCTCTGTTATCATACTACAACTTTGAATGGCAGCATTCTCTCTCCTACGTTACAGAGAGTTTCTGGAAAAGCCTTACTTGGCAGCAACAGTTTAGTGTATCTAAAAGGCGGGAGTTTTGGGGGTACCTGGGTGGCTCAGTTGGTTAAACGTCCGACTTGGTTCAGGTCATGATGTCACGGTTTGTGGGTCTGAGCCCTGCATCGGGCTCTGTGCTGACAGTAGGAGCCTGGATGGAACCTTCTTCAGATTCTGTGTCTCCCTCTGTCTGTGCCCCTCCCCTGCTCACGCTCTTTCTCAAAAATAAACAAACATTAAAATAAATTTAAAAGGCAAGAGGTTTAAGGTGAAAACTGATCAAGAACATGCTCTCCAGACTCTCCTCTTCAACTTTCTAAAGCATAGGACACCCTCAGCAGGTCTCAGTTCTGGCGGTGGTAGGTCCAAGTGCTATGTATTCTGCATGGGTAGCATGCCGACCACACAATACTGATCTAGCTAAGCAATTCGCTGATTGCTTAAATAGTTAATTATTCAGTACCACTGGGGAAAACAAATGATTTCTATTAACTGAAGTTTAAACGACAGAGGGACTTTTGATGAAAACAACACTAAAATGTATGGTGTACTTCTTCATCCCGAAACAGAATCAGTAGAACATAGCAAAGCAGTCTCTGGGTGACATCTGAGCCCTGGATATTATACTGGTCAGTAGCCGGCACAGGTACTGCTCAACACTCCCGGCTGCTGTGCTGTTGACATACTTGTACATGGCAGGTGGCTTAAGGCACAAGGGTGTCATTCACTTTAGAAGAAGACCTATAATCTGCTTTCTTGAAATAAGTTCCTGATCTCAACATGGTTTTTGTTCAGTTTGCTTCTAGTTATTTATATCTTTCCCATGAATCTCAAGTGAATATGGCAGCCTTTTAAAAACAAAGAATAACACTGCTAACCCAAAGGCCAGATAAAACTTTCTCTCCAGAAAACTCATGATGTATGTTAATGCTATCAGTGTCCTTTGACTTGCCAGCAGCATTTTCAACGTACCTTACTATTTCTCAGTCACCAATAATAAAGCAATTCCTCTCTTGCTTCAAATACTCTCTTGTATCTTATATTAAAATTACTGATAAGCATAATATAAGTTTACAAGTTTGTTATCAGAAGATGAAAGTTACACACCCCAAACCAAAATGATCTCCACGATTTCTTTCTTTTTTATTTCTTTAATGTTTATTCATTTTTGACATACAGGGAGAGAGAGACAGAGCATGAGCAGGGGAAGGGCAGAGAGAGAGACACACACAGAACCTGAAGCATGCTCCAGGCTCTGAGTTGTCAGCACAGAGCCCGACGTGGGGCTTGAACTCACAAACCGTGAGATCATGACCTGAGCTGAAGTTGGACGTTTAACCTACTGAGCCACCCAGGCACCTCTCCATGATTTCTTTAACGTGCTTGATTTAAGGGAACTCTGAACACAAGTAATATAAAAAAACTGTCATTAACAAGAGAAAGATACAATGTGCTCACAGTAGCAACATCTCAGGTGGCCTTTCTCATGAAATCATTCTGGAATGACACTTCACATTATGATGATGCCCAGATATACAGGATGATGCCATGAACTGGCATCCCTTATCCCTGAAACATGGCTATGAGAACTCTATGATGGAAACTGTCCCCAGGTTAAGAGCTGAGAGCCAGACTTGGACCTCAGACATTTCAGGAAGGTTTATGAATCACCTAACAGCCAGATACTTCTGGTCATGAAATACACAGCAACACATCTAATACCAAACTGGAGCTTAAGGTAAAAAAGACCAGGTGCTTAAACTAATATTTTAACCATCTAAATAAATTAGCTTACAATTACAAGGAAATAAATCTTTTTTATAAAGGACGACTTGTTACTTTTTAAAGAAGAACCCGATGCAAACAGTAAGTTGTCCATACTTGGCTCTCATACTGAGGCAAGCATTCTAAAAGAACCCATGAGGATATTTTCTAAAGTTGAATGTACCCAGACTTAGGTCCCAGATATTTTAATTTTTTTACCCTTTTTTTTTTCTCCTTCAAGATCCAGATAAGAGAACAAAGCGAGAATGTTAAAATACAAGCTCTCAACAGAGGAACATAAAAGCGGATTATACAAAAAAACCTACTAAGCATTAAAGGACAGAAACAAAACCCTTCATCTGCATTATTACAAAGCACAGAATTCCCTACAAGTGGGGACTTGTGACAAGCCTAATTAAGGCTTCTGTCTGAAAACTGTTAAAACCTAAAGTTAATGGGCTACACACCTTGAGGTTTTCAGCTGACATTTATTTTCTCTTACAGACAACACATTTTTCAAGACTTCGAGTCTTTTAGTGCTTTATTAGTGGGGTTGCCATTTCCCAGTCATTCCTAATGATAACCTTGGCCCGATCGGGACCCTCTCTTGGGGAGACCCAAGCACCGTGGAGAGAACCCTCCTTCAGGAGGATCGCCCAGGGGGAGGGGTGTGTGAGGCAGGAAATAGTCGAGTCGGCCGCTGGAACTGGTCCCGGCACCGATCTCCTTTCACTCCTTTCACGGCCCGGCCCGCGGACAAGGCAACCAGGAGTCAGTGCGGGCTCAGCAAAGCCTCGGAGCCAAGGGGTTCGCCAAATCCGATCTGTGCTTCGGGAAGCGCCCCCACCCTAACCCCCGTGGCTTTCTTCTGGGGCCTGGTCCCTCAGCCTGGCTCTGCCTCAGGGTAGGGGCGGGGGTGCCTGGGCCCCGCCTTGGCCCCACAGAACCGAACCGGCAACTTGGCTGCTGCCAGAGGGTGGGGGAGGGGTGGGTGGGGCCCGTGCAATATACACAGATGACACTTAGGAACACAGCCTCGGGCCTCTGTGCAGATGACCTATCTGGCCGGCTGCTCTCCTTTTTTAAAAAAGTTATTTTGAAATAATTACAGATTTACAAGAAGTGACAAAGATGTACAGTCAAGTCCCGGGCAGCCTTCACTCAGCTTCCCCGATGTGAACATGCTGCATAGACAGCTAGAGTACAGTATCAGAATCAGGAAACTGACACCAGAAAACAGCCACCGTCAAGTGCCTATCCTGGTTTCAAATGAGCAGGTCTTCCTTTATTTGGCTCTTTATTGGTATTTTGGCATTTCACCAATTCAGATTCCTACTAGTCAAGAGATCCCATGCATGGAGACTTAAAAAAAAAAAAAAGCAATCATGTGCATTTTTTTCCAGGTTTAAAAATAGCACAATGTAACATTTGAAAAATGTTAAAAGGACAAAGTTGAGATGAAAATCTCCGATTTCACACTAGGGATAAAAACAGCTCTGACAAAGAGAATGTAACTTGTCATTTAAATTTTCCTACATTTATCACTGTTGTGTCTCGTGGGAGAAAAAATCTGAAACGACAACAGGTTTTGGCTTTCACTTAATTAGCCATTGGTTTTAAATGGCAACTACATGAAGACGCATCAACTCACTTAAAACACCTAGACTGGACTTATTTATTTATTTAGTAGACTCTATCAATGTTGAGTGATTTAGAAGTTTCCTTCTTTGAGGTGGGAGAGCTGTCTGTCTGTGAATTAGGGTTCTAGATCTCATGGAGCCCCTCACGGAGAGCCTCTTCCCTTAAGGACTCTTCACAGTATGTCTCGGAACTGGATGTCACAGAATCAGATTTGTAAAAACTAAATATCATTCAAAAGGGAGACAGTTACAGAAGAAAACTATTTTCATAGTACGCAGGGGAATGAATCGATAAACTACGGAGATTTAACAGTGCTTTCAAATGATGCTACCACCATGCAATGGCACGGTCATTGATGGACACAAGTTATAGAACGAGCAGACCCTTTTCAGGAAGTAAACAAAATATAACTCTGAATATCTAGTATTAAAAGTTCAGGGGCTCCTGGGTGGCTCAGTCGGTTAAGCGTCTGACCTCAGCTCAGGTCATGATGTCATGGTTTGTGGGTTTGAGCTCCACATTGGGCTCTGTGCTGATAGGTCAGAGCTTGGAGCCTGCTTCAGATTCTGTCTCTCTCTCTCTCTCTCTCTCTCTCTCTCTCTCTCTCTCTGCCCATCCCCTGCTCATGCTCTGTCTCTCCCAAAAATAAATAAATGTTAAAAAAAAAATTAAAAGTCAGGGGACTGTTAACTCCTTTCCAGATAGAATTTTGCAGTGTTGGAACAGGAATTTAAGGGAGCATTTTTTTTTTTTTGTTCTAACTTGATTTCTGAAATTGAAGATACCCGCCTTTCTAAAAGCTTCTATCTACCACATAAGGGTGAGCAATGTAAATGCATGTCATTTTCATCTTTTAGATTACACTTAGAAAACAGACCTCTTCATATAAGAAAAAACGCTTTCATTAAAGTGGGGGGGGGAGCTAAAATTTTTAAGGAAGAACCACAGGAGGTACTGACACTTGGCAACGTTTGTAATTCTAAGTAACATCTTCAGGTAAGTGCATCAAAGGTAATTGAGTCGAAAAATCTGACACAAGTCTCATAGGTCAAAAGCAGCTAGCACATCAACTGCCATTTATACTTCCTGCATAAATAATTCTCCTCGTCCTCTTTCCACCACCTTCCCTGGGGAAAGTGGCTTAATATTTCTGGGTTGCCATCACCTTCATATATAAATATACACAGTCATTTATTCAGGAGAAGACGACTCAGTAAGTACATTTGAAATGTCATTTGAAACCATTTGGAAAAAGAGCATTCTTTCCTACTTGTCTACAATCATAATCACTTATGGTGACATTTCTCAGGGTTCATCTGTCGCACCTCTTCTCACTGTAATTGTCTCTCCTGGCAATTTTGGCCACATCTATGAAAATGCCAATGATCACATCTGGGCCTGCCAAATAAACCTTGCCCCGGGCCACAGCTCCAGGTACGCGGCCACCTGCCTCCTAGATATGTCTGTCTGGCTGTCCTACAGACACCTGCAATTCCACATATCTGAAACGGGGCTCACCGCCTCTTGCCTCCCCACTCCAATACTGCCCATCTCAACCAATGTCAACCTGTTTATCCAGGCTGGATTCTTCCCTATCATGTCATCCCCCATCATAATTATATTCACACAATCAACAAATTCTACTGTTCTTCTAGATCGTCCTCAAATCGTCACTCTCCTGCCCCTCTCCTTTGCCCCATTTGAAGGGCTCACAATCATGTACCCAGGTGACTAACGAACATCCCCAGAATTAAACTCCTGCCCCTCTCCATGCAGTCTGTATGCTGCAGCCCAAGCAATCTTCTGAAATCGAAATTTAATGTCACTTTACTGCTTCAACCCCTTGAATGGCTCCCCTCCCCTTCAGATAGAAAGTGGAACCTCTTGGTGGGGCAGGTTAGGCTCTGCGAGCTTTGGGGCCCAGCCTTCCCCTCCAACACCATCTGTCACCACTACTCCCACATAGACACCAACCCACGTGTGGGTCCAGTCTGTATCCAGTCTCTTCACATTTGCACACACTGTTCCTGCCCTTGGCTGTTTCTGCCTGGCTAACACTCCTACTTGTCTTCCAGGATTCACCTCCTCTAGGAAGCCTTCCTCGACAACAAGCCCCTTACTTGCCGCTCCCCTGATGTCCTGTGCACATGCATCTATATCGTGTCTGTTTGCTCTCCCAGGGGCCAGGGGGTTGGCATGAGCCCCAGCTCCCCGCACCTAGCCACAACACAGGCGTTCCGGAAATGCCTGGACAGCACAAACAGGGAGGAAAGGGATGAAAAAAAGAGGAGAAACAAGGAGAAGCCTGCTCTACCAGACCTTTCATCTTATGAAGCCTCAATAGTTAAAAAGAATGTTACTGGTACATGAAGAGTGATTGATGCAAGAGAGGAAACATTCAGAAATCAAACACCAAGCAGAACGAAGTGTGTGGTAAAGGTGGTGTTTCAAAGGAGCAGATCAGATAACCAATGGTGTGGTGACAACAGTGGAAGAAAGATTGGGATCCAGATTTTACGCGGACACGGTCACCCTGAAAAAATTCCAAATTGATGGAATATTTAAGTTTTAAAAAGAAACGAAAGTATTAAAATAATATTCTAGGGAGAATTCTTCTAGAACTCTGAGTAGAGAAAACCTCCCTAACAGGGATACAAAATCCAGAAGTTATAAAAGAAAACCATGCAGACAAGAATCATCCTAGCGACCCTGGCTGCTCTCGTTACCTAGGTCCACTCGCAAGACTGGCCCTCAGCCGGACTCCAGGAACCTGGCTCTCGGGAGGGTTCCCATCGCTCCCTAACCACGAAGAGTGGTTGGCGGTGCCCAAACTGTATACACGTGATTTATGCTGTGCGCCTGCTTTCCTTCTGAGAGGCTGGGGTTTTGGTACATGTTAGGCAGAGGGGCTACATGACCGGCCTCTGATCAAAACTCCAGGTGCCGAGCTTCCGCAGTTGATAACATTTCCCACGCGTGGTCTCAACTTGGTGCTGTAGGAATTAAGTGCTTCCTGTGTGAATCCATGGGGAGAAAACTCTGGAGGCTCGTGCAGAGTTTCTACCATGACTTCTACCCCATACACCTTTCCCTTTTGCTGCTTTTCCTCTGTACCCTTTTGCTGTAATAAATCACACTTGTGAGTACGACTATATGTTAATAAAGTCTTGTGAACTCTCCTGATGAATCATCAAACTTAGGGCTGTCTTAGGGATCCCCATTGCCAAAAAGAAAAAAAAAATGATGAACACTCACAAATAAAGATTAAAAAAAAATCCCCATAGCAAAAGCCACCCTAAGTCAAAAGACATACATATGGGGAAAATAACTGCAACTTGTATTACGAGCATAGCTAGTACATAAAGAACTCCTTCAACAAGAAAAAGACCAAAATTCCAAAAGAAATATAGGCAGAAGTCACAGAGAACAAATAGAAAGGCAAATAGCTCAAACCAAAAGATACTCAATTTTAGTCAAATAGGATAGGATAAATACAAAATAAAACTATGAATCCACATTTTCACCTATTAGATTAGCAGAGATTGAAAAAGTCCGAGAGCATACTGGATTGGTACAGTTGGCAGAACGACCCCACAAAGATGTCCATGTCCTAATCCCTGTGACCCGTGTCATGTTACCATACATGGCAAAGCGGAATTAGGTTGCTGATGGAATTCAGATTTCTAATCGCCTTTTAAGATAGGAAGGGTACCCTGGATTTCCCCGGAGTGCCAATGTCATCAGAAGGGTCCTGCGATGTGGAAGGAGTGAGAAGAGTTGGAATCAGAGAAGGAGAGTGATGATGGAATAAAGTCAGAATAATTCAAAGGACTTGACCACTGCTATTAGCTCTGTAAAGGGAGTAAGGGGCCATGAGCCAAGGGACGCAGGCACCTCTAGAAGCCGGAAAATGCAAGGAATGGACTCTCCCCAAGAGCCTCCAGGAGGAACACAAGCCCCACACACCACAATTTTAACCCAGGGAGACTCATTTTCGACCTCTGACCTCTAGGACTGTAAGACTTGTGTTTTCATAGGCCACAAGTTTGCGGCCGTGTGTTGCAGGAGCTTTAGGAAACTAAGAGTTGGAGGGGATGTCTGGAAACAGGCAGTCAGACACAGTGCACACGGGAGGGAATGCCAATACATCTTCCTCGAAGGGAATTTGGTAATAGCAGTAATTCTACTCTAAGAATGTATCCTAAAACATACATGAACACATACAAAATGATGTATGTGCAAGGTTACCGACCACAGTTTGTGTAACAGCAAATGATTGGCAATGATCTCAACGCCCGTCAATAGAGGACTGAATAAAGTATGGTACGGTCAACAGAGTACCATATGGCCATAAATAGGATGAAGAAGTCCATTATTAGGTGATATGTACTGGTAAATTTAAAATCAAGGTATGGAAGGGCACATATAGCATACTATTGCTAGGGTCAAAGGGGGAAAGAATACAACGAACAAGTTGCATGAACAGGCCTAAACCATCACTGGGTGGACATTAACAGAGTGACAACCCTGGGTGTCTGTGAGGAGGGGAAAGAGATGGGCGAACAGTGCTGGGAGGGAGAGATTTTTACTACATGCCTGTCTTAGTTAGCTCTGGCTAGCATAACAAGTTACCACAGACTGGGGGCCTAAAACAGTGAACATTTATTTCTCACAGTTCTGGAGGCTGTGAAGCATAAGGTCAAGGAGCCAGCATGGTCGGGTTCTGGTGAGACCCACTTCCTGGTCTACAAAGGGCAGCCAACCAGCTCTGGTCCATTGCTTTTCCTCCAAGGTCACTAATCCCATCATGGGGCTCCACCTCCAGGACCTCATCTAAACCTACACCTCTCAAAAGCCCAACCTCCAAATATCATCCATCACACTGGGGGGTTAGGGCTTCAAAGTATGATTTGGGAAGGACACACACATTTGGTCCACAACAATACCTTTTACACTTCCTGAATTTTCAACTACGGTCATATATGGCCTATTTTCAAAATTTTAAAGTAGTACTTGTTGAATAAATGCCCTTTCTCAACAGAATATTCTTATTGATGACTTGGTTGCTGCTGGTTCTTAATTTATTCACTCTACTGACCTTAGTATATTAATTCAACAAACATTTACCAAGGGCCTACTATGAACAAGGTATTAAGTATACAAAAAGATGAGTAAGACCCAGGTACTGTCTGTAAGGGGTTAGAAATCCTCCAAAGGAGAGTGACAAGGAGGCACAACTATCAATCGTGTAAAGAGGAGAGCAGTTAAGTGCCATGAGAGGTACAGATAAAGCACCTGGGGCTCCAGAGAATGCCTAGGTTACTTTTGGAGAGAGGGGCCTGGAAGGGTAAGATGACTTTGGACATGGTAATAACAATGATGTGACAAAAAGGCCCAAATGGGACCCAAACTCCGAAAATATGAGGCCATCAGCAAACACCAGAGCATAGGAGGGGGTAGAAAAAAGTGGGGACAGTTGACAGGTGAGGCCACACACAAAATGAGGGAGATAGAAGTCTGCACTGACACTGACTGAGAGGGAGAGACTGGCAAAGTTTTAGGGGCAGGGGAATGTGAGTCGTGTCCGGGGGAGAGGGAAGTGACAGACAGCACGTGCAGGGCTGTACCAGATCGGAGACAAAAAGGAAGCACGGCAACTAGTTTAAGTACCATCTTGGCAGTTGAGAAAAGAGGAGATGAAAACCTGAACCAAGTCAGGCTGGCTTCAGTAAATGTTCAGGAAAAGGGAAATCTTCCAGTGGCCTGGATTTTGGAGGAGGGGAAGACAGCACAAGAAACTGGGAGCACAGATGAGTAGGTTTAAGGGAAAGAGGAGAGATTAATTTTAGACAAATGTTTAGGTGTCAGTTGAAGTTATGGAGCCGCGAAAGGGAAACATGAAGCTTTGGATGTGCAAGTCGTGCCCAGACAGGCAATGCCGGAAGACATGAGGGGAAGGGAGACTGATGAGGGGATGGTGTAGAGCGAGGAAGAGGGGAAGGATGGATTTTTCTAGAAAACCCACACTTAGCGCAAGGAAGCCAAGGAAGCTGAAAAGAAGCTAAAGAGGCAGAGGACCAGGCCCTTCAGATCTCAGAAGCCACACAGAGAGGTATCTGGAAGCGCGATGGTACAGATGCCCTAAGTGAGCCTTCTGCTGAGAACATCTAACGATGCTGGATAAAACAGAAACCTTTCTAAAAATGCTCCAATGAGCTGGCTGGGGAGGAATAAATACGCAGAGGCTAAAAACTAGCCACAAACAGGAACGCAGAGACCAAGAGGAAAGCACGGGCTTTTACCTCAGGGTACTCACGGAATTGGTTTCCATGGCCTCTTGGGGTTCAAGAGATAGGACATAAGGACATAAAGCCCCAGGCCCACCCAGATGCTAGGATGGGCATCAAACTGGAAATGAGCTCCTGTACAGGCTGGCCTCCCAAGTGCTACAACCTCAGGGTTAAGCACAAATAGGAACTGGCCCCCTGAGACTCCAAGGAACTTACCTGTCTAGATTATTGGTGTTAATTAAGGGAGAAAAAAAATCTCTACTGCTGTCCCCCACCAGGAATTTGTAGCCACACGGCAGCAAATTTAACCAATTTGTAGCCTAAACTCATAAAAGTCGGATGGCCCAGAAGACATCAGGCAGAGAATCTAATCTGTAACCATCCCCCATTTGTGGTGCCCTAAGATGCCTGGCGGAAGGAAATGCCAAACTGTCTTCAATCCTGGCCTCAGAGGATTCCCACAAAGGTCCAAGGAATAGGAGCTCACCGGCAAAAATCACAAAACAGCCTGGGAAACTAGGCACCTCGAGCCAGCAAATCAGAAGCCAGCAGACCAGGCCGGGCTGCAGAGAGCCGTGGTGAATGAAGTCAAAGACATGATATCCTGGGAGACAGATGGATGTTCCAGATCGCATACTTCTTTATACTTTACGTATGTTTTATAAACATTTTCTTACAGCTACTCAGTAGTTAAAAAACAAACAAACAAACCTCTGAAAGGAGCGGTGGCTTGAGAACTTACAGGGTCTTGAGTCACGTTCAAAAGCACAGGTTCCCTGGAGTAGGAGGGCGAGAAGTCAGGTGAGCTGTGAAGTGAGCGGCTGCCAAGGACGTGCAGGCAGGCAGTGAACACTAGACTTCTGAACGGGGGTGGCACTGCGGGGACAGCCCAGCTGGGAGCACGGTTCCAGGAGATGGAGAGCAGGGAGAAGAGAGAGACTGACAGAGACCAAGGCCAAGTCTTGGAGGCGGAAGGAGGCACAAGGAGACCCTCAATTGGCACACATTTACTGCTTATCCAAGAAAGAAAAAAGAGTCCTGGGCACAAAGAAAATTGAGAACTAAGACATTCTTCAGTCCTAAAGCCACATCTAGGCTGAAAGACAGGTAGAGGTAGGTGTGTAGGGGTGTGTGTGCGTGCGTGCGTGCGTGTGTGTCTACACACAGTACTGCTTCTCATTTCAACTGCCTTCTGAAAATGAGCTGTGTGCTTTTATCCTGTGGTCAGCCTGGGAAGTAAGAGTCCACTAAATTTCAGTCTGAAATTTTTAAAATCTCAAAGCAATTTATAAAAATTTCCCCAATTCTGGACTGAAAAACAAAGGCCCAGGGAAAAGCACCCTTGTTTTTAATAGCCTATCCACAGGACCACTTACACCTCTCATTCAAGTCATCAGAACAGATGTGCACCCCCACAATGTGTACATCATCATTTTTATAAGCAAGTACAACTGGACTTGAGCGAGAGAGGACACAAGATAGAACCGGCACAGTGCTTCAGCCAGATACCAGATTCGATGCGGCTCACCAAAGCTGGCCCAAAGGAAGAGAGTGCCAAAGACTCAGAAGCAAAGGCAGGAGTCCCAGACACCTGCAAATGCAGACAGGCCCTGTCCTAAAGGTGCAGCCATTTTTAACACCCTGTCCTCCTATGCTGCTCACCGTAGCAGGCGCCACGCCATCGGTCCCCGGAAGGCTGCTAGTATCCATGGAAAAGGCTTTGAGACCCAGCTGTTTCTCTCAAAAGCACAGCCAGAGTCTCCTCTCCTGTGCCTATTCCTACTGCCCACAGGAAGGTCAAGTGTACGAAAACAAACGAGACACTGCCAACCTTTGAAACTACCTGGGTGCTGATGAGCTCACAGAGCAACAAGAGGCAGGAAACCGTGCAGTGTTCGAGAGCTTCATCTAGAACGGCACAGAAAAGTACAAAGCACAGGGACACACACCCGGGTGAGCTGTGCCACCCGGAAAGCAGGAGGCCTACGTGGGGTCAAAAGATGGAAAGAAAGCAACACCGGAAAACCATTTCTGAGGAGTATCATTGCCGCCCCTCATTCACATTTCAAGATGCATTTTGGATTTGACACACCGAAATTTAACACCTTCAATTAATCCTTTATCAAAGTACAACCGGTGGTTTGTTAAGAACAGTAACCTTATCTATATGGCATCTTTGTTTTAAGGGACTTAAAGTGTCTCACATATTATCACAATTACTTTATTAATGTTCTGGGGAAAAAAAGTGTGTTGGGGTAATCATCCTTCTTTGCACCTGCTGGGAAAATGGCGCACGACTGCACAGCTGACACCAAAAGGGCACTTATTGCATGCCAGGCACTGTTGTAAACAGTTTACATTTAATCCTCATAAAAACTCTATGGGGTAGAGACTGTTATTATCCTCATTACAGATGAGAACACTGAAGCACATAAATATTACGTGGCTTCCAAAGTTGCCAAGCAGGTATGCGACTGAGCCAGATTCAGACATGGGCCACTGGACGGCATGGCATGTACTCGTGACCCCACACCAGAAGAGCTCTGTAAACAAGTCCTCTGTCTGCCTCTCCCTCATCAGCGGCTGCCATGAACCTGGTGACCAGGTCCCAGGCTCTACTCCTTCCAGCTCTCCACTTCCCTATGAGTCTACACCCCAGGATTTTTGTCAAAACTCAAGCCGTTCACTGCAACAAAATTCAAGACAGTACAGTCTACAGTGGTAAAAACAGATGGAAGTGACTTTATTAATGCCTAAATTAAGTTAAAGAGCATTTTATTCTACATATTCTGCCATTACCTCAAAGACTGTTTTTCAAGCTTTCTAGATGATAATAAACAGAAAACCATACACATTACACTCCCCCTGACCCTGTACACACACACACACACCTCTGAAACAAACATTTGACCAAACCATATGTGCTTGTATTAGGTACTGTGCTGTTAACATTTTCTCTTCTACTCAATTTAAAAATGTTAGTTGGAAACTAATAAATTGAGTTCATGGCTCAATGACACGTTGGGATTAACAGTTACACACTCATCTAAAATTTATATTCTGTCTGGTTATCCCAACGGAGTAACAAATGAGCAAACAATAAAGGAAATCAATGAAAGAAGAATTTCGGCATGGAGCAAATCACCCCAATGATTACGTACTCTATTCTGTAGTGCTATCAGGCTCTGTTCATATGTACAATTTTTGTTCTGCCTTCAAAAAGTTAAGTCAGAAGTGTGGTCACGTTTCTTATAAAAATATATCATTTACCTAGAAGTAGCATTTACAATGCAGTTTGTAAAAATACAATTTCTAGCGTTTGTCAGGCAAAACAAAAATAAAGCAAGAAAATAAACACTTTGGCTGAAGTGGAAAATGCTACAGGAACAATGTTCAAGTCTTAATGGATTGACATAATATAGAAACAATCGAATGGGTTGGGGTCGACTGTGGGTGGCTAAACTGCTCAAGTTCAATTCATAGTTTAGGTCGCAACAACAGGTGTTGGCAAGGATATGGAGAAAGGGGAACCCAGTTACACTGTTGGTGGGAATGCAAACTGGTGTAGCCACCCTGGAAAACAGTATGGAGGTTCCCTTAAAAACAGAACTACCCTACAACGCAGCAATTGCACTGCTAGGAAGGATAGAAAGGATATAAAAATACAGATTCGAAGGGACACATGCACCCGATGTCTATGACAGCACTACCAACAATAGCCAAAGTATGGAAAGAGCCCAAATGTCCACCGACTGATGAATGGATAAAGAAGATGTGGTGTATGTATGTATGTGTACAGACACAGACACACACACAGACACACACACACAATGGAATACTACTCAGCCACCAAAAAGAATGAAATCTTGCCATTTGCAAAGATGTGGATGGAGCTAGAGTGTATTCTGCTAAGTGAAATAAGTCAGAGAAAGACAAACACCATATGATTTCACTCACGGGTAGAATTTAAGAAACAAAACAGACGAACATGGGGGAAGGAGCAAAAAAGAGAGAGGGAAACAAACCACAAGAGACTCTTAACGATAGAGTTAAGAGGGTTGATGGAGGGAGGGGGGCAGGGGATGGGCATTAAGGAGGGCACTTGTTATCAGCAGCACTGGGTGTTGTATGTCAGTGATGAATGACTAAATTCTACACCTGAAACCAATATTACACTATATGTTAACTAACTAGAATTTAAATAAAAATTTGAAACAAATAAAAAAACAAAGTTTAAGTCCTAACGTGAACACACTGCATGGTGAAAATACTACTGAGGAAGGAGGCAAGACAGAGCCAAAGGGGTGGTCGGAAAGCAAAAAGCCCCCTAGTACACTGTTCACCCCATGGCTGGATTTGGAACCTAGGTCTCCCGGCCTCCATACACCATTTCATGGATACAACAGCAAGATTACTTGTGGCCTCAAATGCTTACAATAAAAAAAAAATTCACTGAGATAATCTGCAGCTGATTTACCAGTTTCAACAATGTTAACAAAGTGATATTTTTCAAGCAGGGCCCTTTGTATTGTTTAATGCAATCAGGCTTAGATTAGGGCTTCCAGGAAATCCCTTTCTGGCACACTCACATTCCCCACTATGGCAGTGTGCAAACTTTTCTTTCCCTCCTGTCTCAGAGGAGTAATTTGTCCCTTCTCCTTTCCCAAACTGCCCCACCAACTGGGCTTCACCCTGTCCCCCTCAGCCTTCCCCAGGGATCCTGCTCCAGAAAGATCCCTTCTCTCTCTTGCCTTGAAAAGAGGCAAGGCTCCTCTCCCCTGCACCCAAATATATTCATTCACCTTTCTCGGGTTCTAAGTGAAACACTTCTTCCCTCAACCCGGCTGATACCCCTTTGTTTTTTAAACACCACCAACTCTTTCTTTAGATCCCTACCAACTGGCTTCTGTCTCCGCGCTCGGGCCACTTTTCCAGATTCAAAAAAGTCGGGATATGGAACAGTTCCGTATCGGGGCCACACATGTGTGTCCTATCTCTTGTGTCACATCTGTGAATAGTACGAGGTAGCAACCACTCCTCATTTGCGCCCTCTGCTCCCTGATGCCACCCAACACAGTGCCCTGAAATGAAGTCATGAGGCGGCTGTACATGTCAACTTGCAGAGCAGGAACGGATATTCCAAAAGCCACGCTAATAGCTGATCGGTTTTTAGCTGTATCTTGTATTGATTTGATGACTAGTTTAACTTTTTTTTTTTTAAGCTGACTTTTAGTGGTTAAAATTTAGAGAATGTAATTTCCTAAAACTTTGTATAAGCAATCAGGCTCACATTTTTTCTCAAGTTTGTCACTTTACTGACTTCCCAAGGAAGACGTAGTGATTTCTAGTACAGGTACAAGAGCTACGGTGAAGTACCACAGACCTGGGGAATCAACCCCTCTGGGGATTGCTCCAGTGGCAGCAACTTGCCATCCTAGGCGCCTGAGCTCCATCCACAACGTCCAGAAATGCATCCCGTTCATTTCCATAAAATGGATTTTTCCTTCACTTTCTACTAGCCCTGAATTCAATAAAAAAGCCATCATTATACAACTCCCATGCAGAAGTCATTATGCTGAGGTGAGAAAAATAAAGGCTGGTCCCCGCCTTGATAAGCCCATAGTAGAGCAGGAGGTAGGCAATTACTACATAATTATTACGTAAGGCAGACTGAGGTAAGTGCTTTAATGGAGGGACCTGCAAAGTCTAACAAGTGAGAGGCCAGACCAACCCTACAGGGGGCGGTGAGGGATGCACACAGTATGTAAAAGGACTTAGGGCTGAGCGAGGTGGTGGAGGATGGGCTTTAAAGAGACAGGAAGCCTGCTGGTAAAGGGGATAGAAAAACCAAAGACTCCACGCTGAGAAAGCTCCATGTATACCAGAGGAGCACACGGTGGAGCACAGGGTATAAGCCACGGGAAGTCACTGAGCATTTTGTGTGTGCGTGTGTGTGGAGAGTGGGACGCACTTCCACTAAAAACAACTGGCAGCACCGTGAAGAGTAAATTGGAAGGAGAGAAAGTGAAAGAACAGAAGCCAGTTAGGAAGCATGGCTTAAAAGAGGAAGCACAAGCAGAAATGGGAAGAAATATATGAGAGTTACTAGTAAGTAGAACCTCTAAGATTTGGAATGGATGTAGCTATGGGTGGCAAGGCAGCAAGGGAATAAGACAGTTGACTACAAACTCTCGAACCTGAGCAAGTGAGGATCCTCCCGATTGAGGGACATGTAGGCTGAAGAACAGGTCTGGTGAGCTGCAAAAAGTCGGGAGAGACAACAAGCTTGTGATTCTCATGGACTTCCACAGGAAGATGTTTAAGAATTAGGCTTGTTAGATTCACTGGAGGCCAGCATCAGGGCTAGATTTTGAAATCACCAATATAGCAGTGGCGGCCTACACTACAGGACGAAACAAAACCATCAAGGCAAAGTGCGTAACAGGAGAAGGTGTCTGAGAGCAGACCAGCACCGAGATGGTCCACCAAGGAAAAGACAGAGGCAGTGGAGACTGGGAAGGGCAGTCAAGTTGGCAGAATAACACAGAAACCAGGACTTGCTAGAACGGGTGCTCAAAACTGGTGAATTCTGAGGGAAGATCAAACAGAATAAAGACTGAAGTGAGCCACTAGATTTGGCCAGTAAGAGCCTGAGTTCCAAAAAGGTACCTGCAATAAAGGTAGATACTGGGGGCACCTGGGTGGCTCAGTCAGCTGAGCGTCCGACTTCGACTCAGGTCATGATCTCACGGTCTGTGAGTTCGAGCCCTGCGTCGGGCTCTGTGCTGACAGCTCAGAGCCTGGAGCCTGCTTCGGATTCTGTGTCTCCCTCTCTCTCTCTCTGCCCCTCCCCCACTCATGCTCGCTCTCTCTCTCTCTCTCTCACTCTCTCTCTGTGTCAAAAATAAACATTAAAAAAATTTTTTTTTAAAGGTAGATACTGAAATGGGCTGGAGGAATGAATAAACTGGAGAGGAGAACAGACTATTCTTTCCAGAACTTTGGATGGAGGTGAGAGATGGGACAGTAGTTTAGGAGAAAGTTGGTGTAACAGCTGACTTTTTAGGGGAGTATACCCTAAAAGAGACAAAAGATGCCAGAGAGATGGACTTATAGGAGCAAATTTCTGATTATTTCGGGCCAGATATGCAAAGCCTAAGACAGAACACACTCCCTAACTGAATTTTCGTGGATTAGACTTACATTCACACGTTCATATTCCAAAGATGTGTTCCCATAAAACTCTATTAGCCCTAATAGTTAAGGAAATTGTTTAGTTCTTAAATAGGTTTTCAAACCCACATTTAATCAAAAACTGAGAAAAGGTTGAAAACGTGTTCAACTCTGTATCATTACATTTGTTTAAAGCATTACATGTGAATCTGTAATCAACACATGACTCATGAGTTCTTCATATCTTTCTAGACCTCCAGTCTTTGTATAATTGTCCCTTCCATCAACCATGAATTTCCTTCGGCCAAAACAACCGTCGATGAAATCTGGGAAGAGAGGAACCTTGTCTCACTAGAAAAAAAAAAAAAAAACAAACCTCAGGCCTCTATTGCCAAAAAGCCCTAAAAGATGGCCTCAGGGAGAAAGGCTACATTACAAATGATCTCCTTCAGGGGCACCTGGGTGGCTCAGTCAGTTGAGCGTCCAACTCCAGCTCAGGTCATGATCTCACGATTTGTGGGTTCGGGCCCCACGTTGGGCTCTGTGCTGATAGCTCGGAGCTTGGATGGAGCCTGCTTCAGATTCTGTGTCTCCCTCTCTCTCTCTCTCTCTCTCTCTCTGCCCCTTCCCTGCTCATGCTGTTTCTCTCTCTCTGTCTCTCAAAAATAAACAATTATTAAAAAGAAAACAAAAATCAAATGATCTCCTTGATCCCCTTGTCTACGCAGTGGCATACTCATCCTAGACTCAAAGCAAAGGCACTTATTTATATTTATATTTATATTTATATTTATATTTATATTTAAATTTAAAGAATTACTTCCTTGCCGTCCCCGTAGCAGGTGTTTGCCTCCAAGTTTGCTTAGACTAGAGCAGGGAAGGAGAGGGGAGAAGAGGTGCAAGCCAGGCACGATGGAGAAAGGAAGGTGCCGACGGTCCGCCTCGCTACCTCATGCCTTTTAAAGAGGGTGAGCCACGGCGGGGGGCGCCCTGGGTGGGGGGAGAGCACAGGCTGCCCAGGGTGATGCTCCAGTCACCTGGGGTGAGCCATCCCACATGGACTAGCGGAGGAGAGGCCTGCTCCCCCCCACCCCCGGAACAATTCAATCATCTTTAGTAAACGTCCTGGCATATGTATCATGCCGGGAAGTACAGCACAGAGCGTAAGATGAAAGAGTAGACTCCCAACAGCCCCCCAGTGCTGGGGAGAACCCTGGAATTTACCAGACTGTGTGCCAGGGGAAAGGCGTATCTTGTGAGAATGTCAAACATATCCCTTCTGCTGTGGCCTTCCTGTTTCAGCGCAAACCTCAGGTTCCTCATGTCCTAGGGGGCAGACAGATTCGACAGTTCAGTCTTCAAATAAAGTGACATTCCTTAGCAAAAAATCTATTCAACTAAAGGAGTGGAAGATTCACTTACCTGAAAGGACAATTATCGAGATTACTAAGAAAATCACTTTGGTTTGTGTGGTATTTTGAAATATCCAGTTTAAGAACACCTCAAAACACTCCCCATCGTAGTCACGAATGTAAAAACAAAGCAACTAGTGCTAAAAAGAAGACAGAGCTACAATCATTTTGTAACGAGAAAAATCACACCCTGCCTTGCACACCCTCTACGGTGTCTATCTGCTCCAACTGGCTGCTGCGGTATTTTCATCACAAAAGAGTGTTTTATTCATAGAACTTTTCAAATGTGTACCTGCTATCACATGTAATCTCAAAATTGTCAAATGTGTCAGGAAAACACGGAAGCTTTCTCCCTCTGCTTCCTGCTACTTTCAAGTCTAACAGTTCAGGAAATGCTTGGCACAGTAAGTGCTCATGCAAAGCAACGGGACATATTCTTCCTATCGAGTTGACTTGCACAGAGTTCCAGATAAACCACAGTGAAGGACTCCTATGCTTCCAGGAACTAAAAATCAATGCTCAAACCTGGATTGTAAAAACAGCTTCTAATATGTAGCTCTTTGATAAGAAAACCTTCTTTTAAACCAAACCCAAACCAAAAGTGCTCCCTTATATATCAAGTTGTTTTTATAGAACATTCTGTCTTCTCTTTGAAGTGAGGGGTTTTAGGCTGTCTCTTAAGTTGATCATGGTGCTGTGACCAAGTGATGGCTGAGCACTAAAACCGGCACATTCTGCACTGTGCTTTCAGCTACAAAAAAAACGAGCCCTGTGCTGGACCCTGGGGTACTTCGTCTTGGACATCACCATCTTTATATTTGTTTCAAAGTGCTTTTTCATTTATTATCTCAGGAGCACATTTAAAGCTTCGTAAGTCTTTGGCATGAAGGACTAGCAAGCTCCTTGCCATATAAAAGACATCCCAGAATGCCACTGGCAGCAGAGGCGGTATAAAGAACTGGACCCTAAGACCGCTGATGAGTGACCCAAGATTGCTCACTCTGTACACAGATGGCATCTGCCGGGCCTTGCCAGCTACAGGATTCTGTGCTTTTGTTTTTAAAAGCACATAACTGAATAAAATCCAAAAGCCGATTCACAACATATTCCAAGAAAACTGGGTTATTAGTTGCTGGCTCGTGATGCGAAGAAGTAGTCAAATAAAAGGGAATAATCATCTCACTGGGATGACATGGTTTGAAAGGGTCTGCAACCGAGCCATGAGCACAGCCCTGGATCGCCAAGGATCCGCAAGGCTGAAAGACCCGCACAGAACTTCCCTCCTAACAGCCCGGGGTCAGATGATAATGTCGGAACCTCACTGCTCTTCACCCCTTGGCCAGAAATTAGACCATTTCTGGATAGCCATTTATTTTGATCTATCAGTGATTCAAACAACTACTTGCACTGTGCCAAAGCACAAGTGATTCAAGCAACTTCTTGTTGCCATCTGATTCAGATGTAATTAAAGGACAGAAAGAATTACTACCTCATCTTGCCAACAAGAAAATTGAAACGGAAAAGGCAACTGACTCACAGGCAGCAGCTCACCAAATCTGCAAGAGAAATATGAGCCGATCCTAAGTGGTAAGTTCCACCTGGTCTCCTGAGAGCCTGACTTGTCAGGGAAGAGGCACCTGACAAAGAGCCTTGTGGCAGAACTGGACGGTCAGACCCTCGGCCTGTTTGACAAGTGGGTCCTGTGATGATCCACCAAGCCTCGCTGTAGTAAGTGAGTCCAAGTGAACATCCCCCCATTGCACCAACACCGAGGGGCTGATTTACGGACACATCATTTCTATAACGCATTTCTATAGAAACAACACCCATCACCGCTGACCTCGAAATACCACGCTGTCTTTAAAGCGAGTAAACGGGGGTGCGGCATGGAAGAAGAGAGGAGGTTCTGTGATGGTAAGGTTTGGCTTGCTCTTTTTTTTTTTTTCCTTAAGGCTCCAAGGTGTCAGCAGGGGCTCCTGTGGCGCCTGGTTAAAAATTCGCATATTCAGAGCTACGTTCTCCTCTGCTGCTAGATGACACCCACTGGGACTTGCATCCCCAGGGTGAAAGACGCTGCTGGCAAGCCAAATTCCCCACGTGCAGAGCCGATAGGACCAAATTTGGGGGGCTCAGAACTACCCATGTCAGTAGAGTAACAGCTGCACGATGCTTCTTGATGCCAGCTGGAGCTGACCTCCGAGACAGAAGCATCCGCCTTGGACCCAGCAGGGTCCCTTTCTATCACCTTCAGGTCTGTTCTATGAACATGGGATTGGACTCTTGAGACATCGCCATTCCCAGGGAGAGAACGGAATTAAGAGGCTGAGCCACAAGTGTTCTAGGCCGTCATCTTTGGGCTGAACGCTAATACTGAGAAACGTGTGTAACATTTGCAAGTGATGCCTGGTGGAGTTGTTCCTAAGCTCTTTGTTTTTATAATAAGCAGTCAAAGGGGGAAATGTGCTCTGTCTTATTAATTTTGGGGGGACTAATGTTTAAATACAAAATTCTTCCTACTGATAAGGCAACAAATAGGACTTTTAAAAAAATTCTATCAGAATGAAAGTCACTTTCAAAACTGTCGATAGAGCAACCCCATTTTCTCTTGAGTACTGTAATAGGAAACTCTATACTCCCATGGATCCTTTTATGCAAAATACAAAAACCTTCCTTAAAAGTAAATTCTTGTATTTCTAGGCCCCAAAGTGAAGACAGTAGCTGGGATCCTAAATAAGGAATTTAAGGTAGCTTGGATTAAAACAAAAACCAAAAACCACTTGCAACTACTTGGATGGAACTGGAGGGTATTGTGCTAAGCAAAATTAGTCAGAGAAAGACAAATATCATATGACATCACTCATATGAGGACTTTAAGAGACAAAACAGATGAACATAAGGGAAGGGAAGCAAAAATAATATAAAAACAGGGAGGGGGACAACACAGAAGAGACTCTTAAATATGGAGAACAGAGGGTTACTGGAGGGGTTGTGGGAGGGGGGATGGGCTAAATGGGTCAGGGGCATTAAGGAATCTACTCCTGAAATCATTGTTGCACTATAGGATAACTTGGATGTAAATTTAAAAACATTAAATTAAATTTAAAGAAAAACACCAAAAAAACCCCCCAAAAAACAAAAACAAAAACAAAGCCAAGGTGGGGAGTGATGGAGAATTTCAGTTCAGGTCTAATGGTGACACAATCCTTTGCTTTGTGATGGAGTGTACTAGTCTTCATCTTTTATAAACTGGAGGTAATAAAACAAATGTACCACATTCATCATCAAAACAAAATCATAGGAGATTAGTTTTAAGAAATCAAAGTGCCTGAGCAAAGGCCACACCTTCCAGATATAGCTGTGAGAACCACTGGGACAGATGACCTCCAAACCCCTTCTAGCTCTTTCTGGGATTGGCCATTATTCTCTTCTATTCTGTTATTATTCTATTTTATTACTCGATTCAGATTGTAGTCTTCTGATCCTTAATCCCTGGAAAGGAAGTTTTCTTTCCAGAAGGTTTATCCTGTTGTTTGCAAAATGACCATCTCATTGTATTTGGATCCCAACCTTGCCATTTGTTGGGTGATCTTAGCTCAGTTACTTAACTCTTCTTATGCTCAGGCTTCACAACTATAAAGTGGAGACACCACTGTCCATCTCCGAGCATTGCCCTGAGGACTGAACGGAAAGCACCTAGCACGTGTGTGGACTAACACAGAGGCTCACTGAAGCGTTACTATTACTGCTGAGTGAATTTTGTTACCATTAAATCCCTGCCACCCACCACACCAAAGCAACATGGTAGACCACTGTTAGAGAGGTTGTTAGAGGTGCAGCCTGTTCACAGAGGGTAGAATCTCTTGCATTTCTCTTTCCTTTCAGGGTGTGAAGATGTCCAGCTGGCAACACATCACGTAAAGGGACACCAGGAGCAGACTCGGGCAAAGACTAGAGAGTGTGAAAATTCTATCTATGAAGTTTTCTTCCTATTCAGTCAAGCTGACAGAAGGACAGGTGTTAGTCCTCACACATGCTGACAACAGCAGGACTCTTTCATAGGAACTATTTCCCCAGGAGGTTTTGGAAGCTTGATCCCGAGGAAGAACCATTCTTTCTAGGGCCTTAGAGGAATAAGGGTCTTTGATTATTTTTTTGTAAGTCCCCATTGACCTTTACTTATCATTCAACAGTAATGTGTCTTTTTTTCACACAAGAAAGTACTGAATCTCTTACTTTACAAGTAATATCTAGACCATAGGAATTTTCTCCTCTACTTGTCGCGCCTCCCATTTTTTCAATTCTGGAGATCACACCCAGAGGAACGTCAAGTATTAGAGCAGAATCCTGTAATGGACAAAAACGCAAAAGTCAATATCTCTGTCAGTATCATTAAAACATCAAAAACGTCTGTTAAAAAAAGAACATATGCTTTAGGGCATTTTACCTTGGCCCTTTTACCACTTTTTATAAACAAAAATAGGATACAGATCACACGTGAAAGAGCGAGCATTACAATAGCCAGTTATGCAATCGAAATGCATCCCCAAACATGTGCCATTCTGCATCGCCTATAGAATAAAGACTAAACTCCCAGGCACACAATTTCAAGGGCCCCATGGTGTCACATCCACCTGGTCTCTGCAGGCCTTTTTCCCACACCGTTCTGCACTCCGGCGAAGTGAATACCTTCAGCAGTCCTCAAACACGGCACGGTGTTCTCTTTGCCCCGGATCTTCTATCCTTCCCAACTACCAGATGTTTTCTCCCCGTGGCTCAAGCCCTGGCTCAGCAAACATCACCTCTAACAAAGCATTGCTTCCTAATTAGAGTTGACCACTCCCTCCTCCGAAGTTCTAGAACACTTGATTCAGATTGCTGCTACGTCACTTGCTTCACTCTGTCTGCCGAAATTCATAGGTCTATATTCCCCACGCTAGAAACCAGACATCTGGAAGGAGCGCCTAGTTTAGGCAGGGGCGCACTTCACGAAGTAGAAGGGCCTGAGTGCATAGCCGTGCCTCTCCATCATTCCTTCCCCACCGCTGGGTGCGAGGGGTCCATACAACTGCTGGCAAGACAGAACCACATTAGTGAAGTCACACCACAAGCATCACGAGACGACGGCAGCCGCCATGCACGAAGAAACCCGCCTGTGCCAGGTGTACAGGGGCATCGTGCACGCCATCTTTCTGATTTTGTCCTCACAACCATTCCAGATGCTGGTGTACTACTCCCGGTTCCTGACATGGCAATCAAAGCTTTCAAAAGCTTCTGTGGCTTGCTTAGGAAATACGGGGAAGGGCTGACATTTGAGCCAAGCTCTGGGAACACGCATCAAAAGAGCCAAATGCTCCTGCCCTCTGACTCTTAAGCATTCTTAAGAGCTTGGCTCCAGCTATCGCACGACAGGAAGAACACTGTATACGTGAAGATGCTCAATGGAGCCGGAGGTGGACATCGGGGTGGAGAAAATTACCACTCGTCAATGTGATGGACTAAGCATGCAGCTACTAAAATAATTACAGTACGTGGAAAAATAAGCTTACGTGGGAAGCAGCAGCATACAAACTACACGGGCTACAGTAACGTAAAAGCCACATGGACAAAGGGAGACCTACACAGGTTTTTTAAATCCAATACTTCCTTTATTGCGGTGATTACTTTGATAATAAAGAAAATGTTTTAAAGGTGCTCACTGAATTTTCATTCTTTAGAAGATATCCTTTTGGGGGATACAAGGAAAGCTGAAGTTTTACTTCCAATCCTTCTCCTTTATATAACAGAAAAACTAAGCATTTCTTTATAAAATATGAATACAGCTTATAGGTATCCTAAAAATTCAAAAAGTCTAAGAATGTGGTACATCCATGCCATGGAATACAACCCAGCTACAAAAAAGGATGAACTATAGACACACACACCAACCTGGAAGGCTCTTCGGAGCATCATGCTTGAGTGGATGAGGCCAATGTCCAAAGGTCACACACTATAGGAGTCAGCTTAGGACATTCTTGAAGTGACAAAATTGTAGAGATGGAGAACAGAGGAGTGGTTGTCAGGGGTCGAGGGGAAGGAGGGTGTGGCTATACAGGGGCAGCATGAGGAAGTTCTTTCACACTGGCAAAATGGCTGCTTTTCTTGATTGCTAGTGCGTGGTTACGTGATACATGGGATCAAATGTCATAGGATTGTATGCAGAAACATGAAAACATGAGTGCATGAAACACGGGTGAAATTCAAGTAGTCAGGGTCTCAGTCGACTGTATTGTGCCATAAATTTCCTGGTTGTGATCAAGCAGCATAGTTATTGGAGGGGCTATAGGTATTGTACTAGTTTTCCAAGTTCTTGAGTGTTCATAATTATTTCAAAATAAAAAGGTAAAGGAAACGTAAGAGCACAGTTATCACAGTGTAGAGAAAAGAGCACAAGCTCTTATGTTGCACAAAATTGGTTCAAAGTAGAGCTTTGGCATTTATTAGCTGAATGGCTTTGGCAAGTGATGGTACCTCTTGGCCACATTTTCCTGTCAAGTAGGGATGATTAAAGATCACGGACTTAAGCACCTGGCATGGTGCCTGTCATTTGGTAGCTACAAAACAAAGGAAGTTATTATTACGTGAAGACTATTTTAGCATTTGGAAGATATAACTGTGCTCTACAAATATGGATCAGTACGCCCTTGCAAACAGCTAGAGGTCTCTTTGTACCCATAAGGACACAGGTTATAGTTGTTGCCGTGGGGAAAGACACCTCGCTACATGACTCAAACCCAAGTGTCTAGAGAAAAGGAGACAGTACTCAGTAACTGTACGTTTGTAGCTGCATATTATAACGTATTTACCTCTCCACACAATCTAGTTATTGAAAACTATCAGGGGTGCCGAAGTGCCTCTGTTGGTTAAGCGTCTGACTTCAGCTCAGGTCATGATCTCGTGGTTTGTGAATTCGAGGCCCGCATTGGGCTCTGTGCTGACAGCTCAGAGCCTGCAGCCTGCTTCGGATTCTCTGTCTTCCCTCTCTCTCTCTGCCCCTCCCCGGCTTACACTCTGTCTCCCTCTGTCTGTCTCTCTCTCTCTCTCAAAAATAAATAAAAAAATACTTAAAAAATTAAGAATAACATAAAATAGAAGCACACGATCAGGCAGTCTGTTTAGACTGAGATTTAGGAGTGTCCAACTATATGCTTAAATACCAAACTTACAGTTAGATCTAAAAATACACAGATGAGATACTAAATAAAAGTCTCATACTCTAACATCAACAAGGAAGCAAGAATGCAACCAAAAAAGTAAAAAAATTTAAAGTGAGAGGAGACCTCACTGTCCTTTGACCTTGTATGGAGGCAACTCTATAGCTCTGACTATCCTGACCCAACAGAAAAAAGGACACTGAGGAGAACCAGCCAGTTCCTGACCAAAGACACCCATAGTTTAATGAGGCTACTTGCCATGTTCTCCCCGAGAGACAGGTTCAAGATCAGATAACCCAGCAGGCCAAACTGGAAGATCCAGGAATAGAAAAATTAGCTTAACTCTGTAGAAACCTGAGTTGTTACTATCTAAATATCATTAAATATTTAAGAATTCTCAAAGGCCCGTTCTAACTCAAAATTCTATACATTTAAGGATCTAAAATAGTGGGGAAGTAAACAGAACACGAACTCTGCAGAGATGCAAGCATTTACTGTCTTTCTCGAGTGTGTACAGGGTAACAGAAGCCACACTGGATGCCGGGAGCCACGGAGACAATATGCAAGCACCACCCTCACGGAGCCCAGGGCACAGACTGGGAGAGAACACACAGGTACCCAAATAGCCATGCCGCCAGGCCGCAAGTACAAGAGCCACAAAAACCAAAGCAAACCACCCACATCCAGACAAATGGGCTGAGAGGTCAGAGGAGGGCAAAACAATTTCCTATCGGTTGGGTCTCCTGAAGGTTCTGGGGCAATGGCGATGTGAAAAATGATCCTTACAGGATGGAATGATAGCAGCTGGGAGATCTGCCTTCCAAACACAGGTAACAGTGACATCAGCTACACATGTGGGAAAGTATGGGGATTTTGCAGGGGAAAAAAAAAAAAAGCAAGCGGGTCAGGTTTACAAAAGGATGGCAGGGGAATTCCCTGGGGAGCACCCCAGGGCTTGGATTGGGGTGAATGGGATCCATGAAATGTTTTTTGAGAAGAGAAGACAATGAGCCACTGGGGACGCATCAACAATGACTCAGATTTAGGCCCAGATGAGAGATGTGGTCCCACAAAGAGACGTAAAGAACACAAAAGGGGTTCTAGAGAAAGATTAACATGGTCACTTTGAGATACACTGGGCTGGAGGTTATGGTAAATTAATCAAGTATAGATAACCAGGAGGCAGCTGGAAATACAGAACTGGGAGAGATTCCAAAGGCCCCTTGAACTCAGAACGTCCAGAACTAATCATGTGATGTTTCTCTCTCCCAATTATGTCTTCCCATCTCAGTGGCTGGTGCTCCATCCACGCAGTTACAAAAGCTGGAAACCTAGGAGTCATCCTTGACATCCCCTTCTCTGTTATCCCTCATCCGGTCTCCCACGTTTATCTCTTAAATCAATCTTGAGTCCGTCAACCCCTCTCTACTTCTAGCAGCAACTTCTCTGGGCCACTGGAATAGGCACAGCAGCCTCTTTGCATGGACCGTTGCTCCCCTTAGAGTCTGCCCTCCACACAGCTGATCGCTTACAAAAGTCAGTCTGAGGCTGTATCATTCCTTTGCTTAAAGCGCTTCCAAAACCTCTCACTGCTCAACTCCAAACACCTCCATCCTTAACGGGATCTACCAGGTCTCAGCCATCTGGCCCCCAACCCCTCTCCCTCCCGCTCACTCTTTGCCGTTCTTCCCACCACCAACCCAGCCACCTGCTTGCTCCTCGGTCCATGTTCCCTTTGCTCTCAGGGCCTCTCACGGGCTGTTCTCTCTGCCCATTGTCTCCCACCCAGTCTCTGCCAAACATCTAGGGAATCCCTATTCATTGTTTTCTTTCCTTTCTTTTCTTTTCACATTCATTCTTCAGATCAGGGGTGAAGCAGCATTTTCTCAGGACAATTTCCCAGGCTCCTCAAACAACTGCACTCCTGTGCTACTCACAAGCAACACAACAACTTGTTGTCATATACCTGGTATGAGTATCTGATTAATGCCTGGCAGTCCCATCAAAACTAAAGCTTCATGAGGGAGAGACCGTGTCTGCTGTGCACACCACTGGATCCTAGCATCTGGCACAGTGCTCGACACACGGCGGCCTCTCGAATGGTCAACAAATAAGGAATGAAAGATTAGGACTAGAGCTATAGAACCGGAGAGCAACTGACAGCTGAGAAAGAAGCAAACTCTGGGGACAATATATATCTAGGAAGTAAGAAGGAAAAAATGGGTGGTAATAAAGGCAAAATGGCAGACGTGGGGGAAGACCCAAGAAATATGGAGAAAATTACAGAGGAAAGAAAGAGTAGTCAACAATATCCGTCACTGCACAGAAGTTAAAGAGTTGAGAGCTTAGGGTGCCTGGGTGGCTCAGTCTGTTAAATGTCTGACTCTTGATTTTGGCTCGGGTCATGATCTCACAGTTTGTGAGACTGAGCCCCACATCGGGCTCTGTGCTAACAGTGCAGAGCCTGCTTGGGATTCTCTCTCTCCCTCTCTCTCTCTGCCTCTCCCCTATGCTCTCTCTTACTGTCTGCCTCAATCTCTCTCTCTCTCTCTCTCTCTCTCTCTCACTCTCCCAAAATAAATACACTTTTAAAAGGAGCTGAGAACTCAACCAAGCCCACTTGGAATTGAGCACTGAAAGAGGACTTTCAATAGGGAACAGAAGTCAGACCACAAAACACGAAGGAGTTAACAGTCTGGAGGTAGAAGCAGTGAGTGTGGACTAATTTTTAAAGAAGTCTCCTAAAGAAGGGGAAGAAAGAGGATGGTAGTATTGGGGCAGGGGGGGTAGCAGGGATCCAAGACATAGAGACGTGAGCAGGTCTGTGGGGCCGGGTGGGGACAAAGGAGCCAACAGACACCACAACTGGAAGACAGAGAATGACTGAGGGGGCACTACACTCCAGAGGAAGTAAAAGAGGAAAGGAAAAAAGGCTCAAGTAGAGGAATTTTGTTTTCAAAAAGGCAACTAGTCCCTTCCTCTCAGATGAGAGGAGGAAAGGATGGGTGAAAACAGACAGATATCAGTGGGTAGTGGTGGGGGGGGGGGGCAGGTAAGCAGCTCAAGGAGGAGGGCTTTTACCTGTTCAGCAGAACAAGAGAGGCAGTCCGCTAAAGAACATGGAAGGTTTGTCAGTGACACAGTGGGGGACGGAAGAAGTCAACCTGAAATCCAAAGAACTGCCCAGGAGGGAGGAGACCCTGAGGTTTGAAAGCCTGTACTTGTAAAGGGACTAATGAATTAAATCTACTATGGGACTTGCACAGCAGGGTTCAGTAGCCCACAGACTCTCAAGTTTGGGGACCAGAAAAGTGGGAATGATATGGCAACAAGGGGCAAGGGAACCGAAGGTGGCAGCCGGCATTGTTTTAACTGACGACAGCATTCATTTTGCAGCAGCAGTGTAAGAGGATTCAAGACTGAAGTTTAGCAGAATACCTACAGCGCAGGTCCCACGCTCCCGCTGACTTTCCTACTTATAGACACAAGAGAATGTTTTATTATTACAGTCTTTTTTGCATTATTTCAGCTCCCTTAAAACAAAAACAGGTGCTAAATCTATTAGCCTGAGGAACCCAAGAAAGAACAATCTTGAAAAGCCTCCAATGGACTTTCTTGAAAAGAAAAGTATTATAGGAATCCTTGTCAGTCATCCTTGTAATGAATGAGACGGGCCTTCCCTCTGGGAAAGAATACATATGTGGCTCTGACTGTCCATACCACAAGGCAAGGGTGGTGTCCGAGGCTTACACCTCCAGTTGCAGCCAGTGACGGAGACCACAGAACCGAAGTGCTCCCACTCTTGTTAAAACACCCAGCTTCCAGCTGGCACGATACCCAGCACCTGCCCAAAGCTCATTTCAGAACTGCGTATTTGAGAGACAGATTCTGACAGACACACCGCCATCCATTCATCTTTCTCCAAGTCCTGTCTGTACACTGACTGGTAAACCATCGAAAAGCTAAGGAAATGGACCTCATTTTTCTAGTCCCTCAAAGAAATACATTTACCAAGTAAAGATGAACGTGTGTCCCATATCCTTATAGAGGGTCTTAAATGGGACTGAAGAATGTTTGGGTAATACTCTGCCTGGAGAATGGAATCACTGTGTTCCTTTCAGAGAGATTTGTCCTTGAATTTAATCCAGGAAGAACACACTATTTCTGACTTAACCATCAGAAAATGGAAGGTGTGTGCACAACATGTTTCTCATCTCATCAGCATTGCTCAGTTGGAAGGCCCAAAACCCTGTATTCGTCTAGCTGCCATGCATCCGCTGTAGTCCATTCTAGTTTAGAAAGGGGTGTGTGGGTGACCAGGAGCAAGAAATACCAACTTTCAAGTGGGATTACCTCCGCAGCAAAGGGGAGATGGGGTTTCTTCAGCTGGGTGGTGGATCCATAGATGTTTAGGGTATTCTTTATAAACTTTCTATCTTCAATATTCCAAAATAATTTTCTAGTAGAGATGAATGCATGATCTAGGTGAAAAAAACTGGCCTGAACGCATGTCCAGAACAGAAAGCACAGGGCTTAGTCGGGGGACAGTGAGTAGGGCACCTGAGCCAGAGCGCAAAGTGGGCACACCAGACAGAGGTGGGAAGGTGCCCCTAATTCCCTGGCTAAGGCACTGGAAATGAGGGAGGAAAGGAGCCGAGCCTCTGAGGAAGGGGAGGGGCATGACTATAAGGATGTCTTTGGGGGCCAGAGAGAAGGGAGTGGGGAGAGGCTGCGGGTAGGGAAGCTGATGTGTAGCCCCACCAGCAGACTGGGACAAGACCTTGGACTAAGGTGGGGCACAGCACGCGTGAAGAGGACTATGGAGAAGGGAGGGGAGGGGTAGGGATCCCAGGATGACTGGAAGACAAGCAGTGCCACCCAGAGAAGCTAGAGCACCAGGAAGGAAGGAACTGGGGAGGGAGGCAGAGCTGAAGGCCCCCACCTCGGTCCAGGTATCTGGGATGGCGGGTGAAAAGGCAAGAGGTCTCGAGCGGGCAGCAAGGAATGAGAAAGGGGCCAGAAGACAGGTGGCACTCGAAACCAAAGGAAGCCCAGGGATGACCAGGGAATCGCTCTGCCTGTCAGTTGCGGCCAGATGGGGACAGCGTGTGGGAAGGAGCATCGCCAGCAGGGAGCGGAGTTCTCTGCAGCCAGGGAGCAGGGGAAGCCCTGGGGAGGGAGACTGGAGACAAGCCCGCTGTGCCAAGGCCTGGGAGGTGGAAGGAGCGAGATGCCGATCAGACTGGCATCTCCACAGAATCGGTTCCCACCAGGGCTCCCAGTGACCTAATGACCACCCTCTGTGGCCTCTGCTCACTCTTTCTCCCACTGAGCCTTGCAGCATTCCGTCCGTGGTCTGCTCCCTTCCTGAGTCTTTTCTCTTCTATACCAACTTCCACCAAAGCCTTCGCTCACATTTTCTACTGCTGAGACTGCCGCTTCTCTTCCATGCTGGCACTCCCCCCGTTTCCTGCCCCCCCCCACCAAGAATGCTCGTGCTCCCCAGGGTTCTCGCCACAGGCCGCATGTCCTTGTCACATCTTCTTCTCAGGTAATCGCATGGATGTATGCGGTGTTCACCAATACTGATGTTGCTAACAACTTCGCAAGTTTCAGAGTCACGCTTCCAACTGCTTCAGAGACATCTCTACCCAGTGGTTGTACGGTGATCAAGTCCACGTGTTCTGAGAGCCCCAGGGGCTTCTCTCACGCATGTTCCTTCTCCTGTGAGGTTCATTTCAAAGGCAAAGGATCACAGGCATCATTCGCCACCTGAGGTCCTTCCTCCAACTCCCGCCTCCAAAGGGCCACCCTATTCTCCTGAACCTTCCACGCTGTTGCCTCCTCCCGGCGCAACGGTGACCTTGTGAGGCCCGGGATGCTCACCTGGACAGCTGACTTTTCCATTGCTCTCCCTCCCTCCAGTCTCCTTCCCTAATCCATCAGACACACTGCAACCTGACATCCCTTCCAGAAACCCACATCCACCAGGTGGTTGTCCACAGAAGGTGGGCGCTGACACGTGACTTGCGAGACTGTTGGGGTGCACCCTTTTTCCAGTATCATCTCCTGCCACCCTGCTCCCCTCCATCTCCAACAGACAACTCATCTGTTTTACAGTATGTGGTCTTCTCCATATTGTCATACAAGTGATAGGGAAACTCTCTACCTGATGTGCTCCTCCCTCTCTTCCCTCCTGTCCAGGAAATTGTTAGCATTCGTCAAGACTCAGTTCAAATATCACCTCCTCTACAAAGCATGCTATGAGTCATTACACAGTTAATCACCCTCTCCCTCGTAACCTCGTGGCATTATGCAACCACTGCGGGCTTTGTCATATTACACCCCAATTACTCGTTTTTGAGTTGTTCACCAAGTTCAGTGTTAGTTCACCATGCTGCTTGCTGAAGGTTCTGGAATAAAGGTATGAGCACATGAACAAAGGGTTACTTTGCTTTTCTCACCCACTATAGCACTTGAACCCAGTGTTCCTGGAAGGGAAGCTGAAGCAGTCTTCCCCATGGTGGTGTACTGATTATAGACTATTATGTGCCTAAAGTGTCCCCGCTGTGGTCACAAGATCGACCCCAAGCCAAATTCCTGAACACCCTCAAGGTCAAAAGGGGACTATGAAATTTCCAAACTCCAGAAGCAATGTTGGTATTCAAGATGCCATGATTTAGTGGGGCCTACATTGAGGTCAAACCACAGTGACAAGGGCGCCTGAGCGGCCCAGTTGGGTGAGCGTCTGACTCTTGGTTTTTAAATTTTTTTTTATTAGTTTTCTTTATTTTTGAGAGGCAGAGAGAGACAGAGCACATGTGGGGGAGGGGCAGAGAGAGAAGGAGACACAGAATCCGAAGCAGGCTCCAGGCTCTGAGCTGTCAGCACAGAGCCCGATGCGCGGCCCAAACTCACAAACTGTGAGATCATGACCTGAGCCGAAGTTGGACGCTCAACCGACTGAGCCACCCAGGCGCCCCTGACTCTTGGTTTTGAGAGGTCAAAACCTCTCACAGTTCGTGAGTTCCAACCCCTTGTCGGGGTCCATGCTGAGAGTGTGGAGCCTGCTTGGGATTCTCCCCCCGACCCATGTCTCTGCCCCTCCCCTGCTCATGCTCTCTCTCTTAAAATAAACAAACTTAAAAAAAAAGACACCACAGCAATGAAGCCTGTTCCCTCCCGAGTTCACTCACGGAATATATTTTTACTGAGTGCCTACGATCTAGTGGACACCGTGCTAGCTAGGCACACAGGACCAAGCAGATGCACCATTAGTAAAGGCCACAGACATAGCAGCAAGTAAAGAACACCAGAGTTCCTTCATTCAGCACAGCCCGACTGGGCACCTTCAATGTGCCAGGCCCTAAGCACAGAGGGGACACGGGGCGATAGACAAGCATCCCTGTCCTCACACAGCCAAGGAACAAGACGAAGCAGTGACATATATAAAATAGGAGGTGGCGGCAAGTGCTCAGGAGAAACAAACACGAAAAGGAAAGAGGAAGTGTTGGCCAGTAAAGGGCTCACAGCAATAAATGCTAACAGAGAGGCATGGGGAAAGGCTACCGAGACACAAAGAGGGAGGGGGTCCCTCACCGTGAGCTGGAGGAGGCTCCGAAGATGGTGTGATTTTTGAGGTGGGTTCTGAAGGACAAACAGCAGCTTCTGAAAAGAGCATCTGGGGACAGTGAGAACAGCACGTGCAATGCATCCACACAGATGCATGGAAGGGCCTTGCGTGTTGGGAGAAGGGAAGGTGGTTTAAGAACAGTATGGGCAGGAGTGGTGTGGATCGAAGCGAGAGAAGTTGCAAGGATTTTAATGCCATATAAAGGACAGCAGATTTTATTCTATGGGCAATAGGGAGCCAACGAGAGTTATAGAATGGAGAAGTAAGCTGGCTGGCCTCGTTCCACGGAGGATCACTGTGCAGGCAGCATGCAGGGGACAGTGGGGGAGGGGGAGATCATGAAGGAGGGCCACGATGACAATCTAAGGATACAGCCACTGTGCTTCTACCATCCTTGGGAAGGGGACTGTGCAGGGGTGGGTGGGGCAGACAGGAAACTTGCCCTTGACACCTCAACCAAATGGGACAGCCGACTCCCACTGCAGTATTTACATACCTGAAACACACAGGTGTCCGCTTCCAAATGCCCGTGAGAGGACAGCTCTTTGCCAAACACACAGTCTGCAGCAGAATCCACAACTGATGCTCTTATTTAGACTTTGAGAAACACTAGACTATGATTTGAGGCTTCTGCAGAACCACTTACATGGCTTTCTTTATATGGTGTTTTCTGCCATTAGCTTCCCGCTTTTATACTTGGACTAAATGTTATAGCCAATTGGTCAAAAGGTTTATGTGAAACAGTGGAAGGAGGAAAAAGTTAGTAGCTGGTGTCAAATGGGCATTTCGTATACCCATTTGGTGCTAATCCCCACCTGTTAAGATGCTGTATAAGAACAAAATAAAGCTTGCTAAGCGCTCTCCCAATTATAAAAGTGATACATGCTCACTCCAAGTGGAAGGGACAAAACAAAGCATGTATAATTCCACTCCCCAGATACCCCAAGTACTAAGACGTTTGCTATATTTCCTTCTGGCCTCTTGTCTATGGATAGTTTTTGCTTGCTTTATGCAGTTGAGATCATACAATCCTGTCACGGCACTCCAGTTTTAAAAATCTCCCCACTTGGAGCGCCTGGATGGCTTAGTTGGTTGAGCATCTGACTCTTGGTTTCTGCTTGGGTCACGATCTCACGGTTTGTGATTTCAAGCCCCGCATCGGGCTCTGCATGACAGTACCAAACCTGCTTGGGATTCTCTCTCTCCCCACCCCCGTTTTGGCCCTCCCATGCTCTCTCTCAAAATTAAAGACAAAATTAAAAAAAAATTTCCCCAGTTCATCATCAGTGACAGCATGAAATGGAACTGGGCACGCGTGGCAGCCCAACGAGCCAAGACTCTTAGAGGGGAAAGGCACCGTAACACTTGCTTTAATTCTCATTTTTGACAACTCTTGAATATATCAGCATAAAATCTCTCAATCTGTCCCAGTTTGCCCCTTGGGAGCTGTACAGAATGAGTCTGATCCCTGCTCCACAGAAGGCACTCCAAACACTCCAAGGTAGCTCTGTCATGCCTGCCTTCGGTCTTCAGAGGAAACATCGACGCTTATTTTAATCATCGCTCATACTACAGCCTCTTCACAAGCCTTGTTCCCTTTGTCTGAACCCTTGCTGGTTTGCCAATGTCCCTCTCAAAACATGGCACCTGGATCTGAACATGACACTTCAGATGGGACTACAGTCTCATTTTGCTATTATATTATAGTTTTGTTAGTTTAGCCTACAGGTATATTAACTTTCTAACCAATCATGCCCAATTACCGGATCAAATAAGCTTGAGCCACTATTAAGACAGACCTCCTCCATCCTTTATTGGTACAACCGGTTTGTATGAACTAAATGTTACCTATGTTAAACTTTATATTATTAGCTTCACTCCCAAATCCTGGTTGATTAAGACCATTTCAAATCGCACCTGTGTAGTCCAGCACATTGGCTGGTTTGCTGTTTTTCACATGTTGGACACACGTGCTTTCTGGGTGTTCAACTGTACTGCATTAGAAACGCTGCAGAGGAAGGGCCCTGCACAGCAAGACATTAGAGACCACCCTTCCTGGATGGCTATGAGCTTTTAACACCAGTGTATAACCTCACCTAAGTGTACCACCACCATTCAGCCCATGTTTCTTAGCATCAGTCATATGCCTTGATTCAATCAAGATAATGCATCAATAACACAGTCCTGAAGAAATTATAGGGTAAAAACAATGAAACACAAGCTAGATTCCTCCAAACAGTCTCACCATCTCCTGTGTATAAACCACTGTTAGGCTATTCTTCCATGTACCCTGGACCAACCGATCTATCTATCTATCTATCTATCTATCTATCTATCTATCTATCTATTTATTCCCCCCTTGGTCCACCCCCAAAATACAGCTGCCCCTTCAGGCTGGCCTAGACAACAACCTATCTACTGTAAGTCCTTCTGTGTCAGCCACAACAGCTATACTCTTACCTTCCCTTCTAGAGCACCTCGTCTCTATTTCATTGTTCCATCAGTGGAACATTCCTTGAAACACTATGGCAAATGTTTCATCTTAGAATGAAAAGGTAGAACGGCACTAAGCCATACCATAGGCATCCTAGTTCTAAACTGCTACCTGGTACTTGGTAATTGAACACTAGGAAAGTTCTAGAGTAGAGACTCACATCAGCATCCTCCTCTGTAAAGTTTTAAAAATAACAGCCACACATGAACTACAGATATGGACATTCTGATGCAGGACATCAAGGACATCTGTGGTGTCTGTTAAGCAGCACAAGTGGTTCTCATCTGTGCTTCTGGTGAAGAACCACGGTTCTATATTAACCAACTTCTCCAGGCTAGCAAATGGGTCTAGTTACCAACCCCTCCCCAGTATTTCCCAGGATAAAAACTTCTTTTTAAATTCACTCTATTCCTACATATACAGGTGTTAGTGTTAAATGAGCTTTGCGTAAGCCAAAAATTAAGAGCTGAGAAGCAAATGCATTCCCATGTTAATCTGGTCCACAGTCAGTCTTGCAAGGTAGAAGAGAGACAGTTTAGCATTATCTTTAACAGTTAGGGTCATCTTTATGGTCTTAGATTCTACTTACCGTTTCCAAACTTCTTAAATAAAGACGATAATTTGTGATGTAAACTCTTCCCTTAATGGGGCCATTGAAAGGACATATGTAAATAACTTCTTTGTCTATTAAGATAAAAAAAGTACCCTAAAATAATGGAAATATATACCAAAATACACAACAAATGGCACTAATTTAATATAAACTATTTGGCTAAGAATAACTACAATAAAAAAAAAAAAGATCACCGAAGAAGTCGAAAGCAAGCACCAGCAATGTTTCCACATTACCGTGCTAGGTCAAGAGGGGCCACACGTCACGTCCAGGCACCAGCTTTGCTCCCCTGAGCTTGACCAAAATGCTGTCACCAGCTTGGGCAAGGTGGTAAAAGCTGGAGAGCAGAAGTGAAGGAGGGTACAGCCACTGCTCCCCCCAGGTGGCTATAAAGGTAACTACGGAGCTACTTCAACCAGAAGATGGCAACTCATGGAGGAGGACAGTCTCGTGGCCTAACCACCAGACAGGATTTGCCGTTTGCCAGCCTCTAATCATACCGACATCATGACGTTTTTAATAAATGAATGTCAGTGGTTGAAATATTTCTATAGTCTATTCTTTCTAATAGTCCAGAGAAGAGTGTTAAGCTTGATTCACTTCAATTATTTAAGTGGTAAAAAAACAGATGGCCAAAAGAATAGTACATCTTTAGTAGACTCAAACATAAGGGGAGACTAAATCAGGAGAGTAAATTTATTATAATAAAAATATCCTTCTGTTATCTTTCAAGGGTGTCCTTGAATGTGGTAATGGGTTTTAATTTTTTTTTTTAACTACTTTGAAATCCCTTTCTCCATGGGTACTAAATGAAAAATACCCAGTAAGGCTACTTCATGCTAATTCAATAAATTACTACCTCGGTTAAGCATCTGACTGATACAGAGCACCAAAAGCTCATAGAGGAAGACCGCCCAAAGTAAGCTATCCTCTCTGCTCTTATCCAGAAATTGGGATGGACACATGCCACTGGTTTTCTTTTCAAGACTAGGATCATGTGTGCAAGTCTGTGGACGTGGAATAGTTTCTCATGGTGCATGGCTAACTAATTCACAAAGGGACCATATCTTATGACATTAATCTAATCAATACCATGTTTTAGCCATTTAACCTAAACAACCCAGATCTTAGTTAACAAACCAAAGAGTTCCCTGAAACAATGGTAACTGTATCACCACCAAATATGTGGTGATCTGAGGTGAGGGAGGGTATTGACCCCAATACAAAATGTGAATGCCCACAACATCAGCATTTGGCTTAGAAGCTGTCACATGCTTCTGTATTCTTAAGCCAGAATGATCTGGTCCTTCCAAAGTAAATCCCTTCCCCTTAATATGAATTTATCATGAAAAAAATAAGTAAACAATCAAAATATTGTATCAACATTACTACAAATGTACTACTACATTACTACAAATGTTTTCAGACAAATGAAAGATATTTTAAACCAATATGGTCTCCTATATTTCAAAGGAAGACTACTTAGGTGTTAAGTCTTTAGGTTGATCATTTTAAAAAGCACACATCATAGGCTGGAAAAATTTAGTATTACTTTGTTCTTACAACCTCAAACCATGAGAGCTTAGGGCTCCAACAAGGACGTTCAAGAGATAATCCACTTTTCTAAAATAATTCTCAGTCTTGGGTACAGAGGGGAAAATATCATTATCCTGGACCACACGAAACTCTTGAAAGAACTCTTTGATCAAGAAACTAATGCAGAGGGTTGTCTTTATGTTAACACTTTCAAACAAAGCTAGCCTATTTATCTCAATGTGACTTCTAAAAGAGAAGGAGGGACTGAAGCCACCTGACCCTGCTGGGATGCTCATCACACTATGTGAATCCTAAATTCACAGGACCCTTACCAGTGATGCGAGTTTCTCCTGGAAGTCGAGGAACAGTCTCACTGAGGTCTCGATTAACTCCATCCCTAGAAGTCTGGAAATGAAACAGGGGCATCAGAAGGAATGACATTACATTTGCACAGGTTTTTAAGCAACCTGGAACACAACCAACCAAAAACATACTTTTTAAAAAGAAAAAAAATTACAGTGATATTTACCATTATTTAGATGATTAAATATTTAAAATTTTTTAAAAAAGCTGCCAAAGTGTGTCTACAGAGTATGCTTGATATTGGGGCACCTGGGTGGCTCAGTCAGTCGAGTGTCTGACTTTGGCTCAGGTCATGATCTCATCGTCCATGGGTTCGAGCCCCGCATTGGGCTCTGCACGGACAGCTCAGAGCCTGTAGCCTGTTTCGGATTCTGTGTCTCCCTCTCTCTCCATCCCTCCCCATTTGTGCTTTGTCTCTCTCTCTCTCTCTCTCTCTCTCTCAAAAATAAATAAACATTAAAAAATTAAAAAAAAAGAATATGCTTGATATTGACTTTTTATCACTTTCCTGAATGCTGTTAACTGTAAAGCACTTGGACCCGGTGTTTAGAAATTAATACTGAAAAGTGTGCTAATGTTATTTACAGACTAAAAGTTAACACAGCTAACGAATATTGATGGCAAGTTGTGTGTGTGTAACTGGGTTCCCCTTTCTCCACATCCTTGCCAACATCTGTTGTTGAGACTTAAACTATGAATTGAACTTGAGCAGTTTAGCCACCCACAGTCGACCCCAACCTTACTGAGCTGTCCATGCCAATCAATGCCAAGGATGCGCTGCCTATGTCCACATCCTTAACATCTATTCAGGCACAAGACTTTTTCAGCATGACTTTCCATGTGTAAAGTTAGTAATACTTCTCTCAAAGGGTTTTTGAGATGAGGTGACACAAAATGCACAAGGCACCATTTGGTGAATTATCGAGGGCTGTGCAGATGTGAAGTATTATGAAATAAGGGGAGTGTCAGTTGTGTATTTAGGTCAGATACAAGCTGTCAAAGTTAGGTGCTCTGCTGGATTTTTGATGGTTTTATCATTTTTATTCAGGCACAACGTGAAAATTCCTAGCCAATTTTCCACATGTTAGTGCTTGTAAGCTAAGCATTTTAACTAGGAGGGCAAGACAGATTGCTCCCAGCCAGGAATGCCTTCCCCAATAGGGAGCAAACCTGCACAACTTACACTAATGATAAGACCAGAAAGAGATCATCAACACCCTTTAATGCTGCCTCTCACTAACTAAACACAGGCGTAACAAGCATTGATATTCATTATACCCTTTAAAGACCAGAGTTCTGGGCTAGGCGAAGAAAGTAGAAGTCAACCACAAAATTAGGGAAACACATGTTTGATTAACACAGGTAACATGGGATTAACACGGGATACACTATCTATTAGAGTCACATTCCACATGGACTTACAATTAGCTTCATGAAGTAACTCTTGTGCTTAGAACGGCTTCTTGTACCATAACGATACCAAAACACAATAAAAACTTATATAATCTTGAGGATGAAAAAGGTCCTTGTAAACATGACACCCAAAGCAGAAAATATGAAATACAAAAGACTGAGGGATGTGATTACACACAAAAAAATGTAAACCTCTGTATTTCAAAATCAAAATGCCACAAATATAATCACAAGGCCAACAATAAGCTAGGAAAAAGACTTGTATATTATAAAGAACTGATTATCACAATATGTAAAGAACACTTATGAATCAATAGAAAAGTATCCCTCAAACACCCCAAAAAGCAAACAGGCAAAGGACACGAGCAGCCACTTCAAAAAAGAAAAGCAGGGGCGCCTGGGTGGCGCAGTCGGTTAAGCGTCCGACTTCAACCAGGTCACGATCTCGCGGTCCGTGAGTTCGAGCCCCGCGTCAGGCTCTGGGCTGATGGCTCGGAGCCTGGAGCCTGCTTCCGATTCTGTGTCTCCCTCTCTCTCTGCCCCTCCCCCGTTCATGCTCTGTCTCTCTCTGTCCCAAAATAAATGAAAAAAAAAAAAACGTTGAAAAAAAAAAAGAAAAGCAAATGGACAATAAACACTATTTTTTTTTTTTAAAAAAAGGTCACCCTCATTAGTATTCAGGGAGCTACAGATTCAAAGACACTAGTTGGCTTCCTTCTGATCGCTTCAGCACCCAGTACACTGCCGGCTGGGGTGTAAATCAACCTTTCAGCTGAAGAATTGGTAAATGTATCAAAAGCTTCAAAGAGCCATGAGTAAACCTTATTTTAAATTCAACCCTTCCTTTCAATATAGGTTTCAAAATCTCTCTCTAATGACATAATTTTCTCCTTGATACTTTGAACATTTTTTTCTTAATGCTGTATTTGTTTCGGTCATACAACCATTTTATCATAATTAGAAAATAAGGCCAATATTTAGGAAGGTGTAACAGCCTGCTCAAGTTCCACGAAAGGATTTACAAATGCAAAACTTAACATGTAAACGGCATTCTGTCTTTTCTGGAACAAGGTAGGATAGCATATAAAACCACATATATTCAAGAATTCACACTATGTGAATGAATAATGAAATTAATAATTCAATAAGCCTGAAATGACCACCTAGTATGCAAATATAAGAAGAGAAATGCAGAAAAAGAGGCACAAATAAAGCTGAAAACACAACTTACCCTCTTAATAGACTCATTCTCCAAGGAGTGTGAATTATATTTAGAAGTCGGTGCAGAAGCCATTCTGGAAACTCTAACAACAACAAAAAAGACAACATTCAATATCAACTGAATTTGTATGCAATGTCCAACAATAAGGCACCTGAGATTGGAGTATTGCAACTGAAAACCAAAGGACTCTGCTCTCCAGGCCCCATTTCCATAGTAGTCTCCCCAATGGGAACGAGACACATGAGGGACTAAGCACAGCACAGGTCACGTGGAAGAGCTCCAACAAAGGTACAGGGAGCTGGGGAAGAAAAGGGCAGCTAAGTGTACTTGGGGGAGCACAGTGGGAGACATTACACATACTCCCAGAATTGTTATCCATAGCATTCAAATTGTCATCTCAAAAAAACACCATGTTTAGTAATCGTGCAACAGGCCTCAAATCTCTACACTTCTTAATTTTTACAGATAATTTAGAAGCAGCCAAGCAGAGTGGTAAAAAAGGTAGACAATTGAACCCTCACACTTCTTTCGCCTTTAAGAATTCTGTCTTCTCCAAATTGAGGCAATTTAAAGTGGCATGGATTTGATGGAAATCAAATTAGCGACATTTGATTTGATCAGTGTTTTCCAGGGAAAGTTTATACTTCATTTAAATAATGCATATTCATCACAATTCAGACTTAAATGAAAGCATCGTATTCAGAACACACAATATTGTTTTAATGCGAGGATTTAGATTTGTGAAGACTACAGCCACAGTAGGAAACTAAGCAATGCTTTAGTTATTTTCCTTCTCAAAGTGAGTAACACAGAGAGATACACATGAAGTCACTGGGAGGTGAACCACATCAACTAGGGGGCTGCAGATATTTATGGGATCTTTCTGTGAGGCTCATTAAAAAAGCAACCACTCACTAACAAAACCTGGCACGGCAAGTATTAACACACCTTGGCACAAAACCTAGTGATTTGGTAGCTGCACAGTGCTGGTTACGGTCAAGAAGCAAGGGCCAAGAGAGGTGACAAAGATGCAGGTAAGGGTAACCACCAGGATAAAGATGCAGGAATGGCTACGTGAGGACAATAATCCAAAATTACGACTGCCAGGCTTCCCCCACTGGAGTTCAGGCCACCAAAGGCAAGGATGGGGTCCATCTGGGTCATGGCTGCATCCTGGCACACACTTGGCACTCCTATTTGGTCAATGAGTGATTATGTACAAAATACACAATATTGTGAAACATCATAATGGGGTGAGCTTGTTTACTGGTTTACCAAATCCTACAACAGTGGAACTACAGAACTACCCTGAGGCTTGAAAGTAATTACGGCAAAATAAAATGCTTCTTTATAAACTTAAACCTGAAAGTATTAAGAGGTAGCACAATCTAAAATTAGAAATAGCTTTTTAGAAAGATCAATGTGTAATTCTGAAATGAGTGAAATTCAGATAAAACAGTTTAGAAAAAAATAGCTTTGAAAGACCTAACCTCAAGTTCAAATCCAAGCAAAATAACTCATTATCTCAGAGAAGCAGAATGGATGAGATAGACTAGCGAGAGCAAGTCAGACATTTTTCTGCCCTGAAATTATTCTACGCACTAAACAAGATTATGTACTTGGGGGATTTTCTCCAGTTAGATATAAAACTACTTTTTAATCAGATACTATAATATTTAAAATACTTTACTAATATAGGTCAATGTTTTCAAATAAAGTTAAATTATTACTGTCAATATAAGAAATTTAAAATGCTGGGTTACACAGTCAATTCAGTCTTCACTTTCCTGTTCATGTTTGTAAATCATAAAAGAAAAGAGGAGTATTCCTATTTTATTCAGTCCTCATTAAGAAAAAAAAAAAAACAATCTTCAATTTAAAATGAAGTAGGGGTGCCTGGGTGGCTCAGTCGGTTGGGCGTCCGACTTCAGCTCAGGTCATGATCTCGCGGTCCGTGAGTTTGAGCCCCATGTCGGGCTCTGTGCTGACAGCTCAGAGCCTGGAGCCTGCTTCCGATTCTGTGTCTCCCTCTCTCTGGCCCTCCCCCACTCACACTCTGTCTCACTCTCTCTCTCAAAAATAAACATTCATTAAAAAAAATTTTTTTTGATGAAGTAAATACAGGGGTGCCTGGGTGGTTCAATCGGTTGAGCATCCATCTGACTTTGGCTCGGGTCATGATCTAGAGGTTCATGAATTCAAGCCCTACATCTGGCTCACCGATTCAGATCCTCTGTCCTTCCCTCCCCTCCGTTCTCTGCCCCTCCCTAACTCATGCGCGTGTGTGTGTACTCTCTCTTTCAAAAATAAACATTTAAAAAATACATAAAAATAAAATGGATTAAATACAACAGAGGAAAATTTCCTCCTCGTTTCTAACTATCTTACTGAGCTACAACAACTCACTACATGACTCACCCCTTTCAAGCGTACAACCAAGTGGCTGCTTGGTTTTTAGTATATCTGGAATTGCGCAGCCATCACCACCACCAACTCTAGAACATTCTCATCACAGAGAAACTCTGTATCCATTAGTCATGTATCACTCCCCATTCCCCCTGCCCCTAAGCTACCACAAACCTGCTTTCTAGCTCTATAGATATGCCCATTTAGGACATTTTTTGTAAGGAATCAAATACAGTTCGTCCTTAAACAACACAGGTTTGAACAGTGTGGGTCCACTCACACACGGATTTTTCAGTCGAATGAGTACTATAAATGTATTTTCTCTTATGACTCCCTTAATATTTTCTCTAGCTTACTTTATTGTAAGAATACAGTATATATAATATACAACATACAAAATATGTTAATCAACTTTATGTTATCAATAAGGCTTCCAAATTAACAGTAGGGTAGCAGTAGTTAAGCTTTTGCATAGTCAAAACCCATATGTGGCTTTTTAAATGCATGGGGGGTTGATACCCATAACCCCCAAGTTGTTCAAGAGTCAACTGTAATATGTCTAAAGTCATTTTTAGAGTTACACAGAAACTACTACTATTAAAAGCTGGATCAAGCCCAAATCTGAGAAATCCAATGGTCCAAGTAACATGGGTCAGTTCCATGAGGTTCGCTTTAAAATCTCATCAGTGAACCTCTCTGTTGAATGGTTCCAATTGATCCCTGAAATGCAGAGAAGCTGGAACAGCACGATGTTGGAGAGCACAGTTATTGGAGCCAACTCCATTCAAATCCTGATTCTGCAACTCACTGACGTGGGGCGGGTTACTTAACTTCTCAGGACTTTGGCTGCTATGATCTCTTTTTTTTTTTTTTTTTTTTGCAGCATAGATGGGCAAAATGAATGCATGAATACATACAACAGGCTCAGAAGAATGTTCTAGTATATACATTAACAAATTATTACCATTTTTTCAATTATGAAAGGATACTTCTTGAATGCTGACATCACAAAAAAGTATGCTACAAATTAGTCCTGACCCTGTAAATACTAGCTAGAAAGTTAACTAACACAGGGATAGTGCATGGCTGGCGGTGACCTAGTTATAAAGCTTTTCTTTAAAAAGTACATGAAAATACCCTTTTGGTTATATTTTGTTCCAGACACCTAAAGATTGAGTTTCACTCCTTTTTATTTAAAAAAAAAACAACAACAAAACATTGAATTTGGGCTACCCTGGCTTTAAAGTAAAAAATGAAGCTTAATCCCTGTATCTATTTATATCTATATCTACACACACACACACACACACACACACACACACACACACACATATATACACACACACACTACAGGAATCTAACCAGAGGTGGGCATCTCTCACTTTTGATCCTGAAAACAACTTTTGTCATACATTCAGCCCAATCCTCTCTGAGGACAGAGAAGATGTCCAGAAGAGCCTCGAGGGCGTGTGTCAGTGGCAGGGCCTAGGCCTCTGGACTAACACTGCAGTGTCCTTTCCACTCAGAGAAAAGTGCTTCTAAGTGGTCCCCATTTTGAAAGAAACCAGGTTGGGTGTCACCGGTACCAATCTCAGCAGAAAAGGAGTTTGAGACTAAGAAGTAGTTAAGACTCAACTCATGTAGGCAAGCAATCTGAGGCCCCCTAACCCCTTCACATAAAGCTACATAAAGGAGGCATTATTTAATATATCAAATGTAAAAGTCACAACACGGCCTTAACTGAGTCCCTCTTCACAAATTCAAGACAACTAAACTCATGGTGTCACTCTCTCTGTCCCCCTACCCTGTCTCTCTCACCTCTCTTCCCCCTCTCCGTCTGTCTCCCCCTCTTCGCTTCCTCTATCAGTCTATTCTCCCTACCACTTACCACCTTTCACATAATCTGTTGTTAGTGTCTGCCTTCCCCCACCAGAATACAAGCCACCCCCCAGATGGGGATTCTGGTCTGTTTTACTTACTTGTTAAATAAATGACCTGGGCAATAAAGACTTAGCCAAAGAACCAAACCGTCATTCACCCAATATTCCATTTAAGCCAGAAATCGATACAAACTTAAAAGGGTGGAACCAACAGTTGGCTCATCAGGATATTCAAGGCGGATGACTCTGGGCAGTGGAAGGGCAACATTAACTTATGCTGCTCTGAAGCAGCTTGCACCACAAAGAACTAGAGCCCTACCAGCCCACGCTAGACACTTTTCCTGTGAGACACACTTCCAATTCAGGTACAGAAACCTCTTCCACCAGACCCTGCTTCCAGACTAAGGATCTGCTGCCCTCTCTGTTGCATATGAAAAACAGGATTCCACAAATAAATAGATTCCACAAATAAATATTCCACAAATAAATAAACAGATTTTTTAAAAAATCTAAAAAGGGGTGCCTGGGAGGCTCAGTTGGTTAAGTGTCCGACTTCAGCTCAGGTCATGATCTCACAGCTCATGAGTTTGAGCCCTGCATCGGGCTCTGTGCTGACAGCTCAGAGCCTGGAGCCTGCTTTGGATTCTGTCTCTCCCTCTCTTTCTGCCCCTCCCCCACTCACACTCTGGCTCTGTCTCTCTCCTCCAAAAATAAGCAAACATTAAAAAAATCTAACAGAATTAGAAAATAGTTTTGACCTCCACCTCACAGGGCCTTTGCGAGCAAAATCTAAACTCCAAGAGGAGTTCTAACTCCCGTGGTCACGTGATTGGAGATCAATGGCCCTCAATTAGTGGTCTATGCAAACTTTCCATGTACAGTGACAAAGTGCATACGGGCCTTCTCTTTGGATTTTACTCAATGTGCTTTCGTACTCTGTGCTGACGTGTAAATGAAGTGTAAAGATAGTCTTTCTCTGGAGGCTCCTTTGAAAGTTGTGGAAAGCTACCCAGTCTGAAAACCCACTTCTAAAGCCTGCCAGTGAGCAAGAAGCTGTGCGTAAGCAGCCTCTGGGTCCAGAATTACAAGTCTTTCTGAAGGCACTCTCTTTACTTGGAAGTCTGCTTTGGAAAAAAAGGCCAAATACTTAGGGCAGTGGTGCTCAATACCACTAGATCCAATCCTCTCTTTGTTATTAAAGCAAATTCCTGCAAAGGCCCTTTGCTAGTCTGAAATGAAAATCATACATACTACCAATCTAAACACAATTTCAAAAAATAATCAATATAGTGCCTCAACTCCAGTGTAAAGGAGAAACAAAGGACAGTGATTTATAATAATGTATTTTTCTTTTAAAAAAATTGTTAAATAATGTATTTTTCAACACATTACACTAAAAATAAAAACACCCCCCCATTTCCAATTTGACCTCTAGGGGGAGTGTCACCCCCAATGAGAACCACTCAAGCATTCCATTAGGTACCCGGAGTGCCTGTAAACACAGGATTTACTAAATTAACTTCTTCTGATTTTTGCATTGAAGTTCCTTTCACTGTAGACCACCTAGGAGGCAAGAAAATAAAAATGATGCCTTGAGAAACCACTCTGTACAAAAGAGAAATGTTTGTATCCTAGCCAATTTGAGACCAGGTACACCATCAATTTAAGTTCCATATGTGCTCAACCCACAGGGAAACACATGATGGTCCGTAAAACTAGGAGTTTCATTTTTATACATCTTCCTTTGCACAGGGGTTGGCAAACTTTTTCTACAAAGGGACAGATAGTAAATATTTTAGGCTTTGTGGGCAATACGGACTCTGTTGCAGCTACTAAACTGTGTGTTGTAGCACTAAAACAGCAAAAGGCAGGTTCACCTCACTGGCAAAGTCAGTAGAGCATGCGACTCTTGATCTGGAGGTGTGAGTTCAAGCCCGACGTTGGGTGTTGAGCTTACTTAAAAAAAAAAAAAACAAACAGTAAAAGTCTATACAGAAATGAACGGGTGTGCCTGTATTCCAGTAAGATTTTATTTACAAAAACAAGCTGTCACCCTTCTGCCTTAAACTATTAAAATAAATGATTTCCAAATGAACTTTCTTCACCCCAATGACAATCATGTCCTTTTAAGCTAAAATAGAAGCTGTTACTCCCAATTTGTAGCTTATACCTTATAAAAATGCACTATGACCAGCTGCAAAACTGGGTGCTACAGTTGAAAAAAGGGATTCTGTACTCAGACCAGCTTGTGTTTCAAACCCCAATGTTGTCACTTGATTAATAGTAACAGCTCTGCACTGTTGGACAAACTACAGTTCCCAGTCTGTGAAATGGGCATGATACTACCACAGCAGATGGCAAAACAGAGGCACTCAAATACCAAGTTCCCCCTCCTACAGAGATGCTTTGATGAACTCTAAGTCATTCCGCAAGCTGGTGCTAATACACTTGGATGGATTTTCCATAAAATATATGATGTCTAACACTGCCTATGCACTCTGCATACACACCTTCTAAGATGACCCATCTCATCTTGGCAAGGCTCTGAATAGCCTTAAAGCATGCATACTTACATTAAAAGAGAGAGAGAGAGACAAAACCAAAACACTGGACTCCTGGCCCAGGTTAACTTTCCACAGGATCCCTAACATGGAGACCTTGCCTCATCACCTTCTATTCTGGATCAAGGATGTAGAAATATGTTAGATGTTTCTAGTAAATCTAATTGTGTTTATTCTGCAACAGTGCCCACCCATCAAAGCAAGTGGCTTATTGTCCAAATAGACACACACAACACATATGCACCACAGCTCAATTTGTCTCAGCCACATCAAATCTCAGGGCTCCAGGGGCTTCGTTTTGATGATTCTTCTTTGGAAATTATAAAATGTTAAACAGGGGTGCCTGGCTGGCTCAGTAGGTAGAGCACGTAACTCTCCGGCTTGTAAGTTTGAGCCCCACATTGGGTATAGAGATTACTTAAAAATAAAATCTTAAAAACTAATAATAAAAATAAAATGTTATCTATTTCATTTAGAATCTCATTCTTTGTAGCCCTTTGATATTTACTATTCATTTTAGAGATCACGATACACTTACTTCTATTTCTTTAAATGCTGCAAGGACCTCTGGCTATAAGCAATGTAATTCAGATCCGGTGTTGAATGCTTTTTGAATCATTTTTTCCAGCAGTTAGTGATGGATTTGAGCTGATCCACTCACCCTATTACACGGTCCCCTCGTGACAAATGGCACATCTTCAAGGCAGCTGATTGGCTTCAGTGGCATGAGCTGTGGCCATGGAACAAGGTAACCCTAGCAATGCTCCCTGAATTGAAATTGGTATGCTACATAAACCCTTCAAAAAGTCAGCTACCATCAGGTTAACTTTTCTGATGCTAAAAGGCTACCTAGTAATATTACATACATTTAAACAAATCATTAAATCCACCAATGGATTTTGTAACCATCAAATACCTGCCAGTAAACAGAGTTTTAAAATAGGAACAAGATCAAGTTCCCCATCCACTTGCCAGTTCCCAAACTCATGAACCCAGCTGATGTGCTCTATGATAAAACTGCATTTTGTCAAACTATCTTACCCTGTGAGAAACCACTGCAAAAAGTCCATTTGAAATTTATAAGTGAAAAGTACCTTCTTAGGCAAACATTAAGATAGTAGTTGTTGAAAGGAAGAGTAAACTCATGGAAACAGTCACCACTAGGGTAGCAATGAAGGCGCCAGTCCAGAACATCTCCTTACTTTCCAAGGACCTTCTCAGAATGGCATTCCTGACAAAGATTCCTCCAACTGGAATTAGTGGGGAAGGGGGAGGAACAGAAAGGAACTGAAAAGCAGATGTGCAGTTTCTAGAAAAACAGAGAGAGGATTAGAGGCCAGAGATGGATAATTGGTGAAAATAGAGGCAAATCAGCCCTTTGAGATGAAATCTCCGGGTACTCAACACTCTAATTCGAGCAGCAAGGAGGGAAAATGCAAAATAACGGATAGCTGTCTGAGTTTCCTGGGGCTACTCTAGCGAAGTACCACAAACTGGATAGCCTACAAGAGAAATTTCTTCCCTTCCCGTTCTGGAGGCTAGGAGCCTGAAAACACAGTATGTGCAGGGCCATGCTTCTCTGAAGGCACTGGGGGACGGGCCTTCCTTGCCTCTTCCCAGCTTCTGGCGGTGGCTGGCAGTATTTGGCAGTCCTCGGCTTGTACCTGTACCACTCCAAGCTCGGTCACATAGAGCTGCCCCTATGTGTCTGTGTCTTAGTGCAGTGTTCTCCTCTCTACTAAGGATATCGGTTGTATTGGATTAAGGGCCCACCCTACTCCAGTACAATCTCAACTAGTTACATCTAGGATGACCCTATTTCAAAGGAAGGTCCCATTATGAGGCACTGGGGGCTAGGCCTACCAGCGTATCTTTTTGGGGGGCAAAATCCAACAGGTAACAGGCAAGAGGTTAGCTGAAGAAATTAACAACCTACAAAATGATCATGTCAACATATGGTTGCATTCAGAACAATTTAGTTTGTCAATCCATCCATAAGCATTCACTGAACACTGATTAAATTAACCAGCACTAAAATATTAATATAGCTTCTGAGAAGAAATAATGAAATGACACCAAGCCAATCATTTCTGAGAAACTCCTTGCTCAGCATATGTAATTATTTAAGCCTATTTCTTTTAATATGAAATTTATTGTCAAATTGGTTTCCATACAACACCCAGTGCTCATCCCAACAGGTGCTCTCCTCAATGCCCATCACCCACCCTCCCCTCCCTCCCACCCCCCCATCAACACTCAGTTTGTTCTCAGTTTTTAAGAGTCTCTTATGTTTTGGCTCCCTCCCTCGCTAACCTTTTTTTTTTCCTTCCCCACCCCCATGGTCTTCTGTTAAGTTTCTCAGGATCCACGTAAGAGTGAAAACATATGGTATCTGTCTTTCTCTGTATGACTTATTTCACTTAGCATAACACTCTCCAGTTCCATCCACGTTGCTACAAAAGGCCGTATTTCATTCTTTCTCATTGCCACGTAGTATTCCATTGTGTATATAAACCACAATTTCTTTATCCATTCAACAGTTGATGGACATTTAGGCTCTTTTCATAATTTTATTTAAGCCTATTTCCAAAGAGATCCAAAATCAGTCAATAAATCTATACTAGACAACTAATCTGGACCATGGCGTGAAATTCCAAAAAGAAACTGAGATGGGTCTTCAAGGAACTAGCAACTGAGTTGGGGAGATGAACAAATATAAGTTAACTGGCAATAAAGACAACAAATAGGTAGAAGTTAAACAGTAATAAAGATAATCATACAAGTGATACTGTATAGTTAAAAAAACAAAAGAGAACATGTACTCATGGGTAATGAGCATGGCTTCATTTTACTGACCCTCCACTATGTGCCAAGCATTGTCCTAAGCAAGATGAACTCATTCAATCCCCACCCCACCCCCCCAACAACCTTATAAGGCAACTGCTAGGACTATATTCATACGAAAACACACAACCCCAAGGAGCAAAAAGGTTAAACAATGTGTCCACGAAGAACCGTCAAAGTCGGAATTCAAACCCAGTCAGTAGGACCCTCTTGTGCACTAACAGATATTTGTCGCTCTAGTAGATGATCAAATGAAAAATGAGGAATGCCTCATGCTTACACAGCTGAACAAAAAAGGTTTTTTTTGAATTCCATCTCTATGTGATAAAATCAGATGGTCACAAACAGGAACTCTAGCCTTCATTTCACAGACGAGTAAACAAATAGTGCCTCTTCTCCCCAAATCCACGTCTGGGAGGCAAGGAACCAGTACATTCCTTCTTGTCTGCCCACTGTTAAGATTACTTTGTATCATGGAAGAGTCTTTGCAAACTATATCAGAAAGATGGGAAAACTTCATTATTGGTGGATAGAAATAGAATAAATATCCCATGAGGTACAACTGTGATGTAAGGAGGCCTCTGTTAAGATGCCTATCAGAACATACTTGGCTAGAGGAGTTCTTCAAAGCAGTCCATTTTGGTGGTGTGCACTTTGTCCAATAACACTACCGCCAAAGTATTCTTCCTATTCTTTTGAAACTGCCTTTAGAGTTTTTAGAGCTACATAAGACATCATCCCATAAATTTTACCATATCTCAGTTTTTCAGTGAATACCAATGCTTCCCACAATACAGGTGCCCACTTGCTCTAATAGATGAGCCTCAAAATTATTTTGGTCTAAAGTCAAATTTTAAGTCCTCACTCAAGGATTTGACACCATTGAGGATATTTTTTTTTTAAGGTGCCTGAATGCAATTCGAAACAAGAGTTCCAAACATGAGCTGGACAGTTTTGGAGTTTCCTGTCCCTTCTCTACATGGGCCAGAAGGAGAAAGCAGTGAGGTTCGCAAATGTTGCCAACCGCTGCCAATGCCGGGCCTGATGAATCTTTATTAGTCCTAATTTACAAGAGCAGGCTGACCTTGGAGGTTAGCAGAGACCAGCAGCAGGACTAGTTAGCCTGCCCCACAGGCAGTCTGCCAGCAGTTGAAAGGAGTGTCCAAAGGGTCGTCCAAAGATTGGCATCGTCATATGCTTTGGAGACTCAGAAAGAGAAAGGCTTGCAGTGACCCACTGTAATTAGGACTGACTGCCAGAGTACGGCAAAGAGTCCTAAACACGCTGGCCAACCAGCCTAGCTCTACAAGAAGGCAAAGGGCTGAACACGTGAACACACACACTTCTAAAACTTGGCACTATCAGCAGGGAGAATGCTTTCATACATGTGAGAAAATAATCTCGGGAAAAAGGCAGAACTAAAAAGGGCAAAGAGATGAAGAGGAACCCAAACCAGTGTCAAAAGGATGGCAAAGAAAGAGAAGATGAATGTGGCAGAGAATTTCCATGGCTTGTGAAGGAGCAATATATGATGCTCCATAGAAGAATAAAAAACTCTCCACACTCCAGATAGAAATTCTGTTATCAACACTAGGAGGAAAAGCTGGAGAGTGGTGGTTGGTGATGGATAGGAATGCAGTGATACGTAGCATCAACAAGGCTATTCATGAGGTATACTAGCTTCCTAAAGATTGTATCTGAGACATGGCTTCTACCCACACAGTTCAACATCTAATCATCGTTTAAAAAAAAAAAAAAAAAAAACACCTCAGCAAACTAGGAATAGTCAAGGGCACCTACGGGGCGGGGGAGGGGGGGGGACTATAGCTCTATAGCTGATATCATACTTAATGATGAAAGATGGAACGCTTTCCCACTAAGTATGGGAACAAGGCAAGGACAGTTGCTCTTGCTGCCTGCATATTCCATAGCTCTTAGAGATCCTAGCAAGTTTAATAAGGCAAGAAATAAAAGGCAGAACACGTTGGAAGAAGTAAATCTGTATTTGCAGACATGATCATATATGCAAAAAATCCTAAGAACGCCATAGAAAAACTATTAGAACTGGTAAGTAAATTTAGTAAGGTTGCAGGATATACAGGTCAAAATAAAAATTAATTGTATTTGTATTGCTAGCAATGAACAAATGGACATTAAAGTGTAAAAATATTATGTGCATAATATAAAAAATGAACTCTTTAGGGTCACATTTAATAAAATGTGTACAAGATTCATGCAAGGGAAACTATAAAACACTGCTGAGATAAATTAAAGAAACCTAAATACATGGAGATACATATCATGCTCAAGGACCAGAAGGCTCAATATTCTTATGATGTCAATGTTGATCTAGAGATTTGATGCCATCCCTGTCAAATCTCAATGGGCTTTGTTGTAGAAACTGACAAGACGATTCTGAAATTTATATGGAAAGGCAAAGGACCGAGAATAGCCAAAACCACCTTGAAGAGGGAAAAAATAAGTTGGAGTACCTCCACTGTCCAATTTACAGACTTACTAAAAATGCCTCAGTAATCAAGACAGTGTGATACTAGCAAGACTAAGTTTGCCTGCCCAACAGGCAGTTTGCAGTAATAGAGAAGTGTGCAAAGAGATTGCCAAAGATTGACTTCAGAATTAGACCCATCTTTTGGAGGTCCCAGCAATGGTCAATTGATTTCCAACAAAGGTACCAAGGTAGTTCAATGGGAAAGGATAGTCTTTTCCACCAATGATGCTGGAATAATTTGATATCCATATGGAAAAATAAGTGAGTCTGGACCCTTCACACAATATACAAAACAACTTGAAATGAAGAAGTATTAGTTTTATATTGCTACATAACAAACTCAGTAGCTGTAAACAACACACAATTATCTTGCAGTTTCCGTGGGTCATGGGTCAGGAGTCTGGGTACAACTTAGCTGGATTCTCTCCTCAAGGTCTCACAAGGCTGTAAACTCAAGGGAAAGGGGTTACACAGGATATGAACCCTCAGGTGGAGAGGGGACGGACACAAAAGATCTAAACATAAGAGCTAAAACTACAAGTCCTAGTGGGAGACACAGGAGAAAGCCTTTGTGAACTTAGGTTAGGCAAAGATTTCTTAGAACACAAAAACATAAACTGTAAGGGAAAAAAAAAAGATAAACCTGACTTCATCAAAATTAAAACCACTGCTCTTTCAAAGGCACAATTAAGAAAATGAAAGGGTAAGCTACAGATTGGGAGAAAGTACTTGCAAATCACATATCTCATAAAGGTCTTGTATCCAAAATATATAAAGAAGTCTTATAATTTAACAAGACAGACAATCCAATAAGAAACAGGCAAAAGATTTGAGCAGACACTCCACCAAAGAAGATGTACAAATGGCCAATAAGCCCATGAAGAAACACTCACCATCGTTAGACATCAGGAATATGCAAATTAAAACCACAGTGAGCTACCATTACACAGCCACTAGAATGGCTACAATTTAACCAGATGGACAATAACAGGATGATGAGGATATGGCCCAAGCAGAACTGTCATGCTTCGCTTTGCCAGCAGGAATGCAAATTGGCACAAGCACTTTGGTAAATAGTTGGGTCGGTTTCTTGTAAAGTTAAACATACACTAAGCATACTGCCCAGCAATGCCACACCTAACTATTTACACAAATGAAAACATCGAGTCCACACAAAGACTCATAAGCAAATGTTCATAGCAGCTTTATTCATAATGGCCAAAAACTTAAGTCAACTCACATGTTCATCAACTAGTGAATAAACAAATCACTGTGGAACACTGCTCAACAACAGAAAGTCACCAACTATGGATACCTGAGACAACATGAATTAATTTGAAAAGCATTATGCTAAGACAAAAAAGCCAACCACAAAATACTGTATAAACCTACCCTCAACACATCTCAAAGAACTACTAGTATTCAGGTCACAATCTCTGACCATAATACAGTTAAGTTAGAAATAAGTTTTAAAAATACCTAAAAAAATGTACTTGTAGGGGTGCCTAGGTGGCTCAGTCAATTAAGCATCCAACTTTGGCTCAGGTCATGATCTCGCATTTCGTGAGTTCAAGCCCTACATTGGGCTCTCTGCTCTCAGCTTAGAGCTCGCATCAGATATTCTGTCCCACTCACTCTCTGCCCCTCCCCTGCTCAGTCTCTCTCTCTCTCTCTCTCAAATAAATAAACATTTTTTAAATTTTTTTTTTCAACGTTTTTTATTTATTTTTGGGACAGAGAGAGACAGAGCATGAACGGGGGAGGGGCAGAGAGAGGGAGACACAGAATCGGAAACAGGCTCCAGGCTCCGAGCCATCAGCCCAGAGCCTGACGCGGGGCTCGAACTCACGGACCGTGAGATCGTGACCTGGCTGAAGTCGGACGCTTAACCGACTGCGCCACCCAGGCGCCCCAATAAACATTTTTTAAATGTATTTGTAAATTTAAAAAGACACTTCTAAACCCACAGGTGAATGAAATAATCACAATGGAAATTAGAATATACTAGAACTAAATAAAAATTCTATGTTTTGAAATATCCAAACCACAGAATAAGTCCAAACAGAGGACAAAACGAAGAAAAGAGTGATGTCCAGAATATATTTTAAGTGACAAAAACAAGAGGCTGAATAGTGTACACAGTATGCTTTTTGGGTGTGAGAGGGGAAATGCAAATATGTGTGTGCACGCACTTGCTCAAATTTGCAAAAGGAACAGAAGAATGCTCGCTTTGGCAGCACATAAACTAAAATTGGAATGATACAGAGAAGATTAGCATGGCCCCTGCACAGGATGATACACAAATTCGTGAAGCATTTCATAAAAGAAAAAAGAAAGAAACAGAAAAGGAAACTAAAAACTATAATATCAATGACCTGAGATGGGGGATAGAAACAGCATGTCCAGCAAGAGACAGGGATGTAAGTACGGCTTTTTGGAATAAACTCTGATGTAAATTTGACTTTAAAATGATATAAAGTTTTTACTCATTAAAAATTAATCAGAAAGAAACTGGGGAATGTCATTACGTTCATTCATTTCTACATCCTAACAAACATCATACTACATAACCACAACTGACAAACCTGTGGTAAGACTAAGAAAAAAAGAGAGAAGGCACAAACAATGTTAAAACTTAAGAATGTGGGCACCTGGGTAGCTCAGTCAGTTAAGCGTCTGACTTCAGCTCAGGTCATGATCTCACAGTTTGTGGGTTTGAGCCTCACATCAGGCTCTGTGCTCACAGCACAGAGCTTGTGTGGGATTTTTTTCTCTCTCTTTCCAACCCCTCACCCCACCGCGTCCCTCCCTGACTCACACTTTTCTCTCTCAAAATATAAATAAACCAAAGAAAAAAGATTTAAGAATGAAAAGACAGACATAACCACAGAAATGGCATATATTAACTGGTAGTTTAATATCTTCCCACTCCAGGGGCTCAGTCAGTTGAGCATCTGACTTTGGCTCAAGTCATGATTTCACAGTTCGTGGGGTTGAGCCCCACATCTCGCTTTGAGCTGAAAGTGCGGAGCCTGCTTGGGGGGAATCTCTGTCTCCCTCTCTCTTTCTGACCGTTGCTTCACACACTTGCTCTCTCTCTCAAAAATAAACATTAAAAAAATTTTTTCTTTAAATCTTCCCACTCCAAATATACCAGGCCCAGGTGGTTCTAGGGGTAAATTCTACCAAACACTGGAGAAACGGTGGCACCTGGGTGACTCAGTCAGTTGAGCATCCAGCTCTTGATTTCGACTCAGGTCATGATCGTGCGATCAAGCCTTGAGTCAGGCTCCACACGTGGAGCATGTTAAGATTTCTCTCTCTCCCTCTCTCTCTCTCTCTCTCTCTCTCTCTCTTAAAAATAAAAAAATAGAAAAAGAAAAAGAAACACAACTCCAATCTCACACAAAGTTCCAGAGAACAGAAAAAGGTAATACTCTCACTCACTTTACAAGGCTAGCAAAGTGATACTAGATCAAGTACAGGAAAGCAAAATCTCCCTCTCAAATACAGATGTCAAAATCCTGAAGAAAATATTAACCAATCCAATCCAGCAGAAAGAAACACGCTGGTTTCACGCCAGCAGGCAAACTGGTTAATGCTACATTATATTAGGCAATCCTTTAAAATACCTCCATCACCTTAACAGGTTTCAAGAGGAAAATCACATAGCTCTGTAAAGGCAGAAAAGGGGTTTGATAACAGTCAACATCCACATAGCCCAAAACAGAGGTGCGCTAGAAGTGCGCCTACATAAAACATAAACTAAACACTTTATGGTGGAGTGTGGAAAACATCATGCCTTCTCAAATACAGCTCCTGGGCCCCACCCCAAACCCACCGAATCAGAAACTCCAGGCTTGTTGCCAGTGAACTTGTAGTTTGGGAAACGCCCTCAGGTGTTTGTCAGGCGGCCGGCTACCTAACGTCAAAGGGCCGGGGACAGAGCCACAGAGGTGCGGCATCAACTGAAGCTGGCTCTCCCGACCCGCCAGACCCAGTGAGTCAGATCTGCGTCCCAGCCCGAAGTGCAGGTGATTCTAAGCACGCTCAGTGTGCCGGAGACACACTCCCATAACAGCTGCTCTCAAGCCGACCTGCACGCCGAGCAATGCATGTCCCGGGGAGGGGTGCTGGGTGGCTCAGTCGATTAAGCAAACGACTCTTGATCTCAGTTCAGGTCATGATCTCGCGGTTCATAAGATCAAGCCCCAGGTCAGGCTGCGCGCTGGCAGCAGAGCCTGCTTGCGATTCTCTCCCTCTCTCTCTGCTTTCTCCCATTCATTCTCTCTCTCTCAAAATAAACTTTTTTTTTAAAGCCTATGTTTGATTAAGTACATCTGAACATCTGTGGGTGGAGCCTGGGCAGCAGGTCGTTAAAGTTCCCAGGTGATTCTAATGAGCAGCCAGCGTGGCAAGGAAACTTCTATTTAGCCGAGTCCACACCCTTTAGGATGAGCCAGAGAAGAAGGGTGGAATCCATGAGTTCTTTGAAGATACCCTCAAGAAAAAAGCCTGCATTTCACTCATATACCAAGGGCGAGTTCTTCATACCACTTACCAAGCCGAAACGGAGAAGAGAACTGTCTTGAACAAAGTTGTGACAAAGTTGTGGGATGTTGTGAGGATTCATACGGGATGTACGTAATCACAAGGGGCAAAGGGCTTGGCACAGGTTACAACACGGATCGTGAATGCAAGTTTATTACTGAGGCGACCACGGCTCTAACTGCTCTTCAGGCATCGACAGCAAATCAAGGCCAAAATGTATCTCTCGAAGCTGTGCTGTCCAATGCGGGGGCCGCTAAGTACATGCAGCTCCTGAACACTTGAAATGTGCCTAGTCCAAATGGAGGGGTGGCAGAAATATAAATACATGCCAGGCCTCGACACCTTCGTACAAAGGGGAGGGGAACATCTCACTAATACTTATACTGATTACATGTGGAAATGATAATATTTTGGATATACTAGGTTAAATACATTATAAAAATCAACTTCATCTGTTCCTTTTTTAATGCGGCTACTAGGAAAATGGATTACACATGTGGCTCAAATTATCTTTCTAATGGACCACAAGGTCTCAAAGGATCAGGGGGAAGCCGGGATGTGAGCTACTAGTTAAACTGGCCTTCTCAAACTTTAATTTACAAACAGATCACCAAAGGCTGTCATCAAAATGCAGACTCTAGGTGTAGATGGGGGGGGGGGTACTGAAATTCTACATTGCTCTTGGGCTCCTAGGAGCTGAGGAACAGCAGGAGCATCAGGACAATTTTTTATCAACAAGGAAAAACTGTTCTGTGGCATAGAAGGGACGGCAACCTCTGGAGAAATGATCATGCCCTGTCAGAGTTGAAAACGGTGAAGAAAGGAAATGGCCAGCAGGGTTGCACTCAGCCTCAACCTTAAAAACTCAGTTGTTAGGCCTCACGGCAAGAGCTGCAAAGAGATGAGGGCCAAATCCAATTGCCCTCCGTCTAGGGACTTACTTTCTCTCTCAGATTTGGAACCATCAGTGTCTGCAAGGAACACTTCAGGACCAGAAAGCTCAAAATGGAATCTCGACTGAGGTTTCTCATATCCTGCCTGACACATGACTAGCGTCAACGGCACTGTCCTCCTACGGTGTGGCTCGTCCCTGTTACCTTGACCCACCTACTACTGACAAGCCATGGCTGGGGGTCACTGCCATGGGATACGTATCTTCTTTTAGCAAAACAGCTCAGGCCAATTCCAGGACTGCTGGAACAAACCCTGACAGCACAGCCCTTGTTCTAAGTCCCCACCTAAGTCATCTCGGGGCCATAAAGGAACTAAAGGCTCAGCCAAGGGCAATTTAAGCACCACCATCTGATGCCACGAATCCCCTCTGTGACCCACCTGTGCCTCGAAGCTCCCATGAAGGGGAAAACATGGCGCCGGGACATAGCAGCGCGTTCCATTTCAAGAGGCTCCGGGAAACAGCGCTTCCTTTTCCCAGAAAGCCCAAGGGCACAATATAGATATGTAACAATTATCACAAGCTAAAGAAAGGATATCACGGTGTTGTCAAGGTTTTCAGGCAAGGGCATAAGAAAGGAATGAGTTACAAACAAATTACTTTTATTTTTACTTTTAATTATTACCCTTCAACTTCCCATACCCCTCCCCACCCCCCAAAATGTACCAACGAGCAAAGCAAAAATGAACCTAAACTCAAACTGCTTGCGACAGTAGTCCAAAAATCCAGAGGCTGGGAATGTAATGTGTGAGACCTCTCCCATCACTGGACTCAAAGAACTTTCTTATTCATTTGCTAATCAACCACGGTGGGGGGGGGGGGAAGGCTCAGGATGAGCTCCCTTCCATCGTGCAGTGGGGGTGGGGGGAGATATGGATATGGTCTCTATACATACAACCCGATTTGTTGAAATGAACACATCCAAACAACTCTGAACTACCCCTCCACTTGTCCAGTTCAAGTCAAAGAGTGTTTTCTAAATGTCTACTGTGTGTAGAGGGCCATGTTAGGTTTCACCTGCCCAGGAAAAAAAACGTCTCCAACCTCAGCCCCAACTTTCAGCACAAGCTTGGAAGATGGAACAAGTGATATTGAAATATTCAGGTACTACGTATCAAAACAGAGTTGCAGCTCAGCAACACTGGACGAACCTAAGTACATGACATTTCAAAGAGCTACTTATAATAGAGTCCTTCCAGGATCCTGAGAAACAACTTCAAATAACAAGAACAGAGCACTAAGCCCCAGTTCTGTTGGAAAATGAAGGCAGCAGGGACCCGGAGCACAATCAATGCCCTGGATGTCTTCTCACCCTAACCCCTGGAGTGAGAGCATCCAGGCTACTGTGGATGGAGGAGCTCCACAGGGCCTCAGGCTGCACTGAGGGGCTAATGGAAGGTGTCGATTTGAAAAACGAAAGATTTTCACTCCGAAATACTTCAGAAAAAAGCAGGCAATATTCCCTGATGCAGAGATCGCTTGCTGTTGCCCTGTGATTGTTGGCTATACAGTACTACCGTCTTGGGAATAAATAAAATGGAAGCTCACAAGGTGTGCCAATGGCTTCAGGTCCATTTGAGAGAGGCAATGAAACACCCACATTTTTCAATGCTGACAAAAGAGGGAAAGCAAGGCAGAGGCCACACCTACAGCCATGGGGCAGGTGGGCCAACAACAGGAGGGACACTGCTCTCTTACACCAGTTCTCCAAACAGTGACAGCTTATATAACACATGAAAGCAATAATAATGCTGCACAGCCTATGAAGGATACTGTTGTACATGTGATTCTCTGCAAAGTTCTGGAAGCTTGGTAGGGATCACAGCTCTATCATACAAATGGAAGAGGCTGCAGCAGTGAGGTAAAATGACGTATCTGGTGTCACAGAGTTAAGACGTGGCAGAAACGGGACTTGAACCCAGCTTCTGGAATCCAGACTCAGGAAGCTTTCGGCCACCTCACACAAAGGGCTCCTTTATCACCCCTCACTCCTCAGGTAGAAACAGAAAGTGCTAGTGCGTGATGCCAATGTTCTAAAGAGGTGCCTGCTAAAGAGGTGTTCTAAAGGAACCTTTTAAGGTTCCTTTCCTTAAAAGGAAAAGGATGAGACTGTCCAGGTGCTCAGATGGAAAAATACATTGTAAACATTTAACATGAAAAACCATCCTCCAACTACAGGATGGCAACTGGATCTCACCCGACTAACTCCAACTGGGTCTCCTGGTACCCTCTTGCTTTCCAAGCAGAGCAACTGGAAGAAGGCCACTCTTGTTCTAATCATGTTTGTAGAAACAGACAAAATGTGGCCTCGAGTAATTTCTGAGTCCAAACACTGACGGGAACTTCACACTGCAAGAACTGTGGATACCGCTGCCAATATCACCTGAAACTAAAAGCTCGAGTCACCCACAAAATGCTAAGAAATGTCTAGAAAAATAAAATCACGCTTATTTGATGTCCAAAAGTTTATTAGGACATGTCTAGAATCATTTCTTTATCTTTCAAAGAAAATAAGACACTATTCTAAGCACTTAACATAGATTATCACTCAGTCTAGACAACAGCCCTTTGAGGAAGGTGCTATCAGTATTATTTTCATTTTACAGATAAGGACACTAAGGCACAGGCATAAGTAACTCACCCAAAATCACACAGGTAATATTAGAGCCAGGATTCAAATCCAGAGTCAATACCTCGTAGGCAAATGACAGCCCCAGCCCCTGCCCCTCCCCCATCTGCCAAAAAAGAATAATGAACTGAGAAACTAGAAAATAAAGAAAGCAGAACTTCAAAGAGGTCAGAAGCAGGGAAGGGAAATTACTAAAGAATAATGAAAACAAACTCTTATTCTTCTATAAAACTGAAAAAACTTTAGAAATAACAAGAAACTCTGGCCTTTGAAATCCTTTGGCCACCAGTTCAAAATGTCGCCTACTAAGCCTTGAAGAGGCTCTGCTTTTCTCCTTATTTTGGAGCCCTCAATAAGAGCAAGAACCACATGTTCCTTCAGTGGTTTTTAAAGTAACTACATTTTGTTAATCCTCCTTTCATTTTGGAACAAAGAATATTTGAGTATTTTTTTTTGTGACTTCAGCCATTTTTCAGAACCTGTAAGAATGAAAAATTTGCTTTCAAGCCATTGAACATACAGACTAGGAGAGAACTGAAAAGGTACAAACAGATGAACTTGTAGAGTAAGCTATCACGAATGCCATTTTACTAGCACTTTAGGGGTTTTTTTAAATTTTTTAAAATGTTTATTTATTTTTGAGAGAGAGACAGAATGTGACTGTGGGAAGGGCAGAGACAGAGGGAGACACAGAATTTGAAGCAGGCTCCAGGCTCTGAGCTGCCCACACAGAGCCCAATGTGGGGCTCAAACTCACAAACCATGAGATCATGACCTGAGCTGAAGTCGGATGATTAACTGACTCAGCCACCCAGGCACCCCACTAGCACTTTAGTTTTTAAGACGTTGAATGCTTCTTTACTCTAGAGCTAACATCAAAATGAACTCTTTTCTTTAAAAACCATACAACCCAAAGATTGCGGATCATTTCAGATAGTAGGTTCTCTGTACAAACCAAAGGGCAAGAAGAGAAATTCTTGTGTAAGGTAGCCTGAGGCAGGCTGACACTGGCATGAAATCAACAAGGAATACTGACCTCAGCAGAGCCTTCTGTAGCTAGAGTAAGGTAACTACTGAGATAGCAAGGGATTCAAAGACCACCCCCCTAGGTGTTTGAAAGCACGGTTTGCATGTAAGAGAAAAAATGCAAGTAAAAATGAGGCCGTGATGAATTTAGGATCCAAGAGGCAATCGCTAGAAAAATGATGACTCCACGGAATCTCTTTTAGACAGATTTACTTTTGGATTTGATTATTTACTTTAATGGAGCAGCAGCTGACACTCAAAAACTAACAATTCAATGTAATTCCCAAGTCACTCTCAAACATGCCAGCCTGTTTTATTGACATAGAGTTTGGGAGTTCTATTTTTCTGCATAGTGCTCATCTCCACTAGAAAATGTATCGTTTACTTTTTTTTATTGTCCTCTTCCCCACACATAAGCTCTGTAAAGCTTCATCAGTAGTACTGTCTGCTGTCTTCTCAGTGCTTGGGACACTGTAGGCACACTATGGGCTTTCTGGGTTTGATGGGTAAATGAAGCCACTGAGAACTTGATAACTATATGTTATAACTTTAAGGTAAGGAGACCAATCATTTAATAGCTAGAATCTAAAAGCCCCAATGAATGTTCTGTACTTTCAAGCACCTGGGGAGGCTGCTATGCACTGGCAGCACCACTGGTTGGAATCTACTCCATGGAGTGGAATCTCTCAAGGGTAGATCTGGTTTAGTGAAACAGCCAAAAGTCACTGGATCAAATCTGGTAATAAGAGATCATGCCCAAAACATATGTTGGATGAAAGCAAAGTGTGTCTATAAAGTAACAAGCCTGATTGTCTTATTTGGCTGGTAAACTCGTTTTGAAGGGAATTCAAAATGGTTTGAACTATAGCAAAATCACTGGCTCAGTCTCAAGATTCTAAGGTGGACACTCTACAAAAAACAAAACTAAGCTGTGATAAAAAGTACCCAGGTTAGACGCCAAGATACTCCCTAGAGAACTGACTTGTGATATTAGCTTTGCCGTTAGGTTGCCCCAAATCCTGGGTCACATTAAACAGCGTTACCCTCTCTGGGCCTCAGTTTCCCCATCCTAGAAACTAACTACTATGAACTTCAAGGTCCCAGTCAATTCTAACATTCCATGGTTCCATTCTTGTGAAGGTCTAGTATGTCTATTTAAAAGCCAGTCACAATTCACTCCGCCCCATACTTCGTATGTGTCTATAAAGCCCATAATATAATCTTTGCAGCAGATTCATTTCATATTTGCTTAGGCAAAGACTAAAATTAGTTTTCACTTCCTGAGCGCAGCAAAAGACAGTTAAGGGAGGCAACCCGGCAAAGGGCGCTTGCTTGCTCTTGCCTGTGCATACTTCCGACTGCGTATCAGGGAACTAACCGTTCCTTCTCAGATCTTCTCTCAACTGTTGCAAAAGCAAATAAACCTCCCGTGCGTGACACAGAAACTCTGTTCGAGAGCGCCCACCGAGGCTTCCCGGACAGCACCGGGCTGCGGCCGCTCCGCAGGACCCGCGGGGGATGCGGCGGGCACTCACCCGAGGCGGACGGCCAAGGCGAGGACCAGCCGAGGCGCGTCGCCGGGGAGGCAGGACGGCCGCCCAGCGCGCTCGCCGCCACAGGACGGGGAAGCAAAGTCCGGGGAGCGGCCGCGACGCCCCCAGCGTTTCCCCTCGGCCCCGATTCCCGTCCCGACCTTCGCCCGTCGCCAGCCCAGGACCTTGGGCGGGGAGAACGGGAGGAAGCCGGAGGCACCTGCCTGCGGCTCACCGGCCTCACTCAGCCCTGGCTGGCGGGGACAGCGAGGCGCTCGGGCGACACCCCCCCCCCGCCACCTACGCCCGCGGGTGCTGCGAGAATACGCGGGACCCGTCGGCCCGGGGAGTCCCAACTTCCTCCTCCCGCCCACCTCCCCCCCAGGTCCCCGCAGCACCCGGCTCGGAGCCAGGCCAGAAGCGAGCGCTCACCCACCTCGGGCTCCGGGCGCCACCGCCGTTGCCAGGCTGCTTCGCTCCCGGGCCCCGCTCCGCCCCCTCCAGGGCCCGCCCCCTGCGGCCTCTCCGCCCCTGGCCACCGCCTGCCGCCCTCCTCCGTGCGTCGGTTGGCGGGTGTGCGTCACGTGACATGGCTGAGGCGGGTGGAAGGCGCCTGGAGAGCCTTGAGAGCCACCCTGAGAGGCGGGGCTCTTTACCCGGGAGGCTGCTGGGAAGCCCTCTTTGAAAGGCCCGGCGCTTGGAGGCATCTGGGAGTTGTAGTTCTAAATACGATGCCAGTGGGCAAGGCCCAGATACTAGGGGCCGCCCCAGCAGGGGAAGTTGGAGTAGCAGCCCGGCGGAGGCCGCTGGGAAGCGTAGTCCCAGGACTCCTCTGTGTCCCATTGTTTTTTTCCAATAAAGGGGAAATCCAGAAGGAAAACTCTAGATAAAACTTTAGAGGATGTCACTAAATTGAACTGATATTGGGTACATAGAGTTGGCTGCGTGAAGTTGAGATACTACAAGGGGGAAAAAAAAAAAAAAGAAATTTCACTGACTCTGGCCCAGAATCTGCAATTCACAAACCAAATGAACAGCTGAGGTGTGTACTTCATGCCGTGCCAGTATCTTTCCAAGAACTCTCTTGAGACTTAGTGAAAGGAAACATTTAAGGACAAAGTTCCTTCTGCTTTTTTAAGGTTAGGGACGGGCGACCATTAACACAGTAAAAAGAAAGGAAAAGAAAAAAAAAAAACAGAAGCAAGACAACTTCAGGAAAAGAATTCTGTGTGTCATCAAATAAACCAAACTTAATAGGACACATTGAAGAACAGGAGTAAAATTCCTCATGCTACGTAATAATTACTAATATATAATATATATACATCAACACTTCATGTAAATGATGGTAAACAGGATCCCTTCAACATCTTTTTCCTCTTATATTTGTTAGTACTCCAGCATCTAAACACAATTGTTTTACCTGATACTAGTATGTGTATTTTCATATGTATCTATATACAGTCATAAGTCACTATGTACATTAAACGCACTACACACACACACACACATTAACCCTACTGAAGAGTCCAGACTTCTTACATGAGTAACAAGTCCCTTCAGACTCAACCCACCTACTCTCCCAATGTGCCTCTTCTCTCTCCTCGCCCCAAATTCTGGTCTAGTCACAGAGAACTTCTTTCTATTCTCTGGATGCACCATGTTCTTTCCTCCTTCCAGCCCTTTACACTTGCTGTTTCTTTCTCCTGCATTGGCCAAACTCCTGGAAGGGCAGCAGAATAGCACTTGTTCCCGGGCCAGGAAGAATTAGCTCTCCCAGAGTCCTTTTCATCACGATGATGTCATCATTTGCTTACATGTCAGCCTGCCAACTCCCCTCCCCAGACTGTGAACTTCTTTGAATCACATTCACTTTTGTACTGGGTTTCAAAAAGTGCTCAGTAAATGCTTCTTGATTGCATGCATTGCACGCCAGAGAGGCTGCCTGGTGGGTTACTGAATAATCTGAGTCTTGAAGCAGAGGGATCGGGGAAAACGCCATGGAGAGAGGGCAGCAGCTCGGTGCGAGACCTTGCATACAGTTGGCTGAAACCCTTTGTTCAACCAGGGGATGGGGGTTACAGAGCAAGAACACTCCTCCTCCTAAAGAGGTTAACCCAGCTCCAGCTCTGAAGGATACAGCCCAGGTAGAAAGGGCCAGTAAAGATCAGTCTCTGGCCTGTGGGATGTAGAGTGACCCTTGCCTCAGTGTAGGTGCGAGGATCAAGTGAAGGGGGGAGGGCACTTGGAAAACTGTAAACATGGAGCACTACTGGGGAGCAACCACCTCATCTTGGGTGAGGTCACTGTATTCTTGACCCAGTCCTGCTCTCAGGCTGGAGCTGCATCTCGTAGTTCAAAGTATGTGTGTATCTGTGTGTGTGTTGGGGGTTCTTCAGGCTTCCCTGCATTTTACACACACACACACACACACACACACACACACACACACACCCCAAATGCAGAGGAGCCTGTCAGTAGACAGCTGGCTCTGAGACACTAGGGAGGGAGCAGCAATGCATGTGACATTAAGGCTGATAACCTTCCTGGGTAGTACACAGTGCACCCATCTCCCCACCTAGGCCCTCTGGCGTTGGCTAGGGCATAGGCTGGAGGTGCCTCCTGTCCTCTGGGGCCTTATCCTGTTCTCTGAAGTTAGGGCAAATGGAGCATGCAGGCCCCAGGATGAGTCTATGTTGATCCCACTTCTACAGTCCTCAGTGGGAAGCAGGTCTGAGAAGGGAAAATTCCTGTTCCCTTAGTGTCCTCACACACGGGCCCAGTGCTGGTGCTCTGACCTCCCAGTCCCCACCCCTGCTGTAGGCTGGGGACTGCAACCACCTGGTTCTACCAGGTTCAAGCCCAGGGTGGAGGAGAGTGGAGGAAGGGAAGGGGCATTCTTATAGAAGGAGAAGGCTGTTGGTCTTGGGAAAGTTACTTCTGATCATTAGCGGCTTCCTCTGAAAAAAGGAATCAAATGCCAATTCTCACGGTTACTGTGTCCTAGCACAGTAAGAACAGAGGAGAATGTGCTGTCTAGAATGTCAAGGCAGCAGTGTTCCTAAGCTGCCAGGTTGTGGCTGATAGGAAGAGAGGTGGGAGAAGGCAGGAGCAAGCCCCTGGGCATTCCAGCTCCTTCCTTTGTTTGTTAGGTGTGTGACTTTGGGGCAGTACATCTCTTTCAACCTCAATTTCCTCATCTGGGAAATGGGGACATTAGTATCTACATTATAAGCTTATTGTAAGTGATTCTACCCACGGCCCCCTCACCTCTGCTCTTTATTAAAAAGTAGCCATGGGGCGCCTGGGTGGCTGAGTCGGTTAAGTGACTGACTGTTGACTTCAGCTCAGATCATGATCTCACAGTTTCTGAGTTCCAGCCCCACATCAGGCTCTGTGCTGACAGCATGGAGCCTGCTTGGGATTCTGTCTCCTCTCCCTTTGCCCCTCCCCGACTCATGTTCTCTCTCTCTCTTTCTCTTTTTCTATTTCAAAAAAAATAAACTTAAAAAAAAGTAGCCTGAGCAAGGGCACCTGTGTGGCTCAGTCGGTTGAGTGTCCAACTCTTGATTTCAGCTCAGGTCATGATCTCAAGGTTGTGAGATCAAGCCCTGAGTCAGGCTCCGCACTGGACATAGAACCTGCTTAAGATTCTCTCTCCCTCTCCCTCTGCCCTTCCCCAGCTCAGGCTTTCTCTCTGGAAAAAAAAAAGCTATTATTAAAAAAGTAACCTGAGCAGAATGATGTAGCCACTTTGGAAAACAGTTTGGCAGTGACTCATAAAGGTAAATGTACATAAGACCCAGCAATACCATTCCTAGCTATTTATTCAAGAGATATGGCAACTTATGTTCACAAAAAAACCTGTATTCAAATCTTCATAGCAGCCTTTCACAATAATAGTCAAAAAGATAAACAACTCAAATTTCCATCAACTGATGAATGGCTACACAGTAATGTGTGCATGCAATGGAATACTACTCAGCAATTAAAAGGAAGAACCATTGATACATATGCTACAACTTGAATGAATCTCAAAAATATTATGTTGAGTGAAATAAACAATACACAATACACTATATTTACACTACATTAGGAAAAGGCAAAACTATAGTGATAGAGAGCAGGTTTGTGGTTGACTGGAACCAGAGGTGTGGGAAGGGGGCTGACTGCAAAGAGGCAAGAGGGAAGTTCTGGGGGTGATGAGAATGTTCTATACTTTGTGATGGTGATCACGTGACTGTATACAATTGCTCAAACTCATTAGACTCTAAACTTGAAATGAATGAATTTCACTGTGGAAAAGTTATACTTCTGTAATGCTGGGGTTTAGAGGGGCAGGGGCAGGAGGGTGAGTAGCCTCAGTTAAGTTTCCTGAGACTGCCCACAGTTGTTTGTTTTTGTTTGGCTGGTTGGTTGTTTTCAAGAGCCCCAGGGTTTTGAATGGGAGAGGATGGTGCAGCTTGCCCGCCACACACCAAGGGTGTGCTACAAGGCAAGAGATTGGCTCAGGCTAGGAAAAAGCCCCACCAGGAGAAGATGGTGGCCAAGCCCCATGGGGGCAGGACAGGGAGTGCTTACCTGGGAGCTGAGTCTGGACAGAGGGAACCTGACATCCGTAGACTCTAGAAACCAGAAGTTTTCCCCCCATCTTCTCTCTGGGAACTGCCAATGACCTATAAGCACACACACAGAGGGGCTCCAGAACACCAAGGAGTCAAGCTGGACTCTGTTCACGTGCAGATGAGAGCTCTGTTGCTTCTTGCTGATCTTTCCCTTCTACTTTCTCATAGAACTCAGTGTTGAGTTTGGGGCCTCCTTGGAGAGGCCCTGCTGGTCAGCAGAGTCTATTTTCCCAGGTGCTGGGTGGAAGTTTGAGCCAAGTAATGGGACATAAAAACACTCACACACAAAGAGAAACACAATTTTTTTTTTGGTCTCAGGGCCTCTTGGACATAGGGGCCAGACATGCAGAGATTATTGTTATGACATTACAATGTTTCCAAGGGCCAGTTTTGTTTGTCTCCCTCATCACTACACAAAAGTAGGGTGTTTGGGGATGGCTTTGAGGTCTAGTCTACAAGCAGCATGGTGAGAAAATTGCTCCAGACCCCAGTCATATCACAAATCAAACCAAAGCCACACAAAAGAAAGATCAGCTCACAAGATGCCCACCCTTTGCCCCTAATAATGAGGGTTTTTTTAATCTCTATTTCTTACACTAAGAAATTTTTTTGAGGAAGGAAGTCCTATGAGGAACTGTTTCATGATACATTCAAGTGTGTTTTACTCAAAATAGATGTTTAAAAAGAACTTTATCTTTGTCTTTGAGGGGGCTGTCTGATTCATGCTGAGGTGAATAGTATGCTACTTCTCAAACACTGAAATATTCGGAGACCCAACATTAAACCTAGAAGAGAATATATGAGAAAAGAAGAAATGAAAGAGAAAAAGACCTGAATGTCAGCAAATATTTGCTGAGCATGAACATTTTGTTATTCAGATTAATCAATCAAAAAGAATAAAATACTTAGGAATAAACTTAACCAAGGAGGTGAAAGATTTGTACACTGAAAACTACAAAACATTGCTGAAAACAAAGACACAAATAAATTGAAAGACATCCATGTTCATTGATTCAAAGATTTAATATTGTTAACACATCAATACCACCCAAAAGGGATCTAAAGACTTAATAAAATCTCTGTAAAAATCCCAATTCTGTTTCTTTTGCAGAAATAGAAAAATCCATCCTAAAATGTATATGGCATCTCAAGGGATCCCAAATAACTGAAACAATCTTGAAGAAAAAGAAAAGCATTGGAGGTGTCACACTGCCTGATTTCAAAACAAATTACATAGCTATATAGTAAACAAAATAGTGAGGTACTGGAATAAAAAGAACATATGGGGCGCCTGGGTGGCTCAGTTGGTTGAGCATCTGACTCTTGGTTTCAACTCAGGTCATGATCCCAGGGTCCACACTGAATGTGGAGCCTGCTTGAGATTCTCTCTCTCTCTCTCTCTCTCTCTCTCTCTCTCTCTCTCTCAAATTAAAAAACAAAAAGAACATATATACCAATGGTATAAAACAGAGAACCCAGGAATACACCCTCACATACATGATCAAATGATTTCTGATAAGGGTACCAACACCATTCAATGGAGAAAGGACAATGTTTTCAATAAATGGCATTGGGAAAAGTGTAGATCTACAGACAAAAGAATGAAGTTAGATGCTTACGTGACACCATACACAAAAAATTAACTCAAAATATATGACATCAAAAGCTCAGGTAACAAATGTAAAAATAGATAATTAGACTACATCAAAATTAAAAACTTCTGTGCATCAAAGGACACAGCCAACACAGTGAAAGGGCAACCTAGGGAGAAAATATTTGCAAATCACATATCTGATGAAGGATTAATATCCAGAATGTATAAAGAACTCCTACAACTCAATAACATAAACTCAAATAGACCAATTAAAAAAAAACAGCAAAGAACTTAAATTGACATTTCCCCAAAGAAGACATACAAATGGCCAATAGTCACATGAAAAGGTGCTCAATACCACCAAGCATTAGGGAAGTGCAAATCCAAACTACAATGTGATATCCCCTCACACCCTTTAGGAAAAACAACCCCCCCCAAAACCAGAAAATAACAAGTGTTGGTGAGGAGGTGGAGGAATTGCAACACTTGTGCACTGTTGGTAGGAATGTAAAGTGTGCAGCAACTGTCAAAAACAGTATGGTGACTCCTCAAAAAATTAAAGATAGAATTACTATATGACCCAGCAAGTCCACTTCTGGGTGTACACCCGAAAGAATCAAAAGCAGGGTTGCAAAAAAGTTACCTGTACACCTATGTTCATAGCAGCATTGTTCACAATATCCAAAAGGTGGAAACAACCCAAGTGTCTATCAATGAATGAATGGCCAAACAAAGTGTGGTCTATCCATACAATGGAATGCTATTCAGCCTTAGAAAGGAAGGAAGTTTTGACACATGCTACCACATGGATGAATCTTGAGGACACTATGCTTGGTAAAAGAGACCAGACACAAAAGGACAAGCATTGAATGATTCTACTTATATGACGCACCTAGACTAGTCAAATACATGCAGACATAAGAATGGTGGGTGCCAGGGGCTAGAGGGAAAGGGATGGGAACTTGTTTAATGGGGACAGATTTTTCAGTTTCTCAAGATGAAAAGAGTTCTGGAGATTGGTCGCACAACAATGTGAGGGTACTTAACACTAGAAAACTGGTTAAGATGGTAAATTTGGTTATGCGTATTTTATTACAATTGTTTAGAAAAGATTAATTAAGCCTCCACAGTAGTCTGAACTAAGGGGGCCAAAAAACCTAGACTCCGTAGTTCATCTTAGACGTGATCGTACCCCGCAAGGTTGGCCTCCACCTAGGACAGAAGGTCTTGTGTCCCACTTCTGGGGCCCCTGGGTGGCTCAGTCAGTTAAGTGTCAGACTCTGGCTCAGGTGATGACCTCGCAGTTGGTGAGTTCAAGCCTGGCATCGGGCTCTGTACTGATGGCTCAGAGCCTGGAACCTGCTTCAAATTCTGTGTCTCCCTCTCTCTCTGCCCCTCCCCTGCTCATGCTCTGTCTCTCAAAAATAAATAAATGTTAAAACAAAACAAAACAAAACTTCCCGCAGGGAGCCAGAAGCAAGCAAGAGCCCAAGTCCCAGGCAGCTAGAAAAATGAGGGAAGCAAGAACAAGAGTCTTTTCCAAGATAAACACCACCACCTCTTCTTTGTGTCACCGCCAAATACTCACAGGAGTTGTTGGGGAGGGTCTTTCCCGGATTGCATCCCTAAACCCTTCTTATCCACTCTGAAGAAAGCATCAAGGAAAAGGTTGGCGTGTGCAGGGAAGCAGATGCCCTGGAATTTCCCTAGAATCTGCATCCTAAGGATCGCACCCATCAGAGGTGCGGAGCTAGGGGGAGTTCTTTCCAAATGTGCCCCAGGGAGAGTCTGAGGAAGGTCCTCCCTTTCCACGTAGAGTACCCGGGGATCACTTCAACCAGTGGAAGGCGTGTTCACCCACCCAAAGAAACCTGTTAATCTTATGAGTTTTCCGGGAGTAGCTATTTGTGAGCGGGATGGAGCCTCAGCCCCTTCTCCAGCTCTTAATCCTTGCCTCTGTCAGGCCCCAAGAGAGTAAACTGTGTGATGTTTCTTCTAGCGTTTCTTCTAGTGGCAGTGCTTCTAGTGAGAGCGGCAGACAACTCACCTATCCTTCCTCAGCAATGGGGCTCATGGGAGCAAAGCCCAAGTGCCTGGGAATGAGAGGGCTGGCAATTCTCAGACAGCTAATAGAGCTCCAGGAAAGCCTGGTCTCAGTGCTGCATGTGGCAACCTGCTTAGGCTAAGCTCCCCCTCTCGTTCCCCTCTCCCCTGCCCCCAACACAGAACGTTACATGAGCTCTCTCTCTCTTTTAACAGCTTTATTGAGATAAAATAAAATTCACCCACGTAAAGTGTACAACTCAGTGGTTTTTAGCATATTCACAGAGATGTTTAACCACCATCACGATCTAAATCTGGGACCGGGGCACCTGGGTGGCTCTGTCAGTTAAGCATCCGACTTCAGCTCAGGTGGTGGTTTCATGGTTCCTGAGTTAGAGGTCTGTACTGGGGCTCTGTGCTGACAGTGCAAAGCCTGCTTGGGATTCTCTCTCTCAAAATAAATAAATAACTTTTAAAAAGTAAATCCGGGACATTTCATCACTCCCCAAAGAAATCCCACACCCATGAGCAGTCATTCCCTATTTCTACATCCTGACTATCCTGGGGCAACTACCAACTTTCTCTCTATAGATTTGCCTATTCTGGGAATTTCATCTAAGTGAAATCCTACAATATGTGGCATTTTGTGTCTGGCTTCTTCCACCTAGCATAATGTTTTCTTTTTTTTTTTTTAATATTTCTTTTTTTTTTTTTTAAGAGAAAGAGTGCCAGCAGAGGAGAGGCAGAGAGAGAGGGGGTGGCAGACAGAGGATCCCCAGCAGGCTCTGTGCTGACAGCAGAGAGCTCGATGTGGGGCTTGAACCCACAAACTATGAGATCATGACCTAAGCCAAAGTCGGACACTCAACTGACTGAGCCACCCAGGCGCCCCTAGCATAATGTCTTCAAGGTTCATCCATGTTGTAACATGAATCAGTACTTCATTGTGTGTATATATACCTACCACATTTTGTTTATCCATGCATCCATCGATGGACTTTCGGGTTGTTTCCAAGCTCTTATGAATGAATAACGCTTCTCTGAATCCTCATGTACACACATTTTCATTTTTCTTGGCTATACACCAGTAGAATTACTGGATCATACGGTAATGCTATGTTTGGCATTTGTTAGAACTGCCAGACCATTTCCCAAAGTGGCTGCACCATTTTACATTCCCACCAGCAAGGTGTATCAGGCTGCCAATGACTCCACGTCCTCACCAACAGTTGTTACTTTTTCATTCTAGCCATCCTAGTGGGTGTGAAATGGTGCCTCATTTTGATGGTTTTGATTTGCATTTCCTGATGACTAGTGATGGTGACCATGTTTTCATTAGGTCACTGGCCATTTGCATATTATCTTTGGTGAAATGTCCATTCAGATCTTTTGCCCATTAAAAAAAAATATTCTATTGTTGAGTTGTAAGAATTCTTAATATATTTCAGATTCAAGTCCACTGTAGATATATGATTTGCAAACATTTTCTCCCATTCTGTGGCTTGTATTTTTATTTTCTGCATGGTTTCTCTTGAAACACAAATGTTTTAAATTTTAATGAAGTCAAATTTAGTTATTTTTTTCTTTTCTTACTTGTACTTTTGGTGCCATATTGAAGAAATAGTTGTCAAATCCAAGGCCATGAAGATTTACCACTATTTTCTTCTAAGAGTTTTATACTCTTAGCTCTTACATGGAGATCTGTGGTCCACTTTGAGATAAGTAAAAAAAAAATTTTAGCTTATTTATTTTTTGAGAGAGTGAGCAAGTGAGCAGAAAAGGGGCAGAGAGAGAGGGAGAGAGAGAATCCCAAGCAGACTCTGCCCTGTCAGCACAGAGCCCAATGCTGGGCTCGAACTCATGAACCGTGAGATCATGACCTGAGCTGAAATCAAGACTTGGACACTTAATAGAGTGAGCCACCCAGTCACCCCAGTTTGAGTAATTTTTGTGTATGGTATGATGTATGGGTCCAACTTTATACTTTCACTTGTGGATATCCAGTGCTATTTGTTGAAAGTGCTGTTCTTTTACACAAAATAGTCTTGGCACCCTTGTTGAAAATCAATGACCAGGGGCACCTAGGTGGCTCAGTTGATTAAGTGCCTGACTTCAGCTCAGGTCGTGATCTCACGGTTTGTGAATTCAAGCCCCACATTGGGCTCTGCGTTCTTAGTGCAGAGCCCACTTTGGATCCTCTCTCTCTGTCCCTCTCTCTCCCTCTCTCTCTGTCCCTCTGTCACTTGCTCTCTCTTAAAATAAAATAAAAATTAAAAAAAAATCAACGATCATATGTGTAAGCCTTTATTTTGCGGCTCTCAATTCTATTCCACCAATTCATATGTCTATCTTAATGTCAGTAAGGTACTTCTTTCTTTTCCTTTTCTCTCTGGGTTTATTGGGAAGACCATCTTGGAAGGCCCCTAGTATATCCGGTGACTTCAAGTTCCCCAACCACTCTCATCCCATCTTGTTATCTGGTCCATACAGCAACCTTTGAAGACAAGTGAATAAAGTGATCATCCCACTCTTACAGATGAGGAAACCAAGGCTCAGAGAGGCTGCAGGTAGTTCAAGGTAACTGTGCTGGTAGCCGGCAGAGCTGGGAACAGAACCTCAGTTTTCAACGATCAGGCTCCCTCCTGGACAGTCACCAGTGTGACTTTGGAGACACACTATTTGACCCTTTTAAATAAAGGCAGCTTCCAGCGCTTCTTTCTCTGCCCTGGCTAGTTCACGAAGGTGCTGTGAGACCTGGTGTAGCTCATATAAATCAGAACTTTGTACAAATTCTCAGTGACTCAATACACATGTAGAGTTATTAGTCGTGCATTTCTACAACAGCTCTCACCTGAAATCACCTGGATCAGAGGTTGAAATGGGCCATTTCCCACATCTTCCCTCACCTTGCAGCGATTGTTGGACAGGAGATTACTGTAACTATATCATTTCTCTTTCCCAGTGGAACAGTCACTCTGAGAGAGGTCATTGTCTCAATTGTGTTTGTTGTCCAGAAAGCCCCCAATATCCTTCAAGAAGGGAAGCAAATGCAGTATTCTTTTTTGACTCATAGTATTATATGGCAACTGAGTTAGGCTCTTAAATTAAGCATGCTCTTAATAAATAGGCATTGAACACCTCTGTTGTTCTAAACACAGTACTAGGTGCTAACAGTGACACAGAGAGGATTAGGGTACAGTCAAGACTGGCAAAACCTGACAGCTTTAGAAGGGAGGATAAGCACTCAAAGAAACACCTAGATGCTCTTTCATTCAAGTTGTGTGCCAGGACACACACACGGTCCCCACTGCCACAGGTTAGGAGCAAGTAATAGATTACTGCAGTGGATATGAACTCCCCCGAGTAGCTCATTACAACCCAGACTACAAACCATGAAGGGAGGAGAGCCCAGGACACTGACAGCAGTGACCAGGGCACTGAGTCAGGATGTCAGGGAGCCTTCCCCGAGAAGGGCACGTTTGGGCTGACATGATATAGTAATAAGTATCGTGGTCTGGAAACGTATAAACTTCTCTGGGGACCCAGAGGACCAACTGATGAAATCTTGGCTGAGGTGGTGTGTGTTTCACAGAAGCAGTGATTTTTGGGACGGGTTTTGAGCAACGAGGTAGCAAACGAGAGGGGGATCGCTCGAAGCTGGAGATGGCACAGAAGAATGCTACGGTGACCACAGAATACACAGTCCAAACTAGGATGCCTTTGAAAGGGGGCACTGTTCATTATTATGCTGGCACAACAATCACACGCTGGGACTGTCCCAGTAAACCTGGACGTGTGATTCCTCTTGGCCAAGGCACAGAGTAGTGGGAGTGTAGGATTGGAGGTGGCCGGACGGATCAGGACGGAAGGTGAGCGCATTTCTTTGCTAGGGCTGCCCTTACAATGTACAACACGCTGAACTGCTTAAGCAAGCAAAATGTATCATCTTCCAGTTCTGGAGGCCAGGAGTCTGAGATTAGGCTGTGGGCAGGGCCGTGCTCCCACTCAAGGTCCTAGGGAACGATCTGTTCTGGGCGTCTCTGCCAGCTTCTGGTAGCTCCTTGTAGCAGCATCACTCTGGTCTTCTTGGTGTCCTCCCCATGTGCCTCTGTCTCTGTGTTCAAATGTCCCCTCTTTCATGAGGACACCAGTCCTACTGGGTTAGGGCCCACCCTAATGACCTCATCTTAATGTGATCATCTGAGAAGACCCTATTTCCAAAGAAGGTCACATTCACAGGTACTGGGGGTTAGGACCTCAGCATCTTTTGGGAGGACACAATTCAACGCTTAACAGTGAGGCAGAAGATGGTGACAGCTGCAGAAGAATGCCACGTTAAAAGGTCTAGACTATCCCGAAGGTCATGGGGCATTACTACCAGTTGGGAAGCTGGCACACAGCATGATCTCTTTCAAAACAGTAATCCTGGCAGCCAAGCCCTTCAATTTAGTCCAATTAGACACGGACAATGCTTTTTTGGCTTCCCCCCCCCCCCACAGTTACAAAAATACCTTGTTTAGTATTGCACTTCTGTTTTGGAAATCAAAGAAAACAAAATATGCACCCTGAAAACAATGGGGCCCCTTTAATAGAAAGGGTATTTCCTCACTCTCCAATCATTTTCACCACCCAGCTTGCAAGACAACAATTGCACTCTCTACTAGAATACACAGTGTAGGCTGACTCTTGGTAAATGCTTGTGGGGTGGAATAAAACACTGTTGAATTTTCCCAAGCAAATTTCAGGGGTAGTCCTTGGTGCTCTGTGTGATGTATCACTGGCATTCAAACATTTCATTTGCCTTTGACTCCTGACCTACAACAGGGATTTCCACGTGGCTCTTGGTGCCCCCAGGAAGTACCCTGGGGACTATCCAGAGGGTGGGCAGGGCAGACCAGAGGGGCTTAGCTCAGACTGTTTTCATACTTGTGAGATTTGTGTCAAAAATGCCTCACACTCTTTTTGTAAAAAGTTGGGAAAACTTGGGACTTCGTGCCCCACAACCAGTTTCTCTTAGCCGAAGGGCTAGTCCATTTGGCCATTAAATGAATTTCATTACATTCATTCAGCCAACGAATATTTATTGAGCACGTACTATATACCTGGTACTCTTCTGGGGACTGGCATTTCAGCAGTGAGCAGGGTGTGTTTCTGTGGTTATCCCTTCAGAGGGGAATTTGATGACAACAGAAGCTACTTTGAAGCACATATTTCTTTTCTTTAATGTTTATTTATTTTTGAGGTGGGGGAAGGGGCAGAGGGGCAGGGGGACAGAGGACCCGAAGCAGGCTCTGTGCTGACAGCAAAGAGCCCGATGTGTGGCTCGAACCCATGAACTGTGAGATCATGACCTGAGCCAAAGTCAGATGCTCAACAGACTGAGCTGCCCGGGCACCCCTGAAGCACATTTTTCTCAATCAATGATATCCTCGTAAATAATATCTAGTAAAGATCATTTCTGAAATGTCTACACTGCTGCAGAATTCAGTTAGGAGCATGTAGTGGGTTGAATAACGTCTCCCCCAAGTTCATGTCCACCCAGAACCTCAGAATGTGACCTTATTTGGAAATAGTTTTTGCAGGTGTAGTTACTTAAGGATCTTGAGATGAAATCATCCTGGATTTAGGGTGGGCCCTACATCCAATGACCGATGTTCTCATAAGAAGGGGAAAAGACACAAAGACACACAGAAGATGAGGCCATGTGAAGACAGGTGAGATTGGAGCGATGGGGCCACAAGCCAAGGAATGCCTGAGGCCACCAGAAGCTGGAAGAGCCAGGGGAGTTTCCACCTCTGGAAACTTCAGAGCCAGCACGACTCTGCCATCACCTTGAGTTTGGACTTCTAGCCTCTAGAACTGAGACATGAAGTTTCATGAAGTTCAAAAGAACACGAAGTTCTTTTGAGCCATTGCTCCATCAGTTCTAGAAAGGCTTTCTCTCAAGGCTTCCCAGACGCTTTACTTAACCTTCTCTCAGCAGAGGAGGGACAGGCCACAACAGTCTCCGCATGCATCATGATGAACTAGCACTAGCTGCTTTCTTGCTTCCTCTTCCTTCTCAGCTTCTCAGCAAAGGTTGGCCATGAGTGCTGGGGGTCCCTCTGCTCTTGAACGACACTGGGAGAAGTGTCCACAAGAGTAAGGGAGCAAGTCTAGGTGGTTTCTGCTCCCCTCCCCTCCTTTCTCGAGGCAAAAATGTCTCACACACAAGGTTTTCAGCAGCAGCTCCAGCCCTTCCGAGTACCCCAGCCCAACCACCTTGGGCTGGCCAACACGACCTTGGTAGAGGAACACAGGCCTCTCCACTCTCCGCACCCCCCCCCCACGCCATCAATTCTGCACCCTCAACCTCACAGTGGCCAACAGGCCAGCGGGAAGTGGGGCGTGATCAAGCCCATGCCAGGTAGGGCAGCTCTAAGTGTGGGAGCCACTGTTGGGAAACCCCTTTTGAGAAATCTGCCTGGGTGACGTGTGTGGAGTGAAGAGCTGTAACCCTGTGAACAAAACACCTCTAGCCCGACTCCCACTGCTTCCTGTCTGAGGGCCATTCATTTGCGTGCTTCTGACAAGAGTGTCCATTTCCTGAGCCCTGAACATATCTTATTTATGTTTATTATCTTATTTATTATCTTATTAAAATTTCACCACTGCCCTGAGAGGTTAGGAGGATTACTATGGCTGTTCTAGAGATGAGGAAATGGAAGTTCAGAAAGGTGTGGGGGACCCTCCTGACGTCAGGTGGCTCTTGAACCCAAGGATGATCAACCCCAGAGCCAATGTGTCTGCCTTTGCCCCACTGCAACTCACGCTTTCAGATGCGCTGTGTAGAGGGCAAGCTTCAGCAGCTGCCGTATCTCCCCCCTGCCTGTGTTCACTAGCTGCTTCATTTGTTTTTAATGTTCACATCTAAGACCGATGGGCTGCTTCCCAAGGCCTCCAATTTCTATAGTGGATTTATGGGACCTAAAGAGAAGGCACTGATTGCCTCAACCATCCTTGGGGGTGTGCCTGCTTCAGGAGAGATCTGGACCTTTACAAGAATCTCCCCCAAATGCCCCAAGCTTGCGAAAAAGCAAACAAAATCGCTGCTAGTTTGTAAATTTCTTCCTGTGTACCGTGGTTAGCATTTTAATTTTAGGCCCAATTATGGGGGCTGTGTACACTTTGTGTGTTGGGCCTTGTGTGATCCATGGCCAGATAACACCAGTGCCCACTGACCCCGTGCTCCCTTTCTCCATTTTCGGCGATTCTCCGGGTTTAGATGGCTGTTGGGCTGGGTATATGGTGGTCGTAGTTATGCTTTATCAGATGTCAGTTGGTACACCCTCAGTCGAGGAGCCCCAATATGGCAAAGGCACTGGCAACTGTCTTTTAGACGTGGAGTCTCAGTTTGCACCACAAGTGGCAAGGAGAGAGCTTACAGGAAAAGCCTGCCAGGTTTTTGGAAAGTAGCCTTGGAGAGAGAGGACTGGAAGGGACACGGGAACCAAGAGTAGGGCCCAAGGGCAGGGGTTTAGAGTGTTGAGAGGGACAGCCTCCTCAGATGCCACTGCAGTTCCTGGGGCCACACCTGCACTGCCCGGAGCCCTGAGTTTTGGCTGGCATGGAACCAGCTCACACTCCCCTTCCCTACTGCACCCAGAGCCTGCCCATCCCTTTTTCATTGTTCACCCCCAGGGGGAAGCAGCCAGCCAGCCAGTGTCTTCCCATGCAGGGAAAATAACAAATTCCACACTTGCAGTCCTCAGGACATTGTGCCTGATGTGGGGGCCTGGAGCCCCTTTCAGAAATCATCCTGGAAGCATCTAGGCCTCTTGCCCTTATTCCTTGGGTGGGACTCATCCTACTTCTTCTATTCCTTCCTTCCCCAGTTGGTGGCTGTCCCTCCTTTATTGCGCAGGGTTGAGCAAACAACCGGCTGGACACCAATCAACACTTGCTCCAGGGCTCCAGGACCCTGGGGAGACATTTTCATCTGAGGGAAGCACCAGACCAGACCGGGGACTCTAATCAATGCCTCCATTCTCAGACAAGGTCCTTTTGGGCCATTGCCACACCTCTTTCCCCAAAGTTCCCAGATTTGCAAAATAAAAACACAGGTCATGTAGTTACATTTGAACTTCATGTACACGACGATTATTTTTGGTGTAAGTATATCCCATGCAATACTTAGAATATACTTATACCAAAATTGATAATTTTGCTTATTTATTATTTATTTATTTATTTTAGAAATAGAGCCCAAACAGGGAAGAGGAGCAGAGGGAGAGGGAGAGAGAGAGAGAGAGAGAGAGAGAGAGAGAGGAGAATCTTAAGCCCCAACGTGGGGCTTCATCCCAGGATTCTGGGATCATGACCTGAGCCTAAATCAAGAGTCAGATGCTCAACTGCCTGAGTCACCCAGGCGCCCCTGCTTATGCATAATTCAGCTGTGACTGGAAGTCCTAGTGAATGTACTGTCCCCCACCCCGTCCCGCATCCCACTGATCCATACCGCCCGCGGTAGCAGCACCGGGCTGCAAGCCACGCTCTGGGAATGACCAGGGTATTCGTGAGCAAGCATGAGCTTCCCCCCTTCTCAGTAAATGGCTCTGCTCTCGTTCTCTGCAGGAAGCAGGCCCATTCACACTGTCTTCTGTGTTCACAGTCACCTCAGGCACAGCACTTACTGGCTTCCAGTATAATTATGGGTTTGCACATCTTATTCTCCACTGGGGTTGGAGCTTCTTGAGGGCTGGTTAATCTTGCTCCTGTCCCTCTGCTCTCTCCCGTTCCTTGCGGTGCCCAGCAGAATTCAGGACTCAGGGCAGGGTGAGCTCAGTAATGGCTAAATGGTGAAACACCCGCCTGCATAAATGCCTCTGATCACAGCGGGGTGACTTGTGACAGGAAAGGCCTGGTGTGTCTTGCTTTATGTACTAGAATGGCTGGTCCCTAAGGGCAAGAGCTTACCTGATCACTCCCTACTCTGTCTTCAGGGCCTGGCGTGGTGCCCAACCCCCAGCAGGTGCTCAGTAAACACGTGTTGCATGAATCAGCAGTTGTGCTCCTGGTGACAGAGGGCAGCCTCCACGAACATTTCCCAGATGTCTGGCCCCGGATCCCATGGAAGGAGTGAGCTGGGGTGGCGGTGACCGCCTCCCAGGGCTGAGAGGCAGAGGAGTCTGCAGGGCAGGGAGCAGGGCAGGACTGTGGGAGCAGGCTGCACGCCGCGCTGGGGGAAAGGACTGGGCCCACTCGGGAGGGAAGCATGGCGTGGCCGAGCCCCAGGGATAGAGCCCGGCCATGTGCCGCGGGAAAGGCCGGGCCCTGGGGAAGCTTCCCGTCCTGGTCCCCGTCTGCGCCCTGCGAGTGGGCAAGGGCACAAGGGATGGCTTCGCGGCCGAGCCTGCGGCCCGACCCTGGCGGGGGGGGCGGGGGGGGGGTGGAGGGGGGTTGGCTCTGGTCTGTTGTCGCCCGCTGGGCCGGGCCCGTGACCCGCCAGGCCAACAACGGGGCGGCGGGGGACTGAGGTCAAGAGCCCAGGGTGGCGCCGAGGCTCGCTGCTGCTGCTGAGGAGCCCGGGCCTTGGGGGGGCGGCTGCCAGCCCTCACGGGCGGGGGAAGGGGCGCCCAGGCCTGGCCGCCTGGCAGGAGGCCCAGCCCGGGAGGGCTGCCGCGTGGGTGGGTCCGGCCTGGTAGCGACTGCCAGGAACGCCGGCGTGGGCTCCCCCTTGAACCAAAGCCGGAGGGAACGGAACACTCCCCCCGGTGGCGGCCGGCCGGAGCGAAAGGCGGCCCCTCAGACGTAGGCCTGCCTGGGAGCCTCTGCTGTGGACACCTGCTACCCTCAAGCTGCCACCAGCCAAGGCCCCGCCTGCCTCCCTGCAGGGGGACTGCTGAAGCCCACCTCGCCAGGGGGCAGCTGCGAAGGACCGTCTCACCCGCCTCACCTAGCCGGGCTCTGAAAGAGTGGCGAGAGAGGCACGCGCACCCTAGAGGACAGTGAGGGAGCCCCACCATGATGCCCTTGTCAGCGCAGCGAGGCCTGGATCTGTGACCCCACACCTAACACCTCACTCCTACTAGGTGCTCGGGAAGTGTTTGTTACTGAGGAAACAGATGAAGGGATGAATGAAGGAAGGGAGCCTGGCAATGACTGCTGAGGCTGAGGACCGGCCCCTTGGGGGATGCCTCCCCTCCGTGGGTGTCTCCGTCTGTGGGGCTGTGGCCATTCTCCTGTATAGTGTGTCTTTTAAAACAGGGCTGTGGAAGAGGAAGCTGTTGTTCTCTCCTGCCCAGAAGGGGTGAGCTAGAGCCAGGTAACCGCAGTGCCCACTTGGGGAGGACATTGTAAGTCTGAGCCATGTGGGGAAACAAACCTCAGTGTCTACTCCTCCCCGTGTCCCTGTCCTCCTGCAGGACCACAGCGCTCTCCACTCTGGGAGAGTGCCTTGGGTGCCTCTTCTGTGGACCACCACACCCTCAAGGTCCTCCAGTGCTGCAAGGCCAGCATCAGGGGCCTCCTCACTTAAGAAGCCTCCTGCCTCCTACCACAAGGGGCCCTGGACCCCTCCCTTCCCAGGATGTCGCCCGAACATTGTATTGTGGTTCCACACTCTGAGCATAGTCCTGTATCCTGGAGTCTGAGAAAGCTGGGTGGAGATGCTGGCACCCCTACTTCCCAGCTTGTCTTCGGGCCTCTTTATCTGTGTCTGTAAAATGGGATGACCGGAACAGCACTAGGATTACTCTGAGGGCTGAACGCAGTGTCTCCTCTGAAGGGTCTAGCGCAGAAGTGGTCCTCGGCAAATGGCAGTCTTCAGTCTCCTGGAAGGTCGGGGCTGTATTCTCTTGGCCCCCCAACCTAACTCTGAATCCTCCCAGACGGGATGGCGTGAGCAGGCACTCCAGGAAAATCTGTTGTCGTGCTGCCTTGCCCGACCAGGACTGGTTCCCAAACTGGGCAGGGCTGAGCTTGCAGGCTGCTGCTGGGGCTGGGACAGGGAGGCTGACCAGTCTGCCAGAGTGGCTCGAAAAGCACCCACCACTGAGACCAACTGTGTTTTGAACTGGGTGCAGAGAACTCCTTCTTGGGAGCTGAACTCCCTTCAGCTGCCCCCATGGCCCAGCACAGACAGGAAACGAGCATGTTTGGCTGTGTCCTCCTTTCAGTGCCATCCACAAGATGGCTGCCTCCGGAGGTCTGGGAAGCTGGGGCGGGAGCTCAGGCAGGCTTGATCCCCCGCTGCAATTTGCCTAGTGACCTAGATTTGTGGCCAGGCGCCGGTCTAAACTCCTGCCTGGTTTGGCTGGTGCTAGGGTTTCCAGTTATAGCAAATAAAAATACAGGATGCCCAGTTAAATTGAAATGTCAGATAAACAATGAATAGTTTTGTAGTAGTATAAGTATGTTCCATGCAAACTTTAGGACACACTTACACTACGAAATTATTTGTTGTTCATCTGAAAATCCTATGCAACTGGACTCCCTGCGTTCTCCCTGGCAAACCTAGCTGGAGCTTTTCCAGCCACTGGGGATTGGAAGGGACTCAGCCTTGGGGGGCGGAGTGGGAGGGGATGTCTCCCACCGAAGGCACTTTGAATTGATGTCAGAACAATGGCAAGGGTTGTTCTGTTTTTCTTTGCATAGAAAAAGAGCATTCCATGTCACTCAAAGGAAAACAGAACGGTGAATTTCAGCTCTCTGCCTTGCTCTATTGATGTTGACCCGGAACATGCCTAGATTCTGAAAGGGATATTGACTGTTAGACAAGTGGCCCTTTCATTTGTCTCTGCAACGCTCCTTCCAGTGGTTGGTGCCCACTACCCTGTGGCCCGTTTGGCATACACTCGGGATGGGATGTGCAGTGGCCATTTGCCTCTCCAGAGGTCCCTGTTCTGCAGGGCTTTTCTGATGCTCCAAGTACAAAGGCCACTTAATCGAGTGGCCTGAGCCGCACACTAAGGAACAGATATAAAAAAGGAAGGGTTGTTCAATTTCCCAAGCACCTCTGAAGCCTGGGGTGCTTTGCATTGTATGATCTCTAATCCTCATAACTCTGAGAGGCCATGTTATTCCCATTTTACCTATGGGTAAACTGAGACCCAGACAGAGAAGAGCATTTGTGTGGGATCATACAGCAGATGAGCGGTGAGGCTGTGGTTCAGACTCCTTTCTCTCTGAATCCAGTGCTTAAACTCATCCCTATTGTCCTGCTCTGTGACCCTTGTGCCCACCAGCTTGCTCAATCCCTGCTCCAGGTCTCAGTTTCAATATTCATTAAATAAGGGGGGATAGAGGAGGTGATACCTGAGATCTGTCCTAGTGATTCTCTTTTTCAAAAAAAAAATATTATATTATATTATATTATATTATATTATATTATATTATCTCAAACTCCCAACATGGGGCTCCAACTCATGAACCCAAGATCAAGAGTCGCATGCTGTACCCACTGAGCCATCCAGATGATTCAGTCACCACTTTCATCCACATACCTGTTGCAAGCAAAGCGACCTCTGCGGATTGGCATTTCTATTGCAAAGCTTGGCTAGCAACTTGCAGGCTGCCTATTCTCCGCAGCACGGGCATGGTGGCGGTATAGAAGCACTGAAGGTCAAGGGCTCACAGCACTTTCTGTGCAGGCCAAGGGCTCCTGCGTGGAGCCCTTGGTCTCCAGGCCTGAGTAGAAATGCGGCATTGGGATTAACTACATGCCAGAAATACCTGTGACATACTTGTAAGTTATGAAATACAGGCCTGGGTTCCGCATCTGGACCTGACTCTCCCACAGACATCATGAGAACAGAGGAAGAGTAAGTCTTTTCAGACCTGCTTCCCTATTTCATGGGAAATGGATTTGGGATTTGAAGACCAGGCTCTGGGTGAATGGCCTAGGGACTGAACGTCTTCAGATGCAGCTCCTGGTAACTGTCCTTCGGTTTCAACCACAGGGGTGGGACGCTCCTCACACCATCTGGTGGGGGAAGGACATGGCTTAGAAGGAGCTGGTAGTGCCTGACCTGACCCTCCCATGCTCTAGGATGCCTACAGGCTGCCGATTCCAGGGCGCTCGGCCCCACACAGCCCACAGATGCAGAGGCTCTGCTCCCTGGACACAACAACAGGCACAGGTGTTCGGTGGGCTTTTCCAGAGGCAGTCCTTGCAAAACACTCTGGTGGTTTCTCCAAAAGTTAAGAACACAGAGTTACCACGTGACCCAGCAGTTTCACTCCTAGGTATATGCCCGAAAGAATTAAAAACAGATGTTTGAACAAAAACTTGTACATGAATGTTCATAGCACCATCATTCACAATAGCCAAAAGGTGGAAACAACCCAAATGTCCGTCAATGGATGAATGCATGAAATGTGGTATTGTCATCCAATGGGGTGTTATTGGACTATAAAATGAAACGAAGTATAAAATCATTATACTGTACACAGAAACTAATATTATATGTCAGTTGCACCTAAATAAAAGAATGAAGTGCTGGTGGATATTACATGACCGATGAACTTGAAAGCATTATGCTAAGTGGAAGAAGTGAGACACAAAAGTCCATGCTTTGTACGACTCCATGTGTATGAAATATTAAGAATAGGCAAGTCCACAGAGACAGAAAGTAGACAGAAAGGCTGCCAGGGGCTGGGGGCAGGGTGGGGTGGTGAGATGGGAAGTAATGGCTTGATGGGCATAGGGTCCCCTTTGGGAGGGAAGGAAATGTTTTGGAGATAGGTAGGAGTGTTAGTATGGCTCTGTGAATGTGCTCAATGCCTCTGACTCCAGCTCTTCAAGTGGTGAGTTTTATGTTATGCAAATTTTGCCTCTCTTTTAAAAACAAAAACCAGCCTTCTCTGCCTTCGGGTCCTCACCAGGGTTGAGTTTCAGGCAAAAGCAAGAAAATGGTAGGCGGCTTCTTGCCAGGAATCCCTGGGCGTTGGCACTGATGCTCCTTGGTTCACCCAAGAGCCTGCTGTTCTGCACTCGTAATTTCCCTTGGTATTTTCACTCCTGAGAGAGGTAACCAAATAAATAACTATTGTTTCCACCCTTTGTGGGCCAGTGTCCAGAATATATGAGATGGGGGAGTCCTGTGGCTTTTCACATCCAGGTAACCCCCCAGGAATTTCTGGGGCTAGCACACCAAGTGTACAATTGCTCAATTTGGCAATGGACAATAGCAAAAGGCAGCTTCTGCTGGGAGGTGAACATTGTCACTCAGAGAACAATCTCTGCTCCAGGCCCACAGCATGTAGAATTGTCCAGAAGCATGGCGCTGACTCACGGGCAAGTATTCAGATGGGTGGTGCTGCTGTGCCAGGTCCTGCTTCCCTCTAATGCTTCCTGAAGTGCAGGAACAGCCTGTGGAAAACCTTAGAAAGAGCAATCAGGCTTTCAGAGCCCCCCCCCCCCGCCTTTCCCAGGGAAGGTCTCAGTGTATTCAGGCTACTGCAGACTTCAAAAGGTCACCTTTGTTAGAAGCCAGAGTCCAGCCAAGTCCTCAGGTCTCCCACGGCTTGCTGGGATCTCCCACGGCTCGCTGCCCCTGCCCACCTGCTCAGCCCTCCCAGCCCAGGTCTGCTCTGAATCTGGAACACAGCTTCGAATCCAGTTTGGAAGCACATGGGGACTAACTTATACATTGATTAACATAGCCCTCAGTCATACCTCCTGATGCCAGAGAGATCTTAGTAAAGTACACATCTGAAGGGGCCAGTGCCTGCTTAACACTCTCCTAGACCTCCCCATTGCCTTCTGGATCAAGTGCAAGCCCCCTAGCCTGCATTTCAGAACGTCTGTAGATCCCAGGTTCATCCTGGCTCTAGCCTCTTGCCCCACCACTTGCGTGACACTCTTCCCCGCTCCTCCCTTCCACCACCTCCCCAGACTCAAGCTTGATGGTGTTCCAACCAGACCTTACACATCTGGAGTGGGGCACAGGGAAGGGGCTTCCGTGAGCTGGGTGCTAGAGTCAGGAGGGGCCAGGCAGGCATGAGGCTTCTGGGAGAGGCTGGCAGTCACACAGAAACGTAGCCTGGACCCCAGGACAACAAGCCAGGTCACTGAAGCCAGAGTAGGTGTGCTCCGGGTCTGCCCTGAGCTGCCTTCGGTGGGCTAGGAAGACACCTCCTGGCTTTTGTTCCTCAGCATCTTAAACTTGCCACCAGGCCCTGTCATGCTAACAGCTCAGCCTTATGGAGCCTTCCCGATCACAGCTTCTGGCCTTCCTCTGTCACCTCAGCTTGCAATGTCCTTAGGCCCACTTTTGAGCTTTCAAGCAATAAAAAAGTTATTAACTCATAGCAGAAAGTCCAAAGGTGGGACAGACCCCATTATATCGTCAAGCACTCGGATTTCTTTCTACCTCTCTTTGCTGTCAACCAAGCACTCATCCAAAGGCCGGTTCCCCCTGTGTCCCTAATATGGCTGCCAATGGCAGTTCTGGCTTCTGAGATTCCTTGTTTGCACCCACTGGGTGAGAGAGCCAGTAAAGGTCTCAATGGGCCCACTTAGTTCACAGGCTCGTCCCTGAATCAGTGACTGTCCCGGGAGGAAAGGTCGTGTGCTTTTTGGCTTAAACCTAGGTGGTCACTGTCACCCTGAACCACAGGACTGCCTGTGTCACCAGGCCACACACCGTCCCACGCAGAGTCAGGCAGGGCTACCCCAGCCACTGTGCCTCCTTTGTCATGGCACTGCTGCCACTGTGTGGTCACTGACGTGTTTTTACTGTCAGCTCTGAGAGGACAGGGGTGCAGAGGTCCTTCTCGGGGTCTCTGTGGCCCCGGGGGCTGTCCTAGGAGAGCTGCTTTGCGTTATTTGTTGAATGAAAGACAGAAAGGCTGAGTGATAGGTGCAGTGAGTGAGGGACACAGGAAGCGTGGAATGGAGGGAAGGGAAGGCTACTTCCCCAGGCGGGTTCCAATATGTAAAGCCAGAGTCAAGGTGGGATATGCCCACGCGTGAGCTCTCTCCTCCCATCTGGAAGCCCTGAGCTACAGCCGCAGGAGCCCTGGCTGCCCAGAGCCTGGCCTGGTGTAGCTCCTTTAAGTAGCTGGGCCAACACCAGGTCTGGCCCATCCTCCCTCCCCCACCCTGGCCTTTCCTGGCCACTGACTTCACCCCTCTTTCTGCCGCCTGTCCTTGTCTCACCCTCTGGATTTGACACACACTGGTGCCCTCTGTCTGGTTATTAATAATATTCAACTAGCTGTGCCTCTTCCCGGAGTTTCTCAGTGCCAGGCCCCGCACCAGGGGCCGCTCCAGGTGTGGGAATCATCTCCCTGATTCCCAGAGGGCACTGGGATCGGGGTGCTGCCTGATGGGTCGCTGGGAGAAAAAGAACCTTAGCCGAGGCCAGCGTCAAGGTGCAGTGCAAAAGCAGTAGCTACCTTTCCCAAGGGAGTCTTCGGTTAGGTCCCTGTCAAAAGGTGGATCATAAGACAATTGCTCTGACTGGGCCTTGGGGACGGGAGCCCCGCTGCCTCAGCTCCCCACCTTGTGCTCAGTGGACTCCAAGACTCAGCCTGGGTTCAAATCTCACCTCTGCCACTCAGTAGCTTGGTGCCCCCAAGCAAATTGCCTCTCTAAGCCTCAAGTGCCTTGTCTGTAGCGAGGAGGGGGAGAGCAGGGAGGGTCCTCACCTCAAAGGATTCTTTTGAGCGTGGCGCGATTTGCTGAGAGGTCAACGAGCCCGTGCACGTGAAGTTAGCACCTGCCTGGCACTCAGGAATTGCTCCTTGCTCTGCTCAGGTACTTGTCCCTGCATCTGAGGACCACAGCAGAATGCAAGCCCACTTTTTCTGTAGCTCTTCCTATCATCTCCCAACCTGCTCTTTATCACCCAGATTGCCTCCCCATCCACGCATCCACCAATACATTTATTAATGTGATAAATATCTGTCGGGTGCCTATTACGTGCCAGGCACCAAGCTGGGCACGGAAGGCTGCCCTCTTGGAGCAGTTGTCATCATTCAGTGTCTAGGAGAGCTGGACTAGGGAGGCGCCTCTGCCCAGATGTCATGGGAGATACATTCCCACCTCCCCAGGTTCCTGTGCGGCCGACGACTGGGACCCAGCCCTATGCCCCCATGCTTTCTGCGTCTCCTGATGCCTCGGGGAGAGGGCAAATGGTGACAGGCCCCTGCGTCCCCCGCTGTGCCAGGCTGGTGCCCTCAGCAATGTGGTCATGCAGTGGACACGTGCTGGATGGTCCTAGGCCCAGGAGGTTCTCTTGGGGCCACTCTGGATAAACGCTCTGCGGCTCAATTCAGGCAGCTGAAGAAGCCCTCCCTCCACTGTGAACTGGAAATCCCTTGCAATCACAGTCACAATGTCTGAGGGGAAGAGAGCATTTGATTTACAAAAATCCCACATATATATGTCCCACAGCCTTGGGTGACTTTCTGGGCACTCTGATTTGCCACTGTTTCTGTGCATTCCGGCTGCTGTAACAAAGTGCCATATGCTGGAGGGCTTATAAACAACAGAAACTTAGTTCTTATACTTCTGGAGGCTGGAAGTCCGAGACCAGGGTCCCAGCGTGGTTGAGTTCTGGGGGGGACCCTCTCCGAAGATGGAGACCATAACCTTACACAGAGGACGGCAGAGAGGGGAGGCAAGCTCACCCGTGACTCTTATGAGGGCACTAATCCCACTCAGGAGGCTCCATGCTCACAGCCTCATCTAATCCTAATCACCTCCCAAAGGCCTCTGCTTTCTCATGCCATCTGCGTTGGAGGGTGGGGCTTCAACATACCAATTTTGGGTAGACATGAACGTCCAGTCCATAACAGCCATGGGTGTGGGTGCAGGGAGTTAGGGGACATGCCTCTCTGGTGGGAGAGCCATGCCCTCTCTTTCTTCCCACAGATCTGATGGGGCCAATGGGGCCCTGTTGTGACAAGCTGGGCAGCTGGATGGGTGCATGAGCTGGGTTGATGTGCTCACAGATGCTAATCCCAGGATGCCAGGCCTGTCAGCCTTGGGAGCATCAGGACACTCATGGAGGTACTTGGAGATCCTTAGCTGAAAAGGGCAGTGCGTTCTCTGATTGTCATAAGGTCAGCACCCTGGCAGGAGTGCAAGCTGTTGGCTTCACCTGGAATGGCCTTCCTTCCCCAGACTCCTGGGAAGGTCTTTCTTCTTTCATCATAGGCTTTACTCCCTCCAAGAGTGACACCTCCCCCTGTACCCCTGCCAGGCCAGGCTGGGCCTTCTCAGTTGTGCTTTCACTGCCCCCTGAGTTTATCTTTGCCAAGATACTTACCGTCTTGTACTATCACGTATTTTCTCCCCATGACCTTGTGACCACTTCCTATTGTCACTTACACCCCAGCTCCTGGCCAAGTAGCTGACATACAGTGAATGCTCCAGAGGATGAATGAGTTAACAATCTTCCGTTGAGAATATCTTCAAGGACAGGAGAGATGAGCCATATAGACATCCCACCAAATGCCTCTGATCCCCTAGGCTCAACCCTGACATCTCAAGTTCAACAGGCGAAGCTTGTTGCCAGGCACTGGGAGCATGTAGGCAGGCCAGGCTGCTGCTGGCTGTGGTATGCAAGGCCTTGAGTCGTCACAAGGCAGAGTGCATGCACAGGACCCGCCAGGCCAGCGTGGGTTGGCTGGAGGAATAGGTTCCAGCTCTGGGAGGGGGAGTGAACAAGGTCAGGAGGGCTGGGGGGAGCCGTGACCCTCTTGACCTGTGTCCTGAGGGCAGTGTGCAAGGAAGCACCGCCTGCTCCCCGGGGAGGGGGGAGGGGTAAGCGTGGGCACTTGTTAATATTGAATATCAACCTGGTGAACACCAGGCCTTTCCAGCTGGGATCCCTACAGCCCATGATCTCTTCGTGGAGGGTCAATTTTACTCTCAAACTGGGGGCAAATAGTTACTTTAACTGGTAAGACTTGTGAGTATTATTGTATCATATTTGAATAAATATGGATGCAGTATGCCCTTGATTGCAACCTTCCTGTGGACTTTTGATGCCCATAACATAAGGTATCAAAAGGGCAACGTTGGTCTGTGCCCTTAGACCACCTGTGGGGGCTGCATCTCATTCCCTTCAGTTGTTAGGGAGACCTGGTGGAAAAACTCGAGAAACCCAGCATGTTGGGGGGAAACAGCAGTAGCCTCTGGCATTAGATTGACTTGAATTCCCATCCCACTTCCCCCCACTGGCCTCCCTGCTGATAAGATTGCTGGGACCTTGAGCCGGTGATTCTAATATTTGGGGATGATGAAGCCTGCCTTAGAGATTGGCACAAGGGCTAGAGACTAAAGTGGGAAAAGAGATCCTGCCCCGATCCCTGCCTGGGGCCGGGAACCCGCCGACTGCCGGGATGGGGATGGATTGGAAGTGCCTTCTGCTCTCATTGGTGGGTGGGGGCATGGCTGTTCCTGAGCCTATGCTGGGTCCGCTCTGTCAGGCACGGGTCTGAACAACTTGACCCCACGAGTTCTGCCACCTTCCTGCCAGCTATGGGAGAAGACAGGAGTCTCTGGGGCTTTTAGGGGAAGAGAGGAGACAGGGGCTTGAGGGCCCGGGAAGGCTCTAGCTTGCACACTGAGTGCTGATTTGTTGCTCCCACTCTTGGAGGAGAAGTGCCCTCCTCCTCCTCCTCTCCATGGCCACCTCAGCTTCTGGGTCAGCCTTCCCTGGTCTGGCCTCTCCTTGACCCCAAGAAGTAGACTCAGTCTGACAGTTCATTCTGCTCACTTGGCCAAGCCCACTCCTGGGTCTCTGTATGGGGAGGTTATAAGTTCCTGAGCCCCACAGGGGTCTGAGCAGGGCCTGCTTTCCTAGTCCCCAAGTATTAGCATCACCTGCCCAAGGTCCCAGTGATCTTCTTATTGTTGAGGTTGGGCTATGGAAGAAGGTAACAAAATACCACAAACTGTAGACAACAAGAAAGGACTGTCTTGTAGTTCTGGAGGCTAGAAGTCTGAGATCAAGGGGTCAGTAAAGTCAGCTCCCTCTGAGGGCTGTGCAGGAGGATCTGTTCAATGCTTCTCCCCTCACATCTGGTGTTTTGCTGGCAATCTTTGGTGTCCCATGGCTTGAGAAACATCCCCCGGTCTCTGCCTTTATCTTCATGTGGCCGTTTTCTCCCTGTGTGCACATCTGTGTCCAAATGTCCCCTTCTTATAAGGACCCAGTCATACTGGATCAGGGGCCCGCCCCACTCCAGGATGACCTCAGCCTAGTTTACTTAATTCCATTTACGATTATTCCATTTCCAAGTAAGGTCACATTTTGAGGAATTAGGGGTTAGGACTTCAATATACAAACTTGGGGGGAGGGACAGGATTCAACCCATAACAGAAGAGAAATGGAAATTCAAGTTCATCTGATGCCAAAGGCCACCTTTTATCTCAACACGCTGGTGCTTCTCAAATTTTGCCACGGAGCCTCCCTAACAACTGCAGAAAATGAGATTCTGAGTGATCATCCTTGGTACTGACCTCCCAGGATATCTTTTGCTCAGGGCCACCTCCTAATGATTCACATGCCTTGGTCTCCTGATGCCTCCCTCCTCCCCCACCCTCCTCCTCACCCCTCCTCACCCCACACTGTCCTCACCCCACCCACCCCACACCGTCCCAACCAAGTCCAGGGTTGATTTTAAGCTCCTCGATTTGTTCCAGACTCCCAATCTTGGTATTCCAGCTTTTCTTCCAGAGGGGAGGCTTGGGTGTTACCACGTAGGAAGGATTCCCTTGGTCTACTATGCAGAGCCCTAGAGTGTCTGCAGTGGCTCCCAGGTTAGGCTTCCATGGGCACCTTAACTGCAATTCATTGTCCTGCCCATTTGCACCATCCTCTAGACTGGGAGAATGTTATTCTGGCCCAGGCTTCTGGGTTTGTGGAGGCCTCCAGACTGCATCTTGAAGAGCAATTCCTTGGGGGACCATGTGGAGCCCTTTCCTGGATATGCGCGTCCTCATTTGCTGCGGGCTGTCGGTCAGAGCCTGAGGGTTCTATGATTCCCCTCTCTGCATGCTGGCCGCACATTTACTTTTAGACTCATCTCAGGAAAGCACGCTCCGATTTAATGCCTTTCAGCCACACTTTCACACTGCTCAAGCCTGTTTCTATTTCACAGTGTGAACACTGAAGGGCCTTGATTAGAATAATCAATTCTGTATCAAGAAACCGCCTCCCCAGGAATGCAGAATCCAGCCAGGTGCCCAGGTGCTGAGAAAATGGTCCCGTCTTATAGCCACATTACCCCGGTCCTCAGGGGCTTTTGTGCATGGTGGGCTCACCATTCCCCAGGTCCTGCCACTATGAGAAAGGAAATCAGTTCTGATCATGTCCTTCTCAAGGATTTACCAAGGGAGACTGCTCCTCCTGCACAGTAGCTTTGGGTTTTAAGTTTGTCAGCCTTCTTAGCCAGCCTGTTGTCAATCAAGCGTTCGTGATAAAAAAAACATTTTTTTAAAGGAAATAAATAATTTGAGGATTTGATTCAGCCTCTTCATCTGTGGGTAGGGACACTGATGTCTGGGGATAGAAAGGAACCTGCCCAAGTTCATAGGGCAAGGTGTAGCCAATGTGACTTCACAAGTTACCACAGTGGGGGGATGAAGCGAGCCCCTCAGAGATCAGAAGGAGAGGCCATTGCTCTGACTTGTCTGTACTTGAAGCAGTCCCAAATCTTTTGAATCACCCCTCGAGTGTCCCGCTTTCTTCAAAGGTGAGAAAACCCCAGAAAAATCAATCCTATGCTAACTCAGAATGAGGGTCTTGCACTCTTTACTGCTGGGCATTTATTCACACCTTCAAATATTTATCATGCGCCTAATATGTGCCAGGCACTGCTCTACGTGCCAGGGAAACATGAGTGAACAAGACAGACACAAGCCCCCACCCTCATGGGATTTACGTGCTAGAAGGGAGACAGCAATAAGATGGGAAAAAGTAGGAACCCCAAGTGGAGAACATGCTATGATGCCATAGAGAATAAGTGGCTTGGGTAGTCAGGGATGGCCTCAATCTAGCCATGGGAGGCTATAGAGGAGCACCGCAGGCAAAGAGACCAGCAGCTGCAAGATGTCGTGTGGAGAGGAGCTTGGTGTGTTGAGGAACAGAAAGGGAGCCGGCAAGGCTGCGGTGTGATGAACATGGGGCAGAATGGTAGACGAAGTGAGAGAACTTAGCGGGGCTGGGCCTGTGGGGCTTTGCGAGCTGAGGAAGGGTCATGCTGATTTCTGTGGAGAAGAGGCTGGGAGTGGGCAGGAGAAGCAGGGAGACCAGTCTGGATGTTGCGGTGGGTTAAGTGGTGCTCCCCACCCCTCCATGCCGCAATGTGTCCACCTGGACCCTGTGAATATGATCTTATTTTGAGAAAGGATCTTTGCGGATGTAACTAAGCCAAGGACCTTAAAATGAAGACCATCCTGGACTACCCGGTGGGCCTAAATCCAAAGACAAGTGTCTTTACAAGTAAAGGGAAGCTGAGAAGGCATATGAAGATGGTGATGGGGGAGCAGAGATTGGAGTGATGTGGCCACCAGCCAAAGAACACCTGGAGCCACCAGAAGCAGGAAGAAGCAAAGAAGGATTCTCCTGTAGAGCCTGCAGAGGGAGTGTGGCCCTGCAGACACCTTGATTCTGAATTTCCAGGCTCTAAACCATGAGAGAAGAAATATTTGTTGTTTTAAGTCACCAAACTCATGGAAATTTCTTACAGCAGCCCTAGGAAACTCCTACAGATGCTGCTGCAAGAATCCGGGTCGAGGTGATGGTGGTTTGGACCAGGGTGGTAGTCATGGACCTGGAGAGGTGTGGACAGTCTTGGGATATGTTTTGAAGGTCCAACTGGTAGGACTTGCTGATGAATGGACTGAAGGAAAGGGAGGAGATTGCTAGCTACAGATCTCCAGTGGTCACCCCACACTACCTGGCCATCTTAGGAGACTGCCTGGATTTGCTACTTGAGTAATAGGGAGAATAGCAGTGCCATGTATTAAGGTGAGGAAGACTGGGGCAGAAGGCTCAGGAGCAGCCAATTGGCAGTGTGTTTGGTCAGGTAGCTTTGAAGGACCTGTTAGATATGCAGGCAAGGTTGACATGGCAGCCAGATATTTGGGTATGAAATTTAGGATGGGATCTTGATGAGAATGCCTAGATTTAGGGGGTTGTTGGTGTAGACATGATATGTTTTTTTTTTAATTTTTTACTGTGGTAAAATACATATAATAAAAAATTGACCATCTTAACCACCTTCTTTTAAACAGTATATTTTTTTATTTTTTTAAGGATTTTTTTAATGTTTATTTATTTTTGAGGGAGAGAGAGAGAGAGGAAGAGAGCAGGGAGGGGCAGAAAGAGTGGGGGACAGAGGATCCAAAGTGGGCTCTGCATTGAGAGCAGAGAGCCTGTTGCGGGTCTTGAACATACGAACTGTGAGATCAGGCTCTGAGCCAAAGTTGGACACTCAACCAACTGAACCACCCAGGCACCTTGACCACCTTAACCAGTTTTAAGTGTACAGTCCAGTGGTATTAAATACATTTATAGTGTTGTGCAACCACAACTAACATCCATCTCCAGAACTCTTTTTCATCTTGTAAAGCTGAAACTGTCCCCATTAAACAGTAACTCCCCATTCTCCCCTCCCTCCAGCCCCTGGCAACATCATTCTACCTTATGTATCTATGATTTTAACTACTCTAGGTACCTCATGTAGGTGGAATTGTGCAATATTTGTGTTTTTACAACTGACCCATTTCCCTTAATGTAAAGTCCTCAAGGTTCACCTGTGTTGTAGCATTTGTCGGAATTTCCTTCCTTTTTAAGGCTGGATAATGTTATATTGTATGGATACACCACATTTTGCTTGTCTATTCATCCATAGATGGACACTTGTGTTGCTTTTATGTGTTAGCTAATGTGAATAATACAGCTTTGAACATATGTATGCAAATACCTCCTTCAAACCTTGCTTTCATTTCTTTTGGGTGTATATACAGAAGTAGAATTGCTGGATCATATGGTAATTCTATTTTTAATTTTGTAAGCTTATTTATTTATTTTGAGAGAGACAGACAGACAAACAGAAAATCCCAAGCAGGCTGAACACTGTCAGTGCAGAGCCCAACATGGGGCTCAAACCCACAAACTGTGAGATCATGACCTGAACCCAAATCAAGAGTCAGATGCTTAGCCGAATGAGCCACCCAGATGCTGCTCTATTTTTAATTTTTTGAGGAGCCTCCAAACTGTTTTACACAGAGGCTGTACCATTTTACATTCTCATCAACAGTGCACAGGGTTCAGATTTCTCCACATCCTGGCCAACACTTGTTATTTTTGTTTTTTTCTTTTTAGTAGTAGCCACCCTAATGGGTATGAAGTGGTATTTCACTGTAGTTTTGATTTGTATTTCCCTAATGATCAGTTCTGTTCAGCACTTTTTCATGTGTGTATTGGCTATTTGAATATCTTTGGAGAAATGTCTCAGTGCTTTTTTTTGGTTGCTGAATTTTGAGAATGTAGAGGTGATATGTTTTGATAGTCATGAGACTGGCTGATACTATCTAGCAGGGGAATACCGATAGATAGGAAAGAGAAGTCTGAGGACTAAGCCCTGGTGCATTCCACTGTTCATAGATTGAGTTGGTGAGGAGCCAGCAAAGAGTCAACTGCTGTCAACAGATCAAGGAAGATGAGGACTGGCTGTAGGTCATTGGTGACTTTCATGGAAACATTTGTAGTGGCATGATGAGGCTGCAAACCCCACTGGAGGGAATTGCGGAGGTAGTGAGAATGAAAAATGGCATTAGTCTGTGTAGAGAACTCTTTCAAGAAGTTTTGCTGTGAAGGGAAGTGAACTAGTGAGGCAGATAGCTGGAGGGAGATAGGAGTTGGGGTAGGGGGATATCTCAAGAATGATCTAGAGAAGGGATAAATCAATGCAAGGGTGGTGAAAGGGGATGACTGTATGAGCAAGACCTTTGTGAAGGCAAGGTAACTGGGGTCCAGGATGTATGTGGAAGGGCACAAGAACATGTCTTCTATGGTGACATCAGGGAAGACAGGATGAGTGGGTACAGATGTGAGTCCTTGGTAGGTATGGTATTGTTTCTGTTTTTGGATGGGAAGGAGGAAAATATGTGTGATAGTAGTTTAGGGAAGAGAGGAGAATGTGGTAGGGTACCGGGCAGTGTTGAGTGCCCACATGGTATGTATTGCTACTATTATATTTAAGCAGACTTAGGTAACACCACGTCTAGGCATCACTGCTTGACAGGTGGTATCATAGGTGAGAACTCTGACTTTGAATGTCTGCTTCTTGGAGGGGCCCTTCCTAGCTGGGGAACCTTGACCAAGTCACTTACATTGCCCAGGGCTGCATGGCCAAAAAGTGATGGAGCTATGCTTTAAACCCAGAACCTCCAGGCTTCCTCCTGTGTGGCATGGACGCTGTTCACCAGAGAAAATGCAAAATATCAAGAAATAGCCAAAATGCTTTTACTTTTAAGATATTGTTTGGGAAAATGTGATTTGGGGGTCCATACAGTTTGCCACAGGCTCATTTCTGGTTATTCCAGTCTGGGTTTGAGAGACCATGGAATGCTCCATGGGCTGCCCCTGCCAGGTTACCAGGCTCTGCCTCTCCTCTCCCCATCCCTTGGGCAGCTTGTCCCTGGCACCTACGAGCCCCTCTCTTGGGGCCTGGAGCCTAGCCCAGCCCAGCTCAACTCTGTACACCAAGAGTTTTGAAGAGAGGCAGGCTTTGTCAGGCCCTATGGGATTCTTCCCTCATGTTCCCAGAACTAAGAGGAGCCAGGCCTGGGACTCTCCGATGGTCAGAGAACTCAAAACTGCTCTGAAGGTCTTGAAGAGACTGGCAGAGAGGCAAGGGCTTCTAGTTCCATCCCACTAGGCACCCATTAAAAAACATTCGGCCTGGTGCCAGATGGTCATGGAGGAAACATTGCAAGCACTATGATTGGTGTTAAAAAGAACTTTAGACGCAAAGGTATTCTGGGCCAAAGAAAAAAATATCAGAATTTTTCAGTGAAATCTTCCATTTTGTTTGTTTGTTTGTTTGTTCATTCATTCATTCATTCATTTGAGAGTGAGCGAGAGAGAGAGAGAGAGAGAGAGAGAGAGAGAGAGAGGCAGGAGAGAGGGAAGCCTAAGCAGGAGCCATACTCAGTGTGGAGCCCAACACGGGGCTTGATCTCACAACCCTGGGATCATGACCTGAGCTGAAATTAAGAGTCGGACACTCAACTGACTGAACCACCCAGGCATCCCTGAAATCTTCCATTAAAAAAATGTTGGCCATCAAATCAAATCAAAAACACAACAACAAGTGTCCCAGGCCCCTGTCCTCATCATTGTTTCTTCCTAGCACAACATGAGTCTCTTTGGTGGATTAGAGAATATGGCAACCATATCTTTAAGGCATTCATGGAAACCAAAAGAATCACAGAGGGATCCAGTTGACTTCATGGGTGAATTGAAGATTTGCTTCATTGATGAGCATTTTTGGAGACTTCTTGGAGTCTTTTTGATATTCCATTGCTGCTTGCCTTTTGAGTTTGTAGCAGGCCATTTTGCTGGTAGGGTTAGAACAGGAGTCAAAGAACCATGCACATAGGCTTCATTTCTGTCCAACAACAATGTCCTTGAGCAAAGGCATTTAACAGAAAGGATCAAATTGGCCGGCTGGGACTTGGCCACCCCACCACCCCTTGACCCCATACCATGCTTTGTGTTCTACCTGGGCAGCCTCCAACAGGAATGCTGACAACCTGGGACTATCCCAATGGTAGGTAGATATCACAGAAGGGCTGTTATGAACTGAATGTTTGTGTTCCCCTAAATTCATATGTTGAAGCCCTAACCCCAATGTGACTATATATGGAGATAGAGCCTCTGAGGAGATTAATGAGGTTAATGAGGTTAAATGAGGTCTTAATGGTGGGACCCTAATCTGATAGGGCTGGTGCTCTTATAAGGAGAGGAAGAGACACCAGAACTCTCTCCATCATATGAAGACACAGCAAGATGGTGCCATCTGCAAGCAGCGAAGGGAGCCCTTACCAGAAAGTGAATCTGTTGGCACCACTGCCCATTCCCCATGCAGGTACCAAGCACATCTTGGTACAGAGGTTGCACTCCCTTGGGGGGTCACTCACCCACCAGGGCTTGGGCAGTGGATTGTGGAAAGGGAGAATGACTTCCCTAGCCCCAGCTTATGTGCCACATTTTCATTCTGCAGCTTTTTTATTGCTGAATGATAGGGTGGCGTTCACCATTCTGTCTGTAACTCTTCTGCCTTTACCACAACACCCAAAGATGAACATCCCGGGTAGGACTGGGCAGGTAGTGACTCTACATGCATGTACCTGGGTGGAACAGTGCATCCGGATGGTATCCTTCGCTATCCTACAGCTGTGGTACCTAGTGGATAAGAGTGGGGGGACAGGAGTGCACCCAAGGGTTTGTCCTGACTTCACCTTTATCAGCTACATGGCCTTAGGCAAGTTACTCCACATCTCTGAGCACCAGCTTCTTCCTATGTAAAAGGACGTCATAGTACCACCTCTTGAGTGTTAGTAAGAGAAGAATACCCCATGCCCTTAAGGCTCTGAGCTCAGTGTCTGGGATATGTCAAGTGCTTAAGTGGGATTGCAAATTTACCCCCATGAAACTCTTCACATGTACAAAGAAAAAGGTCACTTCAGCAGGTAATATCACAGCTTTACCCTTGCTAATTGATGATACTGGTCTTGTCAGGCCTGGAGGTAAATGCATCCCTTCCCTGTGTCGCTTTCCAAGACAGCATCTCAGGCAGGCCCAGGTATCACCCCCTCCACCCTCACTACCTCTGGGTCTTTTCACCTTTACTACCATGGGCTCCTCCCATGCTCTTGGACGGCATGAGTGGAATTAGCTTTCATGTTCCCTGAACCACCGTCCAATGTGCTCCTAGTGTGCATAAAGCCTTCCTGGGATGCTAGTCCCAACGAGAGAAAAGAGACTCATGTGCCTACATCTCTCTTTGCTTTCCTTTCCCCACCAACCCTTTGGCCTGAAGTGGGCGTGGGGAGCACTTTCTACCTTTTTTCATCACAGCCTGACCTTGTGCTGCCCCTAGCATAGAATAATATGGGCTCATCTTGATATGATGATAATGGGAACTCTATTAGTCAGGGTTACACCAGAGAAACAGAAACAGTAGGATATAGAAAGTGTGTGTGTGTGTGTGTGTGTGTGTGTGTGTATTATAAAGAATGGGTTTAGGAGCGCCTGGGTGGCTCAGCTGATTGAGCGTCCGACTTTGGCTCAGGTAATGATCTCTTGGTTCATGAGCCTGAGCCCCGCGTCGGACTCTGTGCTGACAGCTCGGAGGAGCCTGGAGCCTGGAGCCTGCTTCGGATTCTGTGTCTCCCCATCTCTCTGCCCCTCCCCTGCTCATGCCCTGTCTCTCTCTAATTCTCAAGAATAAATAAACATTAAACTAAAAAAAATGGGTTTATGCTACTGGGGAGGCTGGCTAGGCAAGTCCAAAATTTGCAGGCTGGAAACTCAGCTGTTGCTGCAGCATCGAGGCAGAATTTCTTCTTCTTCAGGGAAACCTTAGTCTTTGCTTTTAAAGCCTTTCAACTGATTGGATGAAGCCCACCTCAGTTTATGGAGGATAATCTCCTTTACTTAAAGTCAACTGATTACAGATATTAACTACAGCTATGAAATTCCCTTCACGGCAACATCCAAATTAGTGTTTGATTAAATAACTGGGGACTACAGCCTAGCCAAGGTGACACAGGAAACTGACCATCACAGGAACCAAAGGAATTTAGAAAAAACATCTTTTCTCTGTAGATAATGCCTGGCTTTCAAGACTATTGTCTAGTCATGGACAGAAAAATCCTATTTTAGATATCAAAAGCAGACTTTATCTTTCTTGTTATATTTCTTGTTATGTTCTTCCTGTGATCAGAATATTGTGGGTAGAATATCGCCCACAGGAAATGTGAATGAGAAAAACACATTAATAAATTTTTAGCACAACGTTTTGACCAAGGAAGGACATTTTGTCTTTACAGCCACGAGTTATCTCACCGGAGAATAAAAAGAAGCAACTAATGAAACCAGCAAGCTCTCATTTGAAAAGAGCGTGAACAAGGGTGGGTGGTGGGGCTTGTCCATAGACTGTCAGAAAGACACCAGGAAGGCCAAAGCTGAGGGGATGGGAGGCACAAGAGGTGCCGAGGACACAGCCAGGGAGTGTTTGTAGCCAAGCCTGGTCCTTGGTGAACCCGGAAGGATGGGCTTGTTGCCTTAGGAGGCAGGTTTAATATTATCAGCTGATAGAGGTGGGGAGAACAACTCAGTTTCTAATTTACTTCTCATCCAAGAGATGATCTCACACCACAAAGGGCCCAGCTAATGTCACCAGCTCGTAATGGCCTGATTCCAGGCTCCACCCAGCCCTGGTTCATGCTCCCGTGCTCTTGGAAGACTTGACGAAGAAGCGAGAGGGAGGAAGGTCAATCTGTGCACAGTTGGTTTTGCTTCCAGAAAGTGTAAAGAAGGTCCTCCCAAACCTGGACCTATTACTGTCTTCTCCTCTTTTGATCCTTGCAGCCCAGCCAGTGCCAGGCCATGCCCAGGGGTGGGGGGCCAGGAGCTTGGGTTGCATTTGAACCCCCTCCTGGGAGGCGATGAGGATACTGGAGAGGTGGGCAGCTGGGGTACTGAGCACTGTTCTCCAGTCTTCACAGGTACTGATGCTGTATCTTTCCATGTAATTCAATGGGAACAGACAGTTTCTTTTATTTTACTTTGGTAAATAGTTTAACATTTTTGGTGTTTCAAAAGACAGTTTTGTTGACATCTAATTAGTATATCATACATTTTACCCACTTAGAGTGTGCAATTCAATGGTTTTTTAGTCTACTCACAGATACGTGTAACCATCACCATAGTGAGTTTTAGGGCATTTTTGTCACCACGATGAGAAACCCTGTACCCCTTAGCTATCATCCTCCGTGCCAACCAGCCCCTGGAAGCCACTAATCTCTCTTCTGTCTCTATGGATTTGCCTCTTCTGGACTTCCAAATGAGTGAAATCCTATAAAATATGAACTTTGGGGGGGGCGCCTGGGTGACTCAGTTAGTTAAGTACCTTACTGTGGCTCAGGTCATGATCTCATGTTTCATGGGTTTGAGCCCCATGTCAGGATCTGTGCTGACAGCTTGGAGCCTGGAATCTGCTTCGGAGTCTGTGTCTCCCTCTCTCTCTGCTCTTCCCCTGCTCAGGCTTGCTCTCTCTCTCTCTCTCTCTCTCTCAAAAATACACTTGATCTTAGCCAAAAGGCCGAGAAGCGATCTCTGTCTCAAAAATAAATAAACATTAAAAATATTTAAAAAAAGTAAAAATATGACCGTTGGTATTTAACTTCTTTCATGTAACAATGTATTCAAGGTCCATCCAAATTGTGGCATAGATCAGGATCTAATTCCTTTTTATGGCTGAGTAATATTCCATTGTACAGAGAGACCACATCTTGTTTACCCATTCATCTGTCAATAGACATATGGGTTGTTTCCATTTTTTGGCCGCTGTGAATAATGCTACTATGAACATCGTGTCCAAGTTTTTATGTGGACATTTGTTTTCATTTCTCTTGGCTATTGCCCAAGAGCGTCATGTGGTAACTCTATGTTTAATCTTCGAGAAACCTATTGATTCTTTTACTCTGCACAACAGCCGTATGGGGTATAGATACTACTACTATCTTCATGCGGCAAATGGAGAAACTGAGGCACAGAGAGGCTAAGTGGTTTGCTGAGCTGCCCAAGGCCCCATAACTAACAAGTGGTAGAGCCGTGATTTGAGCCCAGGGGCTCTGGCGCCAGAGTTCCAGTGCTGACGGCTGCCCTTTGCTGCCCCTTGGCTCACAGACCATGTCCAACTCCCATGAGGCTCTGGGGCAGCCAGGTCTTTGACTTTGGCCGGCATCCACTCTTGCCAAGTCCTCCCACTGCTGCTTTGCAGGCCAGGATGGTCAGTGTGCCAAGCCTGTTCCTTTTGTTCCCAGAGGAGCTTTGCGGCCACGGCCGCTCAGAAAGAGGCCGGGTCTAGGCGGTGCCTTGAAAGGCCCACACATTTCTTTATTTCTTGCTGACTGTGGGCCATGCTATTGAGTGCAAGGAAATTGATTTCTCAAATCCAAAGGCAAAGCGATGTAGAGAACAGGACGAGGGTGCTGCATTTCCACGAAGGCTCTGTGTCCCATACCCCTTGCATCTTTAATGACCAGAAGAATTCAGTTTACAGAGAACCGGTGAATGTTTCAGTGGCCATGATGAGGCTCCAGATCTTCTAATAGAGCAGCTTCCACCTACAGCCACCCAGCAGTAGGGGATTGGAAAGAAAAGGAGGAAAATTCACTGTAGAAGAAAAGAAATGGAGCTGGTCTGTGCCCATGGAGATGGCCTGGGAGCTGGAGCCAAAGCCAGGCAGATGGGGTCAGAGTAAGAGCCTTCTGCAACCTGAGATTTGGAAAGCCTTGCACCTGAATCAGCAGCCCCAGTCCTGTATCAGGGTGAACTCCTTTCAACTGTGGGCTAGGTGACTTGGGGACAAATTAAACCTGCTGGGGTCATAGCTCCCCCATATCAGAAACCACAGCAGCAGAAAGCAGGATTCTCCCTCTTGTCTGCCCAGGGACAACCTCGGGTAACATCTCTGGGCTCCTTCTTTCTGATGGGTTGACCAGGTTACTCTAGGTGGCAAGAACTCTCATGAAAAGATCGTTCTGTGTAAGTGTGTGTGTGTGTGTGTGTGTGTGTGTGTGTGTTCTCTTTACAGTCCTCCTATCCCCAATTTCAAGCACATCTCTCTGCCCCAACAACCTTTTGCTTCATACCCTTACTACTGGGTTGCACCTTGTCATTGACTTTAGAATCTGAAGACACACATGCACATGAGATGTGCCAAAGGAATGGCCAATTATGCTAATAATCATAATTCTTTTATGCAGGTATAATTCTGTGTCTTGTTGCCACCTTGTTTTCAGCTTCCAGAAAGCCTCTTTGCAAGGCAACACAGACGTTCACACCTGTATCCAACTGGATCTCCATCCTGCGTGCAAGACAAGCCATTAAAAGTGAATCTCAGATGCTTTGGAGTTTCTGTGTCATGAAGAAACACCAAGTTCCCATTTCTGCTGACTGTTTGATTAGATCTTTTCTTCTTTGTCTGGCTGCTGGAACAGCTCTTCCAGTAGGTGGTAGTAGGACTGGTGGTCAAGTTACTGAGGCCCTTAACTGGCATACATGAGGACAGATAAGAGGGTGCTTTCTTTACTGTAAGATTTGAAGAATGATTTATGAAATTCAAATTCAAATTTCAATCGACTCTGATAAAATAAATGCTGAGTAAGGGTTAAGTGCTAAGCAAGAGCTCTCTGTTTCATTAGTTTTTCAACATCCAAAGTACTGTGTCTGCTCTCATGGCCTCTTTTGTTGGATCTCTTCCTTATTTGTCCTGTGCTTGGGGCAGTCAGTCTGGTGGGGGGATGGGTAGTTGGTACCAGGACTGAGGGTCAAGTTACTGGAGCCCTCTATCAGCATTTCTGAGGAGGAATGATGAGAAGCTGCTGTATCTTCTCGAGAATTTTCTTTTGAAGGCATCTGGGAAAACTCAGGATCTAAGGCTAGGTTGAACTTCTGCGGTGACTCCATGGAGCTCTAGTCACAGCTTGAAGCTCCTCTTGGATCATTGCGTCTGAACAGGAAAGTGATGCTCGAGGCTCTCATGTTGGTATAAGTTGGCCTGGAAAGGAGTTCCAGGCTAGTTTGGGCAGTGGAACCAGACTTCCAATAATACGAAGCTTGCATGCTTTTTCACAGCTACATAGCTGAATGGCTTTACCTAGTCCCTATTTTGGACACTTAGGTTATTTCTAATTTTGGCTAGGTCAAACAATGCCGCAATCAGTAATTCCATACACACATCTTTGAGCGCTCGTGTGAGTTTTCCCTGTAATGGATTCCCACCATGTTGAAGGCATAGCCAGTTATCCTCAACCCTGTAGCTTTAAATACAGGTTTCTGGGCTTTCCTCTAGCCCCTCTGAGTGATATTCTCATGGATGTATTTATTCGAAAGTTCCAGGTGGTTCTGACTCACAGCCCAAGTTCAAACTCTCCCATCAGGGAGAGAGAGGGCCTGTGTGTCCATGCTCCGTCTATACTGGCTGTCATCAGTTGTTACATCTGGGGCCAGTCTGGTAGAAAGGCATGACAAAACATCATTGGTGTTCCTGTAATTTCTGTCATTATGAGGGAGGGCTAGCACCCTCTCTGTGTCCACTGGCAATTTGGGTGTCCTTTGCTCTATTTTTAGTTTTTGAACCCACAAAATAATAAATGTTTATTAACGTAAATAATTTAACTATGAAACATGAAAATGGAGAATTTTGCAAAGATCCATTTCAAAGATACTGAGAACATAGAGACAATTGAGTTGAATAAAACAGGCGAGCAATGGTTTGAGCGAGCAGTTGCTGCAAAATGTTGTCAGAATAGGGGGAGACAAGACGGATCTGTCTAGTTTTTCATGTAGCGACTGGCTATGAGCTCCCTGTGGTTTTGTGTTAAGCTATACGGGATTCCAGAACAGACGCTGTAAGAAAATCAGGCACTATTCCTCTTCCTCCTTCCAAATATAAACTTCGTCTCTGTGGCCTTTTTCTTCCACTTCAAATCGCTATATTTGTACTTAAAAGCACCTCTCTACTTTAAAAAATTTATTTTCCTCAATGTTTTGTTATGAAAATTTTCAAGTAGTCAGAAAAGTTTGAAGAAATGTACATTGAATCTTCATAGACCACCTCCTACATTCTATAATTGACATGTTACTCTATTTGCTTTACCATATCTCTCTCTCTACCCATCCCTCTACCCATCCACCAATCATCTTTTTTTTTAATGTATTTCCAAGTAAGGTCCAGACATGAGTACATGCCACCCCTATGCACTTCAGCAGATAACTAGAGTTCAATATTTGCTTATGATTTAAAAAAATTTTAATGTTTATTTTTGAGAGGGGGGTGTGGAGGGGCAGAGAGACACGGAGACAGAATCTGAAGTATGCTCCAGACTCTGAGCTGTCAGCACAGAGCCCAACGCAGGGCTCGAACTCACGGACTGAGAGATCACGACCTGAGCCAAAGTCGACAACTTAACTGACTGAGCCACCCAGGCGCCCCTGTTTAAGATTTTTCTATTTTAGGTAAAACTCACTTACAGTGAGATTTCTAGATCTCAAAGGAATCATTCTCTGAGTTTTGGCAATGCATGCACCTATGTAACGCATGCCCCTATCAAGATAGAGAATTTACCATCACCCCAGAAAGTTCCTTATGTCCCTTTCCAGTCAAGCCCCATACCTGTCCTGAGGATCTCCTAGTTCTGATTTTTTTGTTCCCCATGGATCACTTTTGCCCATTGTAGCACTTTATATAGATGGAATCATACAGTACATATGCTTTCGCATCTGGCTTCTTTCTCTCAGCATAATGCACCTGAAATTTATCCACATTGTACCTTGTTATCAGTTCATTCCTTTTCATTGCTGAGGACTCTCACTTGGTGCACACGAGGAGTACCACGTTGCATGAACAGACCACTTTGTTTATCCACTCTCTGATTGGTAGATGCCCAGGTTGTTGGCAGGTTTCGATTACTGTGAATAAAATTGCTATGAAATTCTGGTATTTGTCTTTGTAGACAATCTACTACCTTTATTTGCAAGTATTAGGTATATCAGCCTTTGTCTACCATGTGTTCCAAAATTTGTTTCTAATTTGTCACTTATCTTTGGACTTTCATGGTGTGTTTTTCTGTATGCAAGTTTCTATGTCTTTTCCTTTATGGGTCCTGGATTTCGTGTCATGATTGGGGAAGTTTGATCTACCCTATATTATAGGAATAGCCATCCTTGTTTTCTTAGAGTGCTTTTACGGGTTATTTTTGCTATTGTAATCTTTGAATCATCTGAATTTATCTTGATGTCAGGAATGAGGTCAAGGATCCAGATTTATTGTGCAAATGGCTAGTCAATTTCTCCAACACCATGTATTGTGTCTCCCTCACTGATTTGAAATGCCACCTTCCTCATTGTCTCAGTTCCCGTGTATGCTTCTATTTCCTTTCTTCTGGCTCATCTGTCTTGCCCTGTGTCAAGGGCCACATTGGAAGAGAGAGAGAGAGAGCTAGAGAGAAACAGTTAATTATATACAGTTGAACCATGAACAACACAGAGGCTGGGGGGCCAATCCCCTATGCAGTTGAAAATTCCACGTATAGCTTTTGATTTCCTCAAAACTTAATTACTATTAGCCTACAGTTGACTAGAGCCTTACTGATAACGTCAGTAGTCGGTGAACACATATTTTATATGTATTATATACTATATTCTTACCATAAAGTAAGCTAGAGAAAAGAAAACGTTATTAAGAAAATCATAGGCAAGAGAAAAAAGATTTACAGTACTGTTAGTGTATTTATTGACAAAAATCTGCATATGAGTGCCCCCACATAGTTCAAAGTCATGTTGTTCAAGGGTCAAATATGTAGATAATGTTTAATTTTATGTGTCACCTTGACAGGGCCATGAGCTTCCCAGATTAAACCTTGTTTCTGGGTATGTCTGTGAGGGTGTTTCTGGATGAGATCAAAATTTCAAACAGTGGACTCAGCAAGCAGATGGCCCTCCCCAGCGTGGGTGGGCCTCTTCCAATCTAGTAACGAGCTGAACAGAGCAAAAGACAGAGGAAGGTGGAATTAGCCCCTCTTTTCCCCTGCCCCGCTCCTTAAGCTGGGACACTTCATTTCATCTTCTCCTGAGTTCAGACTGGGATTTACACAAATGGCTCCCCTGATTTTAGGCCTTCAGGCTCAGACTGAACTACAGCCCTGGGTGTGTGGAGTCTCCAGTCCGTGGATGGCAGACCGTGGGACTTCTCAGCCTCCAGAATCGTGTGACCTGATTCCTCATAATAAATCTCAATCTCTCTCTCTCTCTCTCTCTCTCTATATATATATATATATATATATACACACATATATATTTATGCCTATATATCTACAGATATCTCTATATATGTATATATATCTATAGATATAGATGTCTCCATCTTATTAGTTCTGTTTCTTTCTTTGGAAAACCCTGACTCACTCTCTCTCTCTCTCTCACTCACACACACACATACAGACACACACCACACGTATAGCTCCCACGGGTTCTGTTCTCTGCTATAACCCCGATGGATATCCCCCCCCCCCAACATACCCAGTTGACTCCATGAGGCAGGGGACCATGTCTGTCCCCATCCCTGTGCATGGCACCAGCATGCTTGTTGAATCGCTGAATGGCTACACAGTAGAGAAGCCAACAGTACATGCTTCTTCAGAACCCCATGTCCACTGGCAGATCCCCTGGGCTGAACAGCAAGTGAGAGATGGTACCTTATCTAGGGATCTTGGCCCTGGGGCCTCCAGTGGCTTGAACCTGCTCTAGTGAAGGAGGGAGGCCTTAGGTTGTCACAAAGCTACCTGGGGACTTGTAGCATTTCCCCTGGGGTTGGCCCCAGAGTTGGGAGGGGTGTGATAGGAGAGAGTGTGGAGGCTGTGACTGTGGTTCTTTCTGCAGCACTGTGGGAAGGCCTTCAGGTAGCTGCCTGTAAGCTCCTCAGGAACCATGGGCAGTGGATGCCTTGGGTCTTGCAGCCCCCCTCAAGGAAGGACTTGCTCAGGCCACGGGCGTATGAGGGACTCAGACCAAGGCTGCTTTCTGAAGCAGATGAGGGAGAACTGTCTTCTCAGGACTCATCTGAGGCCTCTAAGCTCTTTCACTCTTTCTTCAAGGGGCCTAGAGGGTTTCGGCTCAATGTGCCACCCAGTCCAGAAGCATTCCCTTGGGGATTGAAACTTAGACCCTGGCCCAGATGCACCATACTCTTCTTGACCAGGCCGTCAAGATGCTGAGATGCTGAGATGCTGGGATGAGGAATCAGGTCACACAGGCTCAGAAACCTATTTGTCTGCCCAGGAGAAGGGAGGCAGAGGAGGAAGGAGCAGTGTCTCCTTATAGAGGGGTGGGTGAGAACACACCTCAGAGCAGGACAGGGTCAGCCTGCAGGCCAGAGGGGATGAAGAATCCAGGGGCCTGTGGCTCCTAGGAGCCAAGGGGCAATGTTTTTCTAGAAGGAAGGAGAGTGTAGTGCTACTGAAGGGGCAAATCCACTGAGGACTGAAAAGCTTGCATTGGAATTAAGGCCAGGAAGAAGCCATACTCTAGCAGTGTACTTAGGGGAGAGATGGGGGACTGGAGCTAGGTTGCTCTGGGTTGAAGAGTGAGTGGGAGGGTGGCAGGGAGCTAGGGTGGCAGCTGGTTGCACTGTGGTACTTAGGGTCATTTGAACACGGGTAGGTTGGAAGCCCTTGGGAAGAATCCAGCAGAGGAGAGGCTGAATGCACCAAAGAGAGGGGAGCTAAGCAGTGGCAGAATGGTGGGAGCTGGCACTCCCCGAGATCAGAGGGAAAGGGCTGCTGGGGGGCAGGGAGACCATGCTGGGGTCTGGTGGCAGGCATCGCTCAGGGAGCTGTCAGTGCTGTGGTCCACGCTGGCTCAGCTTTGAGGTCACGTCTGGCTGGGGTTGGAAGTGGGCCCTCTAGGACTGGAAAATGGAACCAGCTCAGTGGGCCAAGCTCAGCTTTTCTTTGGGGGTTTGGAGGCCAGCAGAGTGGGGACAGCTGTGGTCCCCAGAGCCCTCTGGAAGGCTGAGGAGGCCTGACTGGGAGTGCTGGACTGGAGGATCTATGGGGATTCAGCTCCCCAACTGACTGGCTGTGAGCAGCATTCACTGGGCAGGTGGGTCCAACACAGAATCAGGAAGGGCACCTGGTCCAAATCCGGATACCCTGGGGCCATTGGAGAGAGGGAACAGGAGAGCTGGGCCCAAGTGCCCTGGCATGGGCCTGACGTGAAGCAGGGGACTGCCTGGGGCCTGGCACCCTGGGGCATTTGGGGTAACACTGGGAGCCCCCATGAGGATGGTTCCTGGGGACGTACTGCCTGTGAGAGGCAGAGGGAGCAGGGACAAAGAGTGTGACAGGGAGTGAGGACAGGAGCTTGTGAGAGACACATACATTACCCAGACCTACAAGGAACGCTCCGCAAGAAGCAGAAGGGGCCTCTGTGAGCCAGTGGGCCAAGAGCAGGGCTTTTGAGTCAAGGCTGTTTTTAGCACCCGTCTGACCTGCAGGCTGGGGAGGTCAGCTTCCATCCCTGCCCGTCTTTACTTAGTCACAGCAATCAAGAATGGTGGGTGGGGGCGTCCTCTTGGAGCACTTCAGGCTCTATTGGACAGGACAGGCCTGCCTCAGTGTTCCAGCCTCCCTCGGCCCCCAGAGTGTGCCATTATCCTGGAACATTCTGTACCTCCAGGATAGGATATAAAAGTCTCCCAGCCAGTTTGGAGGGTAGATGTGATGTATTCAGTTTCTGCAACGATCTACAAATGATCACAAGCAGTGCTTCGGCTCTGCTCTCAGAGCTCACGGCAGGGGTGTCCTGGCTAGCTTCCTCGCTGCCTCTGCGGAGGCGTGCTTTCGTGTGCACCCCCTGCCACCTCCTGGGAGAGGCACAGGTCCCAGCCCTCCGAGTAAGGTTCTCTTCCGAATGAGGCCCGACCGTAAGCCAAATTCCTATTAAGCTCTGTGGAAGCCACTTTTTTGCTGTGAGGGGGTGGCTCGAGCATGGAGTGACAGCAGTCCCTGCTCTTTCTGTGCAGTTTAAATCGGAAACAACCAGCCGCCAAGCCGCGTGCCACAAATGCCAGCGGGGAGGGGGTAGGAGGGGACCGGAGCGGGAGGGGGCGGGGGGCGGGTGGGTGGTGGTGGTGGCGGGCTGGGCCGGCAGGTGCTGACCGCGAGGGCCACTCCGGGCCTCCAGGGGGCGGGGCTCCGGAAGGGGTGGAGCTCGGCGGGGGGTGGGACCGCGGGGCAAAGCTGTGGCAGTAACTTCCCGTCCACAGCGGTCCCGACCCTGAAGCCAAGTTCTGCGCCCCGTCGCCCCCGCCCCCGCCCCCGGGCGCGCTGAGCTGCTCCCGCCCCACACTCCGGAGGAACAGGGTTGGATTTAGCCTAGGCTTTGGGGGAGGAGGTGGAGGGGAGGCGGGAAGGCCCTCCTCTCCCGGGTTGTCTTTGTGAAGTGACAGGACTTCTCTCCCGTGCAGCAGACTGCCTCAGCGCACCCCCCCCCCCAACTCGCCGCCCTACATGGGTATCCCTTAAGTGGGAAGAATACAGATCTTTAATTGGGTCTGTCACCCTCTCAGGGGTGAGAGGATAGTGGTGCAGAGGGTCTACATTGGCAGTGGGAGTCTCCCCCTGCCCCTTGCCCCCTGCCCCCAGTGCACTTGGTTCAGTGGCCTCGGCTTCCTTCTCTGGAAAATGAAGGGCTGCAGTGAAAAATAACGTGCTTCCGTGCTGTGATGCAGACTGATGGCAGAGGCAAACTTTTTACCCCTCGCCCCTCGGGGCAGGGCCTGCCTGGTGCACAAGGCATGTGTAGACTCTGAAAGAACCAAAGACACCAACAGGCTTAGCTGCCATGGCTTTGTAAGTACTGAATGCTCCCTTGAAAATTGAAAACATAGAGGCACTTTTCTCCTGGCTGTTTATTACAGAACAAAGAAAAAACGCACTGGCTTGAAACAGACGCCAGATTTCAAATGTAAAGGCGAAATAGGAGGTGGCAATTAAAATGTGATTACACAGAGTCTGGACACTGAGAAAAAGTTTACAGAACACGTGTGGGTTTTCTATAACAGACACTTAAATATACATGACAATAATTGCAGATAAAAACCATCAAAGACAAACCCCAAATCAACTATTAATGTTTACAGACTACCCCCCGCCCCCCCCCCCCCCGCCCAACCACAGACCATACATGAAAACAAATACTGAAAGGCTTTAAACCAGGTACATCTGATCTCCACCCTGCAAGGTGCCACTGGAGAAGCGTGAACCTGGGGGTTTCTCTGTCTGAATGATAAACGGAGAACACTCTAGATCCTCAAGGTGGACAGCGCAGCCAGTGTTCAGCTCACAGGCTCTCTTTTCACCCCTCCCAAATCTACAGAACTCTTAGCCTCCTGGCAAATTTCCTCTGCGGGGCACTTGTAAAGCTTCTGCTGTAATATGCGCATCAGAAAAGAGCCAGGGGAGACCCAACAGGTTTGCGAAAGAGTTTAAGAGTTTAAGAATCACACAAGACGATATAATTTTTAGTGAAAATGGCAATAAATGGCCAAGGGGTTTCTACTTGGCATTTGTCAGTTTGTACAATGCCTCTTGGTCACATCCACACCTGCCATTACATCAAAACCATAAGCAACAACCACCTGGCTTCTAAGGTAGTGCTGGGGCTTAACAACCAGCTTAACAAGGTAGCGCTGGGGCAAAGAACACAGCCTGCATATTTGCAACAATGTATAGAAAACACAAACAATGCATAATAAACACAACTCTACTGAAACAAAAGCCGTCACTTTATTTACAAAGTCACAAAATGAAGTATAAATACTTCTGTCATTAACGTTTACGAAAACCATTTACAAAATTTTCAAATATGTACAGGTAGCTTGAAAAATCACCAGCTTTCCATTTTGTCACAGGTAGAGACAGGGATGAGCACAGGCTGATGCCACTCAAAGTGTGATGAGGAAACAACTGTGTGGCTGTGGGGGTGGCTGTGAATTTGCTATGGGTCCACGCCACTGCCTAAAGTGGTGGCAGCGCGGGGTTTTCCACGGGCACTTAAAGCCCCCCCGCGCTCTGGGCGGCAGCATCGTGGGCGGCGGCGTGCTCTTCCAAAATGTCGTCGATGAGCCTCAGGTCGCACACCCAGCCTTCCTCTGGGCTTGCGCTGGGGCCCTTCAACAGAGCTTCGATGAAATCCGCCTCACTACAGTCAGGCGGTAAGATCAGACCATTTAGTTGGGGCTGGGGCAGAAAGTCATAGGGTGGCGGCTCAGGGGGGTTGCCCATTCTGGGGAATGGACCTGGGGACTGGCTGGCAGCGACGGCAGAGGCGGCGGCGGTGGCGGCGGCGGCAGCCATGTAGCTTGGCGGCTCGATGCCCTGTATGGGACTCATGGGACCAAAGCTGGCCATTCCCTGCTGGAGGGATTTGGTGGCATTGAGCGCAGGCACGGGACCCTGCACCGGGCTCTGGCCGAGGCTCTGGTTGCCCAGCGGGCTGAAGCTGGGGTCAACCAGAGCCGCACTCACTTTATGGCCCGGCCTGCCTCCTGGGGTCACCTGATTGGGGGGCACAATTGCCTGATGCGGTGGAAATGTCGGGGCTACCATGGGAACTCTTGCGGGCGCCTTGGTGAAGATGGAGTTGCTATCAAAATGCTGCTGGATGCTATTATCTACACGGCTCAAGGCCGGTTCCCTTGAGACCGCTGTGGTCACAGCTGCCGCCGCCGCCCATGCAGCATTGTTGAACACTGCGGGCATTCTTGGCACACAGGGCTGTCTGAGCTGGTGGGGGCTCGGGGGCTGGCTACTCAGGGGCCTGGGACAGAACCCAGGCAGGGGCACTCTTGAGGGAGTGGCCTTGGGAATCTGCAGACGACGACAGACAGAACCGAGGCTACTTAGGGGGTTCTGGCCCAGGCGCACGGGTACGGGAAACAGGGGGCCGGAGTTGAAAATTCCTTGCTGCTTGCCCGGAGTCGGTGAGATCACGCCCATGCCTTCATGGCTCTGGTGCCTGGTGGGTGGGATCATTCCTGGACTCAGATTGTTCTGAAGGAGCCCAGCTCTGGGTGGCATCATAGGCTGGTTGGATGGGGGGCTTGCGTCAGTCTGGTTACACTTGGACGTGACTTGTTCTTGGACGGCTACAGAAAGGGAGAAGTGGCGGTCAGTTCCACAGTCACCTTCAACTTGGGCTGCAGCTGCCGCTGGGGAGCTACTGGCCCGGCACTGATTTCTTGCTTTCTGCACTCAGCTCCTCAACTCTTCTCAACTCCCCTTCTTCCTCCACCCTCAGCTCTCCCCACGCACACACCGACATACGATCCCACTGGACTGAAAATGCCAGCTTCTCGGTCTGTCTTTTCAGGTAGATCGTAAGCTCCACAAGGCCAGGGTCCGGGTCTGGTTTTATACTCAGCACTCCGTACACAGGCGTGGCCCTTCACACGCCTTGACAGTGGTCCACCCCTTGCCTCTGGCCTTCCTGAACTTGTCTGTCCTGTCACTGCAGCTGAAGTATGGCCTGACATGCTACTCCAGCTTGGGCAGGGAGGACATTCGGCTGGTGTCAGGCCCAAAGGAACAGGGGTTTTTGCTGGAGAATGGAGGCAGCGCTGGGCTAAAACCAGGTGAGGGCATTCTTGGCCCAGCCCAGTGTCGCTCTGCTGGCTGCTAAGTATTGTTTCACACCCATCTCCCCAGCTAGTGTGAAAGTTCCACGAAGTGGAGACCATGCCTGGCTTTTTTGTTAAGGACTGTATCCGCGGCCAATAAATGTTGAGCCCATTCAGAGCTGCCGAGGTAGGGAAGGGACCCCTGCTATGTGTGCAGGCTCTGGGAACCCCCGCCACAGACTCTTTGAGGAAGAGTGTCCTCAACCCCTGTCCCACTGCCCACACCTGAGGGATGGCTCAGGAATGATTAGAGTGGAAGGTCACTCCAGCAGTGGCTGGGGTGGTGGTGGTTGGGGGGCAGGGACAGCTGCATGCTAGTTAACTGAGTTGCAGACCTCCCCTTTCTCCCTCAGGAGTTTCAGAAACACTGACAGTAACAGCTTACTCTGGAGTGAATTGTTCCCCCTCCCCCGCCCCCCACTCCGCCTGCCCCTTTGGGAACAATGACCTTAACTGCTTACCTTGAAACTGACTCATCTGTTGGGCAATATATGCACTCCGCTGTTCAGGGGTCATTGCCATAAGACCTGATCTCTGCTTCTCTTGCTAAACAGAAGATGAAAAAGATGTGTTAGATAGCGGCTACCAAGAAACTCAGCCTTGGGATTGCTGCATGGGGGCCCAGGACTTGGCTTTGGTGTAGCAGAAAGCATGAGTGAACACATCAACACACACTTGCATGCATGCCCCACCCTCCCGCGCAAAACTCCACAGGTATAAACAAAAGTAGGATTCTGCACCTGGGTTAAAAAATCAACTGTGACAGCATAGGATGGGGGCGGGAGAGACAGAGCTTAACAGCAACAGCACACAGAAAAAAGATTCAGGCATTTTGGATGTCCTTCTGCTCAGGATGGGCCAGCAGTGAGATGTGGTCACCAAAAGAGCAAATGTAACATTACGCTGCATTAATAGAAGCAGAGTATGTAGAAGGAGGGAGGTGACAGTCCTACACTCCTCTGCCTTGGCCAGACCATGTCTACAGTGCTGACAACAGTCTTGGCAGGCCAGCCTCAAGGAGACCTAGACGAACTGGCTATATTCTGAGGACACTAAGCGATAGGGGTAGGGCTCGGACCCGGAACCACGCAGACAAGGAATGGCTAAGCAAACCAGGGACACCGTGGCTGGGGCAGAGCAGACTCTGGGCTATGTGGTGGTGGGTACCCCGCTTCTGCAGGGCTGTCACGGGGAAAGGGCTCAGGCTCCTTCTGGGTGGTCCTGGCATGAACGGCAGGATGATCACATGGTCAGATAAATGCATTGTCTGCCACCCAGAGTAGCCACTTACTGCCAACTTCCCGTCATTCTCCCGCCTGGCTGTAGGATGGGTAATTGGGACAAGCTTCCTGTCTCCCTCTCAGGGGACGGCTGGTGGGCTGGGACAGGAGCCGAGCTTCAGGGCCGCAGTCTCAGCACTGAGTCTCAGTGGCCCAAGGAGACAGCAGAGAACCAGATGAGGGGCCGGGGGCACGACTTACCCGGAGACCCTCAGCCATTTGGTTCCAGGTGGTGACTGGGACCCAGATCTCGCCCACTGCCCTCTCTCTCCCCTTCTCGGGAAGCCTGCTCCACAGTGTGCTGGCAACCAAGGCAGCTCCCACCCCTTAGCCCATGTTTTGAGCTGCAACCCCCTCCCCAGATGCCAGAGGACTTGACCTACAACATGGGCTGCCCAGCGGGGCCTGCTTTTCTGCACCCAGTGGGGCTGGCGCTTGGGAGAGTGCTGGGCTCCCAGCCTGGCGGCAGAGGACAGACACAAGGCACTGGGCAGACCATGCCAGAAGCGATTTCACCATCCTGCAGTTAGCCTGCTTCCTGTCTGGGCTCTTGTCCTCCTCCACCGGGGCAGCTGGATGTGGGCGGTGGGGCGCCGCTCCTGGGGCTGCCCATGGAGCTGCCCTCTTCCTGCTAGAGTATGGGGCACCCAGGGCCAGCCCACGCGTGCTCACTGTGCTGAGCCGCCCGCACCCTTCTTTCATATCATTGCACTTAGGGATCTGGCCCCCGAGTAGCATGGGGGTCACGTGGCTGCCCGAGGCAGGAAGCAGGGCATCGAAGCCAGGCTCTGCCTGCCACACTGGGGGCAGGCAGGCTTTCTGAAGGCAGGCCTTTCACCCTGGGCTGGCACTTTCACTTCTGCTCTTCCCTTCCATCCTTATACCAGCGGCCAAGATCTGGGCAGAAGATCCACAGCCCCCCGCTTACTAATGTGACATGTGAGGCTCAGAGAGGTTAAATGCCATGCCCAATGTGATATGGCTAGGAAGTGCCGTGTGTCTCAACAGCAGACCCGGTGCTCTGGCCTCTCCAGCCCATTGCTTCTGGGGACTGGCTGCTTCTGGGGTCCGGTTCCTGTGGCTGGCTGGGTCAACACCCACCCTAAATCCATTTCCACTGTTTGCCCCATTAGTTGCCTCAAAGAACGCAGTTGTACAAGGGGTGGGGGTGGGGGCCAGGGGGCAGGTGGAAGAATATAGAGCACAACTGAAGAAAAAACCAGGAAAGGGCAGAAGAGTCCAAAGGGAAGGAGGTAGAGAGGAAAGACGCCCATGGGGCAAGGGGTGGAGAAACTGGTTGGTGTTGGCCAGATGAAAGAGAATGCTTCTTGAGCAGTCCGGCATTACAGGGACCACAGGACAGTGCCCAGTGTTCATCCACGGAAGCAGAAAATCCGGACCTTCCCGAGTTTAAGGGCAAATCTGGTCAGCGGCATGGCTACAAAAACTCTCAAGTTCACATAGCACGGTGACACCTGGCCTGTGGGGCTGGGCCTCTGGCATCCTGGGACACAGACATCAAGCAGGAGTCTCTTCAGTGGCCTGGGGCCTCCAGAGGCCAAGGCAGCCCTCTGCTCCTGGCCCGGTCCTGTTGGCCCTGGCAGAGGCGGCCTCCCTGGGAGGCTGCTTCCTTTGTTTTGCAGACGGAGGCCCCCATCCTTTGTTCTGAATCAATGTGCTCCAAAGATAAGCCCCAAGAAAACAGTTGTTGCCTTTTGACACTGACAATTGGAATCGTTGGAAAATGGAGAAAACAGGAAATGACAAATGTTTTCAGTGACCAGGAGGAAGTGATGGCTGAAAGTTGCTGCTTAGTGACAGACACTTGTGAATGATGGCCCAGGCAACCTGTGGCTTTTCATAAGCATGGTTCTGGAGAAGGTCATCAAATGACTCATTTTTCTAGTGCCTCAGTTGTGGTGGTATCCCATTGTGCCAGGTGACACTGACAGAGCAGTGTCAGGTGAGTGCTGTGTGAGCCTAGCTGTGCTTTCCTCATGGAGAGAGAGAGAGAGCAAAAGGCTGGCCTGAACCCCACCACTGTCCCCTGGCACAGCCCAGCCTCACACAGTGTCCCCCACCAGCAGGCCAGGCCAGACGCTGTGTCAACCTCACCCTTCAGCCACTGCAGGTGAGTGTGTCCTATAAGGCCCAGTGCAACCACCTGGATGCTTCCTCACCACTGCAGGGAAAGCGGTTGCCAGATTCAATCACTTAATCAGAGGGACTCTAAACTGGATGGGGGATGGGGGAGAGAAGGAAGAGCAAAGGACCAGCAGGACTCATGGACAAAAGCCTACAAAGGGTTTCTGGATTTCAGCCAGATTCAGACTGAGGTTACTGTCCCCAGGACCCTGCAGGAGGAGAGCATTCTGACTCAGAAGGGGATTCCAAAGGAATAGCTCCAGGGGGATGGCAGGGAATGGGCCCAAAGCCTGTTTTGTAGAGCACATTGAGGGTGAGAAGGAGTGGGGGAGAGGGAAAAGGGGAGATCTTTTTCTGCTTTTAGGTAACTAGGCCTCCTTTCCAAGCAGACCCGCCCCCTGAGTGTCCCCACAGGGAGCCAGCCTGCCTGGCTGCTGAAGGCACTCAGCTACCTTAAAGGTTCAAAGGTTAATGAGTTCTACTGTGTAGGTTTGTTTGTTTATTACTCCACTAGGAAAATCACCTTCTTTTGTAGTTTCTGGAAGCTAGATTTGGAAACAACTCACCCACCTTTTGACTTTTCTTTTGAAATGACAGGAAGACAGCTTTCTGCCTGGAAACTATAAAATCAAGATCAGAATTCTTGGGACTCTCACTCCCATGGGGGTGGGGTCCCCTGATACCCATGGGCTCTGGCTCATGGCCGATGGATGAAGGCAGTCAGATACTTCCATCGGGAGCCCTGTTTTGAGGGGATGTTGACTCTTTTCGGCTATAATCCTCCTCAGTGTCCTTCGAAACCACAGGGGCTTTTTCCTACAGTGAATGACAAATGAGGTTCATAGTTTCCTGGTCCCTCCTAACTCTCAGAACCCGTGACTCGGTTTCTCCAGAAGGCCTCTCCGTGGACCGCTAAGGCCAAGATCTGGGGAGCGGGGGATTGCCGAACACCTGTTCTTTTGAGTTGCCTTTGCTCAATGCCCTTCCTGGCCCAGAGTGCACCCAGTGACATGTGGGCCTCAGTGGCTCTGGAGCCCCCAGCATGAACATGCTCAAGGACTGGATGGGAACACAAGGTTTACTTAGCAGCTCGGTTAGTCCCTTTGTCAATCAGCGGACAAACACTTCTTGTGGGCTAGCGCTGGACTTCTCATTTTTCCGGAGCTTATAATGGAGGGGGAAACTGACAAGATACAAGTCAATCAGTCAAGGAAGATCACTTCAGATGGTGACACGTCTTCTAAAGAAGATAACCACAGAGTGAAGGGATCAAGAGTGGGTGGGCACGGCAGAAACCTTGGGTCAGGGCATGGGACCCTGAGGGTAAATTAGAGCCTGCCACACTATTCTCTAAGACAGGTGAAGCCTGGGGCAGCAGTGGTCTGCTAGGGTCTTTCTGTGCCCCTCCCGGCCCTTGGCATTCCTACGCCAGAGACCTCCCCCAATGGAGACGCTGCTGCTTTTGGGTCGGAACCCATCTGAGGCTGTCACTGGGGGCTTCACAAAATCAATGCCACCAAAAGCCAACAGCAGAGAGCTGTAGCTCAGGTTTTTCACTCTCCGGTTTTCTGTCTTTGCACTTGATCTCCAACTGCATGAACTCTATTCTGACTCCTCCTCCGTCTTGGTGGTTTCAGGGCTGCCTGGTCCCGGAAGGGCTTGGCCTCAATGCTGGGAACAATCCTGGGGCAGAGGAAACAAACGTCTTTGCAGCTCACCTTTCTTCTTCCCCTATGGTGCCTGCGTCCTCCGTCTCACACTGAGTCTGGCCTTCCTGAGTCATGGGCTGAGCTGGCAAGGCTCTGTCCCTCAAAGCCCCCCAGGAGGGTCCAACTTCCAGAGCTTCTTAGGAAAGATTTGGGGGCCAAGCGTCTGCCTGGTCCTCCACTGCTTGGTGGAAGGTGTTGCCTCGGGAAGAGACATAATAAGGTAGGGGCTAGGAATTTGAGGCAAGCTAGCTGGGATCCCCTTCAATGTTTGACTTCTGAGGGAAGGGAAAGGCAGGGAAGACTAGGGTGGAACAGTGACATCCTGAGTGGACCATATCCCCATCCATTTTTGCTAATTCTGTTTTCCTGGTGGCTTTGTGCTGGACGTGATTTCTCAGGTTTCAGCTGAAGAGCGAAGGGCTGAGGAACACGGTGACTCTTGAGAGCACACACAGAAAAGGGGGAAAGAGGCAGGAATCAATAGACCTTGAGCAAAAGGCACTGCTTGTTCTTCCCGGCTGGGGCTGGCAGGATAAGGAGAACAAGGCTGTACCTACCAAAGCAGAACTTCCATTAAAGGCCAGAATCCCGGCGCCCTTTCAGCTTGATGACCATCTTCTGATCACTATCACTTAGCAAATGCTCATTTCGCCAGTTTTTTTTTTTTTCCTGCAGATAGGGCAGATGTCCTGTGCACACTGATATTTTATGTACCAGAACAACATTTCCACGACCCAAACGATACGCCCTGCAAAGGCCCGCTCTGGCTGGCGTCCACCATCTTGCTCCCACCACCGCTAATGTGACTCTTCAAGCGGTTCCTTCTAGGCTGCGGGGGATGGTCCAAACTCACAGCCATTGTGGACAGGCTTGGCTTGGCTTCCTTCTGCCTGCTCTCCTCCGGCTGCCAGTCCTCCAGTGAGGTGATCCAACTTCCCACTTTTAGGGCGCACGAGTCTGGAGTGGGGTCAGAGAACACCGTGGGGTGCAGAGTCCACAGCAGATCACTGGCAGGAGAGGCCGTTCCTGGGTACCCGCTAGGCACAGAGCAGGCAGGTAATGGAGGGTATCCAGAGGTGCAGAAGCAGAGTCCCTGTCCCCCTTGGGCTCACAGTCTGGCCGCAGGGACAGACAGGCAAGGAAAGACCCAGGGTGCTGGAAGGCGTACCACAGGGAGGGAGTAATTGCAACCAGGGCAACCCCCACTCATTTCCCTGGAGGTGAGGCTCAGGCGCCTGGAGCACTCTGCTTGCTTGGGTGGTCTCTTTGCCAAAGATGGGCTGGGACACAGTAGAGAAAGCACTAGAAATCCCTCATAGGTGTACAAGAGCTTTATGGGCTGTCACCTCCTGTGTTCCTCCCAACAACCCTGTGAGGCAGGCGGGCAGGCTGAGCAGGGGACTGCGCCCCAGTTGACAGATGAGAAAGCGAGGCTCGGGGGAAGTGACTTACCTACAGCGTCGCAGCTAGGCAGTAGTGGAGCAGGCACCTGCCTCCAGGCCTTCGGATCCCAGCCGCCCCAGGGCGCTGCCTCTGAGGTGCTGTACGAGGAGGTGACTCGGGCCAGCTCATGAGCAAAGGAGCTGCCGGGCAGGAAGGACTCACTCCCCAGGGCCTGGCAGGATGGGGGCTGTCGCCCGAGGCTGACCTGGGGGGGCCTGGCTTCCCCAAGCTTGCAGGCTTTGTCTACATGAGTCTACAACAACCGATTGAACAATCCATCAGCTGTTTGGCCACAAAATGGTCCTGACTGATCTTGTCACTGCCATGACCGCCTGCCTAGCTGGGTCCTATGAGTGTGGTGCTTATACACACCACCTGGTCTGGGGCCACAAAACCAAACAGCTTTGCGCTCTTAATTGTCATGGGTCACAAACTCCTTTGAGAATCCATTAAAAGCTATGGTCTCTCTCCACAGAAAAAGCACTCCCAGTGGTGTTTCCCTTTCTCGGCCCACCAACATTTTACATATAATTTCAGGGGTTTTCTGGACACTTAATACCCATCCAAGGATCTCAGTTAAGGATCCCCTGCCTTGATCAGTCATTGTTTTGTTGGAAACGGGAGGAAAGCTAGGTCACATAAGCTGGTTCATCGGCAATGACCTTGACCAATCCCGATCCCTCCCATCCCTTTACCGCCCCCCACCCACCCAACAGAGCACACAGTTCTAAACTGGTTTGTAGGTTTGTGTGTGTAGAAATGCTGAGGAATCTGCAAAACCAAATGGTGAGTGCAAAACCAAACAGTTAAGTGTAAATCCCACAACAGCCAAGTCCTGAACTCTAGCCCTCATTGCACTTCACCTTACCAGGGCCCCGAGGTTTTGGGACTTGTGTGTGTGTGTGTGTGTGGGGGGGGGGACCTTTCCTTTCTGTCATGTTTTAGATGATAGGGATTTCACCAGAACTGAACATATGACCCGATTCTTTCAGCTAACAGCGATTTAAAAACCTCACACTTGATAACTGTGTCAGAGAACATTTCAAGACTCAAATGAGCTGCTGATATAGCCCTGACATCCTGATGAACACACCGAGCGCTTGACACAGCCTCTTCACTCTCGTGCTGTAACACCTGGGCTGGGAGGCACGATCTGTGTCTCCTATTACCCCAGTAGAAAGGGAAAGCTTCATCCCCCAAACTAAGCTAACCAGCTGGAATCAATTCAATTCACTGCAATAAACACTTACTAAGCACCTACTGTGCACGGGTCTCTGCCATGGACAGTAGGCCAGTAGATATTTGGATGTATCGTTTGAAATAACACTAAACATCACCACCTGATTTTATTGAGCATTTGCTATGCACCAGGCACTGACCCAAGTGCTTTCAATATTCAGTCTCACTCGGTCCTTTAAGGAGCTGTCTCTGAGGCAGGAACTACTATTGTCCTTATTTCACAGATGAAGACGCTGAGGCCCAGAAAGGTTAACTAAGTTGCCCAAAGTCACACAGCTAGTTAGGAGCAGAGCAGGATGCAAACTCAGGTTCGCCTGGTTCCCAAGCCCACACGTAGTTTGCCATGGTGTGTGTGTGTTCAGTCATTAGCTTACCAAACGCAAAATGTGTTTTGAAATGTAGAAACTATTCAAATGCAGCATTTAGAAAAGTTCAAAGTTTTACAAAGGCGGTCCAGACAAATTCTTAAGAACAAATTATAGACTTCAGGAGGGGACTGGGAAGACATTCTAACTACCTGGAGAGTTTCAGAGAGTACACCCGTCCCCCAGACAGATACAAAACCAAACAAAACCAAACAAAACAAAACAAAACAAACAAACAAAAAAACAACACAAAATATCCTTAGCAAGTAAAGTCCATGCACTTGGGAAAGAAAAGCTCTTCACCATCTGATGGTGTACCCACCGCACAGGGCCCAGTGCCCCTCCTCTTGGGGCGGTTCACTCGTACGGAGCTCAGCTCCCTGGCCATCTGTGGCTCCGGTTTTTCAAGCTTCAGTTTGTCCTTGGAGCAAGGTCATCCGGGACGTAAGCAGAGAGGTTGCTTTCTACAACTGACAATTCTTAGTGCCCGCACACCTAGCTCCTTGATAATTTTACACACTATTTTATAGCCACATTGGAGTTTTTACAACGCCCAAATGCAAATATTACTAGACTTCTGATTACTCACCCGCTCCATGACGACACAACTGAAAAGCAATGAATAGGGCTTATTTGTAGGGAACTGAAGCATTTTAAGCTTTTGCTCAGGAATCCCTGGTAGCTTCATGTGACTTGTAGGATATTAGTGATGGGTCAAGAAACAGGACCCCCCATCAGTGTTAACATACGCTTGCAGTGCCTCAGTAGTTTATCAGGCAGAAAAAACTGCAGATGGCACATGGAAATTACCAGCGGCAGAAGATGCCCCAAAAGTGTGGGCAGTTCTATTTCGGCAGCAATTGGGAGTGGGCCTGGAGCCATTCATTCGAGTGGAGCAGAATGGGAGCAGGCACTTGGCGGACCAATGCAATCCCCAGTTGAAAAACAAAACACATAAAATACATGAGATTCAATCTTGACTGTGACTGACTAGCTTTATAGCTGATGCTCATGTGTCTCCTCTGTTTTATTTGGTTTGGAAAGAAACCCTGCTTATCACATACCCTGTAAGCGTGAGGCCTAAGTTTCAAAGAAATGGTGGTTAGGGACATTTCAATTCCTTGAGGTTTCCAAACGTAAGGTAAAGCCATCGCTTTCTTTGGAATCACTGAAAATCTGAGAAAAGCTAGTCAATGAACAATTGGTGGGCACAGTCACTAGCTCTTAGACTGGCTGGTTCCACGTGACTCCAGATCTCAGAGAATTAGACCACAGGTGGATAGTGTCTGAGAGTAGTGCCCAATTTCACAGAACTCACAACCATTCAGTTCCCTGGATCCTGAGGTTTCCATGGTTGCAAGAGAGCCTGCTGGACTGAGGTTGGCCAAAGGTCCCTCCTCCTGAAAAATCCTCCAATGGCTCGCAGCTGCCTAGAGATGCAAGCGCATCCTGTTAAATGCTGCTCTTAGGGCTGTCCACAACCTTGGCCTCCTGTCGTCTTGGCAGTCAGGTTTCCTGTCCCATGGTGTCACGTACTCTATCCTCCAGTCATGGCAAAATCTCCTTTGAGCTCATCAGATCTCTCCAGACAGGCTGCCATGTGTGTTCAGCCCTCTGAGCTTGTGCCCTTTGATTCACCCAGCCTGGAATTCCTTTTCCCCAAGTTTTCACTCTGGGAATCCTACATGTCCTTTGAGATCCAGCCCCTCCACCCTGAGAATTCTGCCTCTCCTTCAGCCTAGCTCCTGTGGCTGAACACCTGTGGCTGACTGAACATCCTTGCTGGACCAGGTCTTAATTATCTCTGAATCCCTCTGGTGCCAAGGCAGTGCCTGTGCCTTTGCCAGGGGCTCAGAAAATACTCAAAGTCCAAATGACCTTGCTTTGTTATGAACTTGGCGTGATGTCCCGGGCGCTTGGGAGATGGTAATCTGGTGAGAACTGTGCTGGCCTCTTTTTGGGATGAACCTTACTGACAAACGGAGCCTTGACCCTCACTGAAGCACATCTACTCATCCTTTTTCAACATTGTCATGTTAATAAAACCCATCCAAAGAACAGAGAGGAATCATAACCGCACCATAAAAATAACATCAGCTAACATATTTACTGGGCACACACTGTGTGCTGGGCACTGAACTCTGCATACATGCAGTTGAGACTGTGGCTAGTTTACAAGACAAAGAAGTAGAGATACGTTTACCCAGGGCACACAGTGGCAAGGAAGGGTACAGACCCGGATCTGATTTACAGCGTGGCTAAAACCCAAGCAACTCCTGGGTCTGGAAGTACAGAGGATCCTTCTCTGCACATGAAGAGGAACAGTAAGGTATCCTCTTTCGTTTACAGTGGAGTAACTGCACCTTGTTGGCTATTCTGTGACATCATTGTAGTTCAAATGGGCTCTGGGACATGGAGTGAAGGTTATGACTAACCCCTGTAGACATTCAGCTGCTTTGCAAGAAGCGGATGGGTGTTCTAACTCTATAAATTATTGGCTAGATTATATATTGGTCCAGTCTTCTCCACCATGGGGATTCAGAAGGAAGTATATGTGTACTCACAAGGTTATAGCTGTGTACTATAATTCCACCAGCTTCCGGGAGCTTGCGGATTTCTAGCCCCCATCATCCAAGAGTTCAGGCAATGAATCTTGAACTCCTTTCTTTTCTTTTCTCTGGCCTTTACTAACCATGTAACAGAAGTGAGCAGAGAAAGCCCAAGAGAAGGACCTGGAGGCTTGGCACAAATGCCAGAGACCCTCAGAGCCCAAGGTCCTTCAAGAGCTGGGCCGACTTCAGAAGCCAGCTCCAGTTGTTATCCAGATAGTGCAAAGAGGTCAAGGTGGAGCTGTGGAAGAAGCTGAATCTTTGGGCATATTGGTGAATGTCCCTATGTGTCAAACAGAAGTGACAGGAGACAATTTTGTAAATGTGAAGTAATGCATTAGGAAAACAGGAAAAATGTAATGTGAGTTAGACTTCTTGGTTTTCTGCTTGCCATTTCCCTACTTGGCCAAGTGCAGATGAGAGTTCAATATATCACAATCACGTGTCTGTTAATAATAACACAAGACAGCTATACAACTCAAGTCTGGGATTTCATAAGGAATAAAATCCCAGAAGCTCTATCAGCAGCATTGTCCCACAGAACTTTCTGAGATGATGTTGAATCATCCTCCCAGAAAGGAAAGAAGGCTCTATACCTGTGCTGCCCAATATAGTGGGCACTGGCCTCACGTGGCAAGTGAGCACTTGAAATGTGGCTACTGCAAATGGAAAACTGAATTCTTTATTTACTTTTAATGGATTAAATTTATTTAAAAAGCCACATGTGGTTGCTGCCTACAATACTGGAAAGCACAGCTTTTGGCAAGGCAGCCAAGAGTGCATGTAGGCTCTGGAGACAGAGGTTTGGGCTGGGGTCATGGACTTGCTGCTTCTTAGCTATGTCATTGTAAGGAAGTTACTAACTTTTCTGTGCCTCAAGTGGTAGGGATTGTGAAGATTCTTTGAATTAACACATATGCAGGGCCTGCCTGTAGCACGCACTGTCTGAAGACTAGTGAGTGGTAGTCTTCATTAACAGTAACACTTCTGCCATATACTGAGCACTGTTGCGATGCTCCATGTGGTGTCCCAAGAATTGTTCAGGGATTAGCCTGGAATCAGACATGCTACTTTAAGCATGGTTTGGCCAACACAGTTCAACAGGGCCATCACCTCTCCCATCTCTTGGTAACCCCTTCTGGGGGTGTCTTTCAATTAATTTTTGGGACAAACCTATGAGGAAGGTACTATGATGAACCCCCTGTAAATATGAGGAAACTGAGGCACAAAGAGGGTAAGCAACTTGCCCAAGGTCACTTGTTAGTAAGTGCCAGAGCCTGGACTAGAACCCAGATATTGTCTGACTTCAAAGCCCACCCTGAGTTTTGCTCAATCAAATGGCCCAGCTGAAACCTTTGCTATTATAACAAGCAGACCAGCAGCAAGAACATTCTGGAAGGCCCTGAGGGTTCCACAGCTGTGAAATGGCTGCTGGGTTGGCTACTGTGTGGCCCACATGTTCTTTTTGCAACAACTGTATCCCCAAATTAGGAGAACTCCGAGTTGGAGCATTTCTGTTATGATACATGTGGTACAGGGGATGAGAGGGAGCTAGGGCTCACTAAAGAGATTCTGCTAAGAACTCTAGGGTAGCACCAATCCCACCCACTGGGTGAAGCTTTCCCGTAAATTTGCATTTTGTTAAAGTGTCCTTGGAGCAGGGTATTCTGTATGCAAGAGCTGGAAGAGTTTGAGCTTTTCTGGATTTTTCCCCTTTATAAATGTATATATTTAACCTTAATTTTTCAAAGTTTAAATGTCTAAGGCTGACTAAAATTGATGAGGTCCAAAATCAAGTTCACTTAGTCAATCAAGTTCTCAGACTTGAAATTTAATCACAGGATTAAGTTCAACTGGTAAATTGCTACTTTGCTGAGAGAAGAAAAAAAAAGCCAAGAACACAAAAAAGGCAAAATCAATAATGTATACATCAATTATACATGAATGTATGTATTATACAATTATACATGAATGAAGGAATAAGTATCTTTTCTGCAGCATGAATTCCAATGAGTAGGCAAGTGGCCTGAGAAGCGCCTGGGCTAAAGACTGGCATACACCTCAGTATCCCCCATCGCGTGAGGCTCAGAGCAGGTCTGTGGTAGTCTTGATATTTAGGTGAGCTGTTTTCTGTGGGGCACTTCTGTAGTGTGGCCAGTGCTGCACCTGCTGTCATTAATGCTGGAAAATGAGATAGGAAAACTGGCTGGTCAAGGCTAGGTGGGCCACTGGGAATCATCCCAGGAGCAAGGTGAGGTCTAGACCCCTGCTATGGGGGACATCAAGGGCGGGGCAAAAGGGAGGCCATCAAGGCTCTCTGGAAGCTAGAGCCTCAGCAGCCAGAAGAGGCCTGTGGCACTAGCTGCTCTGACAGCTTCTGGAAGGTTCCTATTGTCTCATGACGGTGATGGTGATGGTAAACCCCTACAATGTACTGAAATTGCACAACATGCCAGGCACTGAATAAAATGCTATACAGTTTTTATCCCATTTAATCCCCATGGCAACCCTGAAAGATGGGTACCATTACCACCCTCATTTTAATAGGGACGAAAACAAGGTTCAGAGTAACAAAGTAACTTGCTCCAAGTCACACAGTAACTAAGTGGCAGAGCTGGAAGCCAAACCCAGGTCTGGCTTACTCCAAAATCCAGGCTCTTAATTACAAATACTAACCCTTATGCTTATGCATTCCCACATTCTTTCCTCACCAGTGTCTCCCTGCTAGGCGTAGTGAGCACTGCTGACAGGCCCCAGGGCGCCAAAGGAGCCATCCGACTAACCATCACATTCGGGCAACCGAGGAAGGGAGTGGCAGGATTTCCTTTGGAGACTTCCGGATTTAGACAGCAGATTTAATGCAAGCATCTAACTTCACTCCCTCCCAAAGCCCCACTAAAAGTGCGGTAAGGGTTTTGTTTTGTTTTTTAAAGGCACAATCCCATGAGGGTAAGGAGAACAGGACAGAAGACAGCAGCACCATAGTTTCCCAAGCCAGTGAATGGCTAGACCAAGGTTAACGGACTACATAGCCCGAAGAAACTGAATCACAAGATGTCAGAGGGAAAGGCAGAAAAGCAGTTTGGTCTGGATGGCCTAATCTTCATTGGGCTCAGGGACAGGAGCTCCAGGTTTTCTCTGGAAGGAGGTGAAGGGGACAGAGGTGGCCAACGTAATGCAGTAGATCCTGGATCCCCTCCCTCACTCTATGTCTGTGGGTATCTGCCTCTCCTTGACCCTGGCAAAGGTCTGGCTTGACCATTTGCTTCTAAATTCCTGCTCTGCCTTCCAGATCCTGCTGCCTGGATCAGCTGAGGACACTCAACTTCACCCCACAGAGGTGTCCTGTGTTCACCTATGCCTAAATGCTGGAGGAACTGGAGGCAGGCTGTGGTGAGCTCAAAAGGAGACACAGAGCAGCCCAATCCCTTCTGCCATATTTTCTGTGTGTCCAGTATCATGCCCATAACTCTGCCAGGAGTCCTGATGGTGGTGGGCTCTATACGTGCCCCAGTCCACCATTGTCTTTGGCCACCAACTTCCCTAAAAGGGGAGCTGGGGGCAGACAGTGGCCAGGACTACCCAGCTTCTCTTCTTTCGGAAGCCTTCAGCTAACAGCAGCACTATGGTTCTTTGCTGCTTACGTATCTACTTCGTGCCCGCTGCTCAGTTCTCCAAAATGAAGGGACTACTTGTTTAACAGTTCATTAAGGAAACTATAGAAAAGCAAGAGAATGATTACATCAGAATCAAGAGAGTGGTCACCTCTGTGGGGAGGAGAGGCTAGGATCACAGAGGCACATTGGGGGTCTACTCAGGGGGTGGCAACATTCTATTTCTCAACCTAACTGGTGGTGACACAGGTTTTCACTTTGTACTTCTTCTTTAAATTGTACATATGGGCCTTGCACACTTTTCTGCACCTATATCTCACAATAAAAGTAAAAGCTATATACAAAGCTTGGTGTCAGTAATGTGACAAATATATTTCTGCATAGGAAAAAATGAAATGTTGTATTCCAACATGTTAACAGTGGTTATTCCTGGCTTATTTGTATATTATATATTTGTGTATTTTATTATCACACGGAGTTTGTGTTTTCTCTATACTTTCTTGCACTTTCCAAGTTTACTATGAAGAACACATATTACTCTTGTAATCAAGAGATCGTAAAATGTATTGGAAAATGACGAGGTCCCCATCTAAAATTGAAACCAATGAGGATCAACACAAAATAGATGGGAGGAGCCATCAGTGGAAATCTATGCAGACAATAAGTACCTAAAGAGATTGGAGAGAAAGAGAGAGAGAGAGAGAGAGAGAGAGATTGGTGACTGTCTAATCTACCTAGGAAGACCTCAAAGCTCATCAAGGGGCTTCAGGTGCATTCCTATATTTGACTCTTAGAAGTCAGGAGAGTTGTTATCTCTGGGAAATGGGAGGGGTACAGAAAAGGCTTCTAAGATATTTAACAATTTTTTAATGTTTATTCATTTTTGAGAGAGAGAGAGAGAGAGAGAGAGAGGCAGAGGCAGAGAGCCAGTGGGGGAAGAGCAGAGGGAAAGGGAGACACAGAATTGGAAGCAGGCTCCAGGTTCTGAGCTGTCAGCACAGAGCCTGATGCAGGGTTTGAACTCACGGACTGCGAGATTATGACCTGAGCCAAAGTCAGATGCTTAATGGACTGAGCCACCCGGGCGCCCCTAAGGTATTTTGATAATGTTTCATTTCTCAACCTGGTTGGTGGGTACATGGGTATTGGTCTTATTTTATATGCTTTATATACTCTTCTGTATGTATCATATGGATTCAAGAAAACCAGGATTAGAAAAATCCAGGAATCCTGTAAACAGAAAATATGGTGCTACGTCAAAGGAACAACTCAAGTTCATAAAAAAATCATCATTGTTTACAAGTTAAGAAAAGTTGCTTTGGAATTTTGACCTTATTTTATTTTCTGTTGTCAATCCCATCTCTCTGGAGATGCTCCAGTCAGACAGGTTTAGGGTGAGGTCAAGGCTGGAAAGACCTAGCACAGCACACTCTTCATGAAATTTAGGGTTGACCTGGTTTCGGCTCCCTGAACCCTGGCAAGAATGCCAATACTCCCGGAGCTCAGGATTCCTTCCCCAGATTTTGTCCACAAGGATGTATAGGTGAACTGCAAATGAACCAATGCTTTCCTGCTACCAATGCTTTCTCATGCCTACCTGTGTGCTCTCCTTCCTTCCCAACCTTTAAGGGGCATCATTCTCTACTTTCTTTTTACTGAAATCCCCATCTTCTGCCGTCTTCTGACCCATTCTGCCTCCATGGGGCTAACACCTCACCCTACTACCCTAGCACTTTTGTAACTGGAGGGGAAATGAGAGATCACCTACTTGAGTCAATATTCCCTGTAGATGGAGAGGTCCATGGTTTGCTCAAGATTGCCAAGCAATGGACAAGCCTTGCTCTGGGAAAACAGCCTTGGTGATCATGGTATCCCTCCTGTCAGGTAAGTACAGTGGTTGCCAAGGGCTGTGCAGAGTGTGTCATGAAGAGTATTGTTTAATGGGGACAGAGTTTCAGTCTTGCAAAATAAAAAGAGTGCTGGAGATGGATGGTGATGATGGCTGCACAATGTGAATGTACTTAATGCCACTGAGCTGTACACTAAAAAATGACCATTTCTATGTCACGTGTACTTTAACCACCATAAAAAATCAGGGAAAAAAAGATTGCTGAGCAAGTTAAGGACAGAGAGTCTGAGAGACCTACAGGGAGCACCTGTCTCTGTTTTTGCAGGGACTCAGTCTCTGGGAGTGGGACCTTGCAACACGACCTTCTGAGAAATACTGCTTACTACCAACTTCCTACCTGGTGGGTGGGCACTCTGGGGCTCATGGTAGGGAAGAGCTTCGCCCCAAGTCAGAGGAGACTAGAACTCAGCACTTGTGATTTCCAATCCATGGTGCCTTCTTGCAACCCCTTTATCCCAAAGGAAGCCACTTTCCCTGGTCTAAATGTCAGGAAAGAAGAAAAGGACAGGAAGAGTATGCAGTGTTGATGCGGGGCCTGGTGGGAACATATCTATATGCGAAGCAGATGGCATGAAGAAGAGAAGAGGTGTCCCATACAGAGTCGACCTCTTTCAACCTCTCTGTGATTCTCAGTGAGAGAAAGAAAAAAGGGTGCCCCACATTGCTGAGTTAAACAGGCAGAACAGTACTGGGAAAGCCCTGCTTTGTACACTGCTGACAGCCGGCACACCCCCACCATAGCCCACATGTTCGAGCCCTGAAAATGGCCTGCAGGCTCAGTGCCTGACTCTGGGGTGGGCTCTCCCAATGCATTTTTGAGGAGAAGAAGTTTTGGAGGCCATGGTGAACACATCCAGAGGCAACTTGGCCAACTGGGCCCTCAGTAGAGCTCCATCTGAGATGCGCATCTGAGATGTTTTGTGAGGCCAAAAAACCCACAAAACAAACAAACAAACGAACAACCACTTCACTGCATCCTGGCTCTGCTGTGTCTCTCTCCCTGACTCTCTGAAATGTTTGCCTTCTTTTTCTTGTCCCAGCAGGGAGAGCCAGGACTCAGTGGCAAGAGCTCTCATTGGGCTAGGCCCTGCCAAAAGCCAAGCCAGCCTGGCCCTCAGCTTCTCCGGGAACAAAGAACAGCCTCATCCTTCTCTTGGCCCCACCGGCCTCCACTTCCCAGCCTTCTGGCCTCTGGCTTCCCCAGGGCTTCTTTACAGACCTCCAGTCCTTGCACAGATGTTCTAGTCATTAGCATATACAAATGGCCACTTAGCCCAGATTACACCAAGGTAACTCAACAGCTTCAGCTCTGAGAGTTGTCACACTCTAGCACAGGAGAGGGGCTCTTCCCCCAGAGAATCTGGAGGACACTTGTATCCACTCAGCAAAAAGCCCATCTATTTGGCTTGGCAGCAGATAATGTGAGAACTAATGGAACCAGGTTAATCCAGTAGCACCAATCAGTAAGGGGAGCAGTGAAGGGTGAGGGAAAGTACCAGAGGGAGAGACAGGAGACCTGGGGTCTAGGCTTAGCTCCTCCTTGTGCTTGGCAGCTGGGTGGCCTCAGGTGGCCTCTCTATGCCTGCTTTTTCATGTGGAAAGTGCGCTTTGCCAGGGGCTATTGTGAGAAGAGGATGGAAGGAAGAGGGGAGATTCCTCAATATGGGCTCAGTGCAGTGCATGGATGTGGAAGGGCTAGTTCCACCTTCTGTCCCCATTCCCACTACTAACTATGAAGAGCTCTGGCCTGGAAGGTAGGTGACTGCAGTTTAGCCTGGGCTTTGCCATTAGCTTTATGAGCTTGAGAAAGTCTCTTGCCTTTTTTGTCTATTGAGATGATCTTTTTGTTGTTGTTGTTCCTTGTTTTACTAACATGGTTCATTACAATGAATGATTTTCATAGGCTGAACCAGCCTTGCATTCCTGGGATGCAGCCCACTTGGTCATGGTGTCTAATCCTTTTCATAAGTTACTGGATTTGTTTTCCTAGGGTTTTGTTGAGAATTTTTGCATGTTTTTTTCCCTAAAGGATACTGGTCTACTTTTTCCCTTTAGGGCCTCACTGTGTCCTCATCTGTAAAATGATGTTGTTGAACTAGACAAACTCTAAGGATTCTTTCAATATTCATGTTCTCTGATTTTAGCATACTCACACAACTAAAAAAATAGTGATTCTTAGGCACTAGACAGACAAAACTAATACTCTTCCTTGTGTAATCAAGAGGCTGAATATTCATTTGTTTATTTCCCAAATAATTTTAGTCCCTTCAGTCTGCCCCACTTCCAAAGCCTGGGAATCTTTTGATGCTTAGGAAAGAAACTAAAGCCAGCCAGATAATTCATTTTAAACTTCTTCCAAATGCACATGGTTGTATTTTCCTAGACCTGGGGTCAAAGGGTGAATTGAACAAACAAGGGGACAGGAGGGAAAACCAAGAATCCAAACACTAAATAAACAAACAATGAAGAAGCACAGTCCACCTACAGACTAATTAAACCAGCCTTGGCCTTGTTCTCCAAAGTAGTCAGTCTCGTTCTACCCCATGAATCTATCCTTGTAGCTATCTGTCTGCCAGGGACTCTGGGAAGGGCCTTCCTAGTCATAGCTACCGAAGGGAGGGATGTGGTGGCTGTGCTAAAGGCTGCTGGCATCTCCAGCCATGGGAGGCATAATTGACTGATAGCCTCCAGAAGCCATCCCTTTGGATCTGTCACCGTATCTGGCCCCAGTCCCTCTCCCAGCCATTGACTGAACATAGCAGGTATACTACTAATGCAGGCCCACTCCTGTGAGGTACGGGACTCTTCCAACAGCAACTTTGGCTCGAGGACTCTCCACTGGCCTTGCTGAACCTTTCCTGGAGCTGCACTGCAGTCTAACATTGTTCTTTTTTTATGTTTATTCATTTTTGAGAGAGAGAGAGAGAGAGAGAGAGCAGAGGAAGGGCAGAGAGAGAGACAGAGGATCTGAATCAGGCTCCATGCTGACAGCAGAGAGCCCCATGTGGGGCTCAAACTCACAAACTTCGAGATCATGACCTGAGATGAAGTCAGATGCTTGAATGACTGAGCCACTCAGGTGCCCCTGCAGTCTAAGATTGTTCTTACCCAATCCCCCTCTGTCTCCCGATCATCATGGACCACCTGCACTGTGGGCTGAGGCTCTCCCCACCTTCTCTTGCTTCCTTTGCCTTTAGCATTCATAGGCTTCCCTTACCTCATACATTTCTTATATGTCTAACTCCATACAGGTGTCTGCCTTTCAGCAGACCTGAACAGACACAAAGGAGCACTTGGCTAGTTAGCTCTTCTTGCTTTCCAAAAATATAGAGGAAACCCTTTTTTCTCACCCCCTGCCCCGCCACTCCCCACACTGCCCGTGAAGCACCACGGTGAGCAGTGAGCAACATGAGAAGCACTCTCCTGCCTCTTCCCTTAAGCACTTGGCTCACAGCTCAGAGATTTCATTTCTGTCTGAGTTTTATTGGAATTTCTGTAATTTCCTGGGCCAGATATCTTTTTCTGTCATCTTCCTGCCTTACCCTAGTCATGAACTGGGCAATGCGAGTTGTGGGGAAACCCTGGACAAGTCCAGCAGCTCTCAGCAAACGCAGTACGACTGGCCTGCAGAGTAAGTTGTGATATCTACCATACTGCTCTCTCGACCTCATCAAAGCTTTGCAACCCAGTAAATGGGTGGATTATGGGGCTGTTTTGCAGGAATAAGGGCTAGCTCTGGGAACTATAAAGGCAAACATATACATAACCTACCATTAAGGCTGGGCGAACAGACATCCTTTTTGATGTGTGGACATCCAATGAGAATGGGTCCAGCAGTTACACTGAACTTAGGCACAGTCTTCAACGTCAACATCTGCAGGATATACTTCTAGTTAGTTTGTGGACTTGAATAATTGGCCTTCTCCAAATAAATTATTTTAAGGGTTTGGTTTGATTTAATTATAAAATTCTATTTAATAGCAGAGGGTTGATTACAGCAATGGTAATAAACTATCAAGAATGTATGAAGTTCATATCCCATTCCAAGATTTGAAGCCACCTGCCTGCTTCAAGATGTAGAATTTATTTATTTACCTACTTATTTATTGAAGTTGATTTATTTATTTTGAGGGGAGGAGGGGCAGAGAGAGAGGCAGAGAATCCCAAGTAGGCTCCGCACTGTCAGCACAGAGCCTGATGCAGGGCTCGATGTCATGAACCATGAGATCATGAGTTGAAACCAAGAGTCAGATGCTCAACCAACTGACCCACCCAGGTGCCCCAAGATGCAGAATTTATGAACTCAGAGTCTGCGTCAGAAGTCAGGGACTCCAGCTATTACTCAGAGCCAGTCATTTCATGGCCTTGTGGAACTCCCACTGCCCCAGTGGGCAAGTGCAGGGTTCACCCAGATCAGCTCTCTGTGTCCTGCTGCCTGGGGCATCCTGTGAGCCGAGGGGCCTCTACTGCCTTCCCCCAACTGCCTATCTCCAAACTGTATGGGTGTGGGATAAGAGGGAGCTGGGTGCTCAAGAGGCTGCTACCTATGGTGAGGAGCCCCAGGGTACCTGGTAGGTAGGGAGATACCCAGGGTCCCTGAGGCACCAGGCTGCCAGAGAGAGGGGGAGGGGGCTACAAAAGAGTTGGCTGCAGTTGCCAGGGACACTAGGGTTCTCTATGTGTTTGTTTCTTCTGAGGACTTGACTGTTGTGTTCCTTTGGAGCATCTGTCATCGTACACTGTAGAATGCAGAGTGTAGATTGTTCCATAGTTCTCCACTGTAATAAAATACTGCAGCTCAAATCTGCTCATTCTGCCTTTTATAACATTCACATAACACATATTTACTGAGCACCCGCCACGATCTAGGCCCTCTGCTGTGACAGCATTGGTGGACAAGACAAATGTGCTTCTTGCCCTTTTACAGCTGGCACATTTGTATTATGGAGAAGCACTTAGATGAGGGTCGGTAGTACAGATTGATTAAGTGCTGCACGGGAGCACTGCAGAGTGCTAGAGAACAGGAGAACCCAATCCAGTCTGGGGAAGGGTTGGTTAGAGCAGGCTTCATGGCAAAACTGAGCTTTAAGCTGTGGCCTGAAGAACGATGGCATGTTAGCCAGGTGAGAGGCCCTGGGCAGGAAATTGGGAAAGTTCTCAAACCAACTTTATCTATCATAGCTGCACCCAGTGCCACTCCTCTTCCAAGACCTGACTAATACCTAGGTTATGGATATTTGGGGGAATGCTTACAAAATGAGGCCTAAGGATACGGGTTCTCCCTGGATAAAGGGCTACTTCCAGGAGTTGCACGGTCACCCCAAAGAGCCACCTTCACATTTCTGTTCCTAACTTATTAAATGCCAGAACTTCGTTAACCTTCTTAAAGCCCTAAGGTGTTCCGGAACGTGAGGGTGGTGCATCACCTGCAGTTTCTAGATTGGAACCGAATCCTCTTGGGGAGGGAGTAAATGGGCTTTCTGTAGGGGTGAGCATCTGGGAGGCATACGCTTGGGAAGGAAAGAGCAGATGGACGTCGATGGATGAAGACGCCGATTGTCACAATATAGTTGGCCGCTTGGCCAACATCTAGTTTTCCTTCCCTTGGCACCTTCCCCAGTTTCCGCTCAGGCAGCCTCGCCTGTCCCATGCTGCCTATACACTTTGGGGAAACCTGGCTCCACTCAGGGTTCTAGAGGTGGGGCACTTAGCTCAGCTCACAGGAAACAACGCAGTAGGCGTGCAATCGGTTCAGGCCATGAGGCCCCGAATTCCCAGGGGTTTCTGGGAAAGAAGCCTCCTTGTTTACCTGACAGAGCTTCTAGAAGAAACTTTCTCTCCTGCTTCTCTGCCTGAGGGAAAAGGAAGTTTGTAGCCCCTGGAGCTGCTGGCAGCCATGGGTGCCCACAAGGGGGAGCCAGCTTTAGGATGACGGTTGAGCTGTTGATTCAAACCACCGCTGCAGTCCCCAACTGCTGGACTTCCGCTTATAGGACTCAGTCCGTTCCTTTTATTAGCTGAGCCAGTGTAAGCTGGTTTTCCTGTTATTTGTGACTCAATACACCCTAACTGGTAAGGATTATAGCCTGGGCTCCTAGGCCTCTGAGGTCATGAAGTCTACATTGTACCTCCAGACTCACGTTGGAGAACATTGCATTTCTAATGATGAAGCGCAGAGCCTGTTGGACCCTGTTCAGCCTCCAGTCATGCTCCTTTATCCCCGGACTGGTTTAAAAAGAAATCTACCACACGTGAACCACCTGCACCACCTCCTCCAGCAAACATATCTAGTGCAGATCAACTACGGCAAGCTTGGGCTCTTCATTCAGATCTCAAGTGCAGTAGTCAAGCTCTTAAATAGTCTATTTTGCATTAGTTGAGTGCATACACATTTTAGAAGCAATCGCGTAGCTTAACAACATTAAGGATTTCTAGTTCATATTCAATTCCGATGCAAACCTGAATATGTACTTTGTGGCTTTCTGTGAAGAAAATAATTGAGGACCCAAACTGGAATTCATCTATAGAAAATAGGCAGCGCTAGCTCCTAAAAGCAATTATTGGCATTGAGCTCCTGAATTTTTAAATCCCTTCAAAAGTCCAAGAACATACCAGAAAGTAGAGATTTCAGAGGTAATAACTGTAAACAAAAAAATTAAAAGCCCGTTAAGAGGTGTTGCCAAGTCGGATGCTGATGGCTCTAGAAACAATTATGAGGGTTCATTCTCTTTCTCAATCCCTAGTCCAATATTGTATTGCAAACTTTATTTACCAGGAGGGTGGGAAATAGACAAGTCAAGCGCAAGTTTACAGAGAAACACTTCGCCTTCACGAACCTCTTCTGCAACAGGGGAGTATATAGATTAGAGTTTGGTTGGACAATGAGATCAGGCAGGGCGGACAGGGTATGTGGTCACCCACCACTGCAAGTGACATTCAGGGGGGCAGGAACAACGCGTGAACCTCTCTGTGGCCTCTGCGCAGGGCTGATGCCTCTGGAGCATTTGGGTTGGTGGAATAGTGCCTTCTCTCCCCAGAGGGCATTACTCCAACGCTTTGTGCTCCTTTCAGAGGTAAGCCATGAAGACAGGGGCGAAGGACTGGGAGGGGTGTGTGTGTGTGGAGGGGGGAGACTCCATAAGAACATCACAGTTGTCTTCAATTCTCCCAAGGACCCTGAAGTCAGGAGACCTTTCTAGAGGGCAGTGAGAACGCATCTCCTTGTAATGTAATTATTCTGCCAAAGAAGACACTTCCAAATGAAAAGTTAACAAATCAAAGAAACAAACAAGACAGCTGTCAAAATGACAAAAACACACAAATAAGAACAAAACCCTCAGGACGTCGTTTCCGCAAAGGGTGTAAAAATCTGTGCTCATGAACTGGTAAAAAACAAAAACAAAAACAAAAACCTGACTGAAATGTATTGGTTTGTCAGGAATATTGGTGCCACCCCAGAGTGGCATGAATGAATCTTAAGTGGAAAAGAAGCAATGGAAAGAGTGGCCTGAATTTCTAAGCCAGCAATTTTTTTGGGGGGTGGGGTGCAGTTCTTACGTGCTGCTGTCACTGTGCTACCTGCAGCGGCCCCCAGAGGTCCCGTTTCGGCCTTCCACCAGCACCACCACTGCCACAGAACAGCCGGTGCCAACTGCCACCTGAGGTACTAGACTGTGGGTCTGTCAGAGGTGGAAGAAACCCTGCGCTCTCAGATCCCACATTTGGGGAGTGCCAGGCACTGTTTGCCCAGTGCTGCAGGAGGACACGGGCCCCAGCTGGAGCAGAAAAAAGTGTCACGAGCAGGGGGTGGTGGCACAACATGAGAGCCCAAGTTCATCGGCCTCCTAGGCCTTGAAGTTTGGGACTTCTGACCGATAATGACTCAGAAACACTCAAAAATCGTCTCAGGAGCTTAATTCTGCAACACCACTTTATCCCTTCCTGCCAGCTCCCATTCATTCCCCCAAAGGGTCCTCCAGCTCACCGCGACCGAGCCAGAGAAGACTTCTTCCTTTTTGTCATCAAGTGGCAGCACAGACAAGACACAAGTGACTCTGATTAAACAGTGGACACCACCAAGCCCTGAAATGTCGAAATCAGTGGTCTTGGGAACCGGGGTGTGAGTAACCAGGTGTGTCGACTTTTCAAACGTCAGTTGGCATTGGTCAGAGGCTCTCACTCCCTACATTGTGTGCCAGTGTCAGGCCTTATGCGCTGGTTCTTGTGTGGTTGAGATCCTTCACTTTTTCCAGAACTCTACCCCAGGGCCTAGCACTTGCTCCAGAGGGATACTTTGCACAGAAAGCCAGTCACAGACAGTGAGTGCCTAGCATCATTCTGTTGGCTCTTGTATTAATCAGCAAACTGTGAGTCATCGCAGCGTTTCCAGACCCGCAGCTGCACCAGAGAACCAATGAAGCAAGTGGGGTTTCTTATCCCATTCAGAAGCAGAGACAATGTCCCTTCCTGTCTATAATCGCTTCTCTGTTCTCCGACCTGCGTGTTGTCCTGTCTCCAAAATGTCCAGAGAAGGACAGAAATTGTGTTCAATTTACCAGGAGAGTTATTTCTCCATGGTGGCTGTGCCCGAGAAGTCTATCCCATGTGTTTGACATGCATGCATCTTGCTAGGACATCCAGCAAACGCAGCTGGCTCCCCGAGACGATGCGCATACCCATATCCATACCGCTGCTCCCTATGACAGAAAGTGGGCAGTGCACCTTGCTGCCACCTGTGCGTTGTCTGCTAATTCTATTTGCAAATAAAATATTGCTTTTGATTGAGAGGAATAGCAAGTGTTTTAAAACTTAAGGTTTTTGGGGCGCCTGGGTGGCTCAGGTTAAGCATCCGACTTCGGCTCAGGTCATGATCTCGTGGTTAGTGAGTTGGAGCCCCACATCGGGCCCTGTGCTGACAACTTAGAGCCTGGAGCCTGCCTTGGATTCTGTGTTTTCCTCCGTCTCTGCACCACCCCTGCTTGCACTCTGTCTCTCAAAAATGAATAAATGTTAAAACTTAAGGTTTTCTTTTTTATCGTGGTAAAATTTGCCATCTTAACCATTTTAAGCACACAGCTCTGTGGCATTAGGTACGCTCACAGTACTGTGCAGCCATCCCCGCCATCCATCTCCAGAACTTTCTCATCATCCCAAACTGGAACTCCATCCCCATTAAACACTGACTTCTCCTTTTCTCTCCCCCAGGCACCCACCAGTCTGCTTTCTGTCTCTAAAAATCTGCCTACTCTTGGTGCCTCATAGAAGTGGCACTGCACAGCATTTGTCCTTATGTGTCTGGCTTCTTTCACTCAGAATAATGGTTGCAAGGCTCATTCATGTAGTAGCACATGTCCGAATTCTCTTCCTTTTTAAGACTAAATAATAATCCATAATATGGGCATATGGATTTGTTTTTCCATTCACCAGTTGATGGGCATTTGTGTTATTTCCACCTTGTGGCTACTATAAATAGTGCTGCTATGCACATTGGTGAACACATATCTGTTCAAGACCCCGCTTTCAATTCTTTGGGGTCTATACCTAGAAGTGGAATTGTTGGGTCAAATGGTGATTCTATGTTTAAAGTTTTAGGAACTGCCATCACGTTTTCCACAGTGGCTGCACCACTTTGCATTTCTACTGATAGTGCATATGATTTCCAATTTCTCCACGTCCTTGCCAATGCTTGCTATTTTCTCTTTTGTTTTGTTTTAAATAATAGCCACTCTAATAGGTGTCAACATTTTGTCTGTTTACATTTTCCACAGCTTGTTTCTGAAAGTGTTGCCTGATAGAGGGAAAGGGTCATGGAACTATTCCCACTTATCTGCACTCAGGGGTGGTTGGGGGCCTCCCACACCTTTCAAAGCTTTGTCACACGGAAAGAAATGATCATTGGTCAAAATTGTAAGTGAGGAGTCTACCTTCGTCTGCTGGCCTATGGAGTCGGCTGCTTTGGCAAACTCTCTTCTGGTGCCACCCGGCCATGGGCCTGCAAAAAAGAGTCTACGTCCCCACCACTATGCTCACGTTCTCTTCTCAAACATGGAGGATGGCCGAACGCAGCAGCATGCTACAGGGGGAAAAGCCGGGTGGAACCTGTGCCGGCAGCTTCAAACCTGAAGTCCGCCAAAGCAAAGCAAGACTTGGAATACTTTCTGCTGAAACAGGGCTACACATGTGTCAGGCCTTCAGGGCCACATTTAGGCCAACACTATATGATACTTTCCTAAAGTGCCCACTTCCCTTTTTCCTGCATACCTAGTTCCAACTCGCGACAGCCTCACTTGTTTCGATGGGAAGAACAACAACCAGACGGAGTAACGTGGAGAAAGCATCATTTGTCACCGTGGGCAAAATTAACGAGACCAAAGAGAAACCCAAACTTTTTCAATCCCATAGGAAAAAGCAGAATCTTTTTCTTTGAGGGGGAGGGATGGGAAGGGTTTTGCTTTAACCATAAAGTATTCTACCATCTGCTGCCCCCTTCAAGCTCACCAGTAGCCAGGCCAGAGCACACAGATCTTCGAATTTGTCAACCCCCAAGGGACAGAAGAGGCTAAGAGTACAAATGGACTCAGGAGAGGTTTCCTAAATCTGTGCTATGCGGGCCCTCAATGGTGGCTGGGGGTGGGGGGGATGTGGGAGGGAGGCGGAGGAATGCAGCAACATGGCGGGCTCTAGGTATCAGGGCCACAGCTGAATGGTGCAGGCCCCCCGTGACTTTCCAGCCTCCCTAGACAGTTTTTACGTCTTATAATTTTTCATGTGGGGTCCATTGAAAGGTGCTCACCACACAAATTTATGTCTTCTTCTGCTCTTTGCAAACCTTCTTTTGCTTTACAGTGACAAATAGGTTTTGCTACACTTCGTTTTAAACGCCTCATTTTCAATACCCTGGCTTCAGCGAAGTTCACGGTTTCTCGTCAAGTATGTGAAGGCAAGAAGAACGAACAAACAAAAAACCCAAACAAATGTGACACAGGAGGTTTCTGAAACTGGTGGCCTTCTCGGCCTTCACAAGTCAATCACTAAGCAACTACAAAATTATACCTATCGATCTCTATGATTGAGGCATCTGTACTGGGGGGGGTTTGCGCATCCCCACGATTTGGCTGTGGACCTCACTGAGTGATGGGTTGTGACTCCAGGTGCAAAGCAACGTACCCCTGCCTCACTGCAACATGCCACCTCGTTCTTCAACTTCCAACAGAAAAAAAAAGTTGACGTTTAAAAGGTTAGCACTTGACAAGCAGCACATTTTGAATTTCCACTTTTTAAAAAAGAGCCGTCGCTTTGAGGTGGAGGGTCATTAATGATTCTCAGAAACCGGAAAAGAAACAGAAAGAAAAACCTGAGTCTTGGTAATATTAGTACCAAGTTCTGAGACTGCATTTCCCAAATTCAACACCCTTTGGAGTTTCGTTTCCTGGCAATTCAGAGTGGTTAAAACAAAACTTGGTCAACACGGAGGAACTAGCCCCTACATTTTCAAAAATGTATGTTACACTGTGTCTAATTATATTTCCTCCCAAAGCAGCTAAAAAAAGGTTTCCCCAAACGAAATAGCATGTTGCGGCCCAATTTAGGAAGAAAGGAAAAAGTAAGCCGTTACGTACAATCACTCTCACATACAAAATGAAGACGCTTATTCAGGAAAATGCTGCCCCATCTGGCAGAGAAGATATGTGCTGAGCTGGCCCCTGGCTCTAGTGCACTGGGAACCTGACTCACCTGCCCCGTCCTCCCCAGGGTGCTTAGAGCTTCCCCAGAGGCCTCCACTCTCGCATTTCAGCAGGAGTAACCTTTGAAATGAAGCTGTGATGCTTCGTGCCAGAATTAGTAAAAGACAAACGCAAAGAAACTTTTCTCATAATAGGGGAGCAGTGCTGCTCTCCCCCAACCCTTACCCTCAAGACAAGAGAATAATGAAGGGGAGCAGCGAAAGGACTCAAGAGCCCAAGGTCACAGGCCACCCCCGACCCCGACAATATGTGCTGTGTCTGATTCCAGGGAGATCAAGTATGCCAGGCCAGAGAACGGCCACCTGGTTTTAAACGCTAACAGACAATTTGAGACTAGAAGAAGGCTCATGTCACCATCTCTCCTGACTCTCTCTTGTTTTTAAATTAAAATGGTTTTTAATTTTAAAGTTTTTTAATTCAAGTATCATTAACATACAGTGTTATATTAGTCTTAAGAGGACACTTATTGTGATGAGCACGGAGTTAATGTATAGAATTGTTGAATCATTACATGGTACATCTCTGAATCTTTCTCTAGTGAAAAATGGAGCCGATGTGACTTTGACAAGAATAGACAATTCTCTTGGTGTAGCCTGCTTTTATCATTTTGTTTTCCATGAGAGGTCATGGTGCAAATACAAAGATTTTAATTTGCAGTGCTAACTGAGACAGCAGTAATTAAAGGTTCTGCTCTACTGAGCAGGTGAGTACAGCCCTGGAAATTCAAACCAAAAGGAATCTTGAGTTTCTGCAAAGGTTCTTGTGGGAGGCTTTGGGAGCGGAGTGAGTGGTGGAGGGGAGGGGGGAGGAGAGCGGAGGAGGCATCCCTGAAGGTTCAGCATGGGTGCTCTGAGCACCGCCATCATCCATCTGGGGCCCTTAGCAAGCCTCCCCATCCCCCAATGCCAATGACTAAGTGGAAGCAGCGGTCCTGGACCTCACTCTCCCTGGCTCTCTGCTCTCCCACTCTCCCGCTCTCACTCTCTGCTCTCCCTGCTGTTTGCTCTCTCTGCCTGTCAGCCACAGTCCTGGGGTTGGCCCATTTGTTACTCAGCATTCACTCACTGCACCACCCCCCCGCCCAAGGCCCCTAGCACTTCATTTTTTAGAAACTTATTTATTTAAATTCAAGTTAGTTAACATACAGTGTAATATTGGTTTCAGGAGTAGAACCCAGTGATTCATCTCTGACATGTGACACCCAGTGCTCATCCCAACAAGTGCCCTCCTCAATGGCCATCCCCCATTTAGCCCATCCCCCGCCCCGTCCCTTCTAGCTCATAGCACTTCTTCGGTCTGCACTGGGAGGGAGGAGCAGCCAACGTTCCCCCCTTCTCCCTGGCCAGGAGTGCTCAGAAAGCTATGGCCTGACTCAGCCGCTCTGCTCCTTTCTGGTGTCACCGACCAGTGTTGTCCACCACTTGGCTTCTCTTCAGCCACCTCGCAAATGTCCTCCCTGACTAATCCCCCCCAACCCCCCCCCAAGAGCTGGTGAGGAACCTGGACACTGAGGCAGTCTAACCCATTCCACTGGGTTACTTACTGGTGTTCTAAGTTTCAGGAACTTTCCGGATGTAGTGGCAGCTAACATGTATGGAGCGTTGTTGTGAGCCAGGCCCTATGCCAAGCACTTTTACCTCACTTCATTTAATCCTCCCAGTGACCCCCTTAGATAGGTATACTAGTATCTCCATTTTATAGATGGGGAGACTGAGGCCCGGAGAGGGAAAATAGCTTGCCAAACTAAAAAGTAGCAGAGCCGAGATTTGGACCCAAGTGTTCCAAAGCCTGGGCTCTCTTGAACCTGGTCTCAAGCCCAGTCCTGGGGCCTACACCCTGCCAAGGCCCTGGGGTCCCCTCCCCTGTGCTGTCTCCATCAGGCCCTGGGCAGTGGGAGTGCTGCACTTTAGAGGGCTCCGTTTGCCAAGGCCAAGAGGGACCTATGGCTGAGGGCAGTGAGAGGGCTTCCCCAAGGCCCCACTTTGGACCAAGCTGCCCAGATCCTCATTGCAGGCCCAGCCCCTCGAGGAGGGAAGATGGCGAGTTCTCTCAATTTGCCCACTGTCTCCGCAATTGCTGGGTGCTCATCGCTGCCTCAGCTAAGCGGATGGGAGGCTTATCACTAAAGGTAGAAAGTGTAGCAAACCCAGGAGGGGCCTCAACCAGCCTCCCTCCAGTCGGGCTGGACTCCCCTCGTACCCTTCTCAAAATCTGTCCAAACAATATCATGTGCCTCTTTGGTCTGTTTCTCCACAGCTGCCCCCTTCCCCTGTGCCTCAGCCTGCCTCAAGGATCAGATTTCAGGCCTTTTTGTTCTTATTCCAACTGGCCGCCATCCACATCCCTCTTCCCCAGGATGCTGCGCTCCCAGCTCTCCAAGCCATGTGCACCGAGGGCCCTCGAGCTGGGCCGCCTCCCGCCGCCCCCATCTCCTCAATGGACCTGTGTTCGTCTCTGAGCAAATGGAAGTTCCATTCACCCATGGTTGGTGGTAAAATTGAAGTTCTAACACTGATTTTTGCATGTATCTCCAATAAGTCTTCAGGGAGAAGGAGACCTAAATTACGGAAACAAAATTCATCTTGATTAAAAATGGAGAGACGTCACCCAGCCTTGGGAGTAGGGTGGGGAATACAGTGAGGAGATCTGGGGTCATTAAAATCCGACACAGAAGGGCTGGATGCCCCAATTCCAAAAAGTCACTCCCTTAGTAATTCCAAGCCCACATCCCTTAGCTGTAATTTCAAACCCCAAAAGCTCTGAAAGCCTATTTTATTTTGGTAAGTTGGGCATCAAAATTTATTTGGGGACAAAATTGATGTGGACTTAAATATTTGTATTTCTCTGCAAAAGTAATGAAATGCTGCCCCAGGTTCTATCGGAGGCTTGTGTGATATTTGGTATATGCACCACATGATCTTTCTATAGTCCCAAATGTCCTCAATTTGGAAACGCACCTGTCCTCAGAGGTGGTGGATCCCAGCCCAGCACGTACTGTGTGCCAGGCAGGGCTCTGGGCAATTTCAGCTTAGCGCTTCCTTTGTCTTCCAATGTCCTAAGGCTCAGAGCGACTAAATGACATTGCTCCCCACCTAGAGCTCAGTCAGTATCAGTGCCTAGACTTGAACCCCAGTGCCCTCGCTTCAGCTGCCATGCTAAACTGCCACCCTGGAGCCAGATGGCATTTGCCTTTTACCTTCAGTGCAAGCAAATGGTCCACTGAAATTGGGTCGTTTACCTAACTGGTCAAGAGAAATTCTCAGAGCTGAGAAATATGAGCTCCTGTAGATGACTGGACGTGGTTTTTCTGCTTACTCAAGAGTTGGTTTCTCACTTTTCATTTAGAAAGTACTCTTTTCAGAAACCAAAATCTGGATTCAAATGAAGGCCCAGTGCCTCTGTGGTAACCACGATCACATCTGGAAGTGCAACAAGGTAGTCTGTGTCACCACGTAGTAGGTGAAGAGTATTTTCTGAGGCTCAGTCTGGCCATCAGTGAAATTCGACCAGCTGGCCCTGCTGGAAGGAAGAAGCTTGTGCTCTTTTCTCTCCCCTGGAAGGGTGAGCAGGGCTGAGTTCTCAGGCCTCAGAGCAAATGCAAAAGGCCATGAGAAGGCATGGTGAGCTGTTGATGTGCTCAGCCTGGATGTCTACTCTGTGTTTTGGCTAGAAGAGTGCCATGGACAGAACCGGGAGCCAGGAGAGGGGTAGTGAGAAGGAGATCCCTGCCTGCCAGGCAAAGATGACCTTTTCCTTTTCCTTTTCCTTTTTTTTTCGTAGGAAGTGTATTCTGGTTTTTTTTTTTAATTAAAAATTTGTTTAATGTTTATTTATTTTTTGAGGGACAGAGCACAAGTGGGGGAAGAGCAGAGAGACAGAGGAAGACACAGAATCTGAAGCAGGCTCCAGGCTCTGAGCTGTCAGCACAGAGCCTGACATGGGCCTTGAACTCACGAACTGCAAGATCATGACCTGAGCCGAAGTCGGACACTCAACCGACTGAGCCCCCCAGGCGCCCCTGTTTTTTTTTTTAAGTTGATTCATTTGTGTGTGTGTGTGTGTGTGTGAGAGAGAGAGAGAGAGAGAGAGAGATAGAGAAAGCATGAGGACAAGTTGGGGAGGGGCAGAGAGACAAGGAGACAGAATCCCACACCGTCGGCGCAAAGCCTGATGCAGGGCTGGAACTCATGAACCTTGAGATCATGACCTGAGCCGAAACCAAGAGACCGACGCTTAACCGACTGAGCCACCCAGGTGACCCCCGCCTTTTCCCTTTTCCACCAGGCCTGGAGTTGTGTCAGTGGGGCAGAGCCTGGGACAGGGAGAACCCGCGAGGCTGTAGGCTGTCAATCTTGTGGTAGGCAGGGGGTCTGGAGAGAGCACTGCTCACATTTTGTCCTGACACATCTCAGCCCCCACCAAATGGATCTGGAGGCTCAAGGCCAGGAGTTAGTCATAGTGATAGCAAACCTTCCTTGGCAGGTACTTTGTGCTGGTAGGCCTTGTTCAAAATGCTTTAGACGTATTAATGCATTGAATCCTCAATCAACATGTCATAACCTATTGCCCATTTTGTAGAAGAGGCAACAGTTTGGAGGTTACAGCAGGATCAGAAGGCTCTGGAAGCAGTGCCCCATGCATGGGTTTACAAGTATGGGCTCTGTAGCCAGACTCCCTTCTCTGGCCCTAACTTCCTGTGTGACTGGGCAATTCTAGTCACTTCTTTGTGCCTCAGTCTTTTTGGCTTTAAAGGGAATGATAACGGCCTCTATCTCTGATGACTAAAATGAGAAAAAGGCAGGTGAAGAGCTGAGTTGTATGCCTGGCCCGTGGGCACTGGCCAGCACTGGCAGCGAAGGCAGCTCTTGGCAGCAACAGCCTCCCATCCAGGGAGCCCAGGCTCCCCCCTCTGCTGGTGGCGGTCACCTGAGCCCTTCCTAGCCTCAGGGAGCTTGGCTGCTGGTCTTTCCCCGGAGCACTTTCTCCAGCTCACCTAGGTAATCAGTTGGGTGTGATTTTAATGACACAGGTCATTAAGGATTCTCCCTCTGAGCCAGCTGATTGGGTTCTGAGGCCACATGGGCTACAAATGTACCCCACTGAAGAAAAACCCCAAACGGCTCACAGTGTTAGATGGTGATTGGTCTCCAGGCTGAGGACCTTGCCTGCTAGGGGGAGACTTCCAGCTCCACGAAGGCAGATGGCGGTAAGCCCGCCGCAGACTCAAACCCAAGTGCTCCCGAACTGCACATGAGGGCCTGTGGCTCGCCCTGGCCGCACCCACGGATGCTCTGTTTGCCGCACAAGTCCATCAGAGGACCAGTTCCCTGGTGTGGAGCTCTCTGCTTGCTTATGCTTCATGAGGCATGGAGGAAAAAGACTTGGTTTCTCTCCTCCGGGGGCTGCCCCAGTCACACTCATCCAGGGCCCTCAGAAAAGAGGTCAACCCTGACAGGTGCTTCCCTTGGGCCAGGTCGCCGGCCAAGCTCTCTTCCTTGGCTGTTTTAGAGAAGAGAGAGGCAGAGTGGGAGACAGAAGTACCAAGGCTGGTCCTGGAGGGGATGGTTCCTGAGCCTTAGGAGCTGTGGGGGTGGGGCAGGAGAAAGAAGGTGAGAAGGCACTGCCAGGCACAGGGGATGGTAGGAATAAAGCCGACTGCCAGCACTTCGAATGATAGAAGCAAAGTGCCAGACAGGGCCTGATGTGCACAGAGTCCAAGGAGATGGATGGAGCCAGGTTATGGGCCCCCGGAAACTTCTGGCCAAATGTGAAACATGATCAGGTCTCTGTTATGTCAGGTCTCTTGAAGGTAATGTTTTGAGTGATGGCTGGTTTATTGGGGAAAACCAACTTAAGAGTCAACTCTGAGTCCAGGCAAAGAATCAAGAGGACTTGAACTTGGGCAAGGCTGAGAGCAATGGAAAGGAGGGACCAAGATAGAAAGTGCTCTGGGTAGGCAGAAAGTGCTCTGGGTAGGCAGATATCTGACATGGTCCCCAGTGACCCCTGCCTCTTGGTATTCACACCTTCATGCTTGTGTCCAATGAACAGAATACAACAGAAGTGATGGGACATCACTTTCAAGACTATGTTCTAAAGACTGTAACCTCTGACCTGCTGGCAATCCCTCTGCCTGTCTTGCTGGCACATTCTGTCTTGCTTAGTCAGACGAAGCCGGCTGCCATGCTGTGAGATGCTCTATGAAGAGGCCCACGTGGCAAGGAACTAAGAGAGGCCTCTAACCAACAGCTCATGAGGAATGAGGCCTCAGTCCAAACACCTGCAAGGAACTGCTTCCAGCCAACCACCTCAGGAGTGAGCTTGGAAGCAAAAACCTTCCTGGTTGAGCTGGAGATGATGATAACCTTACAAGTGACTCAAGGCCAGAAGACCCAGCTAGGTGATGCCAAGACTCCTGGCCCATAGAAACCGTGAGGTAATACACTTGTGTTGTCTCAAGCAGAGGTCTTGGAGTCATTTGTTACACAGCAATAGATAACCAATGAGGGCAGGGGTCAGAGCAATGACATGGGGAAACTGTGATCAACACCCCTGGGCGGGCATCAGCTGAGCTCAGTGATTGATCATATTGTAGATGAGGGAGGGGGAGAAGTCACAGTGATTCTGAGAAGAGCACAGGCTCTGGACTAACACTTCCTGGTTCCCAGTTCCTGCTCTGTCCCCTGGCTATGTGACTCCGGGCAAGTCATTTCAACTCTCCGAGCCTCAGTTTCTTTGTAGAATGGAGATGGTAAGAGTAACTACTTTATTCGCATCTGTCCTTTTCATTTAGGGCCTGCCTCAGTGTCCAAGCCAGCACAGTGGTGAAGGGCACACTGGGGCTGCTCAGCAGAAGTTTGCTGTGGCACTTCTGGAAGGCTCAGCGTGCAGCCATATGCCAGCAGGGTAGGATTTACATGCCTTGGTGCAATTTCCTTGCGTCCTACAAAGGCTTCACTAGTCCTGTGTGAGGGAACACGCTACCTGGCCCGGTGCAGGGGAAGGCAGTTCTAGGCGATTCTGACTCATCTCCCCTGGTTCCTTCCCCTAACAGCACCTTCTGGGTGCACTTTTCCTCCCAGGGAAGTTAAGTGACTTGCACAGGAGCTAAAACCATAACCTCGGCCTCATGAACACTGCACCTCGACCACACAGAACTAGCTGCCTTCAATAGACTTCTCCAGAGTCAAGTCCAGTCTCAGAGAGGACTACGGCCAGATTTGCCTCCAGAGCCAAGTATCAATAGCATGAGACACGGTTCCTATGTCCAAAACAAAGGAACGCAACTGGACGCGAGACCGTCTTACCTGTCTGGGCAGAGAAGGCATGGAGTCCGGGGCCACTGGCCGCTGAAAGCGTGGGGGCGGCTGCTGCATCATTTGCTGCAGGAGGAGAGAGGAGTGGTCAGGCTGCTGCTGCAGCTGCAAGGTGGCAGTGGCGGTGGAGGAGGCGGTGGCAGAAGAGGCCGGGGTCGGCGTCGGCTGCTGCAGGTAGTGGAGCAGGGACGGCTGCCTCGAGGTGGCGGGCATGGAGGGCATCTTCTGGGGGCCCGGCTCAGAAACGAAATGTGACAGGGGCTTGGTGTTGCCAAAAGTGAACGGCTCCGGGGCTCCCGGGCTGGGGCTGGCCAGCCCCTGCTGCATGATCACGCTCAGGGTTTTGGGTGGGTTGGTGGCCATGGGCTTGAAGATGGTGTTTGCCGGCTGCTGCGAAGGCGGCTGCTGCTGCTGACTTAGCGGATTGCCGGAAGGGGTGAGGCTCCGGATCAGGGAGCACTGCGGAGTGAAGGACTGCTGCGGCAAGCCTGGGCTGGAGAGCTTCTCAGGGCGGTAGGGCGGGGATGGCCCCGGGTTGCTGGCGGGCAAAGCAGACATCAGGTGTCCCTGAGGACTTTTGATACTAGAGGACACCAGGTTGGCAAGGAGGGAGCTCTGTGGGCTGTACTGCGGCTGCTGATTGAGAGCCGGGCTGGGGAGCTTCTCGGGAGTGTAGAGCACGGGGGGCCCCAGGGCGGCACTGCTGCCGGATGCCATGCTGGCCAGTAAGGCGTTGGGGGAGCCTTGGAAAGTGCTCCCGGGCAGGTTGCCGGACGCCATACAGGACACCATGAGGCTCTGAGGGCTGAATGGCGGTGGCGGCGGGTGTGGCGACGGCACCGGGCGGTAAGACGGGGAGAGGCCTGGAGGAGGCAGGCCAGACCAACTGGGGTTGGGCCCTGGCTGCCTCGTAGCAGACCCCTGCTTGCTGGCTGCCAGCACCTTCAGCTGGTGGGCGTGATGCCACTGAGGCACTGGGAGTGGGGGCAGAGCGACAGGGAGCATCCCCTGGACCTGGCTCTTGGTCTGTGCTGCCGAAGAGCCCGGGGAGGCCACTTGCTTCCCACTGGCAGGAATCACATAGCTGAGCCCGGCCGGGGAGGGCGGGACTGGCAGTGGTGCGCCCGGGAGCTGGCCGCAGCTGGAAGCAAACTCCTTGCCGGAACCGAGGCTCTCCAAGTGTGGCATCTGAACCGAAGGCTTGGCACTGGCACCGAGGGTTGGCTGCGGGTGCTCTAACACCAGTGGTTCTTCTGGTTTGCTCCCCAGTATCTTCTCAAGATCTAGCTCATTCGGAGAAGGTTCTTGAATTTTTGTTAGCTCCTCCAGGAGATCTTGAAGTTCCTGGTCCACAGCTGGCATGCTGTTGGCTTTGTCATAGTAGGGACCGGAAGGCCCTTTCAGTCCCATTTCTGCAGCCGATGGCACTGCAAACGGTGAGCCCATTATGCTGCCATTCATGGGATTAGTTTCGAGTGGTAATGGATGGCCAGGTACTCCCATGGCGGCAGGGCTAGGGTTCATTGTCAATGGAGGCACCTGTAGCTCTGCACAGGGTGTGCTGTGATGGGCACCTGGGCCCATAGAAAGGGTAACGTCTTCAAGGCAAGGCCTCTTGATTTTATTAGGGTAACCTCCGTCAGCCATGCCTGGAAACTGGAAGCTATCTCCTTCCTGTCTCCTTTTAGTGGGTCCCTGTGGTGGAAAGAGAGAGTGAGAGGGAGAGAGAGAGAGAGACAGACAGAGGGAGAGGGAGAGGGAGGGAGGAATTTTTATAAAGCCTTGGCACATGAAAGCTAATGAACAGGAAACTTGCAACATAAAACATCTCTCAGTTTCAAGACTTGTCAAAACTATACAATACAGCCTATTTTGGGGGACCATAATGCTTGCTTCTTTGTTGCTGTGTTTCATTTAAACTGTCTTGTTACACTTCAAATTAGGCATTATGCTGTCTGTATACTAAACACCGCAGAAAGTCCCACAAAGGATCTTCTGTGCCCACGTAAGGGAGAGCTCACCAAAACTATGCGGAAGTCACTAACTGAACTGAGCCGCCCCAGACAGGCACTGGAGGGCAAACTGGAAGTACTTCAGATGCTCTCAATTCCTACCTGTGTACAGATATCCCCATTTTTAAAAAGGAAAAGCACAACATAGACAGGCAACTTTTAGGTTGCCTCCCCGTCTCGTTTAAATGCACTGGGCTGTGGTGACCAGACGGAACACAACAGAATCTTTAGAGGAATGAAGTAGATCTAGGTGTGTGCTTTGGGGCAACTGTCTGAGATGTACTGTCTAGGGGAAAACACAAGTGGCAGAACAGTCACTGAGGCATGGTTTCACTTATCTTTGTACGCGCGGACACACACAACACACACACACTACTAGGTACATACAAAAATAACGTGGAAGAACCTACATGCAACCATCGGGAGTAGGGATCTTTTGGGGAGATTGGCAAGTGCCTTTCTATTCTCTATGGTTTTCTATCACTTGTTTGTTTTTATTGAGAATGACTTACAACCGTCCCCCTCAAAGTACAGGAAAAGGCCCTGATCTGCAACCTGCACCTTGGGGGAGCTGTTCACCATTTATAAAAGCATAGCCTTTGGGAACAAAGCAGTTAGCGAGGCACTATTTCCTACTCGTTCAAGGCTTCATACAGTCATCTGTGGCTGTCATGTTAATGACCATGACCTGCAAGTAGAGGGGAAAGCAAGTGGGGTGGAGTGGAGGCATGTGTGAAAAGAGAAGGGCTTGGGAATTACCTACACGCCAACAGTGGAACACATATACAGGTGAACCTTGAAAAATGCTCTGTGGTCAAAAATCCGACTATAATTTTTGACGCCACTCAGAACTTAACTACAAATAGCCTACTGTTGACTGGAAGCCTTACAATAACATACAATCGACTAAGCACATATTTTGTATGTTATATGTATCATGTACTGTATTCTTACAACACAGTAGGCTAGAGAAAAGAAAATGTGATTAAGAAAATCATAAGGAAGAGAAAATGCATTTACGGCACTGGACTGTATTTATCGAAAAATATTTAAGCAGACCTGTGCAGTTCAAGCCTGTGTTTCCAGGCTCGACTGTATTTCTCTTGACATACTTTTTCATGTAAAGAAACCCTGTTTAGCTTTAGAAGTCTTCCTGGGACATTCGTTGCTGATCCTTTGATGTCCCTTCACGTCTGGCTCACTGGTGGGGCGGAGGGTCAATGTGTGTGGTAGCGCCACACCGGTCACGACTGTCATGACAGAGTGAACATCAAAAGAGGGATGCACATGTCACGTTTTGGTGTTCATCAGCTTCATTGAGAAACATCCACATTCCCAGGGCTTCCCACCACAGACGAACTGCTTCAGTCTCATCCAGAGCAGGGCCCGGGTATCTGAGTTTTCTCAAGGCTTCTGGGCCGATTCTAAATGCACAGCCAAGATGGGAACTACTGGCCCAGAGCGCGAGTGGAGGCAGTGTGGTGAAAGGTCCTGGTTCTGAGGCAGACACAAGCAGGTCTTGGCCTTGCCACTTAACCTCTCTGGACCCCGGTTTCTTCATTTGCAAAATGAGCCTTATTTTAGTTCTCATCTCATGATGCTACTCTGCCTATTGAGTACAATGAAGCAGATTCTGTGACACCTAGTAAATCCTCACTGACTGGTAGCTGGCGTTACCAAGGGCAGCCATGGAAGGGCCCTGGAAGTCCAACCTTGTCCTAGGAAGAGACAGGGGCCCTGACCCCCAGGGAAGGGGAAGGACTTGCCCAGAGCTGCTCAGCTGGAGGGCAACAGGGCACAGGCCAATGCAGGGCCCCTCCATGACCACTGGGCAGCCTCACAACCCACCGCCTTAAACCGCCCTGGTGGCAGGACACTGTGTCACTTCTGCAGGAGGGGTTCCACCACCTGGAGTAACGGGACTTGGCTCCTTCTTTGCCTTTTCTCTGCAACCTGGACAGGGGCACTTTGAGGGGCCGCTCTGCCATCAAGTCCATTGGGGGTGAGGGCCACAGGGGAGGCAAAAATGCACTGGGCAGGGTAGAGAAGGTGTAAGAAGAGGCCTATCTGGTCATCTGCGTCTGCTCTTCCATCCAGGGGCAGTGGACTCTGTATTGGCCCGGAGCAGGTGCTCAGGAAATAGCAGCTGAATGAATCCATGGACAAATGAACCCAAATGCCCCGGGACACAGGCAGTTCTGCCGCATGCTTTCCCGGCCGTTCATTCCATCAGTCATGGGGCAGCCCACAAACAAGTCACTGAGTCCCAAACGAAAATTCCATTTTGTCTACATTCCCCCAAGGACTTGAAAGAATTCCCATATATCAAAAATAGAAATGGATGACCGAGTACAGGTTTTATAGCAGACCCCTTGCGGGGAGTCCGAGCCGGCAATGGCTGGGCCCAGCGTGCTGTGGGTGGTATCCTGGACTGCACTACAGGTGTAATGACAGGGAAGCATATGTGGCACCAGACAGGGGAAGGAAGGGAGGGCGGGGGCTGTGAGTTGCAGCAGCCTGGAATCCCTGGCAAACTCTGTGGGTTCCCAGACCGTTTCTTTAATTGTTAGTCTGCCGTTACCTCGTTGGAACCAAGGTAGCAGGACGTGGGGAAGACCAGGCATGGCCACGGGACGCGACAGCTAATATTAGGAACCACTGGCAAGGGAAAGTGGTCTCTAACTCTCTGAAATGAGAGGGCACGTGCATGCAACTTTCCAGGCCCCCAACCCAATGGTCCCCACTCAGTCCCAATTCTGGAACCCAGCTGTCTCCTCAACAACAAAGCGGACCCCAGGATGCCCCTCCAGGGTGTTAGCTCGCTGCCGGTGAATCCAATTTGCTGGAGTGGGTGCCCCCCCTCGCTGCGCCAAGTTGGCAGCTGGACGCCTCACTGAACACTTTGGGAGGATGCCTAACCAGGGGCCACGTTGGCCTCGCTGTCCCTGGGAATGCAGTTGCGGGGGTTGGGGGGGGGACATGCTGGCTGAGGTTACTGGTTCGGCAGGGCAGGCGGGAGCCTCTTTGGCGCTTCCCTTTTTCAATGGACGTTAAGGGAAACTTCGCTTTGTTAGAGGCCTCAGCTCTGCATTTCAGGTTTTATGCTGAGAGCTTTCAACAGCCAGCCTGAAGCACCCTGGCTGAATGGCCAGAACCCCAGCCAAGCGTGCACAAGGCCAAGGGAAGTGTTCACACAGAGGCACTCAGCCTCTCGACATCAGCATCTGCCTCCCCCAGGCACCGCCAAGGCTTGGAAGTCTGCTATCCAGTGACTTCTGCGCCTAGATACAGGCTTGCATGCATGCCTTCTCTTGTGCACCCCCGGGATTTGTTACTCATCTCAATTTCCAGCAGCCAGCTGGGCTTTCCTCCTTCCCCAGCGCCACACCGGCTCCTCTGCGGGTCACCTGGGCCAGTGGGTGCTGGGCTGAGGTCTGCCTGACTGGGCTGGTTGCTGCTGACTGAATCCCAAGGCCACCCTTGGGTGCACCCTTGTTGCAAGTGCAACAAAAGCTGCTACTCTGGAATGACTTCCCTCTCAACGTCATGTTATTGGTGGCAAGTCCCTCCCTAAGCTTCCAGAACCTTCTTAAACAAACCTTCCAGCTTTGCACGTGTCCTGTTTTCCAGTCTCTGGACTCTATGACAGCAAACTATTGGTTCCAGCTACCATCAGCCCCTCTTTCCTCAGGCCATGTATTGTGCATGATCCTGCCCACTTGCTGTGAGTTTTGTTTTTGTTTTTTTTTTTTTTTTTTTACAATAAGTAAATCAGAAAGAAAATAAATAAATCATTGGATGGTAGCAGGATTTCTAGAGACCACATCTCAACCTTCTCTTTTTACAGAAAACAGAATGAGATGTGATTTGCTTGTGGTGGACACAGCTAATTAGTAGATGATGGCAACACTAGACCCCAGGTGTCCCCACTCCCAGCCTGAGCCCTCACAGGCCCTTTGGTGGCAGGAGGTGGGGCAGGGAGGGGAAGTGAGGGAGGTTCCCTGGTGTCTTTTAGAAAGGAATGACCATCTCCATCCCCAAATGCCTGCAGAGTCCCATTTCATAGGCAGGCAGACACAGCCACCGATGGGTCCCCAAAACCTTATGAAAATTCACTAAACTGCATTTAAAAGCACGTGATGGCTTCCCCACCCCCTAAATAATGAGAAAAGAAAGGCAACCCTTCCGATAAGGGCCAGGTTCAGCTCTGAACTCAATATTATTTCTGGTTCTGTCTGGATAAAAAGAGCAAGGATTTCTTGGGAAAGGTCTAGATTATAAGAGTACAGTCCAGGCTCATAAAATGGGCATAAGAATAAAGAATATAATATATGTGTGTGTGTATACATTATAAATATATATGCATGTAAAATACATAAATATATTACGCTTCCCAAAGAAACCTGGCAGGCTGGTATGAACACTTAATTTTGGAAACTGTAGCTAGAGGTTTAACATGGACACGGTTCCTGTTGGGTAAGTTCATAGGAGGCCAAAAGCGTCTAGGAGAGATCAGTTCAGGGAGCCTCATTTCCCTCCGGAGGTCGCTGGGCACATGGGGCCTGAGCAAAATTGTCAAAAAGGTGGAAATGGCCTGTGGCTTATTAGTCTCCCCCTTTCTCCCCCACTGGTGCCTCCTCCAGGTCAGCTTAGGCCAGTCCGCTTGCCGGTTCTCTCAGTCTCTCTCCCAAGTACATCTGTACTCCATCAACATCTTTCTTCAGTACTGTTCCACATTCCCTGAGTTTCTGAGGGCCTGATGTTGCCTCACTAGATTGGATTTCAAGCCCTCGGAGACAAGTATGATCCCTAGTACGCTTGCTTGGAAGGAAGGAATAAAGGTATCATGCATGGTGGACGTAGCCTCAGAATAGGTAAGACAATGATGCATCAGGATTGGGTTTGCAGGAGCAGAGAGAAGATGGAAGGGAGGGAGGGAGGGAAAGAATATGCCCAGATATATACAGGGGATCAGATGAGTGTCTATGTGTACAGTATAAAGGCCGATATTGGGGCGTATATTCCATTTGCATGTTTGTTCTTCAGAAAAACCTCCTCATACACTGAAATGGACTTTCTTGTAGATCAAACAGGATTTTCAGCATTTCCAGAATTGTAAGACATGATGCTTTGGACAACCCCAGGGTAGCTGAGAATGGCAGAGAACCTGAAAGCCGATTGGCTACAAGAGGAGTCAGTTGGTCCCAAGCAGGAACCTCTGCTAGTAAGCGGTTTGGAGCAAGAGTCTGATGCTACACATAGGGGATTTATTGGTGCCCCTGGCTTGCCCTGATCCAGCAGGAAGTGCAGCCTCAGCACCCGATGCAGCCGGCGGCAGGCAGGGGTGCACGACAGAGCCTTGAAGGAGGCACTGAAAGACCTGCATTGAAGTCCTACTCCTTCATTTGCTGTGTGACTGTGGGCCAGTCACCACCCCTCTCTGAGCCTCAGTATCTTCTTCTGTAAAATGGGCACTCAGCCTGCACTGTGTGCCTCATGGCATCACTGAAGCATGCACACTGGGAGCAGTAATTGTTACTGATCTCATTCTCCAGGCCCTGGGTCCCCATTCCGCCCCACTGCCCTCCAGCCTCGGCCTTGGCTTGCCCTCTGAGAAAGAAGGACATGCCCACTAGGACTGGATAGAGGATTGGAGGGAGCAGAGGGACGTGAGCAGCCTAGACCTGACAGCCAGCAGTGCTGCCTCCTTCTGCGTGCCACCGCCCCATAGTCTGGGCACTGTCACACTGCCAGTGGCATTCTGCTACCCCAAACTGGGGACTTGTGGCTTTGGCAAGCATCCACCAGACCCATCTAAGCAGCAGCCCCAGCAAATGTAGAAATGAGCAGACCTGAGTGGGTAATTTTCTAGAACTGCATTCTCCCTTTCTTTAGTGTAGACACACTAGTTGGAAGAAGAGTTGGCAAGTCTTAAGAACGGCCTCAAACTTATAGACACATACAGATCCAATGAGCTCATAATTCATATTGCCCCCCTCACCCTGAGAATTGAAATATTCTGTCACTGGACATGGGTTTCTGGAGCGCTACCCTTACACTCCTAGCTTGCCAGAGCTTCCAGGCTCTTAGAGACAGGCTGGGGCCTCCCACTCATGTTAGGACTGGTGATGCCTGGAGCCAGGGACAGATGCGCCCATGGGCCAGCTTCTCTGACTCTCAGGTTGGTCTTTCTTCACAGGAAGAAACCCTGACCTCATTTCCTCTGAACACATTCCCATGTACCCTCAATGGTGGGATAAGGATGATCACTCTGGGGAGAAGAGAAAGATGGGGAGAAGAGAAAGTCTCAAACGGTTGGACGAATTTGGCGAGGCTGGCCTACAGATGAAGCAGGTACTGCGTGGGGCTGGAACAGAAACCGAAGGTCAAAGGCAAAGGCCCTGCCTGAGTCCAGACAATCCCATCTGTGCAGGACCCAGGTTAACAAGCTTTATCTGCGTTTCACTGGAATTATGCTGATGAGCCCAGAATCATGCAAAGAAGGGGAACAGTGGAGGCGGAGCCAAGGTTGGAGGCCACACACCTGATGTTGGGAGGCTGCCAGGGCCGCTGGGCAGACCCGGGTCTCTATATGTGAAGAGGGCAGAGGAACATTCAGAGGTCATTTAAACTGAACCTCCTCACTTCCCTCTGGGCTGTGCTTCTAAAGACCCTGTGGTATGACCTCTCCTAGGTCTCTGCCCCACTCTGGGCTTCACTTTTCCTAGCTGTAAAGTGAATGCCTCCCAGCTTTGGTAAGCTAATGCTGTGACTTTCTTCCTCTACTGCTCCTGTAGGGAAATGAGGGATTCTCTTCTCTTTCACCCAAGGGGGCCTCTCTCCCTGGGGCGGGAGTAGGCCAAGGACGGCCCAATGGCCCACAAACGCCCTTTCCATGCACAGGAAGTGCACATTATTGCCAATTGCAGATACTCTTAAAGAAAGCACAACATCCCCCAACCCAGTGGGGGTCAAATTGTGGTCATCCCCGAATATCTCTATGTCTTTTTAATAAGGGATTACTTGAACGTGTGTGTGTGTGTGTGTGTGTGTGTGTGTAGACTAGCACTGTAGTCCTGAGAATAGCAGGTCTGCTCCAGTTGAATCGAGAAAGGTGGCCTACAATTTTGGTCAAATGAGCTGTGCTTACTTACACATTCTATTAGAATCCTACCAAGTCACCAGTCACCAGGAAGGCTGCCAGCTCCCCAACCAGCTCAAAGGGCATGTGAAAATCAGTGATGCTGTTTTAAAGCTTGTTCCTAGAGATCTATCCAGAAGGACAACTCGGCAATGTGTTATGTCAGTCATCTGGGCCTCTGTCCCCCCCCTGCCTGCCCTTAATTGCTTCAACCAGTCACTGGAGGCATTGTCCAACTGCAACTTTGGATATCTCCAGTTGGAATCCAGCACATAGGAAATGAACAAAACTGAAGGGAGGGTGAGTGAGCTCACAGAGAACACTATGCCAAAGGCACCACAGTGCTTCCAGTTTTCCAGAGGTCGTGAGCTCTTATATTTTGATGGCAAAGCCTCCTGGCAGGAGTCAGGCCTAGCTGCCAGGGAGTGCTTCTGTAACTGGGGCCTGGCATCCCCTCAGCCCTGTAGCTTCAGTCCAGCCTGGCTCACCTGTGGACTCTTAGGTATGGACAGTGTGAAATCATGGTCACAGAGCTGTCATTTCCTGAGGTCTAGGTCATCTCTTGGTCTACCTCATAGCCAAAAGAAATCTCTGTTGAATCCATGGAGGCAGCTCTTGAGAAAACACTCTTTGTCTAGAATGCTCGAGAGGTGGAAGGATTCAGAGGTGAGGAAAGAAAGTCCCCACCAGGAGGCTAGGCAGTTTTCATTGAAGCCAAACTTCCCTTCATCCAGAGGCTGACACCAATGGAAAACACCCTCAAGCAGTAACCCACAGACACCCTGTTGAGCCAGTGGGGTCTTGACACCTCTTATGCTGGCAGACTGTTGAGTCTGGTTGTCATGTTGCTAACATCTCTATGTTGCCCTGGGCTGTGGCTGACCCTGTCCACAGCTCTTCACATCTCTAACCAGAGCACATGCACAGGTGGTCTAGTGCTCAGAGCCACCCAGGAAGGTGGGGCGCAGCCACACTGGTAGCTCTGGACCCACTTGGTAGGCCCTGCATCCATACCACGAAGCCTCCAGTGAGGCCCCCGATTTGGCTGATGACCATACATTGGATGGGAAGCTCTTATCCCCCCTCCCTTGCTGTCTGGCTCCTGGCTCCCCAGGCCTTCCTTTCACAAGTGTCTCCATATTGGCTGGAACTCTGGATGTGGGTTCCATCAGGAAGTGGTTGTCTCCTTCCTGATGCTTATGAGATTAGGAGTGGGGTCAGCCGGGACGCCTCTGGTCTGGGCCCTGATGGGCTGAGTTCTGAGAGGGGGTGTTGGTGCATTTCAGGGACGTGACTTCTAGCACAGCTAAGCCAGGGTAACAACCAGCCACTGATAATCCAAGAACTGGAAACAAGTCCTGGGTCATTTGGCGCTGGAGCAGTTTGAGCTGTATGGAAATCATGCACCCCATTGGGTACTCATGGGTCTCTATTCAGATAACTCTAGAGACCTGTGCTTGTGTACAGGTGAGCACAGCAGCAATATGTCTCCTCATAGCAAGGTCCCATTGGATTGCTGTGGCTGAGTCAGGGCCACGGGGACAGTCCTGGTTTTGTGGGAGGCGCTCCTCCCCATTGCCGGGACACCAACTTGAGTAGTTTAGAAAACAGAATGGTTGCTTATTGTTCATCACCTTCTCTGTTTGCAGGAACAGATCTCTACATTGTGGGGACTGGCTGATGCTTATACAGTTTGGGGGGCTCTCTTCAGGGAAGAGAATATAACCTGAAAAGAACAAAATTAGGGGCATCTGGTGGCTCAGTCAGTAGAACGTGCGACTCTTGATCTTGGCGTTGTGCATTTGACCCCACGTTGGGTGTAGAGATTACATGAAAAAAAAATCTTAAAATCTTAAAAAAAAAAAAAAAAGAACAAAATTAAGTGCCAGGCCTTGGAAGGTTTGAAGGGCGAGTCTTAAAGCTTACGCACAATGTGACCTCACTTCTGCCTGCACCCCAACAATGGGCTAAGTCAAAAGGCAACAGGCTTTCAAACACGGCAGGGATTCCCTTGCCTGAGAAACCCAGCAGCTGTGTAGGTGGGAGAAGAATCCAGAGCCACCTGGTCAGTCTCGTGCATTCTGAAGGTCATATGCTCGGTGAATAAGCACATTTTAGCAGCTGAGTGCCAACTTCTGACTCTAAAATCTACTAACTGTCTGCAGATGTATCAACCCCGTCAGTAGATTTTAGCACCAGGCTGTTTGAGCTGTGACGCCACAGACACAGAGGCTGGGAGGGGATATGGGATAAGGAGCATCAGGTCAGTCCAGAGACCCTCCCCATGGTTAGGTCCTCTTTTATCCACAGCTTTATCGAGTGAGGCATGATTGATAAAAATTGTATGTATTTAGGTTATACAATGAGATATTTTAAATGTATAGTGTGATGATTTAACAGACACATATGCTGTGAAATAATTTAGGTCTTTTTTTTTTAAACTGAGGTTAAATTCACAGAGCATGAAATGAACCTTTTTTAAATGTACAGTTCAGTGGCATTTTGGTCGTTCACAACGCTGTGCAACCAAAATGGGGATAGGAGGGCCCACTTCACACATTTTTATAAGATCACATGAGTTTAGAAATGTAAAGTGAGCATCGTGTCCAGCATGGTGCACATGCCAAATAAATATTCTTTCTGTTTCCACTCTTGAAAATGCAAACACATTCTTGGTGGTCCCAAAATAGCCTTTAACATGGTTTACTCAGCAGCATTTGTCATTCAAGGCAGATCTACATTTACTCACTGGCTGTACTTCTGAACAGCTGTATGCAAGGCTAACTTTTGTAAACTAAATCGTAATAAAATGCAAGTAGACTTTGCCATTAGGAAAAGAAAGAATGTGCCATTGAAAGGAAATCGTTAGTCAATCCTTTTATGAAGTAAAAGATCTTTCATCCAAAGTCACATGCTCTTTAAGGTGTGCACTTGGGGATATAGGCTTTTTTGGGTAATGAATCCTAATTTAATTTTGCCCACAAACTCACGCTGATGTTCCAAAAAGCACACAGCAACAGGAGTGGGTTACATATTGAAAACAATGACAATTCCAAATATTCATTTCTTTCACTGTATATGGAAAGTGTCTGTGATTGCCTCATGGAATATGTCATAGAATATAAAAACTTCCCCTGCCTCGGTGTGTGTGTGTGTGTGTGTGTGTGTGTGTGTATGCATGCGTGTGTGTGTGTGTGTGCGTGTGTGTGCGAGGGTGGTGGTGCCGTGGTATAGATGGCAGTGATGGTGGTGATAGTGGTAGAGGTGGTGGCGATGACGGAGGCAGCAGTGATGTGGTGGTATTGGAGGCAGTGGCAGGGGTGGTGGCGGTGGAGGCGGGGGTGGCGGTGGTGCTGCGGATCTGGGGGTAACCCTAAGGACCCCTCCTCCTTGCTCTACATCTCTGTCAGAAGCTCCACGAGCTGGGCCAGAGGAAGAAGACTCTCTCTGAATTAGCGAAACCCTCAAAACGGTCTCATTGCGGTCATTTCTAATTCTCTTTTTCTCATCCAGAAAGCAAACTGAATTACTGGTGAAAATGCAGGAGATTTTTGTTTGTTAAAATGCTGCCGATAAAGTAATTTTATGTCAGATTTAACTACAGGAAAGGGCAAGGCATTTCTCAGTTCCTTAGCTGTCATGTGGCTAAAATAAATAGGATGGACAGCAGTTAGCCCCCGTACACTTAGCTCTTTGAAGCCATATATTCAGAAAGCAGATGTTGGGTGTTGGTGTTTGGGGGCTGGCTTCCTGGAGATATTTTATATTGGCCAAGCTCATTGTTCTAAACCCCAAAGGCTTGACTTAAAGGACAAAAAGAGGCAAGAAAACGTCCAGCTTTCTTGACAGTGTCCCACCGGCAGTCCTATCACTAGACAGTGTTAGCACCAGAGGCTCATTCTAGAAAAAGAGGCAGCTAGAGAGAGTGGCACATGGCTTCTGTCCACTAATTGTGCAAAGCAAGGCTGTCTAGGGGGTCTCAGGTGAGCACACACCAGAGAGAGAAGTGGTGGGGCAGCCTGAGAAGAAGCTGGAATTCCAGCAGCACAGACAGTAAAGTGAGCACAGAGTGAGCGGTGTTCGTCACAGGACTGAAGAAACGACTACGTGACAAAGGCTAGGTGGCTCCCCTGAAAGGAGACAGTTAAGTGGAAATCTAAATGCAGGCCTCCAGGCAGGAGGACAGAAGTGAGAAGGCCTTGTGGGGAAGCTCCTGGCATGTTCCCGGGGCAGGCAGGTGGCCAGCGGGCTTGGTGCGCAGTGAGCCAGGGAAGCAGCCGTGTGCTGGCACAGGGCGCCACAGAAGGCGGTGGAAAGGTGGTTGTCAGCAGTGGGAATGATCAGTTCAGCTTGTTTGTGGAAGACCTCTCTGGACGCTGACGGGACAGGGAGAAATGGACGTTGTGGGAAGAATGGGGAACAGTCACAGAGGCAAGGACTCCAGAGGAGGGAAAGGCTCCAGAGCAGGGGACCGAGCCGGCTGTGGCATAGAAGAGGAAGCAGAACACTCGGGGAGGTGTGAGGGTCTGTGCTTCCTCCCCCAAGCGGTACCCACTTATTAGGAGAAACTGTGGCTTCAGAAAAAATGAACCACAGCCCAGTGACCTAGGTCAGAGGACGGCAAACTTTTTCTGTAAAGGCCCAAACAGTAAATATCTCAGACGTTGCAGGCCCTGTGGTCTCTGTCGCCCTTCTGTAGTAGACAATATGTTAACGGCCGGACGTGGCTGTGTGCTAATAAAACTTTACAAAGACAAGCTCCCGGCTAGATTTAGCCCACGGGCTGGAGTTCGCCACCTCTTGACCTAGAGCCCGAGCTGAGCATTTTCCCCGAGGGACATAAGTTATTTCCAAATTGCCCTCCTTACACTGCAGGGGGGCACGGAGGTCTACTGTTCACAAGAGCATTATGCGACATTTCCAGAGCTGAAAAGCTTCACGGTTTCTACCATCGCCCAAGTCAGGTGACCATTTCTGAATCGGGCCTGAACTGGGCAATGTAGGCAGCAGTCTCAAATGCCATGTTTCACCTTCACTAATGACAGTGAAAGGAGAGAACACCACCTCCTCCAGGATGCCTGTCTGCCTTGCTCTTCCAGCTTTGGTATACCCTTGAACCATTCACATCTTGTCTATCAGCTTAAAACACCCCCTCTTCCCTCAGGCCTTCACGGATCTCTATGATAATGCAGCCTCGTCTTCTACCCCTTTTACCCCCAGCCCACTGCTCTGGCCCACCTCCAGGCTGCCATGTTAGGCTTATAGCTCTCTGACAGCAAGGATTGTTTCCTCCTCATCTCTGTACCCCCAGAGCACCTAGCCTTGTGACAGGGCTCAGCTGGCATCTGCAGGTTTGAATGAACCATTGGAGCAAAAGGTTTCCTGCAAATTATTCTGTTCTTTTTGTTTCTAAGCACAAGGCCAAGAGACAACTGCTTTTCAGAAACTGTGATTAAATTCACTAACTGGCCCAGTGACCTTGGACATGTTCCTTCTCCTTTGTGTGCCCTTGGCCTCTTATGTTCAACACTGGGGGTGGACTGAACGATTGCTAAGGGACTTTATGGCGAAGAGGAGCAGTAGCCACTGCTTACTGAGCATTTATTATGTGCCCAGGCCTGAGCCTCGGGTGGGACAGGAGACCTTGGGGTCCCAGGGCTGCCTGTGCCCGTTGGGGAGCAACTGAACTGTGAGGGTGACCAAACCCCGCAGCACTGGAGGAGACAGACAAAGGCACATTTCTGTGGAGGGGCAGGGTAGCGGGAGAGTGGGAGGTAGTGGCAGTGGTAGCCACACCTGGGCCTTGGGCCTGGGCCCCCAGTGGTCAAGTCCAGTGGCCTGTGGCTCATGGTTGCCTTTCTAACTTTGGTATTTTGGGGGTTGGAGATCTGGTGAGAAGGGAGGAGCGAGACGAGGAGAGAGAAAAAGCAGGAAGGAAGGGGAGGAGAAGGAAAGGCAAAGGGGAGAAGGGAGGGTATTAAATTATTCTATGTCGACTGCAGAAATCAAAACCTGAACCCCAAACCTCAGAAGCACATGCTTCCCTTGCTCCCCTGTGAGGTCTGGAACTCCGCACCCCAGGGGCAGCTCATGACCCATATATCTGTCTGCAAGCGGAGTTATATTGAGTTCCTAGCTGGGGATTTTCAGCAAAAGCAAGAGGCCTTAGCTGACACAGGCCAGCCCAGGGTTTGGGGGAGCCCCAGGCCCTCATCTCCAGGGCTTGCCCCCAGTTTGCACATATCCTGTGGGGAGTGATGCCTGAGCTTCTGCTCAGCTGGGCCCTTCTACTGCCCAGATCTGGGGCCCAACAGAGTCCACTCTCCTTCCCGGGAAGCTCAACCTCCAGAAACCTGTCACCTTGGGCCTAATGTCAAGGCAGCCAGGGGCAGGGGCCAGGCAGGAGTGCAGACAAGGCAGCACCGAGCCCCCAGATGCCAGCAGAAGCCAGCTGCCAAATGGAACTCGCCTCCCAGCATCCTCTCTTTCAAACAGACTGCGATTTTCAGGTCACCGGCTTGCTGAACTGGGCTGCCCGGGCAGGACCCAGATGCGGAGCCCAGCGGTATCCTGCTGGCTGAGCAGCACTGAGACCTGGTGGAAGACATCGGTCTGGAGGCAAGGCCTCTGCCTGGTGGCCGCCCTGGCTGAATGTCTGAAGCAGGAAAGGGCCCTTCCTGCAGGAGGAGGAGGAGGGGAAAAGGGAGCGAGCAGCTGCGTGCTCCGTGGGGAGGATCCCCAAAATAGAAAGGCGCATACGCACTGCAGGCCTTGACCCAGAATGTTCAGAGCTACAGCACAAATCCAGCTCTTCTCAGTCAGAGAGGCTGCTGATGAGACTGAGGTGTCCTCAGGGGTCCCGTGAGTTTCTACCTGAGCTCCAAGGACACGCTCCCCACTGCCTTCTGAGTCAATGCCAATCTCTGATCATTAGAAAAAAAGTGCAAACATCAGTAACACCTGGTGGTGTTTAGGCTGCCTTTATATCCACATCTTGATCGTCATCATCCCAGAAACCCTGGTATGGGAAGAGGGTGGATTATCAACCCTACGGTACTGGTGCGGACTGAAGCCCAAACACTCAGGCAAGATCTCACTAAACATCAGGTACAGTGACCTACCTGAGGACCTGGTCCCTGGACCACCTGGTGCCTGGAAATGAGGCCATACACATACCTCCCATCTCCTGGGGCCAGACCTGTACCTGCAACATGCCCACAGCCTGCATGACGCAAGGGACACTGGTTTTCCCCTCCAGGATTCCAAGAAGGCCGTTTGGACAACTTAGTCCAGATCCTGGCTGGCTGTCCCTATCTCCCTGTAGGGTTTTTAATCAGTCTGGCTCACTGTGTACGGGCTGGGCTGTAGGCAATGCCGGTCAGAAGGTTCCAGGGAACCACCGGGATGAAATAAAGATGCATCCACTCTATTTCTGTTGATGGGCTGTCTCTGCCACTGGAATGAAATCTCCAGGCAACCTGGGACTCTGATCCACTGCTCTGGCCTGAGTCCCCAGAGTCATGGCCAGCCTACAGAAGACTCTCTCTGGGTTCCTAATCTGGGAATGGGAAGCAGCAAAGGAGGAGGACCTTTGGAGTCAGGACGCCTGGATTTGAGATCTGAGTTTCCAACCTACTGACTGTAACATTGGGAAAGTCAACATCCTCTCTGAGCCTCAGTCTCTTCATCACTGAAGTGGATATACTAATCCTCCAGTCACAGGAGCAGATGAGCCAATGTATACAAAGTAGGTCATGCAAGAGAGCCACTCCACTCTTCTCTCCTCCCAGTTTTAAGGTAGGATAAGTAGAACTACAGAGTATGACTGATTTGTTCCCACTGCAGAAAACCTGGGAACAGTCCACTCCTCGACTGGGAACTGCTGGAGCCCGGGGTGTAGCACTGGGTTGGGCACACAGGAGAGACCTTGGAAATGTGGTGGGAGGCCAGAGACAGGCCCCCCGAGCTCAAGAGGAAAGGAGCATGCTCAAGGTCTCCCGAAGCACTAGTTCGAGGTCTCTTTACAGGGTCCTGTGCTTGTTTTGGAAGGAAAAGCATGTGCTTCCAAGGACGATGGATATACATCCTGAACCTGATCACATGCCACAGCAGGAAGTGACTAGCCCTCCTCCTCCTGGGTAACATTCCTTGTTACACTTGGGGCTCCTCTCTCCCCCTCACTCAGCCCCACTTGCCTTTAGAGGTGAGAAGCAGAAGGGGTGATGTGTTGGTTTTGGGCAGTCTGTGGGTTTGGAAAGCAGGCTGCACTTGGGGCTACCCACATGAGGACTCTGTGTTGCTTGCCACCTTCTTGATGGGCATCTTTCTGTAAGTCACTGGGTTTCTCAGGCCTTAGTGTCCTCATCCATAAAGAGGGAGAATGGTTGGAAAATTCAGAAGTAATGCCGAGCATGCCAACTCACTGTCACCTATAGCGAGCCATTTAGTATGATTAAATGACAAAACACAGAAGATAAGCAGAGACCACAGTGTCTCCTTCCTTCTCCAACTGTGTGCCCTTGACACCCCCATCTTGTCTGGAGCCGAATGGACTAGGTGGCTGCTCAGAGCTGAGCCATCTTTGCACCTGCAGTGGGTGTAGACTGAGACAGTGATGACATGTGACATGTACTCTGAGTTCTACTTCCATGCAGGCTCCAAAGCATTTCCATCTGCAGTGCTAATGTTTTCGAGATTCTCACACTAGTAATCAGTCAGCCCACCAATCTGGGGGAGGAATGGAGATCTTAACTTCAAAAGGAAGGACCAAACGTTCTGCCTCCTGTTAAAACTCCATATACACTGATGGCAGAGACTGGATGCCTTATTAACCTTGGGTGGATGCCCAAATGTTCAAAAGGTAAAACTCTGCTTTTCTCCAGATCACAAGACTCATTAAGCAATCATGCTGCTGAATGAATGAACAAATACTGAAAAGGTACTTGTGCCGCTGAGATCTCTAATGATGGCTACCGCTGCCTGGTATGTGCTTAGCGCTTTGTGATTTTCAACGTGCTCTATGACTTCGGTCAAGTTGCTTAACCTCCTTGAGCCTCAGTTTCCTGGAGATAGCCTCTTCATCTCAGGGTTAGCTTAAGGATTACAAGAGCTAATGCTCCACAAGTGCCTGGCACCTAGTCAGTGCTCAATTAAATGTGGCTATCCTTACTCCTGGCTCATTTGACTTTTGGCCTCCGGGAGGGCAAAGGATGGACAAGGTCCCAGAGCTATTTAGGAGCAAAAGCAAGACTAGACTCCAGGTGTCCCGAGCCCTGGTCTTAGGCCAAGAATAATCATCACATCAGATGTACATTTTCCTGCAAGGGGATTCTCGATTATTCGCATTCCTGGAAAGCCTGGGGCTAATTTAAAAGAATTCTCCTTTGAGGGTGATAGAATTTTATTAACAGATCTTTACTTGAAACATTTTTGTTGTTGTTGCTTTTGTTGTTGTTGATAGTTTGTTTTGGGGGAAAAGACAAGAGAACCAAGTCAGCTGAGTGTCTCAATCAGGTCTCCATGGGAAAAAGATGCTTGCAGGATGAGGGAGAGTGGTGTACACAGTTTCCTGCGGCTGGGGGTGGGGGCAGGGTGTCATCGTTGGATGTTAGTAAGCAACGGAAACAGTGGAGATACAGCTGAGGCAAACCAACAGGCCATTCTGCATTTCATCTGTCTCTGTCCCTCAGGCCACAAACACCCAGGCTGCTGAGAACCTCAGTGTGTACTGCAGAGCTCCATGTTAGAGCCGGTGTCTTCCCAAGGCTGCAGAGATTTAACAACCAGGAAAATTCAGCTATGCTCAAGCCAAGGACCGCCCTGGCTGCTGGCTGATAGCAACAGCAGTACCTGCTGGGCCAGACTCTATGCCTACCTATCAGGCCCAGCCAAAGGAGTGGGCTCCTTCAATATCATCACCTTCAGAGGCCGCATGCATCTTCCAAGAAGACACATGTGCTTTTTGTTGCAAACAGGACTCATCTGACAGAGGTGCTTTTGGAGCCTGAGGCATGTTTTTTGGATTCCCTCAACTGGGGCAAATCCTTGGTCTTCTAGGATAGCTTGGAATTTTGGAAACGGTCAGGTTGCTCAGTTAGAGCCAAGGGCAGTGAACAAGGTGTGCCACAGAAGAAGGAGAAGGACTGATTTTGATCAAGTCCAAGGAGTGAGTCTAAAGCAATAAATGTGAGCTTTTGGCAAGGCTTACAAAGGGCTCTAAAAGGCCATCTGCAAAGAGACGCCAAGCCCAGAAATGGCATGAGCAATGGCAACTTCTCCCACGTGAGGGCATGGATGGCTGTTCCAAGGGCCTATTCTAAGGAAAACCCTTTCAGCATTGAGTTTATACTGATGAAAACCAAAGCAGTTACTTACTAGTCATAGTTTTTTTAAAGGGTGTTGGTGGGGCTCATGAGGAGAAGGAGAAGAGGACCCTTGCAAATACAACCTACCCATGGCTCCTAGGAACAAAAACAGGTGTGAAACAAAGGAGAAATTGAAAGTCACGCCCAAATGAATCTGGACTCTGGATGTATTATCATGAGGTTTTCCTTCACTGATTCGTTTGTTGACCATAAAAGAGAAGCAAGAAATCTGAGGGGTAATTAGGATGGAGGTTAGAGATTGCCTGCTACAAGATGCCTGACTGAAGGGCTGGAAACTTGGAGGACAGGTGGCCGGCCAAGTGATTGCTCCATGACTGTCATCCCATCTGACTGCCATCTCTGTGAGCTGGAACTCTAGTAATCAAAGTCTGTTAATGTCTATGTACTCAACCAGATACTACATTCTCAATACACTGTTGGTGGTAGACAATGAGGAAAAACAAAGAAGCAAGATTTCGACAATCTTTCCCAACACCTGTGCACATCTCAGAATCCTAAACTAAATAGAAAGCTGACTTACTGAAAGTGGATTGCCCTTGGAATTGGAGAGGCCAGGCCCTCTAGTTATGTGAAATGACGTTACCTCAGAGCCCCAAGCTCCCAGTTCTCTGAACAGGAAGGAAGCAGACCCATGGCTCTATAAGAGCCATTTCCTCTCTGCTCTATTAATTTCAGAGATTAAGTAAGCCACTCCTCTGTGGACCCAATACACTGAGATAACAGCCATTGTGTTTGCTGCAACTCCTACTAATGGAGCTAATCTTGGTAGACTAGTGATGTTGCAGGCTTTTGATGTCAAATTCAACTAACCAGTGGCTCTCATGGTCTCCTCTATCATCCTGGCTCCTAGACCTACCACTGGAAGCCCTAACCCCGAGTTTCAGATATTTGGATGATGTCTGGGTCCCAAGGGGGGAAAGTAGGAATTTGTCAAATGGGTTTTTAAAAGGACACCAGAGCCAGAGAGTTGAATGGGAATCTCATTCTGTTCCCTACTCACTGGCTTCTTGTTCTCAGTGGTACTAGGAAGCTAATGAAATATATCTAGTGCCCATCAGTCCCACATTCCCTGGTTTCTATTAAGAGAAAAAGAAGGCTTTTCTTCCCTCTCACTCTTCCTTTCTTTCTAGCTGAAGGGGTGCAGTGCAGAGATCATTAGACCGGGAATCCAGATGGAGCCTTGGACTATATTTCCTGCTCTTCCAGAAATTCATAAGGGGTAAGGTCAGCTCATCTCCTACATCTTTTCTAGGTCAGATTCTAGTCCCTTACATTTTGGGTTGGTTCCCTGCCAACAAATTTGCACAGAGAATTTCAATAACACATCTTATGTTCAAGTTTAAGATTAGAAGCATTCAACACCCCCCTCCCCCCAATAGCCCATTGTCTGACCGATTCCTGGAGCTTTCTGGGCTCCTGACGATTTCCCACCATGGCGAAATGGGGAACCATGCTCTTGATTACAAGCCGACTTTTCCAGTCATCCATTGTTTGACCTGCAATTTTATTCTTGACTCTCCAAGGCGCTTCCCAAACGACCTAGACACAGGGCTTAGGGAGACAAAAAGTACACTGTCTTTCAGATATGAAGATGAGACCATAGACCCCATGAATCACAGACTTTCACTCTGAGGACAGGTTTGGGTGGAGTCAGCCACATTCCCTTTCATGTCTCTCTCCCCACCCCACCACCCTCATTGAGTCCCTCCCACCCCCAGGGATGAGGGGCACTTCTGTAAAGCAGTTGGCTGGGATGAGATGGCAGTCCCCAGCTATGGGGCAGAGCAGAATTCACTGGAGAGCTGAAGGATGGGTAGAGAAGCAGCCTGATGTAACTAAAATAACACTAGGCTTAAAGGCAGAGAATCTGGGTCCTAGGTCTGGCTATTTTGCATGTGTGATAGATATGCAGTGAAATCGAGGGAAAGACTCTTCTGTTCTCTAGCACAATTTTCTTATACTAAAACCATGGTAGGTGGGTCAGGTGACAGCTTATGGCCACTTCCGCTCTACTAGAGTAAGCCTTATGGCCCACTGAAGGAGCAGCTCCCAACTCTGGCCCCACTAGCACCCAGCCAAGTGATCTGACTAACAGTTTATAGCCTGACTGTCAGTGGAACGAGGCAATGGGTGTTGGAAAGGGCTCATGAAGCCCTGCTGTACTGGTTTATGAAAAAACCAACAAAGCAGGCTGTGATAAGGTCTACCCCAAGGTATGCTCTCCACAACAGATAAGCAGACCTGTGCTAAACCAAGTAAAGCTTTTTTATTTTTTTTCACTTTATTTTATTTCATTTCTTTTTGTTTTTCATGATGTAGACATGAAATAACTGCTCTGCATTCATTCATTTCTCCTCAGAAATCCCCTTGACAGTATGGCATCAGGCACTAAAATGCAATGTCTACACTTCTGCCTCTGGAAAAATGGAAACGTACTCTTCCCATTTTCCCACTGAGTACACTAAAATCTCTGGGTATTTATATAAAACAAACATAAGAAGACCCCAAAAAGTGGAAAGAAGAAGGGACCTTGGGACTTGAGGAACGATGTGGTGGTGAGTTCTCTGGGTTTCCTTTTGGCTCACCAATATCAGACATGGACCTGAAGAAGTTGGCAACCCCAAAATGCCAATGGACACAGGCAAAAAGTCCCCCAACAAAAGTTTACTTTCTTTAGCTAAAGGACTAGGACAAGGGAAGACTACCAAGGCAGAAAATTTGTATCCAAGAACTGGTACAATTCACCTAAATACCACCGAAAAAAAGTGTGGTCCCACCAAGTCCCAACATCAAAGGCTAAGTGGGGCCTAGACTCCACCCCCATCTGGCAATAATGATTTATTTCTTCCTGTCCCCCTGGGGTGGTATCAAAGGAGGCCTAACAGACAGTCAGGATCTTTTACCCTGCAGAGTGGTAATGAGTCCACATCCCATCACCGCCAATTTCAGTGGGATCATATGGGGAATGGTAATGAGGCACTTCCACCGATCCCAGCCAGGATGGTATCAGTGAAAGCCTAGTAGGAAGCTAGAACTACCACACTGCCCAGCAGTAATGAGCCACCCTAAACTCCTTGGTGTCGATGAAGGCTAAGTGAGGAGCCTAGACTTCAATACCCACATGAAAGAAATGAGACGGTGCCTCCTTCCCTGCCAAAGCATTGTCAGAGAAGTCAGCTAAAACAGAAGAGCTAAGTAAGTGCTGAAATAAGAGAACTGTCAACCCGGAATCTTATACCTAGGGAAAATATGCTTCGGATATGGAAGGGGAATCAAGATATTCTCAGATAAAGGGACACTGAAAGTATTTGTTAGTAACAGACCCCTCCTAAGATAATGGCTAAAGGAAGTTCTCTAAACAGAAAGGAAGTGATAAAATAAGGGATTCTGGACACCACCAAGGAAGAATGTACAATGGAAAGAAAAAATATGGGTAAATATAATAGACTTTCCTTCTCCTCTCAAGTTTTCTAAATTATGGCTGAAGCACCAATTATAACATTACATGCTGTGGTCCTAAATGTTATGTGGAAGAAATATTTAACACAATTACATTATAAACAGGGGAGGGTAAAGAGGGGAAAAGAGGGCTAAGGTTCCCATACTTCACTCAAAATGGAAAAAGGTTGACATCAATGGACTATTACAAGTTATGTATATATGACATAATACCTAGAATAACCACTTAAAATGGCACACAAAAAGATCCATGCAAAAACACTCTACATGAATCATCAAATTAATTTCAAAAAATGTTTAAGTAACCTACAGGAAGTCAAGACAGAGAAAATAAAGAAACCAAAACATTTCTATACACCAACAGTGAAGCAGCAGAAAGAGAAATCAAAGACTTGATCTCATTTACAATTGCACCAAAACCCATAAAATACCTAGGAATAAACCTAATCATAGAGGTAAAAGATCCGTATGCTGAAAACTATAGAAAGCTTATGAAAGAAATTGAAGAAGACACAAAGAAATGGAAGAACATTCCATGCTTGTGGATCAGAAGAACAAATATTGTTAAAATGTCAATGCTACCCAAAGCAATCTACACGTTCAATGCAACCCCTTACAAAATAACACTACATTCTTTACAGAGCTAGAAACAAACAATCATAAAACTTGTATGGAACCAGAAAAGACCCCAAATAGTCAAATAAATCCTGAAGAAGAAAACCAAAGCTGGAGGCATCACAATTTCGGACTTCAAGCTATACTAAAAAGCTGTAATCATCAAGACAATATGGTACTGACACAAAAACAGACACATAGATCAATGGAACAGAATAGAGAATCCAGAAATAGACCCACAAATATATGGCCAACCAATCTTTGACAAAGCAGGAAAGAATATCCAATGGAAAGACAGTCTTTTTAGCAAATGGTGTTGGGAAAACTGGACAGTGGCATGTAGAAGAATGAACCTGGACCACTTTCTTATACCATACACAAAAATAAACTCAAAATGGATGAAAGACCTAAACATAAGACAGGAAGCCATCAAAATCCTAGAGGAGAAAACAGGCAACAACCTCTTTGACCTCTTTGACCTTTGAAGAAGCAACTTCTTACTAGACATGTGTCTGGAGGCAAGGGAAACAAAAGGAAAAATGAACTATTGGGACCTTATCAAGATAAAAAGCTTCTGCACAGCAAAGGAAACAATCAACAAAACTAAAAGGCAACTGACAGAATGGGAGAATGACATATTGGATAAAGAGCTAGTATCCAAAATCTATAAAGAACTTATCAAACTCAACACCCAAAAAATAAATAATCCAGTGAAGAAATGGGCAAAAGACGTGGACAGACACTTCTCCAAAGAAGACATCCAGATGGCTAATAGACATATGAAAAGATCCTCAACATCACTCATCACCAGGGAAATGCAAATCAAAACCACAATGAGATACCACCTCACACCTGTCAGAATGGCTAAAATGAACAACTCAGGAAACAACAGATGTTGGCAAGGATGCAGAGAAAGGGGAACACTTTTGCACTATTGGTAGGAATGCAAACTGGTGCAGCCGTTCTGGAGAATAGTATGCAGGTTCCTCAAAAACATAAAACTAGAACTACCCTACAACCCAGCAATTGCACTACTAGGTATTTATCCAAAGGATACAAAAATGTTGGCTCAAAGGGGCACATGCACCCCCCATGTTTATACCAGCACTATCAACAATAGCCACATTATGGAAAGAGCCCTAATGTCCATCACCTGATAAATGGATAAATAATACATGGTCTGTGTGTGTGTGTGTGTATAATTTTTTTAACGTTTTATTTTTGAGACAGAGCATGAACGGGGGAGGGGCAGAGAGAGAAGGAGACACAGAATCGGAAGCAGCCTCCAGGCTCTGAGCCATCAGCCCAGAGCCCGATGCGGGCTCGAACTCACGGACCGCGAGATCGTGACCCGAGCTGAAGTCGGCCGCTTAACCGACTGAGCCACCCAGGCGCCCCTGTGTATATATAATATTACTGAGCAATCAAAAAGAATGAAATCTTGCCATTTGCAACAATGTGGATGGAACTACAATGTATTATGCTAAGTGAAATAAGTCAGTCAGAGAAAGATAAATATATGATTTCACTCATATGCCGAATTTCAGAAGCACAACAGATGAATATAGGGGAAGGGAGGGAAAATAAGTTAAAATGAGAGAGGAGGCAAACCATAAGAGACTCTTAAATACAGAGAACAAACTGAGGGTTGCCAGAGGGGAGTTGGGTGGGGGGGATGGGCTAAATGGGAGATGGGCATTAAGGAGGGCACGTTGGGATGAGCACTGGGTGTTATACATAAGTGATGAATCACTAACTTCTACTTCCAAAATCATTATTACATTACATGTTAACTAACTTGGATTTAAATAAAAATTTTTTTAGAAAGAAACAAAAACAGAACAAAATAAATTGGTATAATTAAGCACTAACTAACAGTAAGTTCGCTAAAATGAGAATGATCTAAATCCACCAATTAAAAGACAGACATTGGCAGAGTGGATTAAAACAAACAAACAAACAAAACCATGACCCAACTATATGCTGTCTGTGAGATGCTCATCTCAAATATAATGATATGAACAGGTTGAGAGTAAAAAGATGAAAAAGGATATATCATGCAAGAGTTAATAAAAATAGTAATGGGGTGGCTCTAGAATTAGTAGATAAAGTAAACTTCAGAACAAAGAAAATTACCAGAGACAGAGAATGGTGTTACATAATGATAAAAGGGTCGATCCACCAAGAATACATAGTCATCCTAACTATGCATGCACCAGCCTATAGAGCTGCATGATACATGAAGCAAAAATTAAAAGAATTGAAAATAGAAATAGAAACATTCACATTTATAGTGGAGACTTCAACATCCTCTCTCAACAACTGATAGAACTAGACAGAAAATCAACAAGATACAAAGAACTCAACATCATCATCTAACAAGATCTAATTGACATTTATAGAACACTCCAGCAAAAAAACAGTAGAATTTACATTCTTTTCAAGCACCCAAGGAATATATACCAACAAAGACATATTCTGGACTATAAAACAATCCACAAACATTTAAAAGAATTGAGGTAATTCACAGTGTTTTCTCTGACTACAATGGGATCAAATTAGGAAACAACAGAAAGACAATAGGAAAATCTCCAAACACTTGGAAACTAAACAACACACTTAAAAAAAAAAAAAAAAAATATATATATATATATATATATATATATATATATATAGGGCACCTGGGTGGTTCAGTTGGTTGAGCATCTGGCTTTGGCTCAGGTCATGATCTCACAGTTTGTGAGTTTGAGTCCCGCATTAGGCTCTGTGCTGACAGCTCAGAGCCTGGAGCCTGCTTCGAATTCTGTGTCTCCCTCTCTCTCTGCTCCTACCCCGCTCATGCTCTCTCTCCTTCAAAAATAGATAAAAACATTAAAAAATTTTTTTAATATATACATGAGTCAAAGAGGAGTTCTCAAGAGAAATTTTAAAAATATATTGAACTGAATGAAAATGAAAATACAATATATCAAAATTTGTGGGACACAGGTAAAGCTGTGCTGGGAGGGGAAATTTATAGCACTAAATGTTTATAATAGAAATGGGGAGAGGTCTAAACACAATAATATAAGTTTCCAACTAAGGGACCAAGAAAAAGAAGAGTAAAATAAACCTAAAACAAACAGAAGGAAGGGTATATAAACAACAGATATTGATACCGAAATTATATTGAAAACAGAAAAACAATGAAACCCAATGGGGAAAAGGTGGTTCTTAGACAAAACAATAAAGCTGACAAGCATCTAGAATGACTGACAAAGAAAAATGAGGGAAGACACAAATTACCAATATTGGAATGAAAAAGGTAATATTGCTACTGATCCTGTAGACATGTAAAGAATAAGGAAATACTACAAGTATCCCTACCCACATGAATTTGGAAATTAGATGAAATGGGCCAATTATTCTAAAAGCACAAACTACCAAAATTTACCCAAGATAATTATTAAAGGAATTCCTAATTTTAAAAAATTCCAGAAAATGACAACTCCAGGCTTAGACAATTTCACTAGAAGTATTCCGATTGTTTAAAGAAGAATTAGCACTGATTCTACATAATCTCTTCAGAAACTAGAGGGAACACTTCCCAAGAACTGTGTTACCCTGACTGTAAGAATGAAGACTGTATAAAGAAGACTACGGACTAATATTTCTCATGCATACCAACACAGAAATCCTTAACACAGTTCTAGCAGTTTATGAGAAGAATTATACACTATGATCAAGTTGGGTTTATTCTAGGGATGCAAAGCTGGTTCAATATTCAAAAGTCAACCCACATTATCCACCATACTGACAAGCAAAATAATAAAATTCATATGATCCCCTCAAAACAATGTTGAAAAAGAACAAAATTGGAGGATTCACACTTTCCAGTTTTAAAACTTACTGCAAAACTACAGTAATCAAAACAGCATGCTATTGGAATAAGACAGACATATAAGCCAATGGAATAGACTCGAGAATCCAGAAATAAAGCCATAAAACTGTGGCCAATTGATTTTCAAAATGGGTGTCAAGACCACTCAGTGGAGGAAATAGTCTCTTTAGCAAAATGTGCAAATGTGTCACATGCAAAAGGATGATGTTGGACCCCTCCCTCACACTACATTAAAAAAAAAATCAACTCAATGGATCAACCTAAACATAGGAGCTCAAACTATAAAACGTATAGAAGAAAACATAAGGGAAAATCTTTATCACATTGGGTTTGGCAATGGTTCTTAAACATCACACCAAGAGCATGAGCAACAAAAGGAAAAAATAGGTAAGTTGGACTTCATCAAAATGAAAAACTTTTATGCATCAAAGGTCATTATCAAGAAAGTAAAGATAGCTCACAGAATGAAAGAAAACAACTGCAAATCATATATCTGATAAGGTTCTAGTATTTAGAATGTATAAAGACCTCTTACAACCCAACAATGAAAAAACAATACAATCTAAAAAATGGGCAAAAGACTTGAATAGACATTTCTCCAAACAAGATAAACTTATGGCCAATAAGCACGTGTAAAGATGCTCAATACCACAGGTGTTAGGGAAATGCAAATCAAAACCATGACATACCACATCCTGCCCATTAGGATGGCATACTTAAAAAAAGGAAAATGACAAGGGTTGGCAAGAATGTGGAGAAATCGGAACCCTCGTACATTCCTGATGGGAATTTAAATGTTACAAGTGCCGGGGAGAACAGTTTGGCAGTTCCTTAAAAAGTAACACAGAATTACCATCTGACCCCACAATCCCACTCCTAGGTATATCTCCCAAAGAATCAAAAATAGGTATTCAAATACTTTTACACAAATGTTCATAAGCACATCATTCATGATCATCAAAAGGTGGAAATAACCCAAATGTCCATCAATGTATAAATGGATAAGCAAGTTTTGGTATAACCATACCATGGACTGTTACTCTGTCATGCAAAGGCATGAAGTACTGTCTGCCACATGCTGCCATGTGTATGAACATTTATAACATTACACTAAGTGAAAAAAGCCAGTCGCAGAAAGTCACGTAATGTATGAAGTTATCTTAAATGTCCGGAATAGGTAAATGCATGCAGGCAGAAATCAGATTGGTGTTTTCCAGAGCTGGGGGAGGGGAGAATGGAGAATGACTGCTTTATGAGTAAGGGGTTTTATTTCGGTAAATGTTTAGGAACTAGATAGAGGTGATGCTTTAGTACATTGTGAATGTATTAAATAACACTAAGTTGTTATGTGAATTTCACCTTTAAAAAAATAGTGACCAAAAAAAAAAAAAAAAGAAAAAGAAAAAAGAAACTAGTGACCACACTAAATACTGGCAACAGTGAGAGGAATCAGATTGCACACGCATTGCTGGTGGGAATGAAAAAGTCACTCCGCAAAAACAGTCACTGCAAAACTGTTTAGTGGTTTCTTTAAAACCAAACACGCAACCGTTATAGGACCTAGCAGTTGAACTCCTGGGTATTTACCCCAGAGGAATAAGGACTTGCGTTCATACAAAAATTCGCAAAGGAGTGTTTGTAGTAGCTTTATTCATAGTAGCCAAAACACGGGAAACAACCCAGAAGTCCTTCAATGGATGAATGATTAAACAAACTGGTGCATATATACCGTGGAGTACTATTCAGCAATACAAAGACATAACTGTTGATCTATATAATGACCTGGATGAATCTGCAGAGAATTCTGCTGAGTGAAAAGAGCCAATCCCCTCAATTTACATACTGTGTGATTCCATTTATGTAACAATCTTGAAATGTCAAAACTATAAAAATGGACTGATTGGCGGTTGCCAAGGATTAAGGAAGGAATGAGTGAGGGAAGGAAGTGGATGCATCCACACATGGGCAACATGAGGGGGTACATGTGGTGATGGAAATGTTCTGTACCTTGACTGTACCAGAGTCAGCATCCTGGTTGTGATATCACACTATAGTTTTGCAAGATGTTATCATTAGGGGAAGCTGGCTAAAGGGACATGGAATCTATTTGCATTATTTCTTACAACTGCATGTTCATCTACAATTATCTCAAAACAAAAACTTCAATTAAAATCATATAATCATATCATTTGATGCAGAAAAATCACTTCACAAAATTCAACATCCATTCATGATAAAAAAAAAAAAGATCCTCAGGAAACCAGGAATAGGTGGGAACTTACTCTACTTGATAAAGAATGTCTACATTGAACCTACGGATAACATCACACTTAATGATTAAAAAATAAATGCCTTCCCTATAAGGGGCGCCTGGGTGGCTCAGTTGGTTAAGAGTCCCAATTTGGCTCAGGTCATGATCTCGTGGCTTGTGGGTTTGAGCCCCCCGTCAGGCTCTGCAGAGCCTGCTTGGGATTCTCTGTCTCCCTCTCTCTCTCTGCCCCTCCTTGACTTGTGCTTTCTTTCTCTCAAAAATAAATAAATAAACTTAAAACATTTAAAAAAATGCCTTCCCTATAAGATTGTTAACAAGGCAAGGATGTCTGCTCTCTTCATTGCTTGTACCAAATCAATATGTTGTACACTTTAAACTTACAGTGTTGTCTGTCAAATATATCTCAATTAAAAAAAATGAAGCACTGGGAAGTTCTAGCTAGTACATTAAGGTAAGAAAATGAAATGAAAGGCATGCATATTAGAAAAGAAGAAGTAAAACTATCTCTATTTGCAGTTGACATAATTGTCTACATTGAAAAACCTTAAGAAATTTACAAAGAAACTCCTAGAACCAAGAAGTGAGTTCGACAAGGTCTCAGGATACAAGATCAACAAATAAAAATCAATTACATTTATAAGTACCATCAATGAATAAATGGACACTGGATTAAAAATACAGTACCATGGACTACTGCCCCAAAACTTCCTAGGTGAGACCCAAACAAAACATGTATAGGACTTACATGCTAAAAACTGCACAACACTGATGAAAGGAAAGAGAGAAGAGCTAAATGAATGGAGGGATATTCTGTGTTCATAGACTGGAGGACTCAGCATAGTAAAGATGTCAGTTTTTCTCAAATTCATATGCAGCTTTAACCAAGTCCTATCAAAATCCCGATTCCTTTGTAGATACAGACAAGATTTACAAGATTTAAAATAAATGGGAACAATTTTCCAATATTAAGTGGAAAGGCAATGGAAGTAGAAGAGGTGAAACGATTTTCTGGTTGCTAGACTTATTATATGGCTGCATTAATCAAGACTGTCCGGTATTGGCAGAGGGACAGACACACAGATAACTGAAATAGAACCCAGAACCCAGAAAAAGACCCGCACTAATATGCCCAACTGATTTTTGGCAAAAGCACAAAAGCAATCCGGTGCAGGAATGATAGCATTCTTAACACATGGTTCTGGAGCAAAGGAACATCTGTAGGCAAAAAGTGAACATCAAACTCAACCTCACCCCTCACACAAAAATTAACTCAAAATTGACCATGGAATTAAGTGTAAGATGTCAAAATATACAAGTTTCATGAAAAGAAAAAAGTAGAACATCTTCAGGATGAAGAGCTAGACAAAATGTTCTTTCTCAGATGTGATCCCAAAAGCATGCCCCATAAAAAATATCGACAAATCAGACCTTATCAAAAATAAAATCTTTGGCTCTGTGACCCTGTGAATAGGAGAAAATATGTGCAATCTCGTATGTGATAAAGGACTAGTATCTAGAATATGTAAGGAACCTCAAAACTCAATGGTAGGAAGACAAACTACTATCCAAGTAGAAAATGGGCAAAAGACATGAAAAGACATTCCACTGTCGAGTTTCATGGGTGGCAGATAAGGACATCCAAAGATGCTGAATGTCATTAACCATTAGAGAATTGCTAAAATCAAAACCAGTTATGACAGCAAAACCAGGTGAGGATGTGGAGAAATGGGTTCACCCATGCACTGCTGGTGGGAATGTAAAATGGTACAAATACTCTGCAAGACGGTTTGGTAGTTTCTTCTAAAACTAAACATGCAAGTGACAATTTCTTTTTTCTTTTTTTAAATTTTTTTGAATGTTTATTTTTGACAGACAGAGTGCAAACAGGGGAGGGGCAGAGAGAGAGGGAGACACAGAATCCAAAGCAGGCTCCAGGCTCTAAGCTGTCAGCACAGAGCCTGACATGGGGCTTGAACCCATGAACTGTGAGATCATGACCTGAGCTGAAGTTGAACACTTAACCGACTGAGCCACCCAGGTACCCCTGCAAGTAACAATTTCTGTCCATGCGAGAGAGCTGTAGCAAGACTCATTAGAAAAAAAAATAAAACTGTAGCAGGGCACCTAGGTGGCTCAGTTGGTTAAGCATCTGACTCTTGAGCTCATAGGTCATGACCTCACAGTTTATGAGATCGAGCCCCGCACTGGGCTCTGTGCCGACAGCATGGAGTCTGCTTGGGATCCTCTCTCTGCTCCTCCCCCACTCATGCATGCTCTCTCTCTCTAAAATAAAACTGTAATAAAAAAGAAAAAAACCTGCAGTAATATTGATTTTTTAGTTTTAATATTATACAACTGTGATTTGCAATTTCCCATGCATCTGTAATTACTTCAAAATAAGAATCGAACTGCTATTCCAAACAGATTTCAGTGTCCAGATCCAGAAGTTTGTATAGACCTTTTTATTCTTTAAAAAACAATTCCCACCCAAATCTTTCTTGAGTACTTCAGGGGCCAAGCCCGAGGCCTTGGCTGTGACCTCACTCAAATACTAGGATCTGGGGACAAAATGGCATATAACATACAATGCACCCAAAGAAAACTGGAAAAAAGAGACCCCATTTACCACAGAGGCCATCACTAACTCTCTGGCCCGGCATCTGGAGCCCGTGTGGGGGACGGAGGCCCAGATCTTATTTCAGGGCTGGCAACACAAAACCTATCGACATCAAACAAGCTACCCATTCAGCTCGAAAGAAAAAAGGCAAAAAAAAAAAAAAATGCCGCTTTTGCTTTTAAAGACTTCACTCCACTGATTTCTTGTCCTGCCCCTTTGTGGCTCCCAGCAGCCAATGTAAAGGGGACAAGTGGGGGTAATGGCCAGAGCTTCCTGAACAAAGGCCTGATTCTCTGGTCCGCAGTAGCAGCCTACTGGCTCAGCATCACATCAGTGCACTTGGGTACTGGATGGACCCAGGGCTGGGGATCATAGCCAATGGAGGAGGGCGCTGGCAGGATGTCCCACCTGGAAATTGACTTTGTTTGGTCCAAGTCATAGGAGTCTCCCACCCCCAGCCTCGGGACACGGTCTCATTTTCTCTTTCCCTGTAGATGAACCTGGGCCTGGGAAAGAGCCCTTGGGCAGACCTTTCTGTCCACAGCAGGGGTCTGCCACCTTCCCACCCCTGAGGCCTGCCTGGGCTTCTCCTCCCCTGGCAGTGCCCATGAGCACCTGTCTGGGAAGTCTACGCCCCTTGCATTAAAAGAAACCAACCCCCAGCAATTTTTCTCAGCCAAGCACAATCCAGGGCTGTAGACGAACCCTAAAACCATCTGCCACGCAGTTTGGATTTGAGTCTCACAAATCCATGTACACTCAACTTGCCATTTCATAAAGAAATGAAATGCTCCAGGGATATGTGTTGCTTTGTGAGTTTGCGGACTGAGCACGTGGGGATCAGGGTGGGGCAAGGACTGATCTCAGACCTCAGCTTCAGAACAGAGGCCGGTGGGCAGTCTCTCTTTCCCCCTCAGGCTCTAAGTGCATACCTGGGAGCTCCTGGCCACCCACATCTGGAAGACATCAGCCTGAGCTCTGAAGGCACACTAGTACCTCTGGGGCTATCACCGGCTCACCCCACCCCGCATTAGCCATGCCTCTAGTGCCTGACCTCTTGCAGGTCTGCAGACTCTGCCAGATCCCTGATGTCCACCTCTAAGTGCCAGCGGGGGCCAACTCTACCTTTCTGCTGCCTAACTTCACGTGTGACAGTGGAAGGAAACGAGGAGCCAGATTAAAGGCACGTGGCAAGAAAGGAAGGGGAGCATGAGGATATTGCTGGAGCAACCCTGAAATCTTCTTTTTTTAAATGTTTATTTATTTTAAGAGAGAGAGAGAGAGAATGCAGGGAAGGGGCAGAGAGAGAGGGAGACAGAGAATCTGAAATAGGCTCCAGGCTCTGAGCTGTCCGTACAGAGCCTGATGTGGGGCTCGAACTCACAAACCATGAGATCATGACCTGAGCCAAAACCCAGAGTCAGATGCTTAGCTGACTAGGCCACTCAGGGGTCCCCTGGAATCTTCTTTAAAAGCACAAAGCAGTCCTGGGGTGCCTGGGTGGCTCAGTCGGTTAAGCGTCAGACTTCGGCTCAGGTCATGATCTCACAATTCATGGGTTCAAGCCCCGCGTCGGGCTCTGTGCTGACAGCTCAGAGCTTGGAGCTTGTTTCAGATTCTGTGTCTCCCTCTCTCCCCCCCCCCCACTTATGCGTTTTCTCTCTCTCTCTCTCTCAAAAATAAATAAACATTAAAAAAAAAAAAGCACAAAGCAGTCCTCACGCCTTTGGCCCCCAGCCCCTACCAACTTGGCCAGGAATAGCCTTGGGTTTTGGACCAGAAGAGCCAAACGGCATGCTGCACCGTGAGGCCTACTTCTCAGCTTCACCAACGGACCCGAGAGTGTCCCTCATCCCAACCACTTCTTCCTCTATGTACCCTGGGTGGGGTGAGGGTGAGGAGACGGGCACTGCTCAGCCATTCCCCAGGCAACCTCTGAGCCCATGATGCCCCACCCCGAGGCTCCAGGTTGTTGGGCAGATTTTTCGTCAGGACAGAAGCCATTCAATAGGAGAGCCCTCATCTTTCAAGGGTGAAATTTAGCCCCCAAAGCAAAGAAAAAATCCCAAAGACCTCCAGGTTTCGAATGGGCTTGCAGATGAACACATCTACAATATGGATGGCTAAATAAGTCAAATCTGTTTTCGAACATGCACACTACTGCTATAGGTCAGGTGGAACTGTGTCCCCTTCCCAATCATATATTGTCATCCTAACCCCAGTACTTCAGAATGTGACTTCATTTGCAAATAGGGTCATCGCAGATGTAAGTAGTTAAGATGAGGTCATACTGGAGTAGGGTGGGCCCCTAATTTGGTATGACTGGTGTCCTTACGAAAAGGGGACATTTGAATCCAGAGGCACACTCACAGGGAGAAGGTCATGTGAGGACTGGGGTGATGCTGCCACAAGCCAAGAAGTACCAGATCCTTCTGTGGCCCCTTCAGAGGGAGTGTGGCCCTAATGACACTTTGATTTCAGACTTCTATCTTCGAAGTGTGAGAAAATAGATGTCTGTTGTCTAAGCCTCCCAGTCTGTGGAATTCTGTTATGGCAGCCCCATCAAAATCATACACCAGGGACAAAACTGTTTTTATGAGAAGGTGGAAACCAGCAAGGAGTGGCCTGTGTCCACAGCAGAGTACACTCACTGGTTGGGCTCAGGGTACTTCTTCTTTTGTGGCGAAATATAATCTCTCATTAGGATGTCTAAGAGCTGGAGCGTTCAGAGCCCAGGGCAGTCTTCGGCTCTGGGCACTTAGAGAACACTCGGTTCTGGACTATTATTCATCTGCCCACCCCATTAACCTAAAGCCAGGGATCATCCTACCTATCCCAGGCAGCTTGGAACCAGAGCACCTGATGCAGTGCTGTGCTCATGGCAAACAGTTTACAAAAATTCTCTAGACAAAACTGTGGTGCAGGGGCCACGTGGGAAAGGAGAAGCAAGGAAACAAAGGGAAAGAGGTTCCTCCAATGAAGATTCCCTTGGCTTGATGGCTGGCTGCATGCAGACCAGGAAGCTAAGGCCACTCATACCTTCCAGACTTCCAGGCTGGATGGTGGGAAGAAGTATGGGGCTGCTGATAGGCAGAGAACATTGCATGAGGAACAGACCCAGCAGCTCACTGCCATCAATCATGGCCACTGTGGGTACTAATCACAGCAGATCACTAAAAGGTACTGGCTAACTGTGAATAATTACTATCTGCCACTAGCAATCTTAGTGTTAAGCTGGGCACAAGTCAAGTAGGATGCCATGGTCCAGCAGGATTCAGACCTAGGAGAAGCAGGCAGAACCCAGGCTGGAGACAGGCAGCTCAAGTGTTAAAGAGGCCAGGCTTCTATGTCAGTATAGGCAGGGCTTTGGAGCCCAATGACAGGCCCTGAAGCAGGAAGACCAGATTCTTAGTCATGAGTTATGGGGCTCTGGGAAAGCTGCTTAACCTTAAAGACTCAGTTTCCTCTTGTGTAAAGTGCAAACTTCTATGCAGAAATACAACAGCTACCACTGGGTGCCCACCATGAATCAGGCATCTGTTTGGCAATTCACACAGAGCATTTCACTGGCTCTCTCCAACCCTCCTACAAGGTACATATGAAGAGCTCCCTTTGTGTCCCCATCAGCCAGGGCAGGATGTACTTGTCTAACAGTTGGCTTCCCCTCTGGTTTGTAAACTCTCTGAGGGAAGGAAGCATGGCTTCTATGTGGCTGCAGCTCCAGAGTCAGAACACACAGTAGGGGGCCAGGAACTATCTGCTGGATGGATCTGTAGAGTGGATTCGAGTTTGGGTGGAAGCCTGGACTAGAACCTTCTAAAGCAGTCCCTCAGTCTAGGGTGCTGATGACCTGGTGTGTTGGAGCCCATGTGTCCGTAGGAATACATGACATGTTCCTCAATATTTCTGTGCATTTGAAAGGACTGCTTTGATAGTGTGCAGAACTATAAGGCATAGAATTATATAGCCTTGTGCTAATAAATATATCAATATTCCAAAACACCAATACCACTCTTACTTTTTAAAAGTTGGCTTTAAAAAGTCCAAAGTGATGTGGAAAAATTGGAACCCTCAAATATTGCTGGTGGGAACATAAAATGGCGCACTCTGGAAAACAGTGTGATGGTTCCTGAGCAAGTTAAACATAGAGTAGTTACATGATTCAGCAATTCTGCTCTTGGGTGTATACCCAAGAGACCTGAAAACATGTCTACACAAAAACCTGCAAATGAATGTTCATAGTAGCACTATTCATAACAGCCAAGAGGTTTAATCACCCAAATGTCTATCAACTGGTGAATGGAGAAGGAAAATGTGGTCTATCTATACAATGGGATGTTATTCAACCATAAAAAGGAATGAAATGTGGGGCACCTGGATGGCTCAGGTGGTTAAGCATCCAATTTCGGCTCGGGTCATGATGTCACAGTTTGTGAGTTCGAGCCCGGCGTCAGTCTCTGTGCTGGCAGTTCAGAGCCTGGAGCCTGCTTCCGATTGTGTGTCTTCTTCTCCCTCTGCCCCTCCCCCACTCACATGCTGTCTCTCTCTCAAAAATAAACAAACATTTTTTTAAAGGAATGAAGTGTGATATGTACTACAACATGGAGGTACCTTGAAATCAAGATGCTAAGTGAAAGATGTCAGGTACAAGAGGCTATAGATTGTATGATTCCATTTATATGAAATGTCCAGAATAGGCAAGTCTGTAGAGAAAGAAACTAGATTTGTAGTTGCCTAGGGCTGTGGGGAGAGGGGAGAATGTGGCGTGATGGAGGCTGGGATTCTTTTGAGGGAGATAAAAATGTTCTAGAATTGTGATGATGGTTTGCACATGTCTGTGAATATGCTAAAACTCATTCATTCATTCTAAATTTTCAAACAGTGAATTGTACGATATGTGAATTACATACTAATTGAACTTTTTCAAAAAGCCCAAATTATCACTCCTTAATCTAACTTGGGATTTTAGAAAGACGCTCCTTTTAGAGAAAGGATGAAAGAACATCTTGTAAGTTTTTCAAAAAAAGAAAGTCTATATCCTCTACTCTTTTTTTAAGTTTTTATTTTAATTCCAGTTAGATAACAGTGTTATATTAGTTTCAGGTGTACGATATAGTAATTCAACACTTCCATGCATCACCTTGTGCTCATCAACACAAGTGCTCGCCTTAATCCCCATCACCTGTTTCACCCATTTCCCCCCCCCCACCCTCTCTCCTCTGGTAACCATCGGTGTGCTACCTATAGTTGAGAGTCTGTTTCTTGGGTTCTCTCTCTCTTCCTTTGCTCATTTATTTTGTTTCTTAAATTCCACATATGAGTGAAATCATATGGTCTCTGTCTTTCTCTGACTGACTTATTTGGCTTAGCATTATACTCTCTAGCTCCATCCATGTCGTAGCAAATGGCAAGACTTCATTTTTTATGACTGAGTAATATTCCATTGTGTATATAAACCAACTCTTCTGTATCCATTCACCTATCCTCTACTCTTAGTAAAACTGGCTCCTTGTGAAATGGGATGTCAATGGGCCTTTTCACCTGTTGCTGGTGACCTTTCGCTAGTGACTCACATACTCAGGAGAAAATTTACCAAGTTGATGTGGAAATGATATCTCAAGGTCTGGTTGATTACACTTTTCGCACTGCCACTGCTGCTCCCCAGGAACTCCCCACTTTGCCTCCTTTTGCCTTTGGGGTTTCATGCCACTGATGTTAAAAATGTCCTCCCTCCCCAAATGACCCCCATCTGGGTATCATGTGCCACTCAGTGACAGATACACTTGGAGTTGGGGCTTCCTGGCAAGTACAAATGTCCTGCAGTCCCACACAGTGGGCTCAGATGGCAGAGTCCTGCTTCAGGGGGCCAAGACTGGTACAGACCACTAAGTCAGCTGACAGCACTGTTTGTCCAGTTGGCCCCGCCCTGAAAGGGATTTGACTTTAAATCTGAGCAGTGCATGATGGCCACCCATTATGGCAAACAGAGAGCAGAGTTTTCTGGAACATGGGGACACCAAGAAATTAGGGCAGACTGAGACAGTCTTAGGGCAGTGATGACAATGCTAATCTTGTCACGAATGACTGCGGCAGGACTGGCCTGCGAGGTGATGTGAGGCCAAGTTTTGTCAAGACGTCATTTTTTATTAGACTTGTGCAGCATTATCTTTTCCTGTTATAGACATCATATACTTTGAGAACTGAAAGAGCCCTGAGATTTAACATGGTAGTGCAAGTGAAGGCCGGGCCCACTACTTGCTGACTTTTCCATGTGTTGAATGCCTATAAGTTGACTTTCTCTAAGCTTCTGCACAGCTGATCATTAAATTTGGGGTTGTGTTGGAAGGTTTCAGGAAACTGCTGTGGTGTCCTCTGCAGAACCAGACCATCCCGCTCACATGTTGTTACATGAACGTACACAGAGACACAGATGCACACAGTCATATATGCACACAGAAACACATTGACACACACACAAATGTCACACATACATACACACACATACACACATACAGTTGCATGTGCATTCAGAAACGCACACAGACACAGACACAAATGCACAGTCACACATACATACAGAAAGAGATACACATAGAAATGCACACACAGGCAGACATACACACATGCACAGACACACACGTGCACACACACAGACACACGCAGACATGCACACAGACACACACGTGCACACACATACACAGATACACAGACACAGACAGACACACAGATTTCCCTCCATCTCCCCGCCGGGAGCACTAGGTGCCCTGGAGAAAGCGGTCCCTCTCTCAGCTGGGAACACTGCCTCAGTACTGGTGGGAGCCTGGCCTCTCTACCTTCTGGCTGGGCCCAGTGGCGGCCAGCAGAGGGAAGCACGCGGCAGCTGCCCTCCTCCTTTCCAGCCCTTCCTGCCACTTAGCTATGGGAAGGCACACACTCAAGCAAGGTCCATTCCCCTCGAAGTGACCAAAAGCAGTGTTGTCCCCTGGACTTCCCATACAAGTAAAACTGGCAGTGCTGGGCTACGGAGGGGGAAAGCGTTGGACACGGTTTGACTTTGCAGTAACTTCACCAGGCAATAGCCTCAGAATGTAGAAACAGCTTGTAAACACCTGTCACTTGGGCCCAGGTGCCAGCAGCCAACCGTAACCACAGCCAAACCAGGCACATAGTGGTGTGTAGCGTGCTGTTAGCTAGTGGCCAAGGTGAAATCACAGGCAGGACCTGGGAGCCAGGGGACCTGGGTTCCACTTCCATGTTACACAAACCACTTGACCTCTGTGAGCCTCAGGCTCCTCATCTGCAAAATGGGACTGATCTCCTTGGCTCTTCTCCCCCTCACATGTATCATGTGAGGGTCAGAGGAGAACCTGAACTGGAAAACCCATGGGACAGAGGGGCGGGGGCATGGGGTGGGTAGGCCCTTTCTACAATGCAGGAAATGGAGCAAGCCACTGTGCTGAAAGGAAGTAGTCCCTTTTTGTGCCCTCCTCCTTTACAGTAAAGTTTGATTAGGATCCTAGAATGTTAATATTGGGAGGGAAAACTAGAGATTATAGGTATACCAGTATGGAAACCAAGGCACAGACTTGTTCAGGATCACAGGAACGATGGGCAGGGAGAGCTGACAATGAATCCCAAGTCAGGGCACCATGGCAACAGCTGGACTGAGGACAGGCGCATGAGCTAATGTTCCCTCGGGTTCACATTCTGAAAGGTACCAGGCAGAGGAAGCCTAATAAAACCCTGAGGCTGCCTCCCAGGCTGTCCATGACCCTGCCTCCCTTCAAAGTATGACCCTGCCAGCCACACTGAGGTTTCAGCCTGTCCCTGCCAAGGCTGATGGGCGAGCCTCTTTACCTCTTTGGGTTTCACCTACTCTCAACGTCTTAATGACTTTGGCCTGGAGGACCCTATGAGGCTTATCAGCCGGCACCACCTCAACATCAACTTTCTTCTACAGCCATCTACCTGTTCTGACTTCCTTGCCAGAGCTACTGGAAACACTCTAGACCGGCTCCTGATTCCCAGTGGGGCTGGGTGGACTTTGGGATCCTCTCTTTCTGCATTAAACCAAAGACCCATGGAATCCCCTGCTCCCTGTCCCCTGGGTGGTACACAGGCAATCTGGGGATCAGAGCCCTGGGTCACTAATTAGGACAATGTTCAAGAACTCTTCATCAACCTCAGAGTCCAAAATGCTCAAAAAAGAAAGTGGGAGGAAATGAGGCCACAGTTAAGAGAGGAATGTGGCCAGCTGTCACTGGGCCTGGCAAGAAGATGTCCCTGTAAGGCCTCCACCCACAGTCTAGCCTTCTGTCTCCAACTACACTGTCAAGGGTCCACTCAGAAAACTACCTAAGAAGGTGAGCAGTACAAGGGAAGCGTACTTAATGGCCTATAGGAGCAGTGAGTTAAAAGAAGAAACAGAACAGCCGTTTCTTTCAAAATAAAGATTACTGTTATTAGGAAAGAAAAGATTTGTGAAGAGTTCATGTTTAAGTTGTCTTCCTTAACACATTCCACTCTATATATGGATTTAGAATAATGGGAAAAAAACCCTAGTGTTGCACTTACAGACTTCATGTGAAATCTCATTTGATGGGAGGAAAATGTGCTTTCAGGACTTATGATGATGAAATAAATTCTCTCCATTCTTGGAAATGCTTCTTTGCAAATATTTTAGATATTATTTCACAAATGAAAGAAAACAGTCAAGGCTGCTACCACCAGCTTTGGATGAAACATTCTAATTTTCAAGATATTTATCACGAGTTGGCAACAATGGCCCTGGTTTCCACAAAAAGTGGGAAAATTGCTGTGCATTTCGGAAATGGTTCCCAGACACTCCCCTTTGAGGACACAGTCAACAAAATGCACACAAGTGTGATCAGCAGGCAACTGGCTGAAAGGGAAAACTGTCATGAATACTTTTGGAGGCTACTTGGCTTGATAGCAAGAGTGAATTTACACAGTTCAAATTACACGAGCCGATTCCTGTTCCCAGTCCTATGCCGAGTTCGCCTACTTATCCAACATGAAACTGCACTGCTGTGATCTGTCACGAGCAAAGGACAGACGGCTGCGTCCCAAGCAGATCTTACATGCAAATCACTTGACACATCCCATAAATTCAAATGCTAATACAGAATGAATAAGACATCTTTTCTTGATCAAAACTGTCTTGCCTGAGACAGAAAACAAACAAACTCATGCCATTGGCTGTGGCTTAAGACTGTGAGGCCACATGTACAGTGTGCTAGCTCACCAGGAGGAAGTTTCAGGAAAGTGACTAAAGTTCTACTTTGGGCTGATTCTATCCTGCTCAAGGGCCCCAGCTGGCTCCGATCACCTGAGGAGGCATCCTGAGCCCGCTAGGAAAGATGCAATTCTAGCTTCTCCTGAGCCTGACTCTATCCACTGCATTTATTTCTTCTGGACTGATCTCTTTGCAATCCAAATCAGTACCACCTCCACAACTTCACTAGTCCATCATGCTCTAATTCCTTCAAGGAGAAATATTTAACTCTGTTCTTGGATTAAATGTAAATGTATATTTCTGGGGTTTAAGGGTTCAAACAGCCAGAGCTTGAAAGGCATATCACTAGGGCATGTTACAGAGCCACAGAGCCACAGGCTCTTCACTAGAGTGTCATCCATCATCACCCGTCAACTGTGCACAAGGTTGGTTAGGAATTCAGAAACATTCCAAACACACACTTCTGTGCCAAGACCACAGTTCATTCATCCAATCAGCCATCCATTTATTCATCTAATCAAGCTGCCTGTGTCATACTGGTTCATCCTTCCTCTTTTTACTTATACAAAAAAAAAGGATGGGAGAAATACTGAAGGTGTAAGACAAACTTTTCATTGTTTATTGCAGTGAAGTTAAGGTACAATAAAGTTCTGCTAGCTGTATAACCTTGGTGCATCCAAAAGGTATTGTTTTGTAATTGTAATATTTCCCTTCTAAAACGGTTAAGAAGGTTCTGATGGTTTCTGAAATTGATTTCATATTCATTTAAGAAATTGCTTTTTATGACAGAGTATCTCTGCTGAGTTTCTCTCGGGTATCGAAGTTAGAGGGAGGAGCCTGCACATCTACAAAGGCTGATAGGGTCTCTGCTTTCTATTAAAATGTTTTCCAACTCTCAAAGCATTCGTCAACATGCTCAGAAGAATCAGAATGAAATGATTCCAAGGCTTGGTGTTCAGTGTCTATAGCGTCTTGCATGGGTGTTTATGAAAAAGCTCTGAAGTTGGAATCAGGGTCCCTGGGTTCAAGTCCCAGCATGGGAGGTTGCTGGCTGCATGCACGTAATTTTGAGCCTCTTTATCACCCCGTCTCTCACCATCCTGCTGGCTACTTCTGCTTGTCTATACCACTCGATATGAACCAAGGACCAAGCCCCAGGGAAGGACACAGCAGTACCTTCAACATCACACCCAACAGCCCACTGCGGGCACTCAGCCTAAGATCATGGTGACACCGTTGGCAGGCCCAGCAGGCCGAATTATTCTGGCAGGCCGAATTACACTGAGGTCACAGTCAATAAAAAGTCCCTAGTTTTTTCTCAAGCAACGGTTCCCGCATCCTACACTTGGGCAGATGGGTTCACAACCAAAATGGAAGACTTGCCATTTGTCCCTGTTAAATTTGCCATGACGATCTCAAGCTTGTCAAGATCTCTTTGGATCCCAAGTTCATGATACAGAGAATTTATCATCCTCTGGCACTATGTCAGGGACAAACACCAGATTTGGGTTTTTCTATTCTCACCCAGATCATTGAGGAACAAGTGAAACTGGCCATGAGAGAGCCCTGGGTCTTGCCTCTAGACTTCCTTCCCTAAGGGAGGACATTAATCCATTACCCATGGCCTTGAGATCCAATCCTTTAATTGGTTACACAACCATATAACTGGGCTGTAAACAAGGATTTCACAACTGACACTACCAATTGCTTTGCTGAGGTTTAAAAAAACACTTGCTTGCTTTTCTCTGACCTACCTGCCCAGTGAGCAACTCCAACAAAAAAAGGAGGCTATTCTAAAACTTTTTTGAGAGAGAGAAAGAGAGAGAGAGAGCCGAGGAGAGGGACAGAGAGAGAGGGAGAGAGAGAATCTCAAGCAGGCTGCACACCCAGCGAGAAGCCCTATGTGGAGCTCCATCCCACGAACCGTGAGATCATGACCTGAGCCGAAATCAAGAGTCAGACGCTTAACCAACTGAGCCAACCAGGCACCCCAAAAAGCAGGCTATTCTAACACAATTAACTGCTCTTAATGAGTCCATCGTGGCTCCACGGGGTCCCTACTCCTGCTTTTGTTTTAGACTCGATTTTTACTGGTTTCTTTTTCCTTTCTTTTTTTTAATGTTTATTTATTTTTGAGAGAGAGAGCGAGCACGCACGCGAGAGAATGAGTGGGAAGGGGCAGAGAGAGAGGGAGACACAGAACCTGAAGCAGGCTCCAGGCTCCAAGCTGTCAGCACAGAGCCCAACGTGGGGCTTGAACCCACAGACCTGTGATATCATGACCTGAGCCAAAGTCGGATGCTCAACCAACTGAGCCACTCAGGCGCCCCTACTGGTTTCCTTTTCTAAGCATGCATTCGCTCACTTTCTCTAATAGCATGTTCCACAATTTTTCCAGGAAGACATACCACTCTGACTACAGCTACATAAGATATCCAGCATGGGGAACTTCTTTTCTGGCAGTATGGAAGTACGTGCCCATCTGGTGGCTTATGGTTCCTTTTTGCAGTTGTGTGTGATTCCTTAATGCTCCGTGATGAAGGTTCACGGTTTTGTTAGCAAGTGCTTTCCCTTCAATGCCTGGCCCTTTGACTCCCCCTCTCACAATCCCCTCATCTGTCATGGTCTCCAAGTCTAGCTGAGCAGCACCAGCAGTCCATGGATCTCTGCACGACGAGTCTCTTCACTATCCAGGGACTCCAGGCCGTGGGGTTTCTTCGCAACCTTCTCTCTTTCGGGTCACACCCCTCCAGCTCTCCACCTCAGACTCCACTGCATCTCGGCCACTGCCATCAGATGCTACTGCCTCTCCAGGAGCTCTCGACTCTTCCTCTCGGTGTGATGAGCTCTAAACTATTGTTTCTTGCTCGTGGAAAAGGGTTTCTTCTGGTCTTCCCTGTATCATGCCTTTCTCCACGTTCCTGACTCAATCTTCTGTTAGAAAGCAGCGTTCCTGGGAAACGTGCGAAGGGGAGAGATGCGCTTCCATAACAAACTCATAAACGTCCAGTGTAAGCTTGTTAGGAATTGCCCTGGGCCCCCAGCCTTCCAGTGATGGCTGAGTGTCACTTGCTGCATTTCCAAAACAGGAAACACACAATGTTTGTGCAGAAGAAGAGATCTGAGAAACACTGTGCAAGAGAATCCTGGGGAGGTGGGGGGAACTGCGTGGTCATTGACCAAAAAGACATCTCAGATTATTTCTCAAGATGCCTGAATAGATAGGAGAGGTGATCTGATTACCCACAGTAACGGGAAATACAGGGACCAGCAGCAAACACATAGAAAATTCCAAAGTTGAGTTTGTGACGCTTCAGGTAGCTAAAGGAGTGTTGTGGTTGGAATAAAATTGATAGTGTTCAGTTTAATTGAAAAACAAACTCACGTGGCTATTTATGAGAGAGAGAGGTAAGGGAGCTGAAAAGTGGCTGTGAACTCAAATTAGTGGGGGAAGTTGTCACAACTCCATATGGGCTTGAGGCACTCACACTCACGATTATTTTCATGTGTTCTGACATTGGGTCATGGGTCTCAGGGCCCCAACATTACTGTCTGTGGCTAAAACTACAAAATAGAACCCCAGTGTTGTTGATTTGCTGACACGTGGACTCTTCTCTTCCTAACGAGTATGTCCCCTTGAATGAAAATCTGTATGGCCACACTAACACCATTTTAGCTCTAGAGCATTTTGTGGGGCACTTGAAAGTCCTTCGCTTTTAACATGGTTGTCGATCACATGGTTTTAATCACTAAACTTTGATTCCTTAAATGTGACACCAAACAATGTGATTTGCAAAGTGCACAGGCCAGTTAAATAAAGTGGATTCAGTTCACTGGTGGCCTTCCTGCTTCTCCGGCCAGTAAGTGCCATTTCTGCTCTCATGGCTCTGACAGCTGGCTTGCTGGGACCCAGGAAAGAAGGAAATGGGCCAGAGAAAGCCACCCTGGCAACAAAGGGTCCTGTTAGGCAGGTTTGTAGGGCAATCCTGAGACAGGGCAGTGTGGGGTGTGGTGACAGCATCCCAGGCACATTGACAGCCTCTAGGCAGCCGCTGATCCAACTTGTACATGTCTCCTCCGCTCATCACAGTGGCCTCAGCTACAGCTTCTCCAGCTGGTTTGGAGGCCAAATCCAAGAAGCACTTTGCACGATAAAGGCAGAAATGGCCTTGCAGCTGGCAAGACTGCTCCAAATCACAGGCAGAGCTGGTGCTCATCTGGCCCGGCAAGACAACAATCTATGGTTCTCTGCAAAACTTACTGTCCCATCTTGGACCCAGACTGGGGTGGGGGATGGTCAGTGCTGCTAAACGTTTTGTGGGGAGGGAATTTGGAGTGATCGGAGCTGGACCTTCCTGGAACTTGGTGGGACTTCACATTCTGAGGGGCAGGGTAGTAGCTGAACAGTTAAAACACGGACTCTGGCACTCAATGGTTTGGGTTTGAATCCTAGCTTTGCCTCCAATTAGTTATGTGACCTTGGGGAAGTCACTCAACCTCTCTGTGCATGTTTCCTTATCTGTAAAAGAGATAATAATTGCCTTTGCCCATTAGGTTGTGATAAGGATCAAAGGCATGATACCTATAACGCACTTAGAATAGTTGCTGACATGTAGTAAACCCAACCAAATGTTGGCTAGTGGTACTGTCTTCCTCTAGACCCCCATCCAGGCCCAGCAGAGGGGAACCTGGCCACTGTGGCAGTAACTGCTGGGTGGAATGAAACATGTCAGGTGCACAAAGCAACGTCAACTGTTTTTCTGTCCAGTCTCCCCCCACTGGATATGAGCCACATGCTGAATACCCGCTTCCTGGAAGACAGCCTGGCACATGGTAAAAGAGCAGGTGCAGGAATCCCCCCTGGAAACAGTCCCAACATTTAAAAATTCCTAACTTGGGTGCAAACACAGGTGGGCAACAGACAACAAGAGACCTAAACAGGCTTCAGACACTCTACAGAGCTAAGAGCTGGCCTAGGAGTCTGGAGGTTGGGTTTTGAGAACCTTTGCTGCTCCCTTGCTGTGGGGCCTTGGGCAGTCCCTGCCACTTTCTGGGCTTCAGTGTCCTCTCTGGATGACAATGTGAGGTGGGACCATGGTCTGTACCCTCCATGAAGTTCCTTTCCATCAGGTCTCAGAACACACGTGCGCGTGCGCACACACACACACACACACACACACGTGTGTGTGCGTGTGAACAAGGCACTAGCACAGTAGCACAACAAGAGGGGAAGGGATACACCTAATTCTAAGGCTTGGGCTCACTACTATCAAGTTCAAGGTCAGGCTCAATCCCTTCCTCTCCTCCCCTTCCCTTCCCTCTATGTTTCTTTCAATTCAAGTTAATTAACATCCAGTGTACTATTGGTTTCAGAAGTAGAACCCAGTGATTCATCTCTTAATGTGACACCCAGTGCTCATCCCAGCAAATGCCCTTCTTAATGCCAATCACCCATTTAGCCCATCCCCTCTAACGCCGCCACTCAAGCAACCCTTAGTTTGTTCTCTGTATTTAAGAGTCTCTTATGGTTTGCCTCCCTGTCTATCTTTTTTCTCCTTCCTTTCCCTATGTTCAGCTGTTGTGTTTCTTAAATTCCACATATGAGTGAAATCTATGATATTTGTCTTTCTATGCCTTATTTTGGAACTCTAGTTCCATCCACGTTGTTGCAAATGGTAAGATTTCATACTTTTTGATCACCACGTAGTATTTCATTATATATCTATTCATCAGTCAATGGGCATTTGGACTCTTTCCATAATTTGGTTATTGTTGATAATGCTGCTATAAACATTGGGATGCATGTGCCCCTTTGAATAAGCATTTTTGTATCCTTTAGATAAATACTTAGTAGTGCAATTGCTGGCTCATAGGGTAGTTCTGTTTTTAGCTTTTTGAGGAACCTCCCTACTATTTTCAAGAGTGGCTGCACTAGCTTGCATTCCCACTAACAGTGCAAAAGTGGTTCCCTTTCTCCCCATCCTTATCTGTTGTTTCCTGAGTTGTTCATTTTAGCTATTCTGATAGGTGTGAGGTGGTATCTCATTGTGGTTTTGATTTGTATTTCCCTGATGATGAGTGATGTTGAGCATTTTTTCATGTGTCTGTTGGCCATCTGGATGTCTTCTTTGGAGAAGTGTCTATTCATGTCTTCTGCCCATTTCTTAACTGGACTATTTGTTTTTTGGGTGTTGAGTTTGATAAGTTCTTTATAGATTTTGGATTCGTACCCTTTACCTGATATGTCATTTGCAAATATCTTCTCCCATTCTGTCAGTTGGCTTTCAGCTTTGTTGATTGTTTCCTTTGCTGTGCAGAAGCTTTTTATCTTGATGAGGTCCCAACAGTTCATTTTTGCTTTTATTTCCCTTTAGGCTCAATTCCTGACAGCAATATCCACACACCATTTCTATGTCAATTATAGGAGCCAATTTCTCTGGCTTACTTTATAATATGTTCACTTCCCCTCCCCCATGCCTAAATGTGAAACTTATATTTAAAAAACACATTTTGTGAAGCAGGTACATTTTGACAGGAAAGATTTGAAATTGCCACGGGTGTAAACACACGTGAATAGCGAGTGCTGTCTGTCTGGTTTGCTTCAGAGAGCCACATCGTCTGTGCAGAGGCTCCTCAGCTGGCCCCTTTCTCTGAATGGCATGAACTATGGCATACCAGAGAAAAGGAGAAGCCCAGACTAGCCAAGTGGTTGGCATTGTTTTAGGTTGTCAGCTTACGACTTTTGCTTTCAGAAGCCAGTGCCCATGTTGGTAGCAATGGTCCCCATCCCTAATTCCTTGTCATCTTTGGGTAATGACGATATTAATATCCAGTCTGGATGATGAGGCTGGCTCATCTACCTACTGCCAAGCAGCCAGCCAGAGGCATTATCCAAGTGAGTGAGGTTTTAAGGGGAGGAGAGACAGAGACACGGACGACTATTGTGCGCATCACAATAATGCTGACTACAGGCAAAGGAAAGAGTGGAATGCGCTGAGGCACCCAACCCACTGACCCTAGCCACATTTCATGAGAATCCCTACGATCGCAGAGAAACCCGCATCGAGGTGGGGAGAGCGTCAGACCAATGCTCAGCAGGCCGCACAGTCTCTGCAGAGCTCCACAAGGCCATAGGGAGTGTAGCTACACACTTTCCCTGGCAGAGCACCACATCACATCCCCACACAAGAGGCTGTGGCCTTCCGTCCCTTCCAGAACCCACTTCTCCACGGTTCTAGGTTCTCTTGCAGCCCACCTCCACCATGTTTGCCTTCTCCATCATGTGTTAGTAGACACACCAGGTGGAGAGCAGCAAATACAACTGGCTTATAGACTGTGGCAAGCTAGCAGAGAAGCACTGGAAAACAGCTCATGCAACCAAATGCCAATGTTTGAGCAAACCACCACCCTAGGCCTGCCTCCCCCGCATTGGCCCTGCAAGTCTAGCTACTCAGCGCTTCCATTTGCAGACATAAACATCCACTTACGGGTTCTGAAAACACCATCTAAGCCAACATTTGGACTCAAGTAATGCTAACAGGGCTGCATAATCAGTAAACTCCCTTTTCTGCTGTGTGGCTTTGCAACACTCTCCGGGAAGGAGGCACCGGAATCTTACAGATAAAAGCTGACATGGAAGTAAGTTACCAGTACATAAAAATATTGGATTTTAAGTAAAAAATATCGTCCCCTGAAGATAAAGAGAACAGAGATTTTTTTTTTCTTATCTAAAAACAGATCCTTTTGCAGAATTGCTGAAATGGAGGTAATTATGAAGAACTGAGAACATTAATCAAGAAAAACCTGTTCTTTCCTCAATCCCAAACCGTGTAGATAGACGAATCAATAGACTGAAAATGGAATTAACTTACACCACAAGGAACAGTTAGTTTTCTCCTCCGAAATCCATCTGACGTTCACGCCCTCCCCAGACACAGCAGAGGTTGTCCCACCATCAGCAGGGTGAGAGGCGCCCCTCACCCTCCTCTCTGAGTGCTGTGCTGGTAAATAATTAACATGCAGCTCTCCAGGGGAAAAAAAAAACTCTCTCGGGGGCCAGTTTCTGGCCACCAGAAAAATTCCTGCAAATGTAACAATAGGCTTTCGGGAGCAGGTGTGCACCAGCTCTAGCACACCACCATCCCCCGCAACTCCCCGTCTGCGCGTATCCTAGGTCTTCTACTCCAGGATTGTAGAGATGGCAAAAAGATAAATCACCAGAGAACGCAGATTACTCTAACGGTCATACACATGCAGCCTTCTGGTTTAGGAACTCTTTCCCTAATGATAGTTATTAAACCTAGTCTTTATTAAGGACTGACACCGGGCCAGGATGCTTTACAAGCATTACCTCATTTAATCCTCATGTCAACATAAGGAGGTGGGTACTCTTGTCATTCCCATTTCACAGAGGAGAAAACTAAATTCAGAGAGGTTCAGGAAGTCACCCATCGTCACACAGCTCACAAGTGGTATGTGTGTGGGGGGTGATGACCAGAACGTAAGTTCCCTGGTTGTGCTTTGGCAGTAAGAAGAAAGCACAACACTGTATCAGAAAAAGTTGTAAGGTCAACAGTTTGACTTAGCTGAAGAATCAGGAAAAAAAAAACAACACTCAATCAATGAACTAGGTTTCAGTGTTGCCCTAGCAGAGGGCTCTTAACCTAGGGTTAATGCGTAGAATTCAGAGAGACTGTAATGTTCAATGCAGGAAAAAATTACATTTCTATTTTCACTAACCTCTAACTGCATTCCTTTCGCTTATGAATGTTGGCAACACACCACAGTAATATTTACAGAACCTGTGACTTTGTCACCAGAGAAATCGCAGATATTTTTATTTCACATTATGGTCATAGCAGGAATCTCCAAATAGCACTACCTTGAAATTACAGTAATTATGAGACCTGCTGCCAGATCTTATCTCATGTGTTAAGAAGCACTTATTAACAGAACAAATTTGTGATATATGTATATATGATAGCTATCTTGATAATGATTTCAGTCTAACTGGTATCCTTTGCGATCCCATTGCTTTATGTGTGCATTTAAGAACAGTTTTTTTTTTTTTTTGAAAAAGGTCCATAAGTTTCACCAGAAAGCCTTCCAGAAGGTTTGAGGACCAGCTTGGTCCCAGAATGCTCAGAAGCCACCCCTCACAATTGCAATAAGATTCCTAGAATCTACAGCCTCCCCCGCCCCCATCTCCAGGTATAATGAGCTTTTTGATTGCTAGTTAGAGAGGTTCTCCCGAGAGCTCTGTGTCTGGTTTCCAGAAACAGGCATGCTTGTTTGTTTAGGATGGCTGGGCCCACTCGGACAGAGGCCATGCCCATGGCTTATAATCGTCCACGGGCACTCCAACATTTTTCCCTGGTGAGACAGCTTGGGATCATGAGTCAGTCCTTCCTGGGAAATGGCTGAGAAGCAGCTTTCAGAGATGAGAATGAAGTGGAGGGGGTGACTGAGGGATGGGCAGGGGAGAGGTTGAGTCAGATCCCAGCCACTCTTCTAGGCTATCCTAGAAGCCCTGCTCTGAGGAAAGGGGGCCCTGGTCTGCCCTCCCCGGGGGCTGAATCACTTGGGGGCGGTTCGGCTCCTCCGCCTACATTTCCCTTGGTGGGGCCCCAGACCCAATGTCCGCCCCAGAGAAATTCTAGAACAAGTGTGTTACTATCTTGCTGGAAAAATACTAATAGGGTGGGTCCCAGGGAGTATGACACCTACCTCCTCTTGGCTTGGGCATCAAGGGAATCCCAAAGGCACCCACAGGATCCAGAGGCACTTGTATTCTAACAGACTAAGGAAGCAAAGCTGTAGTTTGGGGTTTGGAGTAGTTCTGTTTGGACGGCACTTGGTTTTGCTCATTTCTACCCAGGCTCTGTGAGGTGATGGCGGTCCGAGGGCAGTGTGCCCTTCCTTCCTGACCTGCATGCTTGAATTTCATCTTCCCTGGCCATATGACAGGGAGCAAGGACTTCACCCCGAGCTCCCTCCCCGCCTTGCCTTTCTCCAGTCAGTCTTTTAAAAGATAATAGAAGAAAGAAAGGCTATACAAAAGAGGAAGTAAGCAACAGGTGGGAAACAGGTAACCTCACAACTGCCCTCTCTTTCTGACTTAGCCCAAGTTATAAGCCAAATGGGCACTGCCCATTGCAATGGGTTCTGAGACCCAGGCAATACTGTGGCCACATAGGTGGGATCCAAGGCCTGGAAGTGGGTGCCCAGGAAAACTGCCCATTCGTTCCACAGAGAGGTCCCAATTCTCTGGCAGGCAGCCAGGAGAAAGGCTCTGAACACATGCTTAGTTGTTGCTGCTCCCATCCCTCGGCCACTGGCCATTATCAGGCTTCCTTCAAAGGAGCCAGTTTGACTCCTGATGACGTTCCCCTATCCCCAATGTGCCTCTGTCCCCCACATCCAGTTTGCCCTTCACCACATGCCCTCCTTCTGATCTGGTTTCATAATATAGCTCCGAGAACTAGACCAAAGGTGATTTCTGGACACAGCCTAACGTCTGATTTGCTACAGAACCGGTCAAAACCCCACAAACCTCTGCCAACCCCACAGAAAGGCATGGATTTTAAAAATCGCAGCAGCGTAGGGGCACCTGGGTGGTTCAGTCGGCTAAGCGTCCAAATCTTGATTTTGGCTCGGGTCATGATCTTGCGGTTCATGGGTTCAAGCCCTGCATCGGGCTCTGCGCTGACACCACAGAGCCTGCTTGGAATTCTCTCTGTCTCTGCCTCTCGGTCTGCCCCTCCCCCACTGGCTTGCACTCGTGTGCTCTGTGTGTGTGTGTGTGTGTCCGTCAAAATAAATAAATAAACTTGAAAACCATTTGGGAGTTTCTTTAAAAGTTAAATATGTATCTCATGACCCAAGCATTCCACTGCTGGCCATTTACCTAGGAGAATGAAAGATTATGTCCACACAAATACTTGTAACTTCTGTTGACAGCACTTGTATTTATAGTCACCAAAAATTGGAAGCAACCCAAACGCCTACCAACAGGTAGATGGATGAACCGATGCGGCATAATCTATACAACAGAGTATTAGTCAGCAATAAAAGGGCATGGGTGTCAGTCATTATGCTGAATGAAAGCCAGAACATGGGGCACCTGGGTGGCTCAGTCGGTTAAGCATCTGACTTTGGCTCAGGTCATGATCTCGCAGTTCGTGAGTTCGAGCCCTGCATCAGGCTCTGTGCAGACTGCTCGAAGCCTGGAGCCTGCTTCGGATTCTGTGTGTCTCTCCCTCTCTGCCCCCCCCACCCCTGCTCACACTCTGTCTCTCAAAAATGAATAAATGTTAAAAAAAAAACACTAAAGGAAAAAAAAAGACGCCAGAACAAAAAAGAGTCCCAATTCTGTGATTCCATTTATGCAAAACTCTAGAAAATGCACACTGCTCCACATCGATTGCAAGCAGACTAGCGGCTGCCCACAGATGACGAAGAGGGTCAAGAGGGAGGGACCTACGGTGGTGAGTACATCATTATCTGGCCTGTGGTGATGCTGTACACACGTGTCAAAACTGATTAAATACGAGCAGCTTGTTGCATACCAGTTACCTCGACAACGCAATGAACCAATCCGATTGGCGGCTCAGCTGCCAGCTTTGTGTGCCACCCCTGAGCTTTGGACTATGGCAGTATGGGCGACTTTTGGCATCTCATATGATGCATCAACACGCCTTCTCATTGTTCTGGTGCCCGTGCTTCCTTAGCTCTCTGGATGACAATCTCCAGTATATTTTCACTTGAATTTTCTGGAGGGTTCCAGGAGACCCCAGCCTAGGGAGAAGCCACCAGTGAAGGAAATCCCTCTTTAAACTCATAGCCATTTGTGGAGATCCTTTAGCAGCAATGTAGTGAGTGCAGTGGGCCTTGCCTCCTTACACTTGGGTTTCACCCTTTCCCACCACAGGATGCTGCTAATCCACCCAGAGGCCAGACAGAGCAGAGAGTGCCCCAGCAGACGGTGACCTGCGGTGGCTCTCCTACCTTGCTCTTTATTTCATGGGGACAAACGGGAGCTCTGTGTTGCCTGCTGCTCAGCTGAAGGTGGTGGCAGGGCCACAGATAGGGTTACTGACCTCTCAACTTTCAGAAAATGAATAATAAAACCTCGTGTCAGGCCTGCAATGACTTGGTTTACTGAGGTAAAAATCATGCAACATTAAGCTAACCATTTTAAAATGGCGTTTAGTCTCTTCACAATGCTCTGCAATAGGCTTTATGTGATCCCAAAGCATTTTCATCACCCCAAAAGGAAACTTTGTAGCCATTAGCAGTCACGTCCCATGTCCCACCCCCCAACCCAGCCCCTGGAAGCTATTAATCTGCTTTCTGTCATTATGGATTTAGCCATCTTTGGACATTTCATATAAATGGGATCCTACAACAATTGGTCATTTGTGTCTGGCTTCTTTCCCTACAGACTTTGGGAGGTCGTCCATGTGGTAACACAGATCAAGACTTCATTCCTTTTCATGGCCAAACAATATTCCACTGCATGGATTTGTAGGCCGCCATCTTGTTTCTCTGATAATAGCATGTGACAACTTCTGAGCAACACCCAGAATTTTTTTTCTAATGTTCCTCCTTTTAGAGAGAAGTGAGGCAACCTGGGTCTGAAGTATAAGACAATCTCTCCCCAAGCCACGACAGCCACTGCCAGACTTTTATGACATGAATGTCCCCCTCATAACCTCCTCAATAGTCCCCAAAAGCCCATTCAGTTATCTTTCATACCACTTGTGTTAGTTTTCTGTGGTGGCTGTGACAAATAAAACAGTAGAAATGTATTCTCTCCTGCTTCTAGAAGCCAGAAGTCTGAAATCTAGGTGTGGGCAGGGTCAGTTCCTTCTGGAAGCTCTGAGAGAGAATCTGTTTCCTGGCTCTCTCCTAGCTCCTGTTGTGTTGCCAACGGGCCTTGGTATTCTTTGGTCTGTGGTTCCATCATTCCATCTCTGTCACTCTTCATGGGGCCTTCTCTTGTGTCTCTGTATCCACCTTTCCCTCTTCTTGTAAGGACACCAGTCAGATTGAATTGGGCCCACTGCCATGACCACATCTGAACTTGAGTACCTCTGCAAGGGCCCCATTTCCCAGTACAGTCACATTCATAGATGGTGGGGGTCAGGGCTTCACCGTATCTTTTTAGGGGACACAACTCCACCCACAACACCGTTCGAGTCTCCAAGTTGAACACCTTCCATACTCGTTAATAACTTATTTTTATCACAAATTCTAGCTTACATCCCTGTGTGGGTGAGACATCAGTCAAGCCTGTCTTCGGAGTAATAGCCATCTGTTGATTCTGCCTCTCAGCCGTCTGTCAGGCCTGTCTCCTTCCACTGCCCTGGCTTATCCTCATCATTTTTCCTCTGGACTCTTGCCACAACCTCCTCTCAGGGGACCTCCTCTGCCTCTGGTCTCTTCTTTCCAATTTTTCCTCTACACTGCATTCAGAGCCATCTTTCCAAAACACTGATCTGACCATCTTCTCTGCTCAAAACTATGGGTGGTGCCACAGTCCCTCTTGGGAAAGTTCCAAAGCATGGCCTTTGGAGTCCCCCATATTTTCCTGCTCCTTTCTGTCCTGCCTTCAGCCCCCTGGAGCACCTGCTGCTCCCAACCTGACCACCTCAGGGCCTAAACAAAGGCCTGGCTGCTTCAGTGGTGGCTTCTGCTCCTCATGACCTCTTCCTCACTGCCTGTGACCTCTGAGCCATACATTCCCCTCCTTTCCCTGAACCTGAATTATCACTTGGTTTGGACCCTTCTGGCATCCATTCATCTGCCCCTCTGAGCATTTTTTCTGGGCTGCACATTAAGCTTGGATCTCAGTGGGAGAAATTGACCTATGACACATATCAGAAGGTGCTCAACACCAAAACAGAAGGGTTTTGAGGGTGATAAAGCCTGACCAGATTGTAAGTTCCTACAAGGCAGAAAGCACAACACACCAGCATTTCATACTCAGTAGTTAGTACAGTAGCTGGCACAGAACAGGTGCTTGGGAAATGTCTGTGGAATGAATTCTGACTAAGAAGACTGATAGGAAAACAAGACAGAGTGGTTTCTAGCATGCTTCCTAACATCAAAATAATGCTAGGTCCAAGGACCTAGGACAGTTCCTACAGGAACTGCCTAGAAATAATTATACTGCAAGGCTGGAGGCAACCGATACCTTCAGCAAACAGAAATGTCCTTTGGAGATTAATGGAGGAAGTAGCATTCTATAGTTTACTTTCTATTTATGGTCACTGGTGTTATATTTCTTTGTTGGTCTGTCTCTTCCACTAGCCCAAAGTTTTTCGATGGCAATATATGTGTGTCACTATACCCCAACTATGTCAAGGTAGTAGGGAATGGCTGCTGAACATCCATTATTGAATTCACATCAAAAATGCCCTGGTGTAATTATCATTGACCACTGACAGCCTTCCTACAAAATGTGCCAATGCTGCCAGTTCTCTTTACCTGCACTGATAGAGTAGGAAAGAAGGAATATCTACAACTAATATTGAAATGAGCCTTTGGGAACCTAGTGTGATCTCGTTTCTTACTTCTCCTATTCCTTCTCCTCCTTCTCTTCCTCCTTTTCTTCCTTCTTTTCTCCTGCCTCCACCTCTACCCCCAGCCAGAATAGTTGGAGGTGACGTGGGAGAGGAAGGTTAGGTCAGCTCAGAAAATGCCCTGATATATATATATATATATATATATATATATATATATATATATATAATAAAAGGAAAGAGAGAGTGAGAGAGAGACAGACAGACAGAAATGACCAGGAATAAAATGGACTGCCCATTAAGGGAATAACCTTCCTGCCCCTGGAAATGTATGTTCAAGCAGGAAACAACATAATGAAGAAAATGAATAGAGAATTTAAGGAGCAGAAGTGTGGTTATGCTAGATGACTTTATGATTCCATCTAACATGGAAACGAATGGCTTCTAAACTGCTAGAGAATCAGGACTGAATGACGAATTAGCTGGCTAGGGGGTGAATAAGAATGAGTTGGAAATAACGTATTGGAGTGAGAAGGAAAGAGGAGCAAGTGATCCTTGCACACACTGACTTGAAGGTGTGAGAGGGCCAGCCAGTGAACAGGCTCCCTGGGACTGGAGTTCATGTGACAGGCTGTAGATCTAGATTTGAAGGTCACTGGTTTACTTCATGTACCCAAACAACCAGGGATGGTATTCACACAATAGGAAAGAAAACCCCATTTATAGAAACAACAAAGAAAATAACATTCTTAGGAAGAAACAAATGGAAAGATACTTTTTGCTCTTGAATAGGATGACTCAACTCACAAAAACATCAGTTCTCTCTAACTTAGTGTATAAATGAGATGCAATCCTAATAAAAAGTACCAACAAGCTTCTTAACACTGCTGCATAAGTTGACACTAAATTTCATATGGAAAAATAAATACACAAAAATAGCCAGGAAAACCTATTTTAGGACATGTTTGCTTTCAACCAAGATGGAGTAGTCCCATTTGTCCCAGGTCCTCCCTCTTACAACTAAAAACCCTGCATATTGCCCAACGATGTGAATATATTTAACAATACTGAATGTACACTTACAAATGATTATGATGATAAATTTCACATTATGTGTATTTTACCATAATTAGAAAGTTTGGACATAATATAACAAGCATAGGAAAACTCTAGAAGAAAGAGAAGGTGGTCAGCCTAGGGACTTACAGACTTGAAGAACAGCATGTCAGGGAGTTGGATGGGTTTCCTTATGGACTCCCATAGATCCTGGGCAGGATACTGCAGAAACCTACAACCTATAACTGCCAACAAGTACAGGTGATAAATAATGATATAATAATTATTATTATTGTCTTTTTCCACTAGTCAAAAAACTGAGGAAAGGTGGCCTAAATGACAGAGAACTTTCTTAAAATTCCCTACCTTACACCAGCCAACACCAACAGAAAAGCCATCCTTGTCCTGTGGCTTCAGCCAGGCAAAATAGGAAGTTGATATTCCACATCACCTCACTCCCAGCCCTATGTAAGCAGATGGCCATGCTCTGATTCCTTGGCCCAGAGGTGTTGGGGGTCCAAGCATGCTCCCATTTTCCCACAGGAGTAGTGTCAGCTCAACAAGAAATTACAAATACTCCTGAAACAAATTAATGAAATAGAAAATCTCAACAAAGAAATAGAAGTTATAAAAAAAGAACCAAATGGAAATTATAAAACTGAAAAGTATAGTAACAAAAATAAAATTACTCACTGAATGGGCTAATCAGTAGGATGGAGATGAGAGAAGACAGAGTTAGTGAACTTGAGGACATATCAATACAATTCAGCCAATGTGAACAACATAGAGAAAATAAACTAAAAAAGGAGAAGGAGACCTTCAAGGACCCAGAAGAAGAGGAGAGAGTGAGATTGAAAAATTAGTCAAAGAAAATATAGCTAAAAATCTTCAAAATTTGGCAAAATCATAAATCTACTCAAGAATCTGAGATAATCCTAAACAGGAAAAATCCAAAGAAATTCACACCAAGACACTTCATAATGAAACTTTTAAAAACTAAAAGACAAAAAAAAATCATAGGGAAATATCAATTTAAAAGAAAAGGGATTTCTTTTCAGGAACCATGGGGTGCAGAAGGAAGTGGCATAACATTTTACAAGTGCTGAAAGAAAAGAACTGTCAACTCCAAATTAGAACTCTGGCAAAAAATATTCTTCAGGAATGAAGGGGAAATCGAGACATTCTTGGATGAAGGAAAACTAACATATGTTGTTGCTAACAATCCCACCATTAAAGAATGGCTTAAAAAAAAAGAATGGCTAAAGGAGGTTCTCCAGAAAATAAATAATACAGAAAAAGAAACTTTATAAAGGAAAGAAGAAATTCAGAATAGGTAATGACAGTGATAAGTATAATAAATGCTTCTCCTCAAGAGTTTCTTGAATCTTATATTTGATGGGTGAGGCAAAAACTGTAACACCATCTCATGTAATTCTCAGTGTATACAGAAGAAATGGTTAAGACAATTATATTTAAAAAGTGGGGATGGAAAAGGGATCTAAATGGAAGTAGGATTTCCACACTTCACTCAAAGTGATAAAGTGTAGACTGTAGACTGTGATAAATTACTTATGCATATTGTTATGAGAATAACATTAAGTGGTTACTAGAGTAATGACTAAGAAAAATTATACAATGTGATACTCAAAAACGCTAAGTATAAATCAAGATGTAATTCAAAAATATGTCTCAGTCACCCACATGAATGCAAGGAATGAGAAACAGAGGAACAAAAACCAGAGGAAGCAAACAGAAAACAATAAACTAGTATACTTGAGTTAGAACACAGCAACAATTACCTTACATTTATATGGTATAAACACTTCAATTGAAAGAGACTGGCAGAGTAGATTATAAAAAATAGTGCAACTATATTCTATCTATAAGATATTCCAAATATAATAGCATAGGTAGGTTGGAAGTAAAAGGATGGAAAGATATGCCACGCAAACAGTAATTTAAAAAAAAAAAACAGTAATGGCTGCATTAACATCAGAAAAAAACTTGAGAGCAAAGCAAATTATGGGAGATAGACAATACTTAATGATAAAAGAATCAATCCACTGGTAAGACCTAATGATCCCAAATGTGTACACACCAAACAGTCTCAAAACACATGAAGCAAAAACTGAGAGAACTAAAGGTAGACAAATCCACATGATACTTGGGGACTTCAACGCCCCATGTAAGTAATACTCACAACCAACAACAATGAAGAACTCAACAGTACATTGTGGACTAACAGGATCTAGATGACATTTATGGAACACTCCACCCAACAACAACAGATTACACATTTATTTAAAGGGCCCAGAGAACATATACCAAGATAGACCATATCCTGGGCCCAAAACCACACTTAAACAAATTTAAAAGCATTGAAACCACACAGAGTATATTCTTTAATCACAATGTTTTTGATCAGAGTAGAAATTAATAACAGAAAGAAATCAGGAAAATCTCCAAATACTTAAAAATTAAGCAACACACTTTTAAACAATCAATGGGTCAAAGAGAAAGTCTCAAAGGAAATAAAAAATGCATTTAACTGTATGAAAATGAGGACACAACTTCTAAAAATGTGTGGGGCACAGCTAAAGCAGTGCCAAGAGGGAAACATGTAACACTAAATGCATACACTAGAAAAGTGGAAAGGTCTCAAATTAGTATCTAAGATAAATCAATAATCTAAGCTTATACCTTAAGAACCTAGGAAAAGAAGTTTAAAATAAACCCGAGGCAGCAGAAGGTAAAAAATGATAAAGACAAAGAATCAATGAAATTGAAAACAAAAAACAATAGAGAAAAACCAATGAGACAAAAAGCTGATTCTTTGAAAAGATCAGTAAAATTGACCTCTAGGAAGACTGAAAAGAAATAGAGAAGACACAAATTACCAATATCAGAAATAAAGCAGGGAGATATAGCTTACAGACCTGGCAGACACCAAAAGGCTAATAAGGGAATATTATGAAAACTTTACATGCACAAATTTGACAAATGAAAATGGACCAATTCCTTGCAAAGCACAAGCTACCAAAATAGATTATTTGAATAGTCCTATCACTACTAAGGAAACTGAATTCATAATTTTAAAACTTTCCCTCCAAAAAACACCAGACCCAGGTGGTTTCATTGGAGAATTCTACCAAACATTGAATATGAATGAATACCAACTCACACATTCTCTTACAGAAAATAAAGAGGAAGGAACATTTTCCAACTCATTTTATAAAATTAGTAGTGCCCTGATATGAAAACCAGACAAAAACAGTTGAAGAAAGAAAACTAGAGACCAGAGCCCATCATGAATAAAGATGCAAAAATCCTTAAGAAATTGTTAGCAAACTACCACAACTCTAACAAACTACCACAACTTCTACAATATGAAGAACTGTAACTGTTAAAGAGATGAATTTGCAGTTAAAACCTCTCAAAGAGAAATCTCCAGACCTAGGTGGTTCCACAGGGGAATTTTATCAGATGTTTAAAGAAGAATTAGTACCACTTTTACACAATCTCTTTCAGAAAACAGAAAATGCAGGAAAACTTCCCAATTCATTTGACGACTCTGCTATCAAAGCCAGACAAACACAGTACAAAAAAAGAAGACTACAAACCAGTATCTTTCATGAACATAAATTGAAAAAAATCAACCAGATATTAGCAAATAAAATCCAGGAATATATAAAAGGAATAATATATAATGATCAAGTGGGGTTTATCTTGGGATTGCAAGGTTGGTTCACCTTTTAGAAATTAACTCATGTTATCCACAGTATTAACAGGCTAAAAAAGAGAAACCACATAGTCATATCAATTGATGCAGAGAAAGCATTTGACAGATTCAACACCCATTCATTAATTTAAAAAAAAAACCACTTTTGGGGCACCTGGGTGGCTAAGTCGGTTAAGCGTTTGACTCTTGGTTTCAGCTCAGGTCATGATCTCATAGTTCATGAATTTGAGCCCTATGTCAGGCTCTGCACTGATAGCTGAGGAGCCTGCTTGGGATTTTCTGTCTCCCTCCCTCTCTGCCCCTCCCCCGCTCACTCTGTATCTCTCCCTCTCAAAATAAATAAATAAACATTTTAAAAACAAACACCTTTCACAACATAGGAAATAAGAACTTCCTCAATGTGACAAAGAGCATCCACAAAAACCCTACAGCTAACATTATGCTTAATGGTGAAACACTGAATGTTTTTCCTCTAAGATCAGAAACAAGGCAAGGATGTCTGCTGTCACCACTGCTATTCAACAAAATACTTGTAGTTCTTCTAGTTGGTGTAATAAGGCAAGAAAATAAAATAAAAGTCATACAGATCAGAAAGGAGGAACAACATCTGTCCCTAGCTGCAGATGACATGATTGTCTACATGGAAAATCCCAAACACTTTACAAAATAGCTCCTAGCACAAATAAGTGAGTTCAGCAAGGTCACAGGATACAAGATGAACACACAAAACCAACCACATTTTCATATATTAACAACAAACATTTAGAAACTGAAATTAAAAACACAATACCAGAATGGCATAAGGATAGATGTATAGATTAATTACACAGAAGTGAGGGTCAAGAAATAAATCTTATATTCATGTTCCATTGCTTTTTTACAAGAACACCAAGGCAAAACAATAGTTTTTTCAACAAATAGTGCTGTGGCCACTGGATATTCACAGCCAAAAGAATGATGAACTCCTTTTACACCATACACAAAAATTAACTCAAAATGGAAGACAGACCTAAATGTAAGAACTAAAATCACACAAACTCTTATCAAACTTAACAGTAAATTGTGGTGCCTAGATGGCTCAGTTAGTTGGGTGCCCTAATTAGGCTCAAGTCATTATCTTGTGGTTTGTAGGTTCGAGCCCCACGTCGGTTTCTGTGCTGACAGCTTAGAGCTTGCTTCAGATTCTGTATCTCCTTCTGTCTCTGCCCCTCTCCAGCTCACGTTCTCTCTCTCTCTCTCTCAAAAATAAATAAACATTGGGGCGCCTGGGTGGCGCAGTCGGTTGAGCGTCCGACTTCAGCCAGGTCACGATCTCGCGGTCCGTGAGTTCGAGCCCCGCGTCAGGCTCTGAGCTGATGGCTCGGAGCCTGGAGCCTGTTTCCGATTCTGTGTCTCCCTCTCTCTCTGCCCCTCCCCCGTTCATGCTCTGTCTCTCTCTCTGTCCCAAAAATAAATAAAAAACGTTGAAAAAAAAATTTTTTTTAAATAAATAAACATTAAAAAAAACATAGCAGTAAATCTTTGTGTCTGAATTAGATGAGAGTTTCCTGGATATGGCATCAAAGCATGTGATTAAAAAAACTAGATAAATTAGATTTCATCAAAATTCAAACTTGTGTGCTACAAATAATACCATCAGGAAAATGGGAAAATGACCCAGAGAATAGAAGAAAATATTTGCAATTCATATACCTGATCAGGGTTCGGTATCCAGAATACATAAAGAACCCTTACAACTCAACAACAGGAAAACAAATAACCCAACTTAAAAATGGGCAAAGGATCCAAAGAAATATTTCACCAAAGAAGATATACAAATGGCCAGTCAACACACAAAAAGATGCTCAACATCAGTGGCTATAATCAAAAGGACAAAATTGCAGATGTTGGTGAGGATGTGGAAAAATTGGAACCCTTATATATTGTTGGTGAGATAGTAAAATGCTGAAACTACTTTGCAAAACATTTTGTCAGTTCCTCAAAATATTAAAAACAGAGTTATCATATGACCCTGAAACGCCACTTGTAGGTATAGACCCAAGAGAAATAAAAGCTACATCTACACAAAAACTTGCACGTTAATGTTCAGAGCGGCATTATTCATAATAGTACGAAAGTGGTAACAACTGGTGAATGAATCAACAGAATGTGGTATATCTTACAATGGAATATTATTTGCCAATAAAAAGGAATGAAATACTAACACATGCTTGAACAAGGATCAAAGTTGAAAATATTATGCTAAGGGAAAGAAGTCAGTCACAAAAGGCTACCTATTGTATGCATTCATTTATAGGAATGTCCAGAATAGACAAATCCACAGAGACTGAAAGCAGATTCATAGTTGCTAGAGGCTGAGGGTAAAGGGGAATTTGGAATGGCTGATGATGGGTATGTAGTTTCATTCTAGGGTAACTAAAATGTTCTGAAATTAGATATGGGTGATGGTTGCACAACTCTGTGAATATACTAAAAACACCACTGAATTGAACACTCCACTTTTTTAAGTTTATTTTTATTTATTTTGAGTGAAAGAGAGAGAATTAGTGGGGAAGAGGCAGAGAGAGAGAGAGAAGGAGAGAGAGAGAGAGAGAGAGAGAGAGAGAAGCCCAAGCAGGCTCCACAATGTCAGCACAGAGCCCCATGCAGAGCTCAAACTCACAAACCGTTGAGATCATGACCTGAGCCAAAACCAAGAGTCGGACATTTAACTGACTGAGCCACCCAGGCATCCCTGAATTTAACACTTTAAGTGAATTTTATGGTATGTGAATTATACCAGAAAAGAAACATGTCTTAAAAACACAGTACCATTTACAACTGCTCCAAAGGAAATGCAATGCTTAGATATTAAAATCTAGGAAAATATGCATAGGGTCTGCATCTAGAAAATTACAAAATACTAATGAAATAAATAAAATTTCAATAAATGAAGAGACATCCTCTGTCTATTGATTAGAAGACTCAACATAGTAAATATTTCATTCAAACTGATCTATGGTCTTAATGTGATTCCTATCACAATCCCAGCGAGGCTTTTTGCAGACACAGGTAAGCTTATTTTAAAATTTATATGGAAGCTTCAGGTCCTAGAATAAAACAATTTTGAAAAAACAGAATACAATGGGAGGAGTCACTCTACCTGGGATTAAAGTTTATTATATAGCAGCATTAATCAAGACTGTGTGACAGTGGCTGAGGGATAGGCACATAGATCGATAGACCTATACAAATATGCCCCACCCAGTTTTGACAAAGGTATGAAAGTAATCCAATGGAGGAGAGAAAGCTTTTTCAACAAATGGTGCTTGAGCAAGTGGGCATCCATGGGCAAAATAAATAAAGAAATAAACCTCAACCTAAACCTCACACCTTATGTAAAAATTAACTCAAATAGATCAGTCATATGTGTAAGGTACGTAACCAGAAAACTCAAAACATACATGAGAAAATCTTTGGGACCCAGGGCTTGATGAAGAGTTCTTAGAATCAACAACAAAAGCATGATCCGTAAAATAATCTTTCTGTGAAAGAATATGTTAAGAGGATGAGAAGGCAAGCTACAGATTGGGAGAAAATATTTTCAAATTACATATTGGATAACGGACAAGTATGTAAAATATATAAAGAGCTCTCAAAACTCAATGGTAAAAACCAAAGCAAACCAAACAAAAATCCCACAAGTGATCCAATTAGAAAATGGGTCCAAGTCATGAACAGACATTTCAGCGAGGAGAATATACGGATGGCAAATAAGTTCAAGAAAAGATGTTCAATATCATTAGGCATTAGGATGCTGCTCTCCTCCTGAAGAAAACACACAACAAACAAACTCCGACAATGAGATAGCACTACACACCAATCAGAAAGGACCTCTCATACATTGCACTTCACCACTACCAAAATTATGCTGACTGAAAAAAGCCCATCCCAGAGGTTACATGTTGTTTAATTACACTTATATTACATTCTTTTTTTAAAGTTTATTTATTTATTTTGATATAGAGATAGAGAGCACAAGTAGGTGAGGGACAGAGAGAAGGAGAGATAGAATCCCAAGCAGGCTCCATGCCATCAACACAGAACTGGATGTGGGGCTCAAACTCACAAACCACAAGATCGTGATCTGAGCCGAGATCAAGAGTCAGTTGCTTAACCAACTTAGCTACTCAGTAGCCCCACTTATATTACATTCTTGAAGTGGAAAAATTATAGAAGTAGAGAACAAATTAAGTGGTTGCCACGAATTTGGGACTTGGGGTGGGGCCGGGTGAAGAGGAGGTAGGTTTGGTTATAACAGGGCAACATGGAGGTGATGGAACTGCTCTTACTTTTGACCATAGTAGTGATCACATTAACCTGCCTATTTGATAAAATGGCTTTCAATTAAATGCACACACATACATAAACAAATGCATGTAAAATTGGTCAAGTCTGAATAAGGTGGATGGATTGTATCAATGCCCATGTCCTGGTTGTGATATTGAACTACAGTTATGCAAGATGTTACCTATGGGAGAAACTTGGTGAAGGGTTTATGGGATCTCTGTTTCATTATTTCCTAAAACTGCATGCGAATCTACAATTATCTCAAAATAAAAAGGTTTTGAAAATCACGATGTAAGTCTTTTATATTAAAAGAGTGTCGCATTAGATGAACAGACAAATTGACCAGCAGAATAGAGCATACATCTAGAAATAGACTCAAGTATATGTGGAAATTGAATATGTGATAAAGGTGAAATTTCAAATGACTGGGGCAAAGATAGATGTTTTTAAAAATGGGGCTGTGATAACTGAGTAGCCATTTGAAAATAAGCAGAGATCCAACCCATATAACCATTCATAAGAATAAAGTCCAAATGGATTAGGAATCTAAATATAAAACTTGAACCCTTACAAACAGTGGAAGAAAATCAGGTAAATTCCTCTTTAACCTGGGTATGAGGAAAAACTTTCTACATGTGACACAAATCCAGATGCAATAAAAGAAAAGGCTGATATTTGACGACATAAAACCACTTTTGCAGGGTGCCTGGCTGGCTCAGTTGGTGAAGCATGCAACTCTTGATCTCAGAGTTGTGAGTTTGAACCCAAGGTTGGGTGTAAAGATAGCTTAAAACTAAAATATTTTTTTAAAAACGCTCTTGCATGGCAAAGAAAAAAACAGTATCAGAAAACAACAAATTGGGAGAAATTACAACACATATCACAGGTTAGAAAACAAATAGCCTTAATATAAAAATTCTTAAAAATGAGGATAAAAGACCAAAAACTCAGTAGAGAAAGGGAGAAAGACATAAACACATAATTCACACACACACACACACACACACACACACACACACACACACACAAAAGGCTCTAGAGCATATGAAAAGATGCTCCAAGTCACTCATAATTAGAAAAAAGCTAATTAAAATTACTGAGATGCCATTTCTAACCTATCAGATTTACAAAAATTAAAAAGTATAGCAAACACTTTATTGGCAAGGTTTTAGGAAAACAGACCCAACTCTCACTCGTTACTGATAGGAATGCAAACCGTTCAGGAGGGGAATCTGGCAATCCCTAACAAAACTATATAGGTGTTTACTGTTTGATACGCCAACATCATTTCTAGGAATCTGCCCTGAACATATATCTTCAGCAAAATGAAAATACATACGCACCAGGTTGCTCAGTGCAGCGTTGTTTTAATTGCAAAATACTGGAAACAACCCAAAGCTCATACATAGGAAGGTGGTTGAATAATCTATGGTATATTCACATAATACTATATTATGAGCTGGAATAATAGAATGAGAGAGAGCTCTGTGAAATGATAAGAAGTGATTGCTAGGATGTACTGTCACGTGAGAAAGCAAAGCTCCCCCAAAAGGATCTGTAGGATACTATTCTTCATGTAGGAAAAAAGGGCTGTGGGAAAAGACGTGCATATCTGCTCATTCGTGCAAAAATGAATGGAACGAGGTAGGAAGGGTAGACGTAATGTGAAGTGTCACTTTCTGTACAGTTCTAACTTTTGGAATTCTGTTATTTTTCACACGCTCAAAAAAAAAAAAACACAAAGAATTAAGATTAACAAATACGGGGAAACAAAAACCCCAAAAGGAATCTAAACAGAAACAAGTCAACTGAACCATACTCAAATGACCACACTGGGGATAAGGGGATGGAAAACTAGCTCAGGTAATTTTTTAACACAGTCTTTGGATGATATAACCTCAAGCTAAAGACAAAAAGAACTCTAAACAAATATTGTACTCTAGTTAATGGGCTTCTTCTCACAGAGTTATGGGTTAGCAATTCTGGGACTACCTTCTGTGTATTTTAGGGTTCAGTAAATGAGTAAATACATTATGGATAATAGCAGAGAGATTTCTCGCTGTCCTAAAAGGGAGTTACAAATATGGACAAGGAAAGAGAACTGACTTTGCTGTCGGATTAGAATTTAAATGTATCAGTGTGAACTGCTGGATGATAGAGAGAGAGAGAGGAAAAGAGCAGATATATGGTAGACAGACATGTAGGTGGGTAGAAGGAGAAATTACCACAAAAAAAAACTGATAAAATAGTAAGATAAAATGAAATATAGATGTAGGTTAATTATTTTCCTACCTTTGTAAGCTGAGAGAGTCTATTAGGAATGATGCTCTTGTAGAAATAAGCATATATCTAGTACCCAGATCTTGGTTTCTAAATACCATTCTCCATTAAAAGAAACTAGGGCTCCTTGGAAAAATGGCTGATTTTTAGGGCTGAGGCAGAAAATGTACAAGATGAGCCTGGAGCATCTTGTTATGTCAGAAACTAAGGCCATGCTCAGATAATAATTAGAGATGTGTCAAAAAGACTTAAGAGCTAGTACAAAGGGGCTCCCACTGGCCAAATAATGGGGCAGTTTGAGCATCAAAATAATGATAATAAAGGATTATAAGTCAATGAATAAAAAAAATAACCCACGAGCTTATCTGATATAAATATATAAGTAAAGAAATCGGAGGGAGGGCGGGGGGAGGAAAACTCTCTATTATAGTATAAAGCTGAACAATACATATAGAAGGCACGATGAAATTAGAAATTCATTCTTTGGCAACCAGCATAATAAATTTGCCTCAGGCAAGAGGATCTTCAATGGACGCTAAACTGGTGAGTGAAAGTTTTCAGAGTAACAGGATATTAACACTTCTTCCAATATATCCCCATTTGATCATTTCAGCAGGAAAAATAGTACCTTGGCAGTGGAGAAACCTGGCAGACAGTGCATTAACCAAGCGATAGAGGTTAATATCACCAGTAATGAGACATCTAGATATCACAGACCTCATGATATGATGCACTGAGAACGACACAGCATCACCTCTATGGCAATTCCTGCCAAAAGTGCAGAACCTGAATCTAATCACAAGGAAACATCAGACAAACCCAAAAGGAGGGACATTCTGCCAAATAACTGGCCTATAATTTTCACAAATATCAACACTAAAACCAAAAAGACAGATTGAAGAATTGTTCTAGAATAAAGGAGACTAAAGGGACATAATGACCAAACATACCATATCACCCTGAACCTTCTTTTGCTGTAAAAGATATTATTGGAACAATCAGCAAAACCTGAATAAGGTCTTTAGATTCGATTGGAAACAATGTTAGCTTCCTGATTTTGATCATCATCCTGTGCTTGTACAAGAGAATGCCTGTTTCTAGGAAATATACATTCAACTACTTAGGAATGGGGGCATCATGTCTGCAATTTATTCTCACACAATTCAGAAAAAGAAACTCTTTCTCTCTCTCTCTCTCTCTCTCTCTCTCTCTCTCTCTCTGTGTGTGTGTGTGTGTGTGTGTGTGTGTGTAGGGGAGTGGATAAAACAAAATGTGGTAAAATGTCAACATTTAGGGATCGAGTGAAAGGTATCCAGAAATTATTTGTACTATTCTTGTAACTTTTCTTGAATCTGAATTCATGTCAAGGTAAAATATTAAATTCAAAAAAAGCTTAGAAGCCATCAATTAATCCCCGAGGATGAAGGTGTAGAGAGCAAAGAGTAGAGGCCTAAGGGTCAACCATTAGAAAATGCTCACAGTTGATGGCAGGGTTTCCCAGAAGCAACAGGACAGGAGTCTCTAGGCATACGCAGGAATTCAGGGAACAGTTACTGTCGTTTTGATAAATTTCAGGTCAAAACTGGAGCCTTCCTTGGACAAAAGACCTGTTGCCAATGTTCACAAAGCCCAGCTCAGGGTGACAGAAACCAGCTGTTTCACTGAATTCCCTAATGCAGAAAAGGGAATCCTCACGAGGCAGAAAAACAGAGTCGTTTTGGAGGATGACTGGATGGAAAGGTAGATGGATGGAAGGATGGATGGATGGATGGACAGGAGACGGAGAGTTAAGATGCAGCTGCTGAGCACTTATAATGTGGCTAGTCTGCACTGAGATGTGCTGTGAGTATAAACTACACACTGGAATGTAAAGAGTTCGCGTGATAAAAAATGTACAATATCTCAGTAATTGTTAAGTTGATCATATGTTGAAATAATATTTTGCATAGATTGGGTTAAATAAAATATATGATTCAAATTAGTTTCACCTGCTTTTTAACTTTTTAAATGTGGCTATTAGCATTACATTTCTATTGGACAACAGTGGCCTAGTTGAAACGTGGTTTTGCAAGTTTCTGTTCAAATCTCACCTTCTTGGCAAGGTCCTTGCTTCCCACCCTATTTAAAAGTGCACCCTTCCCTGCCACTCCCCAATTCCCTTCCTTGATTTATTTTGCTGCAAGTCAGTTATCACCTCAGACATATTATATTTTTTACGTATTAATCTTGTCTCCCTTTGGTCTCCCCCACTGGACTACCTTCCATGAGTGTTGTTTTTTTTTTTTTTTTGTCTGCTTTGTTCACTCCTTCATCTTTGCCCTGACAAATCATTAATTTGCATATGTTCTTTCACATTGGGTATTTAGTAGCCTTTCACATCTTATGTCTCATGTATCTGCCTATCCTTGCTTCCTTCTGTCCATCCATCCATCCATCCATCCACAGTGCCCGGCACATGGTCAATACACAAAGTAGCTTCACTGAATCAACTTTTCAGAATGACTTTTGGCCTGTTCTTGAATTGATCAGCACCCAAGTTCCAGTTTTGAATGACTTTGGGCTCCAGTTTCATACTGGCTCCTGACCTGTCCAAATCGGAGAGGAGAAGCAACCCAATGTACCCTACTACCTGTAAGGGTCCACATTACAGAGAAGGGTCTTGGGCACTGCCCTCCTTTCCACCTCCCTTCCTGCCTTGGTTTCAAGGCCAAAGCTCCTAAAAAATCTGAGTGAGGGGAAGGAGATAGATACATTTTTCCAAAAGGCAGACAGCCGTCAGGAACTATGTGGGCAGAGGAGCACATATACTAGAGAGTGTTTGTCCATTTCCGTTTTCTTGCACTCAATGTCTACCTACCTCTTTCAGTGATTCAGGCAATCACTGAATTTTACCTCTAGAAAGGATTTAAAGGTCATATATTCCATTGGTCAAATCACAGCCTCTAAATATAATCCAACCCAAGAAGAGGAAAATCTCAGAGAGCCGTTTACTCTTCTCGGCCAGCCCAATGGAGTGATGGGGGCCATGGGGCCCAGAGAGGGGAAGAGAATTGCCAAAGGTCACACAGTGAGGCAGCAGAACTGAGCCTAGCACCTAGGCTGCCTCCCTTCCAGATGCTGGTCATGTTTCAGGCCAGAGGAAGGGGTGGCTGGGCACAGATAAGAGGTGGTTGGGTGGGCCACAACCAAGAAAAATAGTCCCAGGGTTGGTGGCTGTATGGGGATGGGCCGGGTAGATTTAGTAAGTGCCCCACGAGCTATAGGTGGCCAACACAGACCCTTTGCTCTGTGGACACTTGCAGGTGGTGGGACACATTGGGCTGCTTCTCCTCTCCAATTTGGACAGGTCAGGGGTCAGTATACACCTGGAACCCAAAGTAATTTTTAAAACAAACAAACAATAAGCAAATATGCCAAGTACTGTGGGTACAAACAGTTGAGAAATTTAAAGCTTCTTCTAGACAAGAAAAAACTGTTACTCGTTACAAAAATAAGGGTGGGGTGGCTTGAGGGTTTTTTCATAATGAAAATTAGCAAATATTAAGTCCAACTTAAACAGCCCATATGTTTAAATTAAAATAATTCCAAATAACAAGTGCCCAAGGACCATATCCCTACCCCCGCCCCATTATTTTTAAAAAAATCTGTTTTATCTTAAATTAAGCATTTGGTACCAACAATATTAAATATTTACTTTAGTTGAGAACAACTCTTAGTTATTGGGGGCAAGGACTTTTTGATAAGCTACTATTTGATAGCTAGAAATCAAAATCAGCCCTATCTTCCTTCTGCTGCCCACAAGCTGGATGATGCTTCTGTAAGAGTCTCTGTACAATGGGGTGGAGCAAACAGTGCCACAGTGGGCTGAGAGTGGGAACACCTGAGTCCTGGACTAGCTCAGCCCCAGAATCCTCCTGTGTAAAACCAGGGTTCTCTAAGGGAACTTCCACTTTTCCCATTCATTGGTCCTACATAAATACATATCAATTCCTTTTGTCTTTACCCAAACTTTCAGAACTACTCTTGCCTATATAACAGTCACAGCCTCCACCTACCAAGCTAACAGAAAGCTCCCACACTGTCAAGTCTCTGGTCAAAAAAGAATAAATTTTGATATTGGGGCATCTGGGTGGCTCAGTTGGCTAAGCATCTGACCCTTGATTTCAGCTCAGGTCATGATCTTATGGTACAGTTCCTGAGTTGGAGTCCGGCTTAAATTTCTGTCTCCTTCTCCCCCTCTGCCCCTCCCCCTCTCGTGTGTGTGCTCTCTCTCTTTCTGAAAGTAAATAAAAATAAAAACTTTAAAAATATTTGACTTATCCTTTTCAAATATTTTAAGTAACTTAGAGTTTAATTTGTAACCAGAGAATCATGGAATATCGGGGCTAGAGAAGCTCTTCAGATTCCCTTTCAGATTCAGTCAGTTCCTTCATTGTACAGATGGAGAAACTGAGGCTCAGAACTGGACCTGGAGCACATACTGGCTGACCCCCAGGTGGATGTTCTTCCCACTATAGCACTAGGAACCCTTTCCAGACTCAAAGCTGGTCCTAAACAGTGAACCTTCCAAAAGGCAAGTGCCAACTGCCATGATTTCCAATTTTCAGTTGATTACTCCACGTGCCTAGAATTGCTAGAGGTCATCTGCTTTCAAATGACTTGCACAACTCCTCCCCCTCCAGATGAACACTGAAGCTGAGGCTAAGACACCCCAGCAAAGGACAGAGTTGGTGCCACTCCGCATGCATAAGGACCCAGTACCGAACAGCCATCTTCAATGTGATCCCTACTTAACGAGCCCCCTGGCAAATCTGGCTTTCTTTAACACAAGAAACAAAGGATGGGGGGACACCTCAATCTGTGTGCAAACCAGTTCAAAGCAAAACAGCACGCATCTCTTTATAAAGGAGAGAGAAAGTCCAAGCTCCTAGCAACATACTGCCTTCCAAACGGTTCTACCTTGAGGGTGGGGGATGGGCATAGCCAAATCTGCAAATGTGTGGCAAGGCACAGCAACTGGCTAGGCAAGGCCAGGATCATCCTCTGAGGGTTCAGATGGCTTCACAAACCTATTCTTTACTGTCTCAGCTGACTCTCAGGAACTGAGAATTCTTTAGGGCCAGACAGGCTTGTCTCTAAGAGAGGTAAAAAGCCCCTGCTGTAAGGAGCCAGGGGGCCTGGAAGAGCACAGGCCCAGCAGGGGCCAAGAACTCGCCTTCATGCTCACCTGTGCTCTTGCGCAGCCCCTCTCAGTGTCTCAGTTTCCCTACCTATGGTTTATGAGCTCTCCTGGCCTTGCCACAAATCTTTCCACATTTGCAGTGCTGGACGTGGATGGTGGAGGAGGTCCTCTGAACTGTGCCCAGCAGGCCAGCCCCCTCTCCGATCACAGTGCCTGCATACCCCTCCTGAGGCTGCTGTCCTCACCACGGAGAACACAGGGAACACGACGCTCCCCTCCCTCAGGACAGGGCCCTGGCCAGATACCCGGGCAGGTCCACCACCCCATTTTCGCAATGAGCTGGCTAGACCTTTTCAGTGGTTTGGGGGAAGTCAAAGACCCGCTTTGACCTCGTAATGCCAGGTGTGACAGTGGAAATGTAGAAAAGCAAACCAAATCATTGGCCTTCTCAGATTCATTTGCTGACTTCCGTAGCAGGCAGACAGGGAACCTCCCCCAGGGCACGGGCCAGATACACATGCCCTGGCCCCACTCTGGAGCTGCTGAGGGCTGGGTGAGCAGGATCCCTAACCAGGGAAGGCCTCCACAACTGTCTAGATCCCAGAAACACTGCATGGCCTTGGGGGTCCCTCCTAAGCAAGAGACTTTTTCATGCTGTTTGCCTGGGTGTAACTTACATGATTATCAAAGGAAGAAACAAAAGGACTTTCTGTGTCAAAAGAGACCTGTTTTTATTTTGTTACACTTCTCAGGCCACATGGGAAGGCAAAATGAAGAGTAACCAGTGACAACCCAAGAGTGTATCCTGAGCCTGATGTCTGCAAGACCATCTCACCAACACCAGGTCTTTTGAATCTCCCATGATGCCATTTCGCTGGGTTGGACTGGCATTCTCATATTGCCATTTGTCAACTGAGGACACTGCAGCTCAGGTAGGTTCAAGGACTTGCCTAAAACCCCACAGTTGGTCAATGACCTATGCCCAAGGCAAAGCTCATTGTTCTTCCTGCCACATCGCAGTATTTCTATGCCGATGAGGTGACCAGGGATGACCATGCAATCTGGCACAGCCCAAGGCACCACATTGAGGTGTTCTTAACCTGGCTTAAAGAAACCTTGAGGGAACCATGAATGGGTTTCCAGAAAGGCCTATGAGCCCTTGAAATTAGATGCAATATTGCATATTCTTGTGTGGTGGTCTAAGGAGAAGACCCACGACTTCCATCAGATTCCCAAAGAAGTCTGTGACCCACAAAAGGCAAAGAGCTATCCCTGCTCCAGAGAGACAGGTATTATTTTTGTTACGATTTGGGGCTCAGGAGGCTAGCTGGAGTCGGCCTCCCTGGGGGCAAGCTCAGGAAAACCTTGGCAGCCAGGTGGTCCTGGCCATTCTCCAATCTTATGAACAGAACCAGCTTTATGCAGGGCATGGTGCCACTCTGGGGGGTGTCCAAAAGGGCCTCCCTAAACCCCCAAACCCTCCTACTTCCAAGCTAAAGAGACAGCATGGCAACCCTTGCATCCCATAATTCAAGTTGGAGGTTCCAGACTCTTTGGAGGAAGGGAATGACATCAGAGCATAGAGGGCTAAGGATGGTGTCTTTCCAGGTAAGGGGGAGGGGTTGTGAGGGGCAGGTCTAGGACCCAGGAAGGGAGACTGGACCCGAATTTGGTTTGCTCAGGATTTTGCAAAGGGCCAACCCAAAGGCGTGACTGAAAAGGCCAGAGAGCCTGTCCCCAGCCATGTGGGGAACAAGGGCTTCAGACCTAGCCCTTTCTATCTGGGTCCCACCTTCCAGAAAGGATGTGGTGAGGATGAGAGAGACCATGTCAGCTTCTAGTTCTCAACTTCTGGGGTGACATGAGCTCTAGAAGGCAAAGTGCTTCTCCTTCCTGAGAGGTAATGAGGAGTGATCGTGCTTTTCCGCCCCTGAGACAGAGGTGCCTGTGAGAGTACAAGTCTGGCTTTCCAGCACAACGTGCTGCCCTGTGCGCATTCCGCGCCAGAGCCTAGCGCGGTACACTCGGAAATAGGAGCAAAAATGGTGCTTTGGGGGCCTCCAGCCTGGGGTCTGAGAAGCCAGGCTTCCCAGCCACCCCAGAGAGGGGAGTGGTCTCTGGCTCCCACACTTACCCACTGCCCTTTGGCGAGAGGGGCAGAAAAGGCCCGTAGGGGCGCCAAGGGGCTGTCACTCTGGAGGGATGCAGGGAGGAGGAGAGAGAGAAGCCTGCTTGGAGACCTCCTGTCAGGGGAGCCCTGCGGTTTCTATTTCGTTGTTGCCACCTCGGGAGCAGATCTTTGGGGGGCTCCACTTTGACCTCACCTGCACCGTGGGACCAGCGCTCACCACCCAGCCTTGGAGAGGCGGGAGGCAGGGCTCAGGCCGTGCTACTGCACAGGGAATCGCGCATGCTCCACGGATTGTTCAAATGGCATGGACTGTTAAACTTTAGTTCAAATGGCAGCCCAATTATTCTAACACCAAGTGTGTCGAATTTGACTCCGTATCCCCCAAATTAACTTAAGAGTGGCAGTGAAACGAAATGGCATACTTCTTTGAGCTTTTGTTACAGCACGTTTGCACGGCAAACTGCGAAGAAAATGTAGTAATTAGGGGTTAAATTAATCCTTGACAGACAAGCAGCTTAGAGACACTGTGCCCTCCTCCCTGGACCTAGCATAACGCATGCCAGTCTTTCATGTGACTCTGGCAAACACACCACAACTACCGTCCCACTCAAAATTCCGAGGTCGGCGCTGAAACTTCCGGAAGCAGATGGTAACCCTGAGATCTCTTTAAGAACCGAACCCAAACAATCCCCTAAACTGCCAACAGAGCTCACCCGGCCAAGCCCTCGGAGGGGCTGGCTCTGCGTGACTGTCCATCCGCGACTTGAAAACAGGATGAGTGGAGACACACTCCTTTCTGAGGTCCCCAGGCCCGGGCCCCAGACTGCTCCTTAACTTACAACATGCCATCTTTGCTGGTTTAGATTTGGAGTTCTAATCACAAGGCACCCCTCTGCCTTCCTAACAATGCTAAGAAGCCAAGCACACCACGATCTCGCGGCATTGGCTCCTCCTCAAAAGGAGAGGCCTGTGTGCCCATAGCATGGGTGCAGAGTGGGGTTTCCTGACTCAAATATGGTTAACTGAGAGTCAGTGTACCCTCGGGAAAGTTGGGCCCCTCTCTGGGCTTTGCCTTCCTCTTATGTAAAGTCACAAGGTCTTCTCAGCTAGAAAATTCTCCACCTTTTAGCACGGGAATTTGTAGGTGACTTGGGGCATCTAGGCCAACCATGTGCAGGAACTGTAGTCAACAAACTAATGGGGCCGTGCAAAGGAAGGCAGGGCTGGATCCTGTCCCCCTCCTCTCTGTGTCCCTGAGCCTCCAAAAGAAGCTAGCAGGGTGTAGGGTTCAGGATCAAACACTAGGAAAAATATGAAAGCTGATGCCATTGACTAGCTCATGCCCGGTGGCATCCAGGGGCCTTTTCTAGAATCAGCAGAAATACATCCCTATGGCCCAGTGTCCAGGTCCTGGCACAGGTGAAGGGAACAGGGAGACACAATGGCCAGCTGGCCAGGCCCCCTCCCAGCATGATGGAATGCCACGTTCAGCCCCATGCTCCTCTGGGCCTCATGGAACAGCTCTCGGCACTCAGAAAACAGCACTGCCCAAGCCCCACTTAATGGTTATTTACTGGGCAGAGTGAGCAGCAGGGCATACTGGGAGGGGAAGGCAGCTGGGCCCCCCACCCTGAGGAAATGGAGGGACTTCCAGGCTGGCACCCAGACTGTACAGAAAGGGACACTGGCTCTCCCCAGAGTCAGAAGGCAGTCAGGGCAGGACTGGGTTGCTATGGATGGCCTCCTTCTCCGTGGTCTGGTCTGTCAGGAAGAGCCTACCCTCTGTGGGCCATGGAGGAAAGGGGAGTCTGAAGCTGGGGCTCTGTCTAGGCGAGGACAGTTCTCACAGACTTTGCAAAGGGCTCTTTCTTTCTGGTGCTCGTTAGGCCCTGTCTCTAGGAGCTTTTACTCCGGGGAGCCCATAGTCAGCAAAACCCCTCGATTTGCCTCACCCTGGGTGACCTTTCTGGGCTGTGACAAATCTGATTGCTTTGGAAAATCTAAAGAGGTCAGATTTTAGGGGTGGACTCAAGGCCCAAAGGAAATCGGGGAGGCTCTGTGAACAGGGAGAAAAAAGAGAGCAACTGCAGGGTAGGGAGGAAACCCAACTCTTTTGCTTCTATCCCCTCCTCTTGCACAAAATGCTCCTGGGGCTAGTCATTTGGGAGCAGGACACCACGGGGGTTGTGCGGCCACAATCCTCGAAGGTAAATATTATATCACGCAAGCTACTGTTCCTCACCTCCAAGGGACCCCTGACCAGTGACTCCATGGGCCTGTCCTTCCTTTGCTACAGTTGCAACCCAATGATGACAACAGTGACAATGACAACAAGTAATACACCTTGCCATACAACCCCATCAGAGTCATGTGGATTTAGGAAGCTTCCCTGCTCTCCACCTGGAAATGTTTCAGGACTCAATGCCTGCAAAATCAGACTGCTTCCAACTGAACTTCGAGAGGCTTCTTTCTTACCGTACAGCTGACTGATGCTGCCTAGGTTACCCTGGGTGGCGGAGCTGGGAGGGGTGTGATGGGAATCGGTTTATTGTGCGGGTGCATGGTAACCGGCTGCTGCTCCCTGCCATCTATCTCCCTCCCTGGCCACATCTGTCTGCTCCAACAAACACTCAGCCTTTTCTGCTTGGATAAGGAGATTTTCTAGTTACATCCATTATATGTGTATCAACATTTATGGCAGCAAGATAATTGCCAAAGAGCTCAGAGGATAAAAGGTCCTTCCCCATAATGTTCGCACCCCCCTCCACGTTTAAAAAAAAAATCAATATTAAAATCAAGCAGGACAGTGGCAGGTTCTTACATGGCTGCTGTGTCCTCAAAGTTGGAAATGTGATTTTTAAAAAATACCCAGCTGAAGTAGGAAGAAAAGAAAAGGTTCAACAGCGAGTTCAGAGCCCAAACTCCAGCGGGGCACGTGTGTGTAGAGGGAAGGCCTTTTCGCCCTTGAAATCTTTGCTAAATAACTGCAAAGCAGCAAATCTGTTCTCCATTAGATGAGTCCTTTGGAAACATGCCAGTCTAATTTCAAAGAGTTTGGATCCCGTTATCTGTAAACCAACCCAATGATTAGGAGGCCGGCCGTCAATAGGCCCTGAGATCACCAGATTAGGGTTACTGGACAAGAAGCCTTCTGGGTTGCCTCCCAGCCTCCAGGATCTATGTTTCTGGGTTAGAAGTTCACACTGGCATAAGACACAGAGAGAGGGAGTACTTCCCACTTTTATATTGTTTTGATTGGACTTCTGCCATTTTTTTTTACTTCTCCCTCTTCTTGCTGCCCCTCAAAAATCTCAGTCCCATTTCCCTCTATATGTAGCCATTTTCCTCCAAGGTGTTTCACTTTTCCAGAAAATGACTATTTCATTTACAAATCACAGTGTGTTTGAGCTGGAAAGCACTGACTCCTAGGTCATGAAGGTTGGGGGGAGGAGGAGGAAGGAGGGGGACAGACTTGCCCAAGATCACTCAGCTAATTAGTGGGGAGAGTGTTCTAGAACACAAGTTTCCTAGCTCCTAGGCTGATTATCTCTCTAGTGCACCACTGCAGAAAGAAAGAAAGAAAGAAAGAAAGAAAGAAAGAAAGAAAGAAAGAAAGAAACAGAAAGAAAATCAGACTCTTAAAAAAAGGAAAGAAAATCAGACTCTTAAAAAAAAAGAAAGAAAATCAGGGTCTTAAAAGAAAAAAGAAAGAAAAGGTTTACTGCATAGAAGAAGCCCCTTGAAAGGAGAGTAGTCCAACTATCGTCAGATGAACTGCTGATTTAAGATCAGTTTCTGCCCATTTTATAAGCTGGATAGCCACTGAGTTTCCTAGGGATGATCTATTAACAGGTGCATTTTAAACCTTTAGGTGATCTGCTTAAAATAGGGGGGGGGGGGATGATACTAAACATGCTGGTCACACTTCAGAAAAAAAGGAAAAAACAAAAAACCTTTCCTTATTGAAAAGGATCAACAAATCAACAACAGTAAATCTCCTAACTTAAGATGCAGTGAATGGATGCCCCCCCCCCAACCCAGCAACAGGCTATTTCCTGGTTGAGTTTAAAAATTCAATGACGTTCCTGTTTCAACCCACACATCTGTGTCACTGTCAGCGTCAGTGGCAGGAAAACAGACGAAGTCACCCTTTGCTAATGATTTCCTAACATGGAATTTCCTTGTATCTCCTCAAACACTTTGTACTGAAGGAAAACTGAAAATGGTCGCAGCCGGAAGATCTTTGTGATATTTTTAATGTGTGTATGTGTGTGCGGGGTGGGGGGAGAACTGCTAGTTTTTCTAAAGCTAATACGAACAAAACAGAGAGATTTCCTCCCAGGCATCTGGGACCATCTCAGCCCCTCTCCTGCCTCCTTCTTCCCAAGTTCCACTTGGGGCAACATTCTTTTATCAGTGTTAAAGGAAACACACCCTGTAGGCACGCATGCAGAGAGAAGCCAAGGCAGCACGCAGAGTAGCGGGCTAGGCGTGTGGAGAACCACCAAAGCACAAAGCAATATAGAAGCCCATCTCCTATCTCCTCTGGAGAATATCCTATTTAATATGCAAACTGGTCTTCAAGAGAAAAGAGGGATGTTACTTTAAGGCAAAGAAGCTGATTAGTTGCTCTGGCTGGCAGCAAACAGCTGGTCTGTCCGGCAGGTTCAAGGCCATTTCAGCTACTCTCTTATGGAGGCACCATATGTTCCATCTCGCACATCAGCAGCTTTATTTTCCAATGATCTTGCTACAGAAGGGAAGCACAAAGGGGGGAGGAGAAGGTAGAGCCTGTGGTTTACCCTTTGAGTACTTTCTTGTGGTTTTAGATGCAGTTGGGATGTGTGTGTGTGTGTGTGTGTGTGTGTGTGTGTGTGTGCGCGCGCGCGCGCGCGTGTCTGTGTCTGTGTGTGAGAGAGAGGAGGGGGTGGGGGAGGTTAACGCTTCACCTTCAATTCCAAAAACCAGAGAACAAATGTTTGACCAACACTTTCGAATAACCTCCAGAGATGGGAATGGAGTGGATTAGGGGAAAGATATGCAAAAAGGTACAAATAATATGCCGCCACAAGATTAAATGGGAAGGGGGACGGAGGCGGGCAAGAGATCGGGAGGAATCTGACTTAGCTGTTCGGACCCCGCCTACTTCTCCTTATTTGTCAATTTTTTTCTTATTGTCAGTATTCCTTTTCGGAACGGAACAAACTTTAGGAGAGAAGCGGACAGATTTGGAGAGGAGGGCGGAGGCGGGGCAGGCCAACAGGATGGCGAAAGGCTACTTCTAACATGTTTAACATTCCTCAGTGCAAGTCCGGGTTCCCACAAGTTTGGGGGGAAGGGCAGGTGTAGGGGATAGGGGCCCGCTAAATTCTCAATCCAACTAATGCCGGCAGCCCATGCATCCTGGACACCCCCAACTGTCCGGCGCTGGGTCCATGTAGAGGCGACAAACCGACGCATGGTCGGGAGGTGCAACCCCATCCCCACTGTCCACTCAGGCATCAGGAACCCCCGAGGCTGCGGTTCCGACTCCCTCCCTGCCTCCAAACAAAGGGGGTCCGCAGAGCATTTGAGCCCCGGTGTGTGTGTGTGTTGGGGGGGGGGGTGACCGGCAGGAGGGCGCAGGAAGGAGTAAGGAGTGTAGCCGCAGGGTGGCGAAAGCCTCAGCAGTCACTACCGTCGTCTCCGCCACGGGCGGGCGCGACAGCCGCCCTGAGCCGGGAGGTGAGGGGCGCGGGCTGCAAAGCGAAACCGAGGAAAGGGCGCCCCCTATGCCCGCGCCCCGCGAGCGCAGCGGCGAGCCGCGTCTGTCCTTCCCGCGGAGCGTGCTCGGCCTCTGGCCTCCGCGTCCTTCTGCTCGCCGTGCCTCCCGCCCGGCGGTCCGTGCCGCCGTAGCCCCGGGTGTCCGCAGCCAGCAGGCGGGGCGCGCGGTGGGCGGCAGGAGCCAAGGGCTCCCCACGCGTTCTGGGGTTCCTGGGGAGGGTCTTCGAAATACAACCCCCTCCCCCACCGCCTACACTTGCCCTCCTGTCCCGAGCGACTCGAGGCCACTGGGAGGCAGCCGCCCCCGCCCCCTGCCTCTGCGTCCCTTTTCCCCTTCCCTCTCTCCAGCCTCCTGGGAAACAAAGGGGCTTTTTATAAAGCGGATTGTTGGCGGCTGCGGCGGCGGGGGTAGGAGGGAGGGGGATCTATAAAGACAAGAAGAGGTGGGGTGGGGGGAGAAACTGTGCGGCCTCCGGGAGCCCCATGCGGCCAGGCGGCCGGGAAGCCCCCACGGGTGCGCGGCCCACCCCGCCCGGCCCGCGGGCACACTCGGGCGGCGGCCCGCGCCTGCCAAGGGTTGGGCTGAGCCGCTGCGATGCTGCCCGCCGGCTCGCCGCAGCCCGGGAACAGATCACTCGGGCCGTGGGGCCCGGGCGCTGGGGACCGCACGGTTCCCGCGGGGGTCTCCCCTGGGAGACCCGGGCCCTCTTCCCAGCCAACTCTTTCGAAATTGCTTGGGCTCGGGGAGACTTTGCGTCTTTGTTCCAGCGCGGCCGCCTCTGGTACGCTCGGCTCACTCGCCCTCACAGACAATGTCCCGGAGCCGGCCTCGTTCGGCTACCCGCAAACGACACGTTCGCTGTGGGGACGGCACCCCGGAGGCGGGGGGGGGGGGATTCCTTGCGCTGCCAAACAACGACGACAAGCCACCCCGGCAAGCGGAGTCCCTTCTCCCCGAGTCCCCCAGCCATCCCGTGCTCCCTCCCGCGCACACACTCAACACCCACACTCCGGGTGCCCCGCTTAGCCGCTCAACTGCAGGAGCGCGGTGGGGCTAAGCCCCCCGCCCGAGGTGCGTCAGTTTGCTCAGGTTCCGACGACTTCAGGGCAGTTTTCTGGCAGGCTAATCCTATTAGTGTCTGCTCAGTCCGCATTTAATCACGGATCAAAATCAGACGGTACGGCCAGCTTTCCAAGTGGCTTCGGACACACTGCATCGGGACGGAGCCTAGCCGAGCCAACTGGCCCAGAAAAGTATTTGGCGGAGCTCCGGGGGGCTTCCCGCCCTCCCTTGCCGGCGCCGGGCGCCCGGCTCCGCCGCCGCTCCGAGGCCTGGGAGCTCCGAGCGCGGGGGCGCCGGGAGCTCCGGGCAGGAGCCCAGTCGGGGCTGCCTCGAGCCGCCAGCTCTGCTCGGGGCTGCTCTCCAGAGGAGGATTTGGCAGGGGAGGGAGCGCAAGGCAGCGGGCTCGGCGCACGCACACTCCACACTCCCGACTCGGTGGCGGCAAACCGGGTTGGGGGGGGGGGTGGAATCCTGTGCCCAGCGCCCACTGTCGACTGGCCAACGCTCAGGGAGCTGGCATGCGATGGCAACGTCGCCAGTGGCATCCGGGCCGCCAGCGGCCCGGGGAGCGCCGGAACGGAGTGGGAGCCTCCCGGTAGCCCGGCAGGGCCAGAGAAGATCATGTGGCTCGCGCCCCTCTGCTTTCCCTCGCCGGTACTTAACGGCCCCCGCCCGGTTCCAGACGCCCGTTGGGCGCTGGGGAGCAGGCAGAGGCCGAAGTCCCGGACGATGGGAGCTGCGCTCAGGCCGGCCCCGGCGGTCCGAGAGAGGGGCTGGCCGCGCATAGCGCCAGGTGGGCCGTGTGCTCGGAGCAAACTTTGGGGTCCCCTCAGCTCCTCCGCGACGGGAACCACAAGTGGGGGCCACAAGTGCCCCCTGGACCCCCCAGAGCAGCCGGACCTCCCGCTCCCGCCCTCAGCCTTACCGTGCTGCGGAGCTCCCTCGGCGGCGGCGGGGGCAGTGCCCGAGGGGCGGGCGGCCGCCGGCGCAGGCAGCCTGGCCTCGGGCACCGGCTGAGTGGCCCAGCCCGGTTGCAGATCACCCTCTGGCTAGCGGCCGGTGCCCCCGCGCCCGCCCGCCGCCGGCTGCTTCAGCTTGCGGCCAAGTTCATGCCGGCGGCGCTGCAGTGGCGGCCTCAATCTGCTCGCTCCATTCCCACCGCCCGGCTCCGCGCCGCGCGCCCGGAAGGTGGAGTTTCGGGGGTTTAAGTTACTGATAGGCATTTCTCACTGCTGTGTCACTCGGGGAGGAGGAGACACGCACGCCGCACACTCACACACCCTCACACTCACGGCGACGAGCGGCTCGGTCTTAAAGGGGAAGCCACGCTGCCCCGCCCGCGACCCCGCCAGCCCTGAGCCCCGAAAGGCCGAGTTTCCAGGCAGGATGGGGCCGGGGGCAGCGGAAGCGCGGCGGCCGCCCAAGGGGCCTACCCGACCCTCCTGCCACTCTTTGAAAGGGAAAGCGGCCGCAGGCTGGCTTCGCCGTGGTCGCCTGGTTTCTCCAGCCCACTCGAGCCAGGGCAGCTGGGGAGTGAGGGAAGGAAGGAAGGGCCACGGCCGCACGTACCTCGGTGGCTCCGCTCTCAGCGGGAGGCGGTCTGTGCCCTCGGCGGCAGGTGGCCCGTCTAGACGGTGCGCTGATGGGGAAGAGCGACAGCGGGGTCACCGCGGGCCCCTGGGCACGGGCGGATGGAGCTCGCGGGAGGGCCGCAGGCGGAGCCCGGAGCACTTGGAAACCCGCACGCGGCAGGTAGCCTTCCCGCGTCTGGGCCGAGCGAGCCGGTGAGCCGCGCGCGCCCCTGACAGACGGAGAGCGAGCAGGGAGAGCGAGAGAGCCGGCACTCACCCGCGGCAGGGCGAGACAAGCGCGCGAGACTGACAGAGACCGAGAGGGACCGAGGGAGAGACGGAAACCGAGACGTACGGGCAGACCGAGAGAAAACGACGGAGACAGAGTGCTAGAAAGACACCAGGGGGGAGAAAGAGAGACAGAGAGAGAGAGACAGAGACAGAGACAGAGAGAGGACGCGCGAGCCGATCCCCGGAGGACGCCGGAGAGTCACAGGGACGGGAGTCTCACCATAAAGTAGCCTGTTCAATCCCCTCCCCACACACCCTTTCCCCATTCTGAGCAGAGCAGAGACTGACTCAAGAGCTGGGAGCCGGGCCCCCCTTCCCCCTCGCCCTGGGAGGGCGCTCACCTTCAGCGGTGGCTGCTTGGGTAGGTAGCGCCCGTCCCACTGGCAACGCGTCTGCTAGCTGGCTCCCGCCACGACAGCCAAGCCGACCTGCTGTGACGGCAGTGGGGGCCCGTGCTCTCAGGTGGCGGCTACTAAACTACACACCCCCTCGCCTAGCGTCCTCCCTCCCCCTCTCCTGTCCCCCGCCCTCTTCCCCCTCCCCTCCTCCACTGCCCGCCACCACCCCACCCCCCGCCTGCGCGCAGACCCTGGGCCGCCCGCCGGTGTGCTCAGCCGGGAGCCCAGGGGCGCCAGCCGGTCTCCCTCCCCACTGGCCCCGGGGTCGCCGAAGCCCCTTCCCGAGCTGGGCTGGACCTGCCGCCTCTGCGCGGGGTTATCCCAGGGCAGACACCTGCGGCTTCTGTACGAACATGGGTTCCTTGTGAACCGCCCGGAGGGCCAGAGCACGCTGTCCGCCCTCTTCCCTGGCGCCAAAGCCAGCGGCTCCCCTCCCCCCATGCCCGGGGGACTGGCTTGCGCCCCTTCTCCGGGGGCCCCGGCCGGGGTGCGTTTCCTTACCTGGACTTCCTGGGTGGTAGCGGCGGCGGGGGCTGAGCTCAGCCCACGGACGCCGCGTCTCGTCCCGAGGCAGCAGAGCCCGCGAAGCCCCAGAGCCCAATCACAGTTCCTGCCCGCACCTCTGAGTAGCGACCTGTCACCACCACATCTGGTCGCACTCGGCCGGAGCCGCGGGCCAGGAATAAAGGGGTGGGCCCACCGCCCACTCGGCCCCTCCTTCTCTCCGCGCCCACGCCCTCGGCCCGCGGAAAGCGCTGGGGCCCCCTATGAGAACCAACCAAAGTCCCTTCGTGGGCTACGTAGGCGCAACGGAGCTGGGGAACTGGACGCTTGCCTCCGAGCGTTTCACAAAGTTCCCAGACGGAGGAGCGGCGTCCTGACTACCGGGAGGCACAGGTGTCAGACTCCTCTACAGCAACTCCCCCCCCCCCCCCCCCCCCCCCGCCCAGGCACCTTGAGGGTGCCCCTCAGCCAGGCTGTTGGATAGGAATCCACCTTGGCTGGGTCCAGCCAGGGCTGCTCTGGAGAAGTTATTGCTCTCTGGTGATCAAACTGATCGCAATCCCTACCTTCAACCCACACAAGGCTGCCGTGGAGTCCTGGCCGGTGGCCTGTCCCTTCCTGCAAGGAGGGGGAGTCATCTTAGAGCTACCGTGTCCCCTAGAGCGATAGAGAGCTCATGAGTGTCTTGAAGAGAATCTGATTAAACGCAGCGGATCAGGGGATAACTGAGTCCTTCACAGAGAATTGCAGAGTGCTTTTAAAATTTGACCCCAAGGGTCCTGTCCACCTGGATGGCCACTAGGCATCTCAAACTCCACATGCCCCCCAGCTGAGCTCCTGGTCATCCTCAAAACACTCCTCCTGAGGTCTGCCACCTCAGTTCATGGCGGCTCCATCATTCAAGCGTCCATCTTCAAAGTGCATCCACCATCCCAGCCTTTTCTCCGTCTCCACTGGTGCCATCCGAGCCCAGCCACCTGCATCTCCCACCTGGGTTACTCCAGTGGTCAGCTAACAGATGGCTCTGTTTCCTACCTCCTCCCCATCACCTTCTCCCCAAACCCCAGTCCAGTCCCTCATCTCTGCACACCTGCAGTGGCTCCCCATTTCACTCAGTAAAAGCAAAGTGCTCCTGGTGGCCTAGAAGGGCCTGTAAAACATGCCCCCACCCCCAATCTGGATGGTACCATCTTCCTTCTTGCCCTCCCTGACTCTTGCTAGTGAACTGCAGGCTTCCCGACTCTTTCCCAACACACCAGGCACATCTCTCCTTAGGGCCTTTGCACCCTCTGTTCCCTCTGCTGGAATGCATTCTCCCAGAAATCTATGGGGCTGTCTCCCTCATTTCCTTTAATATCTACACAAATGTCACCTGGCCTCCCAATGTAACGTTTCAAAGCCTCACACCCATCTGTGGCACTTCCTCTCGCCTTCCCTGCTTTGTTTTCTCTCGAGCGCTTACCACCAGCTGACCTCTATAGGTTAGAACCCACGAGGGCTACTGCCAGGGCCTGCTTTGCTCTATGCTGTCTTCCCAGCTCCTAGCACAGTGTCTGGCAGGGAGTATCTGCTCAATGAATGTTAGTAGGATTCTATTTTTCTGGAAATATCTGGGGAGAAACTTTCAGGAAACTCTGGGGGCCATGGAACTGTACACACACTGGGAAAGGGGTCCATAGCTGTCGTACATTTTAAGGAGTTTTATGGCCTGAACAAAGGTTAAAGAGGATGGAGGTCAGGCAAAGAGCTTTGTGTTAATGTCCTGAAACCAGCCTCAGGTCATGTGACCGAGGGGCACTGTGGCCCAGATATGTTGTCATTCTTTCAGTTACTGTTGGAAACAAAGGTTCCCTTATGGTTGTCACCTTGGGCATCCCAAGGTTGATGGACAAATGGGAGGAGAGGCTGGATGAGGGCTTTCTCCTCACTGAATAGACTGGCTACGAGACCCTTTTGTCACCCAAAAGGCAGACGACGTCGAGCTGACAGCTCCTACATTTACCTAGGTTTACTATGTGCTTTATCTGCATGGGCCCATGTACACAACGAAGTGTAAGCCATCATCACCTCCATGTTCTAGATGAGGAAACGAGGGGCTCAGAGAGGTGAAGGGACATGTCCAGGGTCACACAACTTGAGAATTGCAGAGCGGTAAACAATTGGGCCTCAAAGCTTAGGCTGTTTCCACCTGCAACCGGGCCACTTACGTTTAGTGTGTGTAGTCTTGGCAGGTGGGTCCAGGTGAGGAAAAGAATCCCACCAGGCTCTCAAGGGGCTCCTCTTCTCCTGGGACACTCTCCTGGCCTTGATGCTGAGAGGGCTGCCAAGCAAAGGGTTGAGCTTGGGCTGTGCAGGTCCACGCACATCATGCCAAGGCTGATGTGGGCCCTGCCTTTGGTCTGACTGAAACCTGGAGCTCAAGGGATATGAAAACAATCAGTGGCCATCTGTCACTCATTGTCCTATTCCTGCGGACATGCAGTGAGTTTTCCCAAGTTCTCGTGACAAATGCTGGGAGCTTAACTGGGCAGCCTGCAGAATATGGAAAACAGGCGTGCTGACTGCAGAAAAGAACCACATATCCCGTTGCTCTGTTCTTCATCACTCCTCTGCTCCAAAGCATCTTGTGGCTCCCTACTGCTGGTGGCACTGAATCTCAGCTCCTCAGCCTGGCATTCAGTGCCGTCCATTTGGTGGGTCCCAGCCTCCATTTCGAGATTCATCACCTGGTGCTTTCACACACGCCCCTGGGCCTCCTGCCTGGCTGGACTATTAATTGGACACCAAACAATTCCCAGTTCTTCCCACCTCTGCACCTTTGCCTGTGCATCTCCCCTGCCTAGAATTCCAGCTCGTCTGTCAAAATCCCACCTGACATTCAGGGCTCATCTCAAAAGTCTCCTCTTCTGTGAAGCCTGGCCTGAGACCCATCACAGTACAGCATGGGTGCCCTCCCTCTCTTGACCATCGATGGGCCTGTCTGTGTCTCTCTGATTCCTCAGGCCCTTGCCCTCAGCCTCTCCCATTTCACTGTTTTACTAGAGACTTTTGGGGTTCCCCCCAAGCCCATCTGATGAACTCACGGTTGAAGGAGATTTGGGGTGCCCCCTGGATGACTGAATCCAGATCTAGGAGGAAGAAGATGGGTAATGGGTGTGGCAGGGCTCAGCACTGGAATTTGGCATGTCCCCCCACCGGCCCCCGACCACTGCTGTGCATGTATAGAGGTTGTTGGCTGTGTCCACCTGCCACACTCCACCCATGCAGAGGCCATGCCCCACAGCCACGGCTCTGAGTTCTAGGCTCCTGAAGCATTCACTCGGGGCTTGCTGACTCTTCTGGTGACACTCATCACCCCGATGACCACAGCAGACTGGAGGCCACGACTGACAGGCACCAGGAGAGACAAATGCCCGTGGGATAGCCTAAGGTAGAGAGGGATTGCCCCCTGCAGAGGAAGTGCAAGCCAATCCAGGAGGCTGGAGGCCAGATGTCGATGCAGGTTCTGCTGCCTCCTGGCTATATCACCTCCCAAGCTCCAGCTGTCTCCTTAGTAAAATGGGGGTCACAGTAGTACCTGCTTCACTGCGTTGTAGTCAGGCTTGTGGCCTCTAAGCATGGGACCACCCCTGGCAGGGTGCCTAGGTCATTAGTGCTCAGAGAAGAAGCTACCGTTATTATTATTGTCCCCAAACCCCCAAGGACAGGAGGCAGGTGTTGAATGTAACATGACACATGTAGAATGAAAGCTCAGGTCCCACACACAGGTCCAGACATCACATGATATTGGGCAAACTGGGAGCATGTTGATATGCCTGGCGAAAAGATGAGTCTATGCCACGTAGGAAGCCAGATTGGGGCACTTACAGAGGATAGGTGGCAGTTTGTCCTGGTGGGGTTAAGGAGAGCCACTGGGAAATGGGTTGAATTCTTTCTCTTCCCCGTGTTCTTAAACAATTTTAATTTTAGGGGAGACATTGGTGGTAGTGAGCGTTTTTAAAAATCACAATGGAAACAAATGGGAAATTGTTAAAATATTGATTGTAATTTCCTAGCGACTTCACTGATTTAAAAAAATAAGGAACCTTTAAGAAAAAAGGCCCTCATTAGCAAGTGAGCAGTTAATTAAGGGGCTGTAGAATGGCTTGCATTGATTTTACCGTGAAACCAGAAAACTGTGGCTACAAGTCAATTCCACCCCCCTCCCCACCAGCTCCTTGCTTACCACGAATGCCACTTCCAGAATGCCATAGGCAATACCATCAAAGCATAGATAAGGATGGGCAATGGTCATTTACACAGAAATGCATAAATAATTTAGGGAATTAACGTAAATCCAGATGGCTGCCAGTTTTCCTCTTGCACCAAACATACAGCTGAAAGACATTGTCAAAGCTTTTATACAGAAAAAAGTATGCAGATGGCTTGCTAATTATTACTCTTTATGCAATGACATTTTTTTCCAACCACACAGGCACGGCGCAGGCCCCACATGGGAAGAGGCTCCATCCACTCTTCTAGGACCCTTCAGACCATTTGCAGTTTTGTGATTAAAAAAAAAAAAAAACCCACACGTACAACAAAACCCCGGCCTGTGGCTGTCCTAGCAACCAGTTAGGCTGCTGCCGCACCACCACCACAGCCATTCAGAAGGTTAATATGCCCTAACGCCAGGGAACCGGCCAGGGCCCAGCTTCGGGCAGGCATACTATCTAGGCAGACGTTTGCAGAAAAACCAGACAATGTGCCCCTGCTGTTCTGGGTTTGGAAAACGCAATCATACGAGCAATAAAAGCAGCTAAATCTTGGGGCACACCTACTATGCCCCAGGCCCTATACTTCACATCATGAGCTCAATGAAGCCCTGTGAAAACTAATTTCAGAGCTGAGCAAACAGGCTCAGAGAGGTTCAGCACCTTGTCTGAGATCACACAGTTACTCACCGGTGGAACCAAGATTTGAGTGTCCACGGCAGTCTGGGTCTCAACAGCCTCCATAGAATCCTGTTATGATAAAGCTCAACAGGGAGGACAGAAGTAACCTGTGCTCCCCAAGCTTACTAGTGCTGTGCCTGGCATTTGGCTAGTTGGCTGGCTTGCACAGCTCACGAGAAAGGATTGCTACATTTTCAGAAACTTTGTGAACCTGTTGATGACTCACTGGTAGCTTGGACTTGGCCATGGCAGGAGTACCTACATCCCAGAAATGGGCAAATGCTGCAAATCAGGGCTGGTTGTTAAACATTTACCAACATGCCATCGCATGCAGGTGCTGCAGCTGAACACTACCTATTTCAAATCCTGGCGCCACCACTGGGGCAAGTTTCCTAGCCTGCAAAATGGGGGTGACAATAGTGCCCACTTCATCGGGTTATTGTGAGTATTGAATATAAGAATCTATGTAAAACACCTACCACAGTACAAGTGATCAGCCAGTATTAGTTGTACAAATGTTTACTGCACCTGCTGCTAATTATTATCAGGATTATTACTAGTATCATACTTGGCAGCTATCCACTTTCATCTATAGAGTACAGCAACATGTCCTAACTTGACTTCTTGCCTCCTGTTTCGCCCCATCCAATGCATCTTCCTCATGGCTGCTGGGGTCAATTTCTAGAATACAGAGCTTACTTCATTCCTCCCCAGCTTAAAATATTTCCATGGCTCCCTATTACCCTCAAGGAAAAGTCCTTGCTCCAAAATACTAAAATTCCTTAGCCTGCTCAGGCTACCATAACAAAGGAGCACAGACTGGAGGGCTTCAACAACAGAAATGTACTGTCTCCCAGTTCTGGAGGCCAGAGTCTGAGATCAAGGGGCTGGTAAGATGTTCCTTCTGAGCTGTAAAGGAAGGGTCTCTCCCACACATCTCTCCTTACCTTGCAGATGGCCATCTTCTGGTGTCTCTTCACATTGTCCTTTTTCACAACACATCTTTGTGTGTAAATACTCCCAGCCCCCAAATTTTATAAGGACACCAGTGGAATTGGATTAGTGTCCCACCTAACACTAGTGTCGTCACACCTTAAGTTGATTGATGACATCTGCAATGACCCTACTTCCAAATATGGTCTCATTCTGAGGTGCTGGTGGTTAGAACTTCAACATACAAATTTGAGGAGGGGGACACAATCCAACCTATCACAGTCAGCCCTCTGGCCCCTAGAATTCATGTGTCTTTCTCATATGCAAATGACATTCAACACCCCATCCCCATGTCACCCCAAGTCTCGACTCATTCTGGCACCAGCTCTCAGTCCAAAATCTCATCCTAATGTCGTTGAAATCAGATATGGATGACACTTGGGATAGAATTCATCCAGAGCCATCACCGTTGTAAGCCTGTGAAGCCACGTAAAAAGTTGTCTGTTTCCAAAATGTAACAATGGGGGTAATGACTGTTTTTATGTGTCAACTTCACTAGGCAGAGAAATACCCAGATATTCATCCAGAGCCATCACCGTTGTAAGCCTGTGAAGCCACGTAAAAAGTTGTCTGTTTCCAAAATGTAACAATGGGGGTAATGACTGTTTTTATGTGTCAACTTCACTAGGCAGAGAAATACCCAGATAGGTGGTAAAACCTCATTTCTGGCGGGTATCTGTGAGCACAAGTAGTTTGAGCAAGGAGAACCACCCTCTCCACTGTGGGAAAAGACCATCCAATCTATTGGGGGTCCAAATGGAACTGAAAAGTGAAGGAAGGGCGAGTTCCTCTCTCCTCTTGAGCTGGGATATCCATATTTTCCTGCCCCTGGGCATTGGAGCTCCTTGTTCTTGGACCTTCAGACTCCCAGAGGTACACAAGCAGCCCCCTGGGTCTCAGACCTTTGGACTCCGACTGAATTACACCACTGCCTGTCTTGGGTCACCTTGCAGACAGCAGATCATGGGACTTCTTGGCCTCTGTTAGTGTGAGTCAACCCCTACATAAATCTCCAATCTATTGATCGATCAACAGATTGATATAGATATCTGTTGCTCTGATTCTTTGGCGAACCCTGAGTTATATAGTGGGACAGGCATAGGATAGACATTCCCATTCCGAAAGGGAGAAATTAGAAGGAAGAAAGGGATCACAGGTCCCAAGAAAGTCTGAAACGAGCAAAAGTCAAATTCCATTTGATTTGAACACTTGAGAATAATCCTCTGGCTCAGTGCTCTGTCCTCTGGGTTTGCCCCCCAGCCTCCTTGAAGACAACGCATGTGATGGACACAGCGAACAACTGGTTGTTCCAAAACACATTGTTCTTTCACACCTCTGTGCTGTGCACGTGCTGTTCCCTGCAGGTGGCAGAGAGCCCTTCTTCCTCAGCTCACTTGGGGCACTCCTCTGTAGCCACCAGACCTCAGCTGAAGCCTTAGTGCTCTTGTGTGCAGGCTTCGTTGACCCACCTCCTCCCCGAAGCCCAGGAGAAGGAATCGTCCCTTTACAGAAAGCGCCTCTGGTGGCTGAGCTGACTCTAGTGCCATCTTCATGGCCCTGGCCTGTAAACTGGGGATCCACCTGTCTCCCCAGTAGACTAGGTACTGCCTGACTTCAGGCACCAGCTCTGGTTCATCATGTGTTCCCAGCACAGGGGCAGGCACAGAGCTGGTATGCAATGTACAAATACAAATGCTTGTGTATCTGAGTGATTGCACCAAGGAGCCTTTTCTGAACACCTACTGTGTGCAGAGTGCTGGACTTGGGCTGTCCACTCGGGGTCGGCAAAGACAAACCATCTCACACTCATTAGAGAGAACACATGTACCCCACTTGAGGGCTGGATGGGCCCTTAGCAGCAGATGATGATACTTGACCCGTACAAACTCATTGGATCCTCACACCAACCCTGGGAGAGATTACATAGCATAGTATAAAAGCAAGCAACTAGGAGCCAGCCTGATTTCAATCCAGGCTTTGCCACTTACCAGCAGTGTGACTTTGGACAGCTTGCTTATGCTCTCTGTGCTTCTGTTTCTTCATCTGTAAAATGGGGCTAATTGGGGTACCTACCTCACAGGGTAAGAGTAGGATTCAGTGAGTTAATACCTATCAGATGTTAGCTGTTATTCATATACAGCCAGTGTATACCTCTTGCCGCTGCAAAATCCTTGCTAAGGGCAAAGCATAGGCATTTGCCCAGTGACAGAGCTGGGCCAAGTAAATCCCAAGAGCCCCTCATAGGAAATGACTTCAGTGCACCAAGAGGCAACACAGACAAATCAATATGGGAGGGAGCGATCCTCTAAAGAGCCAGTGATACTGGGTGCCTTGTAGGGGCAGCTCCTTCAAATGATAAGACGCCTGGCCTGGAAGGCAAGACCCTGGGGACTTCGCTCAATCTTGCAACCGGCCCAGCATGAGACCCATTTCTAGGCTTTATTTTGTGGCTCAGACATGGGCTTGGACCTCCTATGTGCAGCATTTTCCAGGGAGGGCTTCCCCACCATCTCACCTGCCCTGGTGACCGAGAGACCAGTCCTGCTGCAGGGTGGCCACTGGTCATGTTGGAGTTGTGGCTATGCCGTCACAGTCCTGCTTCCGGCCGCATGGCACGTCCACCAATGGGGAAGCCATGCTGCCTTGAGGAATGAGCATGGATGGCATCTGGTGCAGTTTGAGTCATGAAACCAAAAGGGCAAGGAAGTTTGTCTCCCGGCCCTTTCTCCTGAGCACAGAGGCAAGTGAGGCTAAGCAGATGCTTTGCTACCCAAGCACATTCTCCCTGAGTACCTCATTACTCCCTCAGTGTCTCAGGACCTACGATGCAGAACAGTCTTCTTGCCCCTGAGATGCTGCCCGAGGCACTTCCAAGGTGGCACTATATAGGGAATTACGGTACTGGGAATTTGCCAAGAGGAAGAGTGTGTGCTTTACATGGGACTGAAATGTCCCTGCTGTTCAGAGAAAGGAGATTCAGAGAATAAGGCAAAATCGGTGCCTTTTGCAGCAGCCAAATTTCCATCTCATAGCTGTGTGCCGGCAACGTGATGCCCAAAGCCAGATCGCGCAGGCTGGTGTCATGTTGCAGCAAAACAACCAGCCTTAGTAATCAAATCCCCTGGACCTGGTGGCAGATGCCTGACTGGCTAGGAGGGCCATGGTGCCCCACTTTAGGGCTTCAGTCTAAGCAAGCTAGACGTGGTGCCACACTGACCCTTTCAAACAGGTCTCTAGAAGCTTCCTACCGGTGACCAGGTGGAAGTCAGCTTCCTCCCATCCTGCCCTATCCCACAGAAACCCCCCTTCCCAGGATGCATCGTTGTCCATTCCAGAGTCCTGGCCCTGGCTGTGAAGCCACAGCCACACACTGGCTCCTTGTTCCTGAAGCGCGAATGTGGCAGTGCACCACCCCACCATGCCTCTCCATGAGCTCAGTGAGGCTGGGGGAACCGGAGCAGAAGCCTCGAAAAACTTCTGTAGCCCTAAAAAGCTGTAGCCACAAGGGACCATGTTTCTCTACAGTTGAACGACCAGCAAGCAGTGAGCATTTCCTGCCCCTGACAGAGGCCAGAACTAGCCAGCTCTCCACTCAGGGTTTGTTCCTGCTAATGAAATGGCCATTTCACCAGTGTAACATTACTTAGCGATTTATTAGTTATTATTGATTTTCAGTTGTGGTTTCCTGGGACTGTGGGATGGCACAAATCGAAGGCATCCGGCCCGTGGATGTCCATCCATTTGCTTGAGGCCATGGGCTCAGATGCAAGCAGCTTATCCATTGCCAAGAGCACCCAGAAATGCAAAGAGCTCATCCCCCGCCGAAAGCTCCCAGGGAGGCAGCCGGAGCCGCTTCCTGCTGCTCAGCTTCCACTCACTGTCTCCTGAAGAACCCTCTAGCCCACTTCCTGTAAAACCCCAGCTACAGATGGGAGCAGACAGGACTTTATGCGGATGCTGTTATGATTTTTTTTCACGGTCCTGACTGGATCCTCTCCCCCACTCCCAGAGCCCAGCTCTGCCCTCCCCCCATTCCTACTTCTTTGGAATGGTCCATTGTCGCTCGGTTTGGAAAATGGTGGCATTCCGTCCCCTGGCAGAAAGGAACCAGATGCCTCTAGACCAGTAGTCTCTGTTGCCTGTGATCTTCATCCTTCCCACCACCAGGTTCTTGGGCCTGGAAAGAATCCTAAGCTTCACTCTCCAACCTGAGAAGGAGCAGGCACTCAACGCTCTCTCCCAAGCGTCTCCTGAGCAGTTTGCCCCAGCACTACACTGGTCATGGAAGAAAGATCTGCTTAAAAAACAAGGGGGGGGGGAGAATTACCCACACATCTTAGCTACCATATCTGATCTGCCTAGCTTCACCTGTCTCTGATTCCTGCTACTTCTGAAGCAACCGTACACTGTACGTCTCTATCCTGGGTGTGGAATACCGGGGGAACCTGTCTGCTAGGCACACATGCAGGGGGGTTAAGTTTCCGTGCAGGGAAACTTTGGCCAGTGGGGAAAGGAGATGAAGGGTAACTTCTACCCTCCCCCCACCCCGTCCCTAGTTCTGAGACATGTTTCGTGTGGATTCTCATAGGGCTACATGGCATCAAGCAACCGGTTACACACTATAATGCGTAATTACATATCATAGCCTTGTTTGGGCTCTTCCCTCCTCCTTCCTTATTCCATCCCTGCTCCCTCCAGTTCTCACTCCTGCTCTCTGGGATCACATTTCCCAATGAAGATACTTGCAGATAAGCCTTTTTCTCTTATGCTCTGATTTCTGGAAAACTAGGTAATTGGTACTAGGGAGGGTCTTAGAAATCCCGAGGATGGGACTCTGGAACCAGATCTCTTACTAGTCAGATGGCAATAAAGACCCCATTTCTGGTGGGAAAAGTGGTGACAGCCCCTGACATGTAGTGGCTTTACAGTTATTCATATTCTCAGCTGTCAAGCATCTAGTTGTGTGGTAGTTGTAGCACTCAAACTGCATGGGGATGGCAGGAATCATAAGGATTTGGGGGTCCTCTGGCTTTTGTTATTTTTTAGAAACTTGCAATAAAGAAAATTACAAGCTTGTAATTCACAAACCCTGCAAAAGCTAGAGGGCTTTCATGGAAGCATTTAAAGGCATTCACGTCTCCTTTAGCACTAGGGCAGACCATGGTGAAAAGCAGACCCAACATCAAATTGAAAGGACAGAGTGCCGTGAAAAAGATTAAATATAGACTCGATAGCTTCTATATCAAGGTCTTGATGGGAAAATAGTGGGGCCTTGAGAGCTGGGATAGAGACATTTGGGTGGATAAGCCTGAGAATATTGAACCCCATATTCTCCAGAACCCTCCAGGCTGGCAGCCTCTTTTCTTTTGCCAGGGGACAGTAGCCTACCCCTGTCTGGAGACCCTGCAATGACCACACCTGATGCATGTGCTTTGCAAATGATGCTTTTCCTTTTCAAGACTCACCTCCACTGTCTCTTATTGTCTCCAGGATGACAGCCAGAGTCAGATCTCAGTATACCCCAAGCTTGGAAGTGCAGTTCTTGTTTTGAAAGAAAATAGCTTGCGTGCCAAAAGAACTACAGAGACTGGCTAATATGTGCTTGTGACAGTTGTGAGGACACTTATGGAAGTTGGATATTGAAGGTGCTGGACCCAGGGAGTAGACGGGGGAGAATTGATTAAAATAGTGGCTTTCACTTGTGTCTAGGCATTCAATGTTCAAAAACACTCGGAATGGATCCTAATACTCTGTTGGGATGGCTCCTCGAAACTTGGACATGACAATAGCCTATAATAAATGAGATGTAGATGCTATAACTTGGTATATATAGTCTTGAGGATGGTATAGTATTGAGAATGGAAGCATAATGTTCAGAAAGCTGTTAGAGCAGATCTGTTATATGACACCAGAAAACCTACCATTTGACTATGTTCCTTGTATGGGACAAAGAACATTTCCTTTACCAAGGCAACAGGGGAGAGGGCACTAGCACATTTGAGAAGCTAGGTGGGTAGCTGTCCTCTCTAAGCTGAGTTTTACAGTATGAGATGCCACCGTGACACTGGGTTCCCTGATACCAGTAGACATGATGAGACTCAAAAATGACAGGTGGTGACACTTTGCCATTATTATAGTGGGGAGCAAAGTCAGAGTAGCAACCAGGGTGCCATGCCTGCAGGGATCTGTGTGATAACTAACAAACCATTGTGTTCCTAGGACTGATAGATGGAGAGGTAGCTGGAGTGTCCCTTGATTAGTATAATAAAAAATATCTAAACCTTATGAGCAGAGGGTACATGTTAGCCACCACAGTGAAAACTTCAATTCCTTACCCAGTTTCCAGATCTATATCACTTCCCAAACCCAGATCCCAGATTGAAGGGGAGACTGGTTTCTTGGTGGAAGAACCCTACAGTGTCACTGCAGTTACATATGACAAATATTCTCCCAAGCCTCCCCAAACAGACATAAAGACATTTGTGGAGGTAATTATGCTAGGGAAAGGGAACTACTTCTATTTTTTAAGTGCTGTTGGAGACAGGGTCTGAACTTACACTAGTATCAGGAAACCCAAAATGCCACAGTGGTTTTCTCATTAGAGTGGGAACTTATGAAGTCAGCTGATAAATGGAGTTCTGACCCAATGGTTCAATGGATCTGTGGACCCATCCTGTGGTCATTTCCCTGAATCACAAAGTATATAATTTGGATAGATATTTTTAGCAGTTAGAACCCTCATATTGGTACCCTGATTTGTGGGGTAAAAATTATTTTGACAGGAGGAAGCAAGTAAAAAGCACTGAAACTGTCTGTTCCCTCAGCCAAGATGGTAAATCAGAAGCAACACCAGGAGGAATTGCAAAAATCAGTTCTACTTTCAAAGACCTAAAGGGTACGAGGGTAATGGTTCCCATCATATCTTTATTCAACTCACCCGTAAGGTTCCAACAAAAACCAGATGGACTGTGGCAGGTGATGGCGGCCACTTACTGCAAACTTAACCAGGTGGTTGCAGCACTGCTTGTGCTATCTCTACTGAAGCAGACCAGAACATCCTTTGGCACTCGGTGTGTGGCTCTTGGTCTGGAGAATGCATTATCTTAATCCCCACCAGTAAGTGGGATTAAAAGAAGTTTGCCTTTATACGAGCAGGCCAGCAGTACATATTCAGTGTGTCGTCCCAGGGCTAGGTGAATTCTCTGCTCTCAGCTCTCCCCTGATGTGGTCTGTGGGGGCCTTGGTCTTCTTGACATTTCCTAGAACACCACAAGGTCCATCATACTGATGAAACTGCTGACATCATGCAAATTGGATCTGGTGAGCATCAAGTGGTAAGTACACCAGATGTCTTTGTAGGATACATGCAATTAAGAGGGTGGGAGATAGGCCCCAAGAAGGTGCATAGGCTGCCGTGACAGCGAAATTGTTAGGGCTCTAATGATCTAAATGTGCCACAGCATCTACTTTTAATAAAAAGAATAAACCAGGGTGCCTGGGTGGCTCAGTTGGTTAAGTGTCTGACTTTTGATTTTGACTCAGGTCGTGATCTCACAGTGGTGAGATCCAGCCCCGAGTTGGGCGCCATGCTCAGCGTGGAGCCTGCTTAGATTCTCTTTCCCTCCATTGATCTATGGGTCTGTTTTTGTGCCAGTATCTTACTGCCTTGATGATTACAGCTTTGTAACACAGCTTGAAGTCCGGGTCCAGCTTTGTTTGTCTTTTTCAGGATTGCTTTGGCTATTTGGGGTCTTTTCTGGTGCCATGCACAACTTAGGATTGTTTGTTCTAGCTCTGTGAAGAATGCTGGTGTTATTTTTATAGGGATGGCATTGAACATGTAGATTGCTTTGGGTAGTATCAACATTTTAGCAGTATTTGTTCTTCCACTCCATGAGCATGGAATATTTTTTCATTTTTTTGTGTTGTCTTTAATTTCTTTCATAAGGTTTCTATAGTTTTCAGTGTATAGCTTTTTCACCTCTTTGGTTAGGCTTATTCCCAGGTATTTTATGGTTTTTGGTGCAATTGTGAATGGGATCACTTCCTTGATTTCTCTTTCTGCCACTTCATTATTGGTGTATAGAAATGCAACAGATTTCTGTATGTTGATTTTATATCCTGTGACTTTGCTAAATTCATGTATCAGTTCTAGCAGTTTTTTGATGGAGTCTTTTGGATTTTCCACATGGAGTATCATGTCGTCTGCAAAGAGTGAAAGTTTGGCTTCCTCCTTGCCGATTTGGATGCCTTTTATTTCTTTGTGTTGTCTGACTGCTGAGGCTAGGACTTCCACTACTATGTTGAACAACAGTGGTGAGAGTGGACATCCCTGTTGTGTTCCTGATCTTAGGGGAAAATATCTCACTTTTTCCCCATTGAGGATGATATTAGTGATGGGTCTTTCATATATGGCCTTTATGATCTTGAGGTATGATGCTTCTACTCCTACTTTTTTTGAGGGTTTTTATCAAGAAAGAATGCTGTATTTTGTCAAATGCTTTCTCTGCATCTATCGAAAGGATCATGTAGTTCTTATCCTTTCTTTTATTAATGTGATGTATCACATTGATTGATTTGTGGATATTGAACCAGCCCTTTATCCCAGGAATGAATCCCACTTGATCATGGTGAATAATTCTTTTAATGTATTGTTGGATCCAGTTGGCTAGTATCCCAAGAATTTGTGCATCCATGTTCATCAGGGAAATTGGCCTGTAGTTCTCCTTTTTAGTGGGGTCTTTGGTTTTGGAATCAAGGTAATGCTGGCCTCGTAGAATGAGTTTGGAAATTTTCCTTCCATTTCTATTTTTTGGAACAGCTTCAAAAGAATAGTTTTTAATTCTTCTTTAAATGTTTGGTAGAATTCTCTGGGAAAGTCATCTAGCCCTACACTCCTGTTTGTTGGGAGATTTTTGATTACTGATTCAATTTCTTTACTGGTTATGGGTTTGTTCAATTTTTCTATTTCTCCTTGTTTCAGTTTTGGTAGTTTATATGTTTCTAGGAATTTGTTCGTTTCTTCCAGATTGCCCATTTTATTGGCATATAATTGCTCATAATATTCTCTTATTATTGTTTTTACTTCTGCTGTGTTGGTTGTGATCTCTCCTCTTTCATTCTTGAATTTATTTATTTAGGTCCTTTCCTTTGTCTTTTTGATCAGTCTGGCTAGGGGTTTATCAATTTTGTTAATTCTTTCAAAGAACCAGCTCCTGGTTTCATTGATCTGTTCTGTGTGTGTGTGTGTTTTTTTTTTTTTTGATATTGATTTCTGGTCTAATTTTTATTATTTCCCTTTTGCTGGTTTTGGGCTTTATTTGCTCTTCCTTTTCCAGCTCTTTTAGGTGTAAGGTTAGGTTGTGTATCTGAGACCTTTCTTCCTTCTTCAAGAATCCTAGGCCTGGATTGCTACATACTTCCCTCTTATGACCACCTTTGCTGCATCCCTCTTTCTGCCCCTCCCCACTCATGCACATGTAAAAGCATGCCTTCTCTCTCTCAAAAAAAGGGAAAAGAAAGAAAGACAAAAAAGAAAGGAAAATTAAAAAAAGAAAATAAAAGAAAAAGAATAAATTATTTTTCCTCGAATTGACTACCATTAAGAAAGAGACACAGAACTTGGTGGATCTTTTTGGATTTTGGATGCAGCTTAGAATGTATCTGGGAATTTTTCTCCAAGATATTTATTGGGTTATTCAGACATTGCCAGTTTTAAGTGGATTTGAGAACAAGAGAGGGCTCTGCAATGTGCCCAGGCTGAAGTACATGCTACTTTGCCTCTTGAGCCCAATGACTCATCAGGCCCAATGGTGCTAGATGTGTCTGTGGTAGAAGAGAATGCTGTGTGGAGGCTTTGGCAAGCTCAAATAGCAGAGTCACAGTGTGGACTCCTAAGGTTTTAGAGCAAGGTCATGCTTTCTATGGCAGAGAATTAGAGAATTGTTCTCCTTTTTTAAAAATTTTTTTATAAAAAAATTTTTAATGTATATTCATTTTTGAGAGACAGAGAGAGACAGAGCATGAGCAGTGAAGGGGCAGAAAGAGAGGAAGACACAGAATCTAAAGCAGGCATAAGGCTCTGAGCTGTCAGCACAGAGCCCAATGGGGGGCTCAAACCCACTAACCATAAGATCATGACTTGAGCCAAAGTTGGTTATCTGACTGAGCCACCCAGGCACCGCCCCCCTTTTTTGTTCTCCTTTTATAAAACAGCTCTTGGAGTGCCACTGGGATTTGGCAGAGAATTAGTGCTTGCCCATGGAACCCTGAGTAACTATAAGACTGCAGTTGTCTTCCATGAGCTAGGTATTATTAGACCCATTACCTTACAAGGTCAAGCAACTACATCTTTTGTATGATGAAAATAGTAATTTGACTTTGGATCCAAGAAGGTCCATAAACTCAACTAAATTACACAAATAGATGGTCCAGGCTCTTGTGTCATCTATATCAGTTACATTGATCATGCCTTTCCCTCAGCCCATACCTGTGCTTTAGGGAGTTTCCCTATGACCAACTGATAGAGGATAAAATAATTTAGGCCTGGTTCTCAGATTGGTTGGCATGATATATTGGTGAAAGTTGAAAAAGAAATGGACTGTTGGTACTTTCCCACCCACTCAGAAATGGCATAAAGAACAGTGGCAATGGGAAACATTCTTAGTTGGTGGAGTTGCAAGTGGTAGAGTTGGTCATTAACTTGGTGTGGAGGGAGAATTGGCCTATAAAAGGATGGACCAGTGGGTAGTGGCAGGTGGCTTAGCTAGTTGTCATGGGTTGAATTTTGTCTGCCTTCCAAATTTATACGTTGCAGACCTAACCCTGGTATCTCAGGTTGTGACCTTTATTTGGAAATAAGGTCATTGCAGATGGAATTAGTTAAAATGATGTTATACTGAAGTAGGGTGGGCCCCTAATCTAAAATGACTGATGTCCTTACAAGAAGAAGAGATTAGAACACAGACACACACACAGGGAAGAGCATGTGAGGAGACACAGCTCAGAGAGGTGGCCATCTACAAACCAAGGAGAAGCCTCCCTCCCTGCCCTCAGAAAGAACCAACCCTGCTTACTCCTTGATTTTGGACTTTTAGCCTCCAGAACTGAGAGGCAATACATTTATGTCCTTTAGGTCTCCCAATTTGTGGTACTTTGTTATGGCAGCCCTAGCAAAATTAATACACTAATTGGTAGGGTCCTGGAAAGAACATGCTTAGAAAGCCATGTTCATGGCAAAGGAGGTACAACAATGGGGTCACCTTGTACCAAATCACTCAGTAGTAGCAGGTGTAATAGAATAGCCTGTTAAAGGCTTATCTAAGATGCCAGCTTGGGGACAACACACTATGGAGTTGACATGCTATCCTTCAGAATGCAGTGTGTACATGGATCCAATGGCTGATATATGGTTCCCAGTAGTTAGAACCCACAGATCTGGAAGCCAAGGTGTGGATATAGGAGTGGACCTTATCACCATCATTCCCAGAGACCCATTTGTTGAATTTGTGCTTCCTGTCCCTGAAGCTTTAGTCTCTGCCAGATTAGAAGTTCTGGTTTGATGGGACAGAATGTTTCCACCAGGGGTCACAGAAAGGATTCCATTGAACTTGAAGCTGCAATGACCATCTGGTCAGTTTGGGTTTCTCATGCCAGCAAACCAGCAGGAAAAGAAAGGAGGGGTTAGGGTTGCTGCCATACAATGGTGGCAAGGAGGAATATGTTTAAAGCCTGGGGAATTCAATGGGGCCATTTTCTTGATGCTTGTATGTCCAGTAATAGAGTTGAATAGCCACTTGTAGGAATCCTGGCCCAATAAGAGCAAGGTGGCTAAAAGCTTAGAGTCTTTGGAGATAGAGGCCTGAGTCACCTCACCAGACAAGCAACACAGACCAGCCAAAGTACTAGCCTATGGAAGAACATTTCTAGAAGAGAGGGTGGAGGAGGGAGAAAATGACTTCAATTATGGCCTAGGGATCAGCTGGGGCCCCAGGGACTGTCATTTTTTCAATAACCCTCTTGCCTTAAGTATTTGCAAACATTGCAGCCAGGCATCACCTTGAAGGGACCTTTGGGATGGATAAAATGGACAGCATTTTATTTTCTAAAAAATGGAGGTCACATATTGTAGTAGGAGAGTTGGGCATAATGGAGGGCACAAATCTGAGTGGTACAGGGAATGGACTGTATAAGACATTTCAGATTCTCCTGGCCTCACCCATCTTTTATTCAGCCACTGCTGTTGTGACCAGTTCTGTGGAGATTCTGGCCACCTTCATGCTGATGCAACCTGCCAATTCCTTGCAGTGCCTATGATTGATGCTTCTCCTCTCCTACCTTGGGGTTCTCTGATGCCTAGGGATGGGATTCTGGAAATGCACTCAGCACCCTCACACGTGCACTCTGGCATTCGCGGGTATTAACATCCCATGAGGTAACGACTTTCCTTTTTCTTCTGTCATGGATGATCTCGAGATGCATTTCATATGGCTTCTTAGATGGGCCCATAAGTTCAATCAGCCAGTTGCCTTTCACAGTGGCCAACTTGATAAACACGTTATTCTGTTGACTTTCTTTCCCTCCTTGCACTGTTCCCCATGCCACTCACTTCTGCTTCCTGGGGTCACTCTCCACTGAAAAATATTCACACATAAGCCTTTGTCTCAGGTTTGACTTTCTGGAGAGTGCAGGCTAAGAGAGACAGGACATGCCTGTCCTCACTGAGTTTCCAGGCTCGTTGCAGAGACAGATACAGGACATTTATATATGTGGTGTAACATGTCTCACACAGGGGCTGTACCCAGTGCAGCAGGATGTGGGAGATCATAGGAGCCCTAAGTAATCTGGGGGGAGGTGCTTAGGAGGGCATTCCTAAATTGTGATGGTTTAGCTGATATAGCGTGAGTAGAGGATTCGTCAGGAAAAAGGGGTGTGAGCCAACACTTTGGGGGAGAAGGTTTTTTTTTTGTAGAGGTGAGGGGAGGAGAGGATGCATCAGAGATTGCTTGCTGTTTCAGCCTTAGAAGCAGGGGTGATTACAGGGATGCAGAGGATGTTGGGCCAACCAGAGCAAAGAACTCTTTCTAGAAGTGAGGCCCTGGAAGAGATGGGACAAGAGGGGGTCCAGGACCCAGGGAATTGGGTCAGCCATACACAGGGGAAAGAGCAACCCTTTTCCTTTGAGACTGAGTAGAAAGAAGGAAGAGAGGGAAAGAAGATGTGTGGTGATTTTGAGGTGGAGAGGACAATGGAAGCTTCTGGTCGGATGACTTTGGTCTTCTCTGCAAAGCCCAAGCTGAACCTGCTGCTGGCAGAGTCAGGGTGGGGCTAGGGCTGGAGAAGGCTGGTGGAGAGGCTCTGGACAGCTGCTGTGGGGAATTCCAGAGGGATTGAGTTGACAGAGGGAGCGCCTCCTGCCCTACCTGCCAGCCAGGCAGATGGGACTTCGCACAGAGGAGGGCCTTGGGATGTTCGCTGAATGTAGGGTGGGTTTGACATTTGTGGCCGAAATTGCTGTGAGTTCACGCTTACCCTCCACTTGACCCATGCTTCGTTCTCCTTACTGCCACCCCCACTGTCTCCAATGCACCCCCTTCTTATCCCCAAGGCTTTGCTTGAGTTGTCCTTCATGCAAGCAACAACTGGTCTTAGATCCCCCCCAAGCCACAACCCACATTCTTCAAATCGCAGCTCAAAGCCCCACCTCTAAGAAGCTATCTTTGTGATTAATACCAACCATTCTCGAACCCCTCAGCAGAAACCCCAGACTGGCCCTCTTGTCCCATGCACTCCTATAATTCCTGTTGCTTTATGAATTTAGCCAGGACTGGGAGATGACAAGCACCTATCTCAGGACCTATGTTAGAATGCCAGGTCTGAAGGGCAGAGGCTGTGTGTCCTGCCTGCCTCCCTCCCCCCCCCCCCATCTTGCACATAGGCAAATAAGAAGTCCAGATTTCCTTTGGGGTCAAAGTCTGTCAGAGGTGAGCCCCATCCAGGAGCCCCAAGACCATTCCAGGTGTTCTCAAGCCAAGTCTAGGCAACTGGAGGAAGACCAGGGAGAGCTTCAGGTTATCAAGGAGACCCTTGGATTTGGACCCAGAATATTGTGTGTGCACGTGTATGAGATTCTGTGTGTTTTTCTGGAAAGAAGTTCTCAGCCCTTCAAAAAGATCTACAACCCCCTCATAGCCCAGAATCACGGCTGTGGACCTTTCTTGCGGGACACACCCTGTAGTGGGCTTACACCCCACTGCACAACTCATCTGCCAAGCGTCCAATCCAGACAGTCAAATGCCTGGTGTTGTGGCCACAGATATTTGCATTTAGCCAGAATGTAGTCTGTGAGTCATAACATCCCCAACATCCCAATGAATGGATGACAATTAATAGAGAATCAACCAGGATTATGGGTCTTGTGGAAATCCTAGAAAATCCTAACCTGTTGGAGATGGACCATGAGTTTTGCCAGATGTGAACAGAAGGTGCTCCAAGAAAAAAGAATTCTGAAATCAAAAGAGTTTGGGGGATCCTGGGTTAAACAACATTAAATGGTGCTCTTTGTGGTTGGACTAATGAGAGTCTTCATTAGGCAATGGAGGCTTTGAATTTTCAGGAGAGAGAGTATTCCCCAGCTGGATTTAAAGTACTACGCAGCCCCTTTGTAGAGGCTCTGGTAGAATAACAGTTCTGTTGACCCTGTTTGAGTGGGAAACCATTTCATGAGTGTCAGGGGGTTCTGTTCACCCCCTACTTAGCTGGAGAAGTCTGCTGGGCACGTGAGCTTCCTTGGGGATGAGTGGAAGGATGGTCAGGGCAAATGTGAGTGCTCAGGCACTGCCCACACTGTTGCTCCTCACCCCTGCCCTCGGCCCCAGCTGCCACGTGTCTCTCCTACAATCCCTGGTGTAGCCCTTACTTATGTCCCAGATGCCATCCCAAGCACTTTACAGTTACTCACTGTATCAGGCAACGTTCGTCAGGGAAACTGGGCCAGTAGGATATAAATATATAAGGAATATATTAAGGAGTTGGTTCATGCGATTGTGGGGGCTGGCAAGTCCAAAATTTGCAGGACAGGCCAGCAGGCTGGAAACTCAGGCAGGAGCTGATGTTGCAGGCTTGAGGCAGAATTTCTTCCTCCTCGGTAAACCACACTTTGGTTCTTAAGGCCCTTTGACTGATCAGGGCAGGCAGCTAGCTAGCAACAAAGGCAGGATCCGAACACAGGTAGCCCAATTTCAGACGGTGCTCTTCCCACTACAGTAGGACCACATCTCAGAGCAGCCTGACCACCAAAAGTCAGTTTCTCAGGCCAGTGGTCCCCTGGCTCCAGGTCAGGCTTTAGGGACGAGAGCTCAAGACCAGCCACAGTCTTGGGCCCAAGGGGCTGTGATGCACTCCCCTCCCCAAGATTTTCCGCTGACAGGAGACGTTCCCACAAAAGCAGCAGGAACTTGGCACCTGTCTGGGCCAGGCCTGCAGGGCTTTATTTGACTGCGTGTTTGTTTGGAAGTGTCTCCGGGTTGTGTTTCCTGGGCATGTGTGCTCAGGCCTGCGGGGGTGGGGAGTGCAGACTTGCCGTCTGGTCAGACTGTGGAGCTCAATATCTCTGTGCTTCCAGCATTGCTCAGGGGCTGTCCCAAAGTCTGACACTGTAGGCTCATGCCCCGGTGCATGCCCACCTGGTACCCCAAGCCAGCACCATGGGCTGCCAGTCTCCCAAATGGACATGCCTCCGTGAGATGTCCAGAAGCACCTCCCATGCTGGCCACAGGGCTATACTGCAGGCCTCGTATCTCAGATGAGGCTGGAGCTGGGGGCTGATGAGGGGACTGTCCCTTGCATTGGGCCTGACATGGTGACTTTGGAAGAGACCTGCCTCCTCTCTGGCCTCAGCAATCCCATCTGTATGATGAGAGGGGAAGACCAGAATGATCCTTAGTGTGCTCTCTGTCTTAAAACTGGTCTTGGACAGCAGAGTTTGAAGTCACTTCCCAGATGGCTCTATTGAGGACTCGTTGTTTGGAGCTGGGTTTCAGGAGCTGGCTATAGACAGCTAATGGCTACGCGGCACTTGTTTGCACACTTGCGTAAAACAAATTAACAAAACCCAACAGACCTCTAGTGGAGGATGCCATTCTAGGAGCAAGGGACAGCAGTTGAGACCAATACAATTTGGGAGGAATCAGGAACTTTAGGAGATGCAGCCTCAAAGTTTACTCCCTCCCTTTCTTCTTCTCTCCCTCCCTCCTTCCTTCCTCCCTTCTACTTTTCTCTCTCCCTCCCTCCCTCGCTATTTGTCATCTGACCCCAGCACAGGTCAGCTCCAACAGCTGAACAAGGATAGCAGGCCTACACCCTTGGATCATTGGGGGAGGGGGCAACCAGCAGCATTCTTCCCCTGCCTCCCCTCACATTTAACACACTCCCTCATTACTCTGAAAGAAAAATGCCTGGATTCCGGGAAGCAGTACAAATGTGTGCTGGCCTTGGATCCTGAGATCCTTACAGAAGGCGACCACAGATGTGTGTGCTGCAGGCTCTGGCCTCTCTTTCCTTCTGGGCCCCCGTGTAGCTGATCCTTGGGCCTCAACGCTGATCGCTGGTCAGGCAGCCCTGACCAACACAGAGTTTAGAAGAAAGAACTAGCCCAGCCAAGGCACTCTGCAGAGACACCCTCTACTGGGCTGTCTCAGAAAGAAGAGCCCAGAAGCCTGAGTCCTTGTTCCCACTTTTGGCCCACTGGGCTTCCGTAAGAGAACTCCCTTGGCTTCTTTACAGATTCCCAAACATGTTCCTGTCCATTCTGTGCATCAATCCATCTGTTGACTCTTATGCCCACTACATATGTACCAGGTGCTGGCCGTGTGCTAGCCCTGGAGGCAGAGTGGTGACTGAGAGCTACCTCACCATTGCTTTCCTGATGCTTGCCATCTTGCAGTGAAGATAGACAAGGAACAAAGAATTGTTTCAAAGGCTACAGGGAGTCCCCTGAAGCTCTGAAAGGGGGCAAGGAGCACATGGCCATGAGTGGGTGCTCAGCACTAGGCAGGGTGAGGGCATTTGATTGCAAGTGTCCTACCTCACAATCCAGGGCTTTCTCTACCTCTCTTCACCACCCACCCCCAGCAGCTGCCAATTGGATTGTCATTTGCTGTCATCCAATGACCTTATAGCCAATGACAATGCCCTGCACTGGCTTCCTCTTTCCAAGCCAGGTGATAAAACCAAGGCCCTTGGGAAGATGGAGAGAAGGCCAGGACATAGGCAGTCAGGACACCTTAACAACCTTCCTTGGTATCCTGTCCTCACCAGCAGGACCAGGATTGGCCCTGGGGTTCCTGACACCTGGGAGTGGGACCAAGTTACAGGGACCTGAAGGGGGTCTATCAGGGTGGGGCTGGGGAGAGAGTAGACCTGCTTTGGTGAGGGATGCTGTGGGTGTGGCTGTGCTTAGCATGTAGAAGGAACCAACCAACTTTGGCCCCTCTTCTGTGCAATAAGCCTGCACTTGGCAGGTATGGAGGCTGAGGCTTAGAATGGGTAGGAGTGTGACTTGTCCAACATCACGTGGCTAGTAAGTGACAGGCTGGGATCAGACCCCACATCATAGGACTCCAGTACCATGCCATACTGCTTTGGGGGGGGGGGTGAAGGGAAGAAGACCTGTATTGACTGTCCCCAGCATAAGGGAATCCAGAGGACATCAGACTGTCAGAAAGGGGCAGGAGAGAGGGCTGGTTGAGTGGCGTGTGGTCTTCCAGCCCAGGCTTAGCTCTGTTCCGGGGGACTGCCTGCAGGGTCCTCCAGGGTGGGGCACCAATGACCTCTTCTCTTGCTTCACCCTTGTTGCACATTTGCCTTGGATTTTGGAACGGCAGTCCAGGCTTTCTAAGCACTGTCATCATACAGCCGTCCAACTCTGTGCTCAGCATTTGCCCGCTGGTCTGAGGTCATCCTGATGCCACCCTGTGTGGGAAGTCCAGTGAGCAGTCCCACTTGACAAGAGAAAACCCAGAGGCATAGAGTGAAAGAGACAGGCCCGAGGCCACCTGGCCCCCCAGTTGCATTCTTGTGCCTCTCTGACCCACATTGAAGTGTCCCTGGCTGTGCCTTTCTGCAGAGTGGAAGCTTGACTTACACTAGCTGAGCCACGTTCCTGAAATTTCACAGAAGATGCTGGAATTCTGTGGCAGTCCTCTCACACTAAAACACCAGTACCCTTTGCAGGTGCACAGATACCATTCTCACAGCAGTTCGCACTGCTGTCCACTGTCCACCAGGAACAAGAAGCCCTGCCCACATCCCTGTGACTACACCCATCAGCTTTCTTCCCTCCTCAGGGTGGGGCTGACAGGCACTTCCCAGACCTCCCAGTGCACAGGCCTACCTTCCTGCAATAAACCTGATGGTCTGGGCCCATTGTCATTACACAGAAAATCTAAGCAGCTCCATCAGAAGGTGTCCAGTCCATTCCAGGGCTAAATGTGGAAGGGGAGGAATGTCAGGAATTCTTTAGGCTCTCAGATTCCACCTTTCTCTTTTGGAGTGGAGAAAAGAAGAAGCAGTAACTATGAAACTGTATCCTTAGCCCCAACTTTGGTGCTGAAGGGAGAAGGAGGGCCCGGGAACCCCAGGGACGACGGCTCCTCACACACCCTCAACCTCCTCTGTCACCTTGGCCACCAGGTCCTCCACATTGTTTCTGGTTCACCCAAACCCTTCTGGAGCCCTGGAGACCCGAGTCTGGGGCTTCAGGCCCCTGCGCTGTCCCGGGGTTGAGGTCCTCTGGGGCCCAGCTGCCCACCCCGAGTGGGGCCCACGGCCCCTTGCCTGGCCAGCCTCTTCCTGCCCTCGTGCCTGCACCCCCAGGCTGGCCCCATGGAGGTCTCACTCTCCAAGGCTAGTCCTCTGCCCCTTAGCACCCGCCCAGTTGGCTCTCTGAGGAGGACCAGGTCAGGGCTCGGTGGGAAGGGGGGCCCCCAGACTGCAGCCTGCGTCTGTCTCCTCTGTGCATTCCTGCCACACTGGGGACATGGGCCATCTCTGTGCTGGCAGGCGGGGTTCTGCCACTAGAGCCACTGGTTACCCCGGAAGCCCTGGGTGCACCTCCGCCAGGCAGGGACCTGTCTGCGGCTCAACGAGTGGCCTGCTGTCCTTTGCTGAGAGGCCCAGCACCAGGGGAGGCTGGGGAAGCCACCGGCCTGCAAATGGCAGTGCCCTCCCACTTGGGGGGAGCAGCCCGCTCTTCAAGGTCTGTCGGGGACAGACAGACATTCAGGTAGGAGGTGAAGGGGACCTGGGGCTGAGGCCCCGTGCCTGGGTTCCTCTGACAGCCTGGGAAGGAAGGGAGAGGTGAGGGAGAGAAAGAGGGGCCACGGAAAGAAGGGAGGAAGGAGGGCACCCATGGTTTTCCTGGGCACCCATTGGAAAAGTGCCACCAGTCGGCACCAGGGCCAACTTGGGACCAGGGTGGCTAATTCTGAGACGTGCTCTGTGTTCTCGGGGCCCGTGTGCTGGACAGATGCCACCTTCAGCAGGTGAGTGGGATCACTACACCAAGCCAACTGAATCCCTGAGGAGAAAATCTCCCAGAGGCTCCAGCCTCAGACCCATTGCTCCTGGTGGTCTTGGATGGGACTTCTAGGTCCTCTCTCTGGAGACCATGGGTGCCTGGACAGACCCTGAAGAGAGCTCTGGCCAAGGACACAGAGACCCCGGGCTGGCCCTAACTTGCCTGTTACCTTGGCTACAGGCCCTGCCCCCTGTGGGCCTGGCCTCCCCCACCTGTCAGCAGCTTGGGCTGGGGACCTGGCTGACCTGACAGGCCCTGCCTGTCCCTCCCACAGGCTCTCAGAGACTGGCCGGCTCAGGGCTCCAGGTTTCAGGCATGCGAGGGCCCCCTGGGCCACCCTGGGTCAGCCCTGGCTGCCTTATTGATGCACAGGGATGGGAGGCCAAGCCAGCCTTGGGCCCATCTGTCTCTACCCCTTCAGTCCCAGTACTGCTCCAGGGACAGGGTGCTCCTTCCACTCTGCAGAGCCGTCCTCCCCATTGTGGACAGTGCTGGTCCTGGAGATTGTCATGGGGCAACCAGAGTTCTGGTGGGCATGGCGACCTGGAGCTAAAGATGTGAAAAGGGTGGCAGAGACAAAAGCTGGTAGGGCTCTCTCAGGCTTGAGCTGAGGTTTATCCCAGTCAACATTGCCTGGAGTCCATACAAGAACCCCGGGAAGAAGTTTCTTGCTGTCTCCATCACACAGATGAGGAAATGGTGGCCCAAAGCCACACGGTAGCTTGAATGACCCCAGAGCCTCTAAACTGTTGCTTCCTGGGGACTGAGACCCTGTCTGGACCTCACTCCACCCAATGCCCAGCACCATGCCAGACACAAAGGAGACATCCAACTGGCATTTTGTGAACAATCACCTGGCTAGAGGAGCCACCCAGCCAGCTAAACAGGGAGCTGTACCCTGTCCGGGCCTGTCTTGACCTATGGGGCCTGCAGCAAGGGAAAGCTGCTTCTGCACAGGGGCTGTCCCTTGCCATCCTGGCGCACACGGCACGGAACCTGTTGCCCCAGGCCACAGGGGCTGGTTCAAGGGCACTTGGTAACTAACCTCTGTTGTCACAGGGCTTGACCCCAGAGGAACCCTGAACCCACTGAAGCCTGAGCAAGACGGGGTACCGCTGATTAATTATGGTGGGAAGGGCAGGGCAGGGTGTGTAGGGGGATGATGGGGGTGGCGGGGGGAAATGCCTTCAATGTCTTCCAAGGAATTACACTTCTAGAAATGAGCATAAGTTACAATCAATTTCCAGATAATACTTGCCTTGAAAGACAGGCTGGTGGCTTGCATGTTCATTGTACCCAAACTTTAATTAAACCCTTTAAAACGAAAAGCTGCCTGGCATTATTCTGCTAATTGACCCGACCTGGTGAAAGAAGGCCCTGTCTGGGACTGCAATGATTGTGTGTTAATAACATTTATTCCTGCGGTCTCGCCCAACTCCCTATTATGTATTCAAGAAATGTGTGGGCTCAAAGCCAGTCATCACAAAGCAAAAGGAATAAAACATCCAAAGACCCTTTCTCCCGCCCTCACCCTCCCCACCCCCGCCCTGCCATTTCTGGTCAAGCTCTGTCTGGTCTGTGCTCCCTGTGCCCCAAGTTCAGGTGGTACCATTTGGGCTTCTTTCCCCGTCTAGCAGTGGAGATTTGGAAGTCCCTGTGGGTGCTGAAGTTGGCAGTTTGGAGACTCAGCAAGGTGATGGGTAGGTAATATAGTACGTGGCCCATTCTCCAGGATTCTGTTCGAAGTCAGGGGTTCTGGCCAACACAACCCCTTAGGCTCCTCTCCTTGGAGGGGTGCAGTGCCGGGAGCTGTCACAGCCCTTCCGGAACCTCAGACCTGGCTGTCCTTTAGCTGCCCACGTGTCTGACAGGAAAGGAAGTGCCTGCAGCCTCAGCTCCCTGGCATTTCTTATGCCACACAAGGCGTGGGTTAACCCCGAATTTGAGGCCCAGCCCTGTCTCTGCCCTGCTGAGACACCACGGGCCTTGGCGTCCCCCTCAGTCCTGGGAGGGGAGCGCAGTCTCTGGGCCTACAGTCAGCCCCGTGCTTATGGAGCTGCAGGCCTCCTGGCCAGGGTGGGGAAAGGCTCTGTTTGGGAAGACATGGAGGGAGCCCACCTGCAACCCCAGCCCCGATTACCTGCATGCTCTGTGCTGTGAGTGGGGCAGGCTGGCATTGGTGGAGAGAGAAACCACAGCACAGTGTTTCCTGACCAGCCCTGCCTCCCATGCTCCAGTCTCACCAAGAGGTTGTACCAGTGAGACGGCCGGGCCAGAGAACTGTGTCCCCCCTGGGCGTGGCCCCAGGGTCTCCATGGCACAGTGGTAGGTGCTCTCTGTTACCCGACAAATGGGTGCTGAGGATGACAAAATGAACTGGTGCCAGGTGCTGCCTCGGTAGCTGTGGAGACAGAAATATCTAAAGTACCACTTGGCAAGTGCTGTGAGAGGGACGCATGCAAAGCACTGTGGGAACTCAGGCAAGGGAGTGACTAAGCCTTCTGGGGTGCAAACTGCCAGACAAGGAGGGCTTCTCAGGGAGGGGGCATAGGACCTGGCCTTAAGGGATTTACCAGGGAGAGAAGCAGAGAGAATAATGGGTGGGGGAGACTGAAAGCCCACAGAAGCTCCCAGTGAGCTCTGGGATGCCTTTGGCCTTGTCGATGATCAACAAAGCCACCCTCACAGCCATGTGGGAGGGGTGAAGGGACGGCTGTGCTTGGGGCTGGACAAGCACAGAATCCCAGATCCTACATGGAGAAAGCAGGAGGCTGTCGTGCTCAGAAAATCTGGAGGGGACAATGATGGCAACTGCCTGGCACACACACACACGTGTGTGCACACATAGAGACATATGCACGCATGTGCATATATGCAGACACAGTCAGGACTGCAGTGTTATGGATAGAATGTTTGTGCCCCCCCCCCCAAATCCCTATGCTGAAGTCCTGCCTCCAAGGGTGATGGAATTAGGAGGTGAGACCTTTAGGAGGTGCTTAGGTTTAGGTAGAGCTTCCATTATGGGATTAGTGTCCTTATAATACGAAGAAAAGGGACCAGAGTGTTCTCTCTCCACCATGTAAGGATACAGTAAGAAGACATCTGTGTATGAGGCAGAGAGACAGCTGAGGACCAGGAACGAAATCGGATGGCACCTTGATCTTGTACTTTCAGCCCCTAGAACTGTGAGAAAGAACTGTCTGTTGTTTAAGCCCACCCAATCTTTGGTTATTTTGTTAGAGTGGCCTGAGCTGAGTACCAGAGGCACATACGTAGACACACGCACATACACAGGTGCACACACATGGACACACACAGACACGTGTGCACACAACCTACAGACGGGTGCATGCAAGGGCATGTGCACACCCAGGGAAGCATTCACTTGTCCATGCACAGATGTGTGCTCCCATCCAGAAGCATGCTCAAGGGCACGCACCCCCCAACATGCACATGGCCACACATTCATGCACAGAGCATATGCGGATTAACCCCCCTTTCCACGGTACCCCAGCCTTGTCTGTTCTTGGGCATCCAGTCAAAAGGCCCCGCTCTATGAATGGAAGCCAAATCTGGAACAGACCCTCAGTGTCCCATTCATTCCACAGGCTGAGACTCTGAGTGGCCCTTTCAGAAAGGCATGGAAAATCCTGTCCCACGACTCCTAGATGGGACAGCCGTTCCAAAAGGATGGATCAAAATCCATTCTTTCATCTCTGCTTATGCTTCCCCTCCCCCACTGCCACCATCCCTGGAGGGCTGGTAAAGGGGCACATGGTGGGGGCAGGGGAGGCAGTGGCTGCAATTCTAGGGTGAGGGGAGGGCAGGCAGCCTTGAGCCTGGCCCACAGGAGCAGCATCTGGCTCTGTGTGTATGCGTGTGCATGTGCATATGAGTATATACCAGTGTGTATGCATGTGATTGTATGAACTGAAGGCAGCAGCCCTTGCTTGGCCCCCTTAGAAATGCTGAGCCACTGCCATCTGCCACCTGCATCCGTGCTAGTGGGTGCATGTCAGGATGGGTGTGAGCAGCCCAGAGGGAATAGTAATGTTCTAATGACCTCAATGGCCATGAGAGGGGCTGGGGGTCAGGGTGGGCCGGGGGGTGGGTCACAGTCACCAGAAGCCAAGTGGACCTGGAATACGGCACAGCCAGGGTGAATGCCAGCTCCATTCCTGTGTGGCTTTGGGTGAGTTCAGTCCCTCTCTGGGCCTGTTTCCCCATCGTAAGACCTTGTTAAAAAGAAATAAAGAGGTAAAATAGTTGCTACCTTTGTTCGAGGAGGGAAAGCGAAATTTGAGAATCAAGAGACTTGCATGTATTGTCTGCAGGTTCACTCCATAACATGCAACTGGCACAATGTCACCAAGGGCAAACTTCGTGCAGACTCTGCACTTGGGCAGGGAACATGTTCAGGGTCATGTTTGGCAATGAACATGGCCAGCTGTGTCCCTCCCTTCAGGGACTGACATTCTAGCCAGGGAGGTGGAATAGACAGAGCTGGATGCAATCGGTGGTCTCTTAGGACCCTCCCCCCACCCCACTCTGAGGCCCCTGAGGTGGCTCCTAAGTGACCCACTCAGAGAAGATGTAGTCGGCAGAACAATGCCTCCCCCAAAGATGTCAACACCATGATTCCCAGAACCTGGGATTATGTTACTTTCTATGGCAAAGAGGATTTTGCAAGGAGAATTAAATCAAGGGCTTGAGCTGGGGAGATTTCCTGGGTCTTCCCGGTGGGCCCTAAATGTAATCACAAGGGTCCTTATAAGAGGGTGAGAGTCAGTAGCAAGACATGTGACTAAGGAAGCAAGAGGTGGAGTGATGTGAGGAAGGGCATGAACCAGGCACGAGGCACTCTCTAGAAACTGGAAAAGGCCAGGAAGCAGATACTCCCCAAGAGTATGTAAGCCTGGGCTGGCTGGGCATCATGGTCCTCCACTGGCCTCTGACCCCAGAGGTGAGCCCAAAAGGGTCTTGAACACCTGTGCTCTGGCAGCCTGGACACCGAGCCTCAGAGAGTGACGGGACCTTTGCCAAAAGTCACCCAAATGGGTCAGTGTCAGATGGTGGCAGAGCCTGAGGCTCCTGACTGCCAGCAGCCTACTCTTTCTGTTGTGTGAGATCACTGGCCCTGATTTATGGGCCAAAGAGACCTGATTCAATAGCAGATGCAAGCAATGACCAATTAGCCCGCTGGCATGGCATGAATTTCTTCACTGGCCTTTGCAAGACCTGGCTGAATAGCACAAGAAGGTGTTAACATCGATCCCAGAAGCCACACTTCCCAGCCGCTTGGATTAGCACTGATGATTGTCCAGCCTGTGACAACAGTGGTGGCTGGGAGGCAGCCCGCTCACTTGGCTGACCATGCCTTCCTCACCTTTGCGTGACACCCCTTGGGAAAAACAGCCAGAGCAGAGGAGAGATGCGTGGGCTTCCAGCTCACCAGACTCGGATCTGGGAGGAGACCAGGGAGTGGGATGGGGAACAGAGACCATCCCACATCTGTGTCCTGTCCTTTCCTCCTGCTGCCAGGACTCTCCTTTTGGGCAATGCCAGAGATAGACTTATAGCACCATTTGGGGCAGTAACACAACAAGATGGGAATTGTCCCTTTTCTTTGGCTCACTGGAGACCCCACAGGGTCTCCCACAGATTCTAACTGCAGGAAGTCCTGGCACTGTGTAAAGTTCTGTACCCCTCCCCCAACCTCCTCTCCAAGGTCCTAGCTTCATGTTCAGGAGCCTCTGAGCATCCCAGACCAGTGGACTCCAGAAGGTCAGACCGGGGGGTCCCACCCCCAAGGAGACCTCACAATCTCGTGGAGGAGAGAAAGGGGAGTTGAGTTCCCCCAGGGGTGTGTCCCCAAGAATCATAAATTAGAGCCTCAAGGTGTCAACCACCACCCAAAACTCTGTGAAGTACATCTTGTTATCCCATTTCACAAAGGATGAAAGACTGAGCCTGGGTTAAGCAGCTTGCCCGCTGTTGCCAGTGGGAAAGGAGCTGACCACAGATGGGAACCCACAGGGAGTGAATCAAAACCAGTGCCAAGCCACATGCTGGACAGGTCACGAGTCTCCAGGGGTCCCATTGTCCCTGATCCACGTTTTGGGACTTCTCATTGACTTGAATTCTCATTTGGGAGCTCCCATATCTCCATTTCTGGTTGATCTTCAATATATTTTCTCTATTCCAAAGTAGTTAATGGTCTGTAAACACTTTCTTAAATGCACCTGGGAGTTATTTTGTCAGCACAATCTTTTTTATTGTTCTAATACAGTGGTTCCCAAAGTGTAGTTTACAAACCCATAGTAATAGTATCACCTGGAGCTTATTAGAAGTGCAAGTTCTCGGGCCCTGTCCCTGTCCCAAACAGATCGAAGCAGACATTCTGGGAGTAAAGCGCAGCCAGGACTGGCTACATAATTTGTGGGGCTTAGTGCAAAATGAAAATGCCACATCTCTTCTTCAAAATTTCTTTAGAATTTCAGGTCAGTGACAGCGACTCATTAAACCAAGCATGGGGCCCTTCTGAACATGGGGCCCAGTGCCATTGCCCAGGTCACACACCCAGGAAGCTGGTCTTTGGCACATCGACTCTGTTTCCCCAAATACTTCAACTGATTCTGATGCCTGCTCACATGTGAGAACCACTGCTGTAACGTGTTTTCATTTTAAAAGTAGTACCTATTAAGGGGTGCCTGAATGGTTCAGTTGGTTAAGCATCTGACTCTTGATTTTGGCTCGGGTCATGATCTCATAGTCGTGAGATTGAGCCCTGCATCACTCAGCACTGGGCATGGAGCCTGCATGGGATTCTCTCACTCCCTCTTCCCCTACCCCACTCACACTCTCTCTGTCTCAAAATAAAAAAATAAACATTAAAAAAAAAAAGTAATACCTATTGGGGCTCCTGGGTGGGTCAGTCAGTTAAGCATCTGCCTTTGGCTCAGGTCATGATCTCACAGTTTGTGGGTTGGACCCCCACATCGGACTCTCCACTGTCCATACAGAGCCCACTTGAGATCATCTGTCCCCCTGTCTCTCTGCCCCTCCCCTGCTTGCACTCTTTCTCTCTCTCTCTCTCTCTGTTTCTCCCTCTCTCAAAAATAAATAAATAAATAAAACTTAAACAATAAAAATAAAATAAAAAGTAATACCTATTAGTTAAAGAAAATGTAGGAAATACAGAAAGATGCAAAGAAGAAAATTAAAACGAAAGAACCACAAATGATCTCGCCACCCAGAGACAATCAACTGTTAACTTTTGTCATATTTCTTCCTGCCTTTTTTCTAAGCACAAGTTCTGGATTTTTATATACACGGGATCCCACTTTAACATGCTATCATAAGCATTGTCCATGTAATCACACCTTTGTTTGAAATATCACCTGTAGTGGTTACCCACCTGTGTCACCTGGCCTGTAGCTTCAGATCTCCCATGTCCCAGCTTTTTGCTCTATGAAGGGGGCAGGTCTACTTTCTGCCCAGAGCTATCTTACCCAAGTGGTCTGCTTAACCACTCTTGGCACATGTGCAAATCTGGACACTGAACTCAACACTCACTGGGGCATCCTTTGACGAACAGAAAAATATTGTTCTCTTCTACGTCTTGGGCAAACAATTCGAGGTACACTCTTTTGGGTCTTCAGAATGTTCTCTGTGGGTCTGACCACAGCAGTGACAATCTCAAAACATATCTGGTTCATTCTTTCCAGCCCCTCCCTCCTATTCCCTGGAACCACTTCACAGAAGAAACGTGTCAGACCCTCCTTTTGGGGTGAACACAAGCTGAGATGATACTCTTCCAGTCAAATGGACGGAGCATTGTTGTCTTAACTACTTGCACTTGTAGGCACTTCATTGACTCCTGGGTTTTCTCCATTTTACACTGAGGCAGGTCTCTCTGGGTGTGAAACTTTTCTGCACACAGGTGAATTTCCAAGAACAGAATCCCGGAGATAGAATTCATGGGTCAAAATGTTGAGCCTTTTTTTTTTGTTTAGAGAGAAAGTGAGCATGGGAGAGGGGGAGACAGGCAGAGGGAGAGAAAGAGAGAGAGAGCAAATTTTAAGCAGTCTCAACACTCAGCACATTGTCTGATGCAGGGCTTGATCCCAGGACCCTAAGATCATGACCTGAGCCAAAATCAAATAGGATGCTCAACCGACTGAGCCACCCAGGAGCTTCAAAATGAGCATTTTTAAGGCTCTTAATCCTGCTCTGTCTAAAGAGTAACACATCAGCTCTGGCTGGTCAGGCCAGCTGCACTTGACCGACCGATGAAGAGTCTCTCTGGTTTAAAGGTGTAGGAAGCATGGCCTGGACACAGTTCTCACACTGCCCACCAAGAGTAAGTGGCAGGGCCAAGTCAGAGGTGGGAAATGGGAACATGGATGCGCTAGTTTCCTGTGGCCACCATAAGAAAGTACCACATACCGAGAGGCTCACACAACAGAAATATACTGTCTCACAGTCTGAGGTGAAGATGTTGGCTGGGTTGGTTCCTTCTGAGGGCTATAAGGGAGAACCTGTTCCCTGCCTTTCTCCTAGCTTTTTGTCATTTGCTGGCAATCTTTGGTGCTCCTTGGCTCATAGAAACATCACCCTGATCTCTGCCTTCATGTCCACATGGCATCTCCTATATGTGTGTCTGTCTCCAAATTTCTCCTTTATATAAGAACACCAGTCACATTGGATTATGGACACACCCTACTCCAGTATGACCTTCTATTAACTAATTACATCTTATTAGTGACATCAATGACACGATTTCTAAATAAAGTCACATTCTGAGGAACTGGTGCTTAGGACCTTGACGTGTATATTTGAAGGAGACAAAATTCAGTCCCCAACAATGGGGTCATAGCTCATAAGGGAGGCCCTGAGGCTCTGTGCCTCCATGTAATCAAAAGGAACAAGGCTAGGGCCCTCCTTCAAACCACAGCCTCAGAAGCACTTGGGAAATTATAGGTAGAAAGAGCAATGGTTCCTATTTGTAAATGGATATGGACTGGAGCTTGTCCCAAACCACAGTGCCTAAGCCAGGGTTTTTAGGCCACCAGGCCAGCACAGGTCCTCTCCAATGCACAACCCCCAGTAAAACCAGAGGACCACAGATTTGAGCCCAGATAGCTTAGCCCCTTCTTTTTCAGAGAGGAAGATGAGGCCCAACGAGGGCAAAGGGCTTGCCTGAAGTCACAGAACCAGGAAATGGCAGTCAGGGCTGGGACTATGTACTCTGGACCCTGATGGCTGCTCCATGGCCAAATGTCTCCTTCCTTCACCTCTTTAGCAGAGACTCTCAGAGCCATGAGTTCCAAGAGAGGCCTAGGCTGGTGGGGACTCACTCAAGTGCACCCAGCAAGCCAGTGATGAGGCCAGGACCAGACTTGAAGTCTCTTGACTCCTAGCCCAGTGCTCCTTCCAACACCCCTGCAGGTGGTGTCTACCCCTGTCTCCTATGGCACATTGCATGGACCCTTTGTTAATAAGGGTGTCACACCAAAATGTCTTAACTCAAATATGTTTGAGAAATATTACATTCTTCAAAGTTAAACCACGGGATTTGTCACGGCCTTTTCTGTGTTATGTGCATTAGGGTCCTCCAACATGGGGATAGAATGTGCAGAGTTTTACAACTGCTTAGACCTCAGAACTCCTTTATCTGTGAATCTCTATTGACTTTTCTTTAGCCCCTTGGGATGGGCCCCTGAAGTCTGTGGGAGCCTTGAGGTCTCTCTGCAGGGCAGCAGGCAAAACAGTGTGGCTCTTGGGAGGATCCTGCTGTAGGGACATATGAGAAGATGGGGGGGGTGGGGGGAGGAGGGGCCGGGAGCAGAGGTCTTCAGGCCCACACCTGCCTTCTGTGCACTCAGGAACTGGAACCATCTCTGGCCTCCATAAGAATTAATTATTCAAACCTCCTCTTGACAGCGCCCCTTAATAAACCTCTAATTTATTCTGTGCTGAGGTTTCATAGACATATTTACCTGTATACAGAAACATCCAGTCTTCTTTTCTGTTCTCATCCATACCTGCCATAGCACTTAACAGCACCTTGTACCATTCAGCTTGTAGCCAGGAAAAATGTAGCCTACTTCTCGTACCAATTTCCATCCTCATGACGGAGCTCAGTGTTTCTGGAGGAAGCTTGAGACTTTCAACCCACAAAGGAAGGGAATACGGATAGAAGTGGCCTGACCCATGGGAGGGCCATGGTGGCTTCCATGTCAGCTCCTTAGGGAGGAGCCAGGTCTTGCCTCCATACCAGCAGTGTGTTCCACGTGACCAAGGCTGGAATGGGGGTTGGATGGCCAATCTTTGGTGCTGGAACCTTTGGCAAAGAGGGCTTGATTGTCGGAAAAAGGAAAGGGCCTCCCTCAAAATTCATGAGGTCCAACTTTGAGTATTCCAGGGTCCACAAGGCAAATACATGGAGATGAAATGTCCTTTCTGACAGAATTTGTTTCCCAAGCTGAGAGAAAATGTGTTTGGCTAAGGACTTTTGCTGGAGCCCAAACTTGGCAAGCCCAGATGGATGTGGGTAATGGTACCTAACCTCCCAAGGCAGAAAAGCACAAGGTAGGAATCCCAATGAGGGGAAACCTTTGCAGACAAGAAATCTCACGTCTCAGCTCTGGGTTTATAGTAGATCGAACTAAGTGCTATGAAGCATTCATAGTTAGAGCCAACAGACACGGATCAGGGTCCATGTGCCCAATCCATTTCACTGTTGTTGTACAGGAGCCTGTGAGGTAGATGCTTCTTCCCTTTCACAGAATGCAGGTAGAGGCAAGAGAGGTGAAGGATTTTGTTTAAAGTCACTCTCATGGCAGAGCCACCCCAGGCTCTCAGAAACATGGAGTGTGAGAAGGAAGAGGAGCCCCCGATTTGGCACCCTTGGCCACAGGAGAAGGCAAAGGAGCCAGCAGGGGCTGTGGGCACCACCCCACAGTCCTGGCTCTGCTCTGCACTCAGTGCCCAAGGAGAAGCCTGGAAGCGAAGCAGGCAGGAAGCCCCTGTTATCAGCGTCCAGGTCGCCTGTCATCGAAGGAAGTGTGTTCTCTGCCCTTGCTTCAGGGGAATTTAGGAGCCATGAAGCAAGGCGGGTAGTGCAGGGACTTCCTGCTGATTCGGGAGGTCGGGAGAGGATGGGCAATCCACCTGACCTCCCAATGCATGATAAAAGGTGTGTTCTGAATTTGGCAGAATATCCTGTTTTATTCATGAAGCACCGACCCGAAATAGAGTGAGAGCTCTTACATGTGGACATCCTGGCAAGCTTGGAAAGTAAGAAACAAAAATACCTCAGCCACAACATTTTCTATCTCAACTTCAGGCAGGCGTGTTATGTAATTGTCACTTAGTCATACTATTAAGTATACAAATTGCCAGGTTGATAACAGGGTGAAGGAGGATGGGGGAGGATTTGCTGGGGGGAAAGCCCCACCTCCCAGCTCCTCGGGAACTGGGCAACTGGCAGCGCTGCGGCCGCTCCAGGGCTCAGGAGCCAGGAATGGAAGACAGAGGAGGCAGCTCCCCGTCTCATCCAGCCTCCAGGGCCCCTGACAATGGCTGGAAACAGGAAACCCTGCCTAGATCCCCAAGATGACCACTTCAGTTGCAAGTTTGGGAAGATTGATAGCCAGGGAAGCCGGTTCCCTGAAGCCCATTGGAGGAGGAAGGGGCTGGGCTTCAGACTTGGGAAGCCCCCAAAGCTCCCGAGGGATTACTTAGGAGCCAAGCCTGTGAAAGGCCCTGGTTGCCCCAGAGGTTGGAGGGAGGCTGGGGTCAGGGACATCCCCTCCTAGGGGCCTCACCCATGTCACCACCACTGACAGCCTCAACCTGGCTTTAGGGCCAGAATTCTGCTTGCCGAGAAGGATTAGTCAGGGGTGACAACACTTGAAACCTCAGCGCCTGAAGAAAAATGGCGTTCATTAGCTGTAAGGCCCGACCCTGATTTAGTTGCTGATCTAAAAACTGAGAGAGACAGAGACAGAGAGAGGAAGACAGAGAAAGAGAGTGAGCCAGAGCCAGAGCCAGAGCCAGAGAGAGACAGAAAGAGAGAGTCACAGACAGACACACGTGAACTGAGAGAAGGGGACGGAGAGATTTGAGAAAGAGCGTGCCTGTGTCAGAGGTGTGTGAGCTGGGAAGAGCAGGCCCGAGTGTGGGAAAAAATGTGGTGGGAAGGGAGGAGAGAAAATGTGTGTTTGGTTGTGATGGGGCGGGGGGAGCAGATGGGAAGAACAATCGAGTTGTTTTTCATCTTCCCCCAGAGGGAAGCTACACGCTCAGGAGAAGAGGAAGGAAGGAAGAAGGAAATGCAGGAGGATAGGGAGGGACCCGGCACAGCCTGGGACTAAGCCTCGGCGTTTCCTTTGGGAAAGAAGGCCAGGTTAGGTGAGCATCGAGCTCGCCCCAAGCGGCAGGCACCCATACTTACAGAAGCCCTGCAGCTTCTCAGCCTACAAGGCAAATACACCTTTTGCTTTTCACCCTGGGGCCTGCGGAGTACAGAAGGCCCTTTTGGGCACCCTTTCAGGTTACTCACCTATGTCCTTCATAAGCGCTACAGGCTGGTCACACTGGGCGACTCCGTCCTTGTTGATGTGCCCTCTACTTTCTCATCTTTCTGATTTTCCTCATACTATTTCTCCAACTTGGAATGTCTTCCCCCTTCCTCTCCACCCCATGCATCCTTTCGGAGGGCAAATCAAATGCCATCTCTTTCGCGAAACCCTCTTAAATTCTCCCAAGGATAATGAATCATTCTCCTCTCTATTCTCCAGAAGCAATGTGCTTTTATCGAATTAACTCTTTGTCATTCTGCCGTATGCTTTCTCTTTTTCTAATTAGTCAAGCATGCTTATGGAGACAATTCAAGCAAAAATAGAAAAGCATCAGGGAACATGGGTGGTTCAGTCGGTTGAGTGTCTGACTTTGGCTCAGGTCATGATCTCACAGTTTGTGGGTTCGAGCCCCCACATCGGGCTCCCGTGCTGACAGCTCAGAGTCTGGAGCCTGTTTCCGATTCTGTGTCTCCCTTTCTCTCTGCCCCTCCCCCGCTCATGCTCTGTCTCTCTCTCTCTCTCTCAAAAATCATAAATAAAAACATTTTTTAAAAAAGTAGAAAAGCATCAAGAAAAAAAAGCCAAAGGGGGAAACCCACCCATAACTCTCTCTCCCAGAAACAACTGCTGTTAAGATTTTGCCATATTTCTTTCTAGTCATATTTCCATATGAAGTTTCCTTGCTGTATATAGACATTAGTATCCTGCTTGTTTCCTTTTCCATTTGTTTGGGAACCCTAAAGCAGAGCCCACCTCATGCTATAACTTTTGCTGTAACAATCAACATAACTCAGAAAACTCAAGAGGATGGAAGATGTCTGTATTTGCCCATAGTTTTACTCTTTCTGTTGTCCTTCTTTCCTTCTTTCCTAATGTTCCAAGACTTTTTTTTTTAATCATTTATTCCCTACTTAGAGACCTTCCTTCAGCCATTCTTTGGGAGGAGGTCTGTTGGGGACAAATTCTCCTGGTTTTCCCTCAGACCGAAATGTATTCTGAATTTGGATATCTGGATTGACAGTTCTTGAGAAATGTTGTATCACTTCCTTTTTCTGCTCTGTGGTTTCTGAGGAGTAATCTGTCCATCATTCAAAATTTTCCCCTATAAGTAAGGTATCATTCTCCTCCACTTCAATCAAGATTTTTCTTTTGTATTTTTGTTTTTAGGACTGTGATGTGTCTTGGCATATATTTCTTTGAATTTATTCCTTCTGGGTTTCACTCAGCTTCTTGAGTCTGTAGGTTTGTGTCTTTTGACAAATTTGGGACATTTTCAGGTGTTATCTCTTTGAATACTTTTTCAGATGCACATATTTTTTTTTTTTACTCCTGGGACTTTAACGACATGAATCTTTTTTTTTAAATTTTTTAACATTTATTCATTTTTGAGAGACAGAGACAGAATGTGAGCGGGGAAGGAATAGAGAGAGAGGGAGACACAGAATCGGAAGCAGGCTCCAGGCTCTGAGCCCTCAGCACAGAGCCCGACACGGGGCTTGGACTCATGAACAGTGAGATCCTGACCTAAGCTGAAGCTGGACACTTAACCGACTAAGCCACCCAGGCACCCCAATGACATGAATCTTTAATTTCAATATTTCATTTCAATATAATGATCTTTCATCATAGACCCACAGGTCCCTGAGGCTCTGCTCATTTTTTTCCAATTTTCTCTGTGGTTCAGACTGAGTTCTATCTTCCAATTCACTGGTAATCCTCTGTCATCTCCAATCTACTACTGAGTCCATCCAGAGATATGTTCACCTCAGTTACCACATTTTTCAGATCTCAAATTTCATTTAGTTATTTTTTATATCTTCAATTTCTTTGCTAAGATTTTTATATTTTTATTTGTTTCGGGCATGTTTGCCATTGAGTGCTGAAGCATTTTTATGGCAGCTGCTTCAAAATTCTTGTCAGATCATTCCAACATCTGATTTGTTTCATTGTTGGTATCTGCTGATTATCTTTTGTCATTCAAGTTGTGATTTTCCTAGTTCTTGGTATAACAACTGATCTTGATTATATCCTGGGTATTTTAGGTATTATGTTGTGATGCTCTGGGTTTGACTGAGATCTGTTACAGTAGGGCTTGTTTGACACTGTTCAGGGCTGCCTTGTGAGTGCCAGGTGGTGTTGGAAGTCCATGTTCTGTGCTCAATCTCCTTTGACACCCTGGGGGCAGGGGGTGAGGAAGGGACAACTTGTTACTGCTGAGTGGGAGTAAGAATTCACATGCTCCATTGGGCCTCCAATGCTACTTCCTGTCTGAAAGAGAGAGGAATAGCTTCTTACTGCTCCCCATGTGGCCTCCATGGCATGAAGGGTGGAGGTCTCCTTAGTGCTGGAAGTAATGAAGATCTCAGCTCCCTACTTGGCCTTCTCCAATACTCTTCTCAAGTGGTGGAAGTTGTGATGCCTTGTTATAGCCTGGTCAGGGTGGAAGTACGGGCTTCACACTCAGCCTCTGCTGATTGGGAAGGGGTGAGGGTCATAGTTTCTCTCTGATGTTTGGTTGTAGTAGAGCAGCTATCTCCCAAAACATTTCTATCTTTTTATGCTTTCCCTTTCCTAGTCCTTTGGCTAGCAAGACGAGGCTTTTGTTTGGGCCTTTTTTCATGTGCTCCCATGGATGTTTCTGGGTTGCTGGCTTCTTCAACTCCAAGTCTGGGATATATGAGGCAAAAAGAAACCCCAGGAACCTCCTTACCATGTCATTCCCTGAGTCCCCTGGTCCCTGGCTGGTCTGCTTCTTCTACCTTTCAGAGTCTCCTTATATTTGTTTCATATGTGATGCTCAGGAGCTTTGCTATATTTCATGAGAGGAATAAGGACAAGTGTGTCTATGCCATCATGTTCCAGCTGCAATTTCACTCTCTTCATCCTCATAACAACTTTGTGAGGCAGGTACTAATTCATTTCCATTTTACAAATGAGACAGAGTCCCAAGGAGATCACACAGATACCAAGTACTAAAGCCAGGGCTATTGACTCCTGGTGTAGAGTTTATTCCATGACACAAGACATGATGGTTTGTGGTGCCAATCTGGAGGAGGCAATGGCTCTGCTTTCCCATGCCTTCTTGGGGTAGGGAATGGGAATCTCTCTCATGCCCACCTTTGTGGGCAGTGTGGCTCTTATTTAGATTTCTCAGCAGAAAGTCCTGGTTCACAATCCAGAAGGACAGAGATGAACAGGCAATAAGAACATCTGGTTGAAAGCCAAGGCAAAGCCCTATAGAGATTTCTAATGAACAAGGCAACATTCTTGGACCCTTCGCTTGCTCCTTGGGCATGGTGAACAGGGTGGGCAATGGGCTCACTATAATACTCGCTCCCTGTTTGTGCTCTTGGAAGCACTTGTCCATGTCTTATCTTGCTAGAAACCAAACCTTTGTTACTTGTATTAGCCCCCATTTATAGGCGACGACACTGAGGCCCAGAGGGGTGAAGTGACTTGCTAAAAGTTCTATAGCTTCTAAATGCTTGTGCATCTGGCTCCCTTATGATTGAGAAGCCCCTCAAGTGGGGGTACTGTATCTGATTCACATGAGTCACCAGCATCTAGTTTAGTGCCTGGCACAGAGGTGACTTAGAATTTTCTTTGATTCTCTCCTACCCTGGCTCAGTTGTGGATGGGGTCCAGGGGTGACTGGCACCCACTAGGAGTCCCAACCCTCAGTCATGTGCAGAAAGCCAGGCTTGGGGCATGGGGAGAAGGTAAAACTAAGGGAGTAGCCCATTGTAACCAGCCCATCTGGCCTGCGTTCCATTCCAGAGGACCTAGGGATGGACAGCCCAAGGCTTAGTATTAGCCAAAAGGAGAATGGTTGGCATAGCATTGGGGTCCATGGGCAATGTGGGAGGGCTCTTTGGATGCCTTCTTTCCAGTGTTTAGGAAACATTTTCTGTGGATGGGCCCTTAGCAATCCCCCCCTTCACACCCCACTCTATGCCCTTTGAGTGGGACCAAGCTGGTGACTTCATGCTAATTATAAGGCTTCAGTTATAAGGCTCCAGACAGTGGCTGAGCAGACATATCTCATGTTACATCTTTCTGAACCAAGCTAAGCTTATATATGTGCTGCTAAGTAGAAATATTGCTATCGGATAAGATTCATAATAAACTGCTGCTTAGACTGAGCAGGAAGCTACTTAGGAGAATGGGGGAGAAGATTCATCTGGCTTCTCTACAATGAGGTTCTTGGTAGCATGTCATAACCTCAGCAGTTTGCTGTGCATGGCCACACACACACACACACACACACACACACACATACACACACACCAGCCCTCTGATGGAGTTTTCTCTGTGGTCAGGCAGGAGGGGAGCCATTTTGCTGCACTGTAGACTGGCTGTATGACAATGGGGCTTGTGGCAGCTTGGTTTGGTGAGTGCTGCCACACAGAAGGAAGGAGACATCCTCATTGAGTGGCCACTGAGGCTTGTCTTAGCTTCCCATTGACCAAAGCCTGAGCTCCAGCTACCAGGGTCAGGGGTCCAGAAACAGAACCTGGGGAGCACTGTGCTCTGGGAGCTAGCCAGGCTGGCAAGGCCACATGGGAGACTGAGACTGTCCTCACAACCTACTCACCCTGAGGCTCTGGGCTTGCCACCTGGCAGGTTGGGATAAAGCAGCCAGGCCTATGGGCTTGTGGGTTCAGGGAGCCCTTTGCTTTGGGAGCTTGTATGGTGGGAAGCCTATGATGGGGCTGGCTCTGTGATGACAGCAGTACCCTAGTGACCCAAATCTGCATCACCTTTTGTCCACTATCTTTCCAATGCAGTCTTACTATGTTCTGGGAAGAGCCTCCCCAAAGACATCATATGTGACCCAAATCCAGAACTCTTACTTTCTGAACCCTGAAACATTTTTAAGCTTGGTGGCATAGGTGTACTTAAAAGATAGCCTTCTACTTATGAATCAAATCAACTATGTTTCTTAATTCTCCTCAGAGAACAATGAGGATTTCCATGTAACCAGGCCTGTGGAGGCTGGAGAGTTTACAATTCTCAACTGGACTTTTAATGCATAACCCCTTGGCCTGGCATGTTCTGTTAATGCTCAGTGAAGTGACCATTCACTTAGCAAATACCACATGCCAGAGCTTACACATAAATACAGGCTCTTCTTGAACCTTTACAACCAACCTGCCACAGTGTATTAGTTTTCTGTAACAAATGACCACGAACTTGGTGGCTTGAGACAATAGAAATTTCTTCTCTCACAGTCTGGAGGCCAAACATCCAAGACCATTATTACTGGGGCTAAATCAAGGTATCAAAAGGGGCACAGTCCCTCCAAACTCTGGTGGAGAAATCTGTTCCTTGCCACTTCCAGCATCTGATGGCTCCAGGCTCTCCCTGGCTTGTGGCCACATCACTCCCATATCTGCCTGCATGGACACGTCACCTTGTCTTTTGTGTATGTCAAATCTCCCTCTTATAAAGACACCTATGATTACATTTATGGTGCATCCGAGTAATCCAGAATCATTTCCCCCATCTCAAGATCCTTCTTCTTCTTCTTCTTCTTCTTCTTTGGCCATTATAAAGGAACATTCACAGGTTCTGTGGATTGAGGTCTGATATTTTTGGGCCACATTTTCACCCTTCAGTTCTCTGGGGGGCAAGGGTGGAGTAGGGAGAATGCTTATAGGCAAAGGCAGAATAGAGCTGTGACCACTTGGGGAGGGGCCAGGTCAGGGCAGAATTTGCAGGGATAGAGTGTCCTGCTCTGGAATAAGGATGCATGTCAGATTCCTCTCTGTGCTTTCCACCAAAGAGCCAAGCCCAGAGTCTTATCCAGAACCAGTGTTCAGACAGGCTTGGAGGGAGGCTTGGAATGGAGGATAGATGGAAAGACGGATGATAAATGGACAAATGGAAGGCCAATAGGACTCATCAATGTGCCCTGAACCCCCTCATCCTATCTGTCTACATTTCCCCATAATCAGGACAGCTGCATTTCTCCTGCACTGTTTTCTTTCCCAGCCAAGGTCAGTCTTCCCTCCATCCAATGTTTCTCATTTGCTCTGCTTGTTGATTCTGATTCAGAGCCGAAATGCCTTTGGAAGTACAATCAACAGTCTCTTCAGCTCCGCTCACCGGCCTGGCGAGGATGGAGATCAGATGCCAGCTGGGCAACCGCCCTCGTCTCTCCACACGGCCCCAGGCCCAGCTTCATGGGCGCACCTCTCCCCCTCGTTGGCCAGGCCTCTGTGCTTCTTCCTGCAGTCCTGGTGGGGAGGCCTCTCTTGAATTTCCCTCCAGCATGGCCGCTGTCCTGGCTGGAGCTGAATTCAGGCTTTTCTTCCCCCGAAGAGTATGTCCCGGTCTCCATGGAGCCCTCACCACCTCTATTGAAATTCAAGCTCAATGACAACACTGTCATTGGAAGAAAGTCTCTCTCTCTCTTCCTCAGATGCTCCATTCTATTTAGACTCCTCCCCAACTTGGTCAAACGAGCAGTGGTAATTTGTCACTCCAGCTGGCAGAATCCACATCTGAAGTGATTTCTGTGTTTCAAGAGCCTCAAACTCCCAACCGCCACATCCTTCAGCTGCACATAGGTAACTAACCACTGTTGATCAGTTACACACCTTGTCAAGCCCGAGCCCCCGTGTGACTTTGAAGGCAGAGATTATTTCTGGAGCAGGCCCTCTACAAGTCTACCTTTTAAAGCTGCATTTAGAGAACAGCAATCTTGGGTGCTGGGTGTGGTAGAAAGGTGTTTGGCTTTCAGCTACCTCTGTACTAGTTGTGTGACTTTAAGCAAGCCACATAACCTCTGAGCTTTCATATTCCTCATCTGAAAATGTGGGTGGAATGGCCTCTACCTTACAGAAGTATTGTGACAATCACATGAGTTAATGGTTATCAGGGAATGTAGGGCCCTCCTATCCTCCTCTGTGGGAAGTGATATGGGTGTGGCTAGAACTTGAACTCTAACTCTTTGAAATGAGCCAGGAGGGCAAGCTCCCCAGGATTTGGGCCCACAAGGGAGAACTTTGTAGCTGGAAGTGGAGGACAATTCCCAACATAGGTGTGAGGCTGCATTGGGGAGAGAGTTTTGGAGGGAAGGACAGATGTATTCACAAGGTGGGCCAACTCAGGGAGCTGATGGGCTCCTTACAGTGTTGAGTGGAGAAGGGTGCTGAGGACACCTCCTCTCCCTACAGGGTGGGCTGTAGAGGTTGTGTCCAGGATCCACTCACTCCCCTTCAAAACTGAGAAGCCTTCCAAGACCCCACGGGCATTGCATTAGTCAGAATTCTCCAAAGGACCAGAAACAATAGATGATCTATCTCTCATCTCTCTCTCTCTCTCTCTCTCTCTCTCTCTCCAATCTGTCTGCTTTAAGAAATTATCTCACATGATTGTGAGGTGAGGACTGGCAAGTCTGAATGTGTTGGGTAGTCTGGCAGGCTGGACACTGAGGTAAGAGTTGTTGTTGATGTCTTAGGGCTGAAGGCTGGAGAGTCAGGCAAGGTTTCTGTGCTGCAGTCTAGAGGATGAATTTCTTTTATCTCTTTAGGAAACCTCAGTCTTTGCTCTTAAGGCCTTCAACTGATTAGATGAGGCCCACCCACCCTATGGAGGATAATCTGCTTTATTCAAAGTCAATTGATTTAAATGTTAATCACATTTTTAAAATACCTTTAAAGCAATATGTAGTCTGGTGTTTGACCAAATACCTGGGCACCATGGCCTGGGCACGTTGACAGACATGATTAACCATCATGTGCACCTTGACTTTGGCTATTCTGTAATGTCCCCAGCTGTCTGCAAACTTGGTCAGGGCCAACTTTATGATCAGAGAAGCAAATCCTGGGAGATTGGGTGATGCTTTTCTGAAGTGAGATGGTGATAGTGTCTTTGGTGGCCTCTAAGCCACATCATCACAAGGTGAGCAGAAGCTGGAGGCTGAATTCCCATTCACACTTTAAACTCTACGTTCCTCAGCATGCTTTCCCTAAATGGTGTGAGGTAGGGCACAGGGCAGGCGGGCAAGGGTGTTGGGCTCTTAGGCTCTCCATGCTTTCCCTTTTGGCAACCCCCTTTAGCCCTGTAACCTGGTAGGTACTTTCCAACATGTCTTGGCCTCCTGCCCTTAGGTAACTCACACTGGACTTATCCATTCCCTCCAATGAAGCTCTAGTGCAGACTGTCAGTGATATGGCATTGCTTGGCTTCCAAATGTGTCAGCCTTAGACCCCAGACCGAGGATACAAGGGCTCTTTGAGGATCAAGAGGCCAATGTGCATCCAGAGCCTCAGGGTTTTTAAAACTTTCTCTGCAGTTCATTGCCCCCCCCCCCCACACACACACACGAAGCTTTGCCAAATGCTATAAAGAATGTTTGGAGGCCTTCAGAGTGTTTGGACTTGGATTCTGTGACAGGTGCAGCTGGGCTCCAGCTGAAGGGTGAGGTCTGAAGTGGGCCACAGGGGACTTTTGTCTTAATATACCAGGACATGGCTAAGTGTTGGATATAGAGAGGGAGTTCTGGTTGTTTTTCCACTGATTTTGACAGCTGAAAACAAGTAAATCTTATGAAAACATCGGAGTCAACATGGGAAGGCTGTAGAAATAACCAAGAAAGGCCCAAATTGGTGGCATAGTAGGCTGAAAAATGTCCCCCAAAAGATTCAAGTCATGATCCCTTGAACTTGTGTTACCTTATATGGTAGGAAAAGGACTTTGTAGATAGGATTAAGAATCATGAGATGAGAGATTGCCCTGGATTAGTCAGGTGTGCCATAAATATAGTCACAAATGTCCTTAGAGGAGACAGGCAGAAGGAGGTTTGCCACAGACACAGAGGAGAAGGCCAGGTGAAGATGGTGGCATAGGCTGGAAGAGTCAAGGCACAGAATCTCTGCTAGAACCCCCTGAAGGAACATGACCTTGCCAGCACCTTGATTTCAACCCAGTGATATTGGTTTTGGACTTCTGGCCTCCAGACCTCTGAGAGAATGCATTTCTGTTATTTTATTTTATTAAATGTTGATTTATTTATTTTGAGAGAGAGCATATGTGTGAGCAGGGGAGGGGTAGAGAGAAAGAATCCCAAGTAGGCTGTGTGCTGTCAGCGTCCAACACGGGGCTTGATCCCATGGACCATGACATCATGACCTGAGCCAAAATTGGATGCCTAACTGATTGAGCCACCCAGGCGCCCCATACTTCTGTCATTTTAAGCCCCAAGTTTATGGTTCTTCATTACAGTAGCCCTAGGAAACTAGCACAGGTAGGGTGATGTGAGTGCCCTTTTCTGGAAAAAGGAGGAAAGATCATGAATTGGCCATGCTGGAAGGGTCTAGAACAATCATCCGGATCAGGCTCCTTGATGATGGGGAAACTGAGATCCCACCCAAGAGGGGAAGGGCATCAGAAAGGGTCCACAGTCAGGTGGTGGTGGCTGGCTGACATCAACTCCAGTCTCCTGCCTCCTGGGACTGTGGGCATGTCACCTGCCCATTGTTCATCTTGAGAGGTTTGGCTTTCCACCTTGTCCATGTCTTATCCTTTCCTCTCCCCAGGCAATTTCCCTTTGCCTGTGGCTTCCCCACCATCAGTCTCTAGAACCTTTGTCCTCCTGGGCCTCAGATCTCTTCTGGCCTCTGGTTTGGGCCTCCAGCTATCCATGGCAGGGCTCACTCACTCTCTGAGGCTCCAGACTTCTTTCTGCCTGATTCGAGGTTGCCCAGCACTCCCTGCACCCCAGGCAACATGTCTTCCTCATAGGCAATCTCTCGCTCACACAAGAACACACTTCAGTAACAACAGCATGAACACCAAATATACAGAGGATGGCTCCTGTCTGCAGCCTCAAGGGGTGTCTAGGGCTCCTGAGCTTCTGCTGAGGCTGGCCTCACATTTTGTAGGCTGTAGTCTTTCTAGTACTGCCCAGCCCAAATACCAAGAGAGCAGGCTGGCAGGCTGCCTGGCTGGCACTCTCTGTCTGCCCCCTCACCACGTGGCAGCCTACCTAGCTCACATGCAGCATGCCATGTAGTTGGCAGTCGGCAGACAGGGGCCGCTGGGGATCAAGAGCTGGACCCTGTTAACACGCTGCTTCAGCTATACCTTGGTCTGGCTGCCTGGTCTTTAGCACTGCCCCTGTGGCCACCACCACACCAGCACCGTGTCAGCCAGCTTTTCTGTATCTATCCCAGAGAATAGATGGAAAGGGTACCACTGCTCATTTAAAAATAAATGCCATTTCCTAAGAAAGATACCAACTGTCCTGTTAAGGATCGGCATCCTGCCTCTCTGGATTCTAACACACAAATCTCCAGCAAAACAATGCCCACACCCCAAATAATGATGGTGACCTTCACCTTGTCCTCATGTGCAAACTCTCACCAACCTGCTTTGAAATCTTCAGCCAAGGTCCCTAAATGCTCAAAGGACTCCATTGTCTGACACCCAGCCTCTTTGAGGAGGCCTGCACAGGCGACAGGGCAGCTGTCAGGGAGATCCACTCTTTGCTCCAGAAAGGCGAAGTTGGTGTCCCGAGGCATTGCTTTCTACCTTTTAAAGCACCAAATCACGATTAAACCCTATGCGCAACTTGGCCTCAAAAATGACTCACAAGATGGTAGAACGTTTCACCTTTTGGTAGCTCTGCTGCCATCAAGTGCTTCTTTGTGGGGAGTGCTGATCTGCTTCAGGGCATTTCCACAGCTGTTCTAGCCTCTCAGGCCTTATGTTACAACCCTGGGCCCCGAGTCCCAGGCCGGCCCTCAGGAGAGCCTAGGACATTACTCATGACCCTTATGCCCACTTCAGATGCTGTGAGCTCATGTCTCCTTCCCATCTGGGACCTGTTCTCCCCAAACACTAGTGTTTGTCCTCAGGCACTTTCTTCATGCACCTTCATTCTGGAGGCTCCACCTCTTCAAGGCACACCATGGCTTGTCCGGCTGCCACATTTCCCTGCTGCCAATGCCCACTTCCATCGCCAGCTTCTGAGGCACATGGCTATGGCCTTGAGATTCAGGATCTCATATTTCTCCCTATGATTTTGTTCTATTTGGCCCAGACCCCTTGGGGCCCCTGGAGCTAAGGTTGGATGTGTCAGTTGCCCTGTCTACCTTATTGTTGCCTGTATTCGACACGCACATTTTCTCTCTCTTCCTCTGGGGTAAGGTCCAACTCCCCAACACAATTATAAGAGTCTTGAGCCCAAAATACATGTGTGCTAAGTGAGAGGTCTGAAGGGATGAAGTACACCCCCACCCCTCGCCAAGGAATAGATATTTTTCAGCAAACCTGCCTGCGATGGCCCCTCTCCAGGGCAATGTTTATTCTTTCATAGATTGCCATTATGTTCTCTATAAGAAAAGAGAAATTTTCTAGTTGTCTGAGCTAAAAACCTTTTGGTCATGATTGGGTTAAGGTCGGGTCTTGTCTCAGGGGACTTCGTTGTGGGACCAGGGATAGGTCTGGATCACTTTGGCATGAACTTCCTACATTTCATTAGTTTTCTGGAGCTCCTGTAACACAGCACCACAAACTAGGTAGCTTAAAATAACATAGATTTACTCTCCCTCAGTTTTGGAGGCTAGAAATGGGAAATCAAGGCAGGGGTGGGGGATCTCCCTCCAGAGGCTCCAGGGGAGGATCCTTCCTTGCCTCTTCCAGCTTCAAATGGCTCCAGGCATTCCTTGGCTTGTGGCCATGTCACTCCAGTCTCTGCCTCTGTCTTCACAGGCTGTCTTCCTTTGCGTGTCTGTTTTATAAAGATACATGGGATAACATTTAGGGCCCACCCACGTAATTCATCTCAAAATCTTTAACTAAATCACGTCTTTTGTCATATAAGGCAATATTTACAAGTTCCAGTAATGAGGACATGGACATCTTTTGGAGGCCACCATTCAACCCCCTACATACTTCTAGGATCTCTCAGTAGCCCCAGACCCTGGCCACCATGCTGGGAAGGCCCTGATTCTACTTTCCATGTTCACGGCTTCTGGAACAGGCCCACCACCACCCCATCTGCTTTACAAAGCAAGGCTATAGCATGACACTGCCGTGGGTTGGTTGGTATCTGCCCGGCTGTCAGGTGGATGGGCCAGGAGGAGATATGGTAGGTCCAGTGCAGTCAACAAGAGGATGCCTGTCTGAGGAAGGGCACGCATTAGGGACTGTCCATCTTTAAATGACAACTGGCCCAGGGCTGGAAAAGAACTTGAGTTTATTAATGGACATGTAAGCTCTAAAAGCAAGAGAGAATGCACCACAGGGTTGCAACGTGATACAGCAGCAGAAGAGACAAAGCATTCTGAGTGCTGCCCCCAAAGCATCATCACACCCCAGAACTGGGGGGCCGTCATAATTGTCCACATAGTACATGAAGTTATGCAACTCTTCAGATATAGATAAACTTCAGATATAGATTAACTTAGTCCATAGGGTTTTGCCTCCAGTAGGAATCTGCTCCATTATGGAGACAAGTAATCAAGACTCTGTGGTCTATGTCTTTCCCTCCCTTCCCAAGCCAGCTGCTTTGAACCCTCACTTGTACTCCTCACCCTGGATCAGTAGGAGACCCTCTTGTCGGGTTTCCAGACCCGCCCCGACTACCAGCAGATTAGGAACACCTATTAATAGCCTCAGGGGCTACCAGCTATGGTCACTGTCTAGATGACCTACATGTATCATTGGGGTTAAGAAGGACCCCTTTTCACAATGAAGAACTGTCAAGACTCTGAAGCTACTCAGACCCAGGGGAGTGCCTGACCAATCTAATGAGCCACTGGCTGGCAAGGCCATGCTGGTGTACCAGTTGGCCACTGACCACCCACAGCCACCAGAGCAGGGGAGGTGCTGGGTGAAGGACACAGTCCTGAATCCTTGCAGAGGAACTGAAAGCCCTATGGGGGGGCTCCCTGCCTGCCGCAGTAAATCGGCCCGACTTTCCTGGAGTTACCCACACCCCAGTCTTCCACACTGGCCAGGCTAGCAGCTCTAAGTCTTCTAGAAAATGCCATGCTTGCCTCACCTTGTGCCTGATGTCCTCTCACATGGGATGCCTTCTGCTCTGCCAAGTCAAATCTTTTCCCAGTCTTTCTGGGAACTGCCATATCCACGAAGCCTTTCCTGATTGCTTTAGAATCTGTTTTAATTCATTTTGACTCTCTAACAATTTGCCCCTGCAGAGTTAGTGTGTGTGTGTGTGTGTGTGTGTTGGTTCTCCTGCAAACTTGAAGGACAGAGACCAAGACTTGCTCCTCACTGCATCGCCCTCCAGCCAGCTCAGGGCCTAGAATGCAGCAGGTATTCAATAAGTGATGGTAAAATGGACTTGACTGAGGGATAGACTGACCTTTCTCAAATCAAATCATGCCCCAATTAGACACAGCTGCAGCTCTCTCCGAATGAGGATGAGGCTTGAGGTCGGGCCCTGCCTGGCTCCCAGCCTGTTTCTTTTCTCTCCACACTTCTGGGGAAGTTTGACCCTGAACTTCAAGCTCAGCCCCAGGAAACTGTGAGTGTCCATGGGACCTGAAGTCATCCTAAAGTCCAGCCCAGCTCATTCCATCTTGGCTCAGGCATTGGAGCCCTGGCCCTGCTGACGGATGTCCAGATCCTAGTGTGTAGCCTGCTTATGAGCTGCTGCTGACCTCTGCTTAGTGACTTGTGGCAATGGGCTCAGCCTCTGCCCCTACTCTGCTGGGCCTCCTTAGGGGTTGCTGCAGGATTACTTGGGGGCTGTGGTGGACTGAATGTGTCCCCAATAAATTCCCCCCTGCCCCCCCCCCAATTCCTATGTTTAAGTCCTAACCCGCAGTCTGGTATTTGGACATGAGGCCCTTCGGAAGTGGTTAGGGTTAGATGAGGTCGTGGCGGTGGGGCCCCATGATGGGATTAGTGCCCTTATAAGAAGAGACCCAGAGAGCTTGCTCTTGCTCTCTGCCATGTGAGGACACAGTGAGAAGTTGGTTATCTGAGCTAGAAAGAGAGCTCTCACCAGAACTCAACCATGCTGGCACCCCTATCTCAGATCTTTAGCCTCCACATCTGTGAGAAATGAAGTTCTGCTACTTAAACCACCCAATCAGTGGTGTTTTGTTATGGAAGCCCAAGAAGACTAAGACAGGGGCCTACCTGCTCTGTGGCCCCAGCCTCTCCCAGCCTGTGCTAGACTGATAATACACCTCTCCCACAAAGATGTCCACATCCTAATCCCTGAAGTCTGTGAATGCTACCTTCTATGGCAAAAGAGACTTTGCAGGTGTGATTCAGTTAAGGATCCTGACATGGGAAGATTCTCCTGCAGTAACTGAGTGGCCTCAATATAATCCCAAACGGTCCTTATAAGAGAAAGAGGGAGGCAGCAAAGAGGGATTTGAAGACACTCCACTGCTGGCTCTGAAGATGGAGGAATGAGCTTCTAGAAGCTGAAAGAGGCAAGAAAACAGATTATCCCCTACAGTCTCCAGAAGGAACCAGTGCTGTTGACACCTTGATTTTAGACTTCTGACCTCTAGATCTATAAGAGAACAAACTTGTATTGTTTGAAGCCACCAAGGTTGTGGTAATTTGTTATGGCAGCCACAAGAAACTAATAAACAGTCCCAGGTCCATCCTGCCCTCTGGCACTGACCTGACCTGTCTCTTCCTCCTGAGACAGTGTCAGGCCTTGTCCCCCATCGGTGCCTGCCTCAGCTTCAACCCAAGTTGTCCCCACCTGGTGCAGGACAGTCTTCCAGCCCTGCCTCCACCCTGTGACTGGAGTTCTTCTGTCCCAAAGGCGAGGGGGCAAGCCCTAGCCATCCATTCCTATCCCTCCCCCATTCTGCTTATAAGTCAAGGACTAGGAGGAGAGAAACATCCTCCCAAGAAGGGGTGCAGAGCCTAGGGGGAGAAGGGAGCAGCACATCTATAGAAAGATTTCTAGACACCAGATGAGGACTGATGCTGATCAGTGCCAATGATCCCTGAGGGAACGGGGGCCTGGGCCACTTAGCAGGCAGGCCAGCCATGCTCTCCACACTTCGGGTACCACAGGGAGCTAGTGGTCAGCCGACCTGTGGCCAGAAGCATTCAGCAAGAAAGGACTGGAGGCCAAGGAGGCCCTAGCTTGGGCAGCACAGGGTGTAGGTGGCATTGTCAGTTGTGGACCAACCAATCACAGGAAGAGGTACCCAGGGTAGCCTGTTGGATGGAGTCCCTGGCACAGAGCCTCTACTGGTCATACCTTCCTCATGGGGACTATTCCCTATCCCATCTTGGGCCTGGGCCCAGAGACGGCAGGATTCAATCCATCCGGTGGTCAGCAAGGGGGTTCTACCTTAGTAGTACTAGGTAAGCTCCTTCAGGACCAATCCTCCCACAGACAACTATAGATTCTGGACAAAAGAAAACCAAGTCAAAATACCTGAAGGCACTGGAGAGCTACCTACCCAAAGCAGGCAGACCAGAAGGGGATGAACACTCTGGAGAAAGCAGTGGCTCTAGGTGAGCTTCCCATTTGTACACTTGCTACACTTTGCAGGCTGCTTAACTGAGGAAACATCCCCATCTTTCTGGTCTGAACCACAAGAGGCATGAGGTCAAGGTGCTCTCAGCTGTTGCAAAGTGAGCAGGATCCCACACGGGAGAGGGGCCTAGGCCAGTCCCAGACCCTGTGATGAACACTGCCCAGTTCTCTGGCTGACCCCCGACAATGCATGTATGGGAACGCCAGAGATGGATTTCTGCAAGGTCATCTTCCTGGTGTACTTGACCTCCTCTTGACATCTAGTGAGCATCTACTATGTGCCGGGCTCTGTGCAAGGTGCCAGAGTACCTTAGTCTGGGTTTCTCTGGAAGCAGTGATCAGAAGTGGGCACTTGCTACTGCTTGTGACCACCACTCAACCCTATGTGAATGGAATCTTGGGGCCATGTGTCTCAGAGCAGAAAAGAAAAGAGTGTGTCTACAGACCCCCACTTCCCACTGATCAAGAGCTCACTCCACAGGGCCTTTAACTGCCTCCTCCTCCATTTCCAGGCTGCACGTGAGCAGATACTAAACAAGGTCCCACAGCATGCCATGTTTCTGGGCCTATAGGGAAGCCGTGGGTGGGAGGCGTGAGGCTCACAGTGTGGGTGTGAAGTGAGACCTCTTACTTGCTGTGGGACTGCTGTGGACTAACCCTCAAGGTGATGGTGTTGGGAGAGCCCCTGAAAGGGGATTGAGTCATAAGGGTGGAACCCCCATGCATGGGATGAGTGCCCCTACAAGAAGACACACGAAAGCCATGTGAGAACACAGCAAGAAGATGGCCATCTGCAAGCCAGAAGTGAACTCTCGCCAGAGCCAACCATGCTGATACCCTGATGGCAGACTTCCAGCCTCTAGAACTGTGGGAAATGAAGTCTGTGGTACAAGCCCCCTGGTCTATGCTATTTTGTTACAGCAGCTCGAGCAGACCAAGACAATGACCTTGGACATGCAACTTCACCTCTTGGACCTTGTTTTCTCACCTATGAGAACTAGACAAGTAGCACTTGTTCTGTCTACTTCCTAGGATTTCACAATGACAGTGGCTGGCATTCATTGTTTCCTGGGTGTCAGGGCCAGGGCTAAAGATAGCTGTGGTTGGGTCCTCCCAAGTACTATCAACCACCGAGCTGAGACTCTGGGCCAGTGATGTGGCCATGGCTGGCAGCTCAGAGATGAACCAGACCCAATCTGCACAGTGTTCCTCATAATCTAATGGGGGAGATAGACCCAGGCACTGCCACCAACAGTTCAGCTCAGTGTATCATGTTAGCTCTGGCTTCTGATGTTCCTAGAACTGGGAGGATGATACTAATTGACCTGTGGAGGCTTCAAAGCACAGCCAGGTGGAGGTGGGCTGTGAAGAAAAAGCAGCATCTTCATACACACGTCATTACCAGCAGAGGAATCAGCTTTAGCAAAGGCCTGGAAGCATCATGGGGCTGAAGTGCCAGCAGAGCCTTGGGTGGTCGAGGGCGGCTGCATGTGGGCTAGGGGTGGGGGCAGTGGGAAAGGAGGTTGGAGGAGCAGGGCAAGCCTTGCTGGCCACCACCAGAAGCTTTGACATGATACTGAGGGCATTGGGAGAGCCATGGGAGGGTTATAAGCAATGACATGCTAAGGTCAGAGTCAAGAGTTCTGACATCCACTGGAGATGTAGGAAGGGAAGTACATTTGAAGGAGTAAGTGGGGAAGCAGGAAACAGGTAGGAAGATGTGGCCATTGTGTGGGCAAGCAGTGGCAAAGAGCTGACCAGAAACCATGGCATGGAGACAGCACCAAGCAGCCAACTGAAGGTCTTCAGATGGACACAGGGGGTTGTGTTCTGAGTCATTGCTGTCACAGAGCACTTGTATTGTGAGCCGAGGACCTGGAGAGCTGGAGATGGCTCTCATAAAACAACCCCTTTGAGATACCATGGGGCCCAGGGCTTCACATGAAGCCTGAGTCAGCACTTTGCTTACAGATCCTGCTTCTCCAAGATTTGTAACTTTTACGTGAAACGTGGGTCTAAGGGCCCTGACTTATAACACTTTGGTTTGGCTGTAAGCACCTTTTAAAAACAAATTCCATAAAATCATTTCCAGATTCCATCTATTCATTTGCATTAAAGTCTGCATTAAATAGTATCTCAGGGCACCTGGGTGGCTAAGTTGGCTAAGCGTCTGATTCTCGATTTTGGCTCAGGTCATGATCTCATGGTTCATGAGTTCAAGCCCTGCATTAGGCTCCACACTGACAGTGTGGAGCCTGCTTGGGATTTTCTCTCCCTTTCTCTGTCCCTCTCCTGCTCACACTTTTGCTCTCTCAAAAATAAATAAACATTTTAAGATAAATAAATAATAAATAAATAGTATCTCTCTCTTTTTTTAATAAGAAAGCTTTCATTTTCAAAAATAAAATTGGGCAATGATTAATACATAAGGCGACCTTGTTTCTTTTGAGAATTTAAAAATCCTAGACTTTAAACTCAGCATCTGCCTTGGTCTGAATTTGGTCAGAACAAAGCAATCAATCCTGCCTGGGCATGGGGACAGCATTTTCCCTAGGGATGCACAGCCAGTGGTCAGAGAAGGGGTGCCATGCTTGCCCTGTGCTGCCTGTCAACCAGTCTGCATCAGACTGGTGCCATGGCCCAAGGGATTGGGACTTCTTGAAACCCTCAAGGTAATCATTTTAGAGAACGTCCAAGCTAGAACTGGTTTTAGAGATGATCCAGGCCAATAGTGCAACAGTGCAATGGGCACGTTGGGCCCATAACTTGGCCCCGCTTATGGTGTGAACAGGTGGCAGAATGTGACCTAAAAGCCAGCATCCTCCTCCCAGCTCAGTGCTTGCTCTGCATTCTTGCTCGCCCCTGCCTCATGTACTAAGGGCCATATCTGCTTACTATAGAAGCACTGATGGACCCAAGAAGTCTTTCTAGAACCATCAGGATCTAAAGCAAATGGTCCATATCTGTCTCAGCTCAAGCCCTGTCTGGCCAAGAAGACTGAAAGTGAAGGCCTCAAACAGGGCTGGGGGCAAGGCGAGGCCAGTGAGCCACGTGAAATGCAAAATATCTTGAGGCACGCACTTGTGGGTGCTGACTCTGTACTTGTGCAACCCTGAGGTGAGGCCTTCTTAGATTTCTCACTGGCCTACCCTTAGTCCCACCCCAGACCCGAGTGCCAGTGGCTTCCATGTTGGTTCTGAGGGTTCCTCCATCAGACCCGGGGACTCCTGCTCCCACAGATGCCTCTAGGTGCCTGGTCTACCCTCCCAAGGGCAGAGCATTGGGAGTTGACAAAACACATTGACATCCATGATGTCAAGGCAGAGAATTTTAGTAAGCCATTCTAGATTGGGCAAGTGAGGCTCCATGAGGGTCAGCGGCTTGTCCAAAGCCACACAGCCTACAGGCATCAGAGCTGTGAAGTGAATCAGCCCTTCACTCTTCCCAATTTCTTCATCCTCCAACCCTCTCCTTCCCAGATCTTCTGTTTCCCCACCATTGTCCACAGCCACTGGGCAAAGTCTCCTGAGCTCAGGGCCTTCAGGTGGACTTAGGTCACTGTTCTTCCTGCCCTATAGGACCCACACCAGGACCAGATATTTTTAGGCAAACAAAACGGTTATGAGGCTGAAATAATTGCCCTCATTTTGAGTCTCTGAGTCTTTTGAGATAATATAATCTTGTGGGGCCCCAAAGAGGCTCCTGCCTGCTCTGCTGATTGGGATGGAACAAGCCCAGGTAATTGCCTCTTCTGTGTAAAGACCAATTTGTCCAGGGAAATGAGCATGGTTGATGTAATCAATTAAAACACTGAAAGCAGTGCAGAATATACAGGAAATGGAAAAGAAATTGGAGCCCTCTGCCCTGCCTCACTTTCCCAATGCCTGAGTCTTGCCTGACCAGCTGACAATTTCTTTCCTTTTTGGGCCCCACTCCAGTCTGTCAAAAGGAGGCAGAACTGACACGGCTGCTGAGGGTATGGAGCCCCGGTTCCCCAGCTAACCCAGGCTCCCTTGCCAGTTTTGGCCAAACCACGGGGGCAAGGTCTGCTCTGGATAAGAAGCCTCGAGAAACGTGGGGCTTTTCCTGGGCCCAGCCTTGTGTTAGGCATGGTCTCCCACTGGGGGCGGGGCAGGAGCTGCAGACTCACCAGGGGTCTTCTCATAGATGGGACCTTGGATCAGGGATGGGTGCCTGTGAGGACCTGGGGACCAGGTTGAGAAGCCATGCCACCAATGAAACCTCAGGGCTCTGGGCTAGCTCTTGACCTCTGTCTGGACTTTGGATGCCCATTTACCAGCCCCAAGCTCTGTTGGGCTGCATCCCTAGCTCCTGAGAGGGGGGGAAGCTTGGGTGGCCTGGCTGGCCAGCTTGCTAATGCCCCCTGGCATGGGGCCGACTCACTGGCTGGCAGTTTTTTGCTTCTGGCCTGGTGCCTGCAGCTGTGACATGGGCCAGGCCGCCTGGTCCCTGGGGCCCCTGCCTGCTGGAACCCACTGATGTGGACAGGCAAGTGCATGCCCAGTGCTGCAGGATTCCTCCATGCACCTGCATTCAGGGTGACCTGGGAAGCAGAGAGGATGAGAGACAGAATGTGGGAAGCAAGATGCCAGTCTTCTTGTCTTGTTTCTAGCCCTGATCCTCCAGTGAGGGGCCCTCCCATCCCATGTCAGATAAGCTCTTGCTCATCTCTCAGAAGAAAAACAACAAACACCCACTCAGGCAATACCACCTGGGGCTCAGGGGTTGGAGTTTTGTTTCTGAAGGAACCCACCACATCAGCCTGGGAAATTGCTGGTGACCATCTTAGGGCCACACATTGATGTGGAAAAGTCATGGCTAAACTCTTGACAAAGAACAGCATCCAGATATTAAGCTTGGCCAGGGCACAGATGGGTCTTTTTATCTAGACCTGGTATATATCCCTAACTTACCTCTTAACTTCTTGAGGGCACTGAGCAGGTCTCAGAGAGTCTGCTCTGTCACTCCACCGCACCCAGATTTGGGGGTTTGGGGCCCATGGTGCCCAGGAGGCTGAGATGATAGAGGATTCTACTTACTCCCATTTGACCTCAGCAATGATCTAGCTCTGGCGTGGCTCACCCTTCAAGGAGTATGGGACAGACAGACCACGTGGCAGACATCTGCAGCCCCCGCACACTTGGGAAGCACTTTGCCTGCCAACTGGAGCAGGTCCTCTCAGCGACTAAGACCCTTAGACTCCAGGACAAGGATGGCACATGGGTTTATGTTTGTGTTCCAACATTGACAGACTGGAAGTGACTGGCTCAGTGGGACGAACACCATGATTGATTAGCAATGTCTGCCATACCAGGAGGAAGAGGGCAATGGCAGGTGTTTAGGGTTCTTGCCATCCCTGGTCAGGGGAAATTATAGGGATGTGCAGGAATGCCAAGGAGGGAAAAGAGGAGGATGGAACAGGTTTTGTTTAAAAATCTCATTGGCTTTCTTAGTCTAGGCTGCCTTGCCCCCCAGTACCACTTCCCAGGCCATATTCATTCTGTGGTGGAGGCAAATGGGAGACAGGTGTTTACCAGCAATCTCTGCTTCCAAAAATGCCAGATGGGTCTGTGTTTTAATCACTATGGTAGCGGTGGCTCTGGGCCCCAAAGGCACAGTGACACTAGGCAAGAGGGTTGGCATTTTTCTGCAGGAAAGAAAACTGAGTTATCACAATAAGATGCCTCTTCCTGTATCCTCCTGTGGCCTCAGTCTTCTGTAGCAACTGAGGTCAAAGTTATTTCTTAGAATTGAAAGAAGATCATTATCCCTTGATTGAAACCATTGTTTTTCCTGATCAAAAGCCTCTCAGTGGCTGCCACTGCTGATCCCTACCCTGGTGATTATGCTGTGATCAGCCAGGTTTGTGGCCTAGAATTCCACAAAGGCCAAGTGACCAGTCTGGCCTGAATCTGTTGCACTGGGGACGCCAGTGTTGGGACTGAAGGGTGGTGCTGTGTAGGGGCAGGAGCAGCTGTTGAGACCAAACTGCAAAATTTTTCCCTTTCTAGCCAAACTCTTGGCCTCAAGAGTCTCAACATCCACATTTATCTCTGTTCCCTCCCCAAAGCCCACTCAGATGCCAGGAAAGAAATACAGAAGGGGCTACACCCATAGGGGCAGAAAAGAGGGGAATGAGGCAACCTTAAGTCAGAGATGCATCTGGAAAGTGAATGGATGAGTGGTGGGTGAGTTTGCAGAGTGAGGAGAGTGGAAATGTAAACTGTGAGGACTCAGGAATTGGAGGCACCAGGGTCTTCTTAAACACAGAGCATGAGATAGAACTGAGGTCAAGAAGACTGGTTCATAACGTGTATCAAGAGTAGCTGGCCCTCAAACCTCCTCCCTTAGCCGGACTCAAGCACTCTGACAGAGGACAGGAGGCCGACTTGCTGGGGAGGCATGCAGGTGAAGCTTATTGAGAACAGAGTTTACTTGGAAGCCTTGGAACTGGTAGATGCCAGCAGCCAGGTTTACGAGATGGGGGGACGCGTTTTGGGGGGAAATGGCCAGTTCAATGATGGAAATGTCACACTCTGATGTAAGTGAAAATGGTGGTATTCTTATACTGACAGTTTGGGGGAGGAAAGGGTAGAGTATGTAGGGATGACCCAAAAGAGAGATAAATCCTTATTTCCCACAGTAGTAAGTCAAATAATTTTCTAAAATGGTGAAACCAAGCAACTGTAGTCTAAACATGTTATACAGAGCACTTGAAGTACCTACTACAAGCTCAAGAGCTACAAGAGTTGGAAGAGGCATACTCCATGGAGGAGGAATGGGGGATGAGGGGCGGGGCAGGGGATGCCATTTTCAATAGAAACCTGGTGATTTATTTGGCTTTTTAAACCATTTACAAGTATTGTGCTGATAAAAGTAAAAAATAAGTAATCTTTATAAGGCTCGCTTGAGCCACATGTGCAATTCAAGTGCCTAGACTTAGCCAACACTTTAATGCTGGGGGCAGTCTTGTGGCAAGATGGTATAGCAACAGGACAAGTCGTATGAGCGCTGGCCAGGCACTGTTCCATGCAAAGCAGTTTCCTTCCCATGCTACTGACTCACCCAATGCCCCTGTGTTCCTATTCCACAGGAAGAGGCCGTGGCCCGAGAGAGGAAGGGGTCTGTCTATAGTCCCATCTAGCAAAGGCTAGAAGGGCAACAGAGCAGATCTTTGCTCTCAACTCACCCCTTGTGTGAGCACAGCCCTATCACTAGCTCTTAGCACTCAAGGGAGAAGCCATATCCCACAGGGCTCCACAGGCATTCCTCTAAGGTGGATCCTACTAATATCCCCATTTTGCAGGTATGGCCACTGAGGCACAGAGGGGCTAAGGAAGGGTTAAATAAGGGGTGAAGGTGGGCCAAACACTCCTGGGTAAGATTTATGGAAAAGATAGATCACACATGAGATGAATTTTTAAATTAAACTTTTTATTTTGAGATAATTGTGGATTCACATGCAGCTATAAGAGAGATCCCTTGCACCCTTTACCTAGTCTGCCACAGAATCTTACAAAAGTGCAGTACAATATCATCACCAGGACATTGACACTGATATAGTCAAGACACAGAACAGTTCTACCACTGCAAGGATCCTCTTGTTGTCCTTTTATAACCACACCTACTTCTCCTGGCCCACCCATCCTTAGCCCCTTGGCAACCACTAACATGTTCTCCATTTCTGTCATTTCGGCATCTCAAGAGTATTACATAAATGGAATCATCCAGCAGGTAATGTTTAGCGATTGTGGTTTTTCACTCAACATAATTCTTTGAACCTCCATCCAGTTAGTGAATATCGCTAGTTTGTTCCTTTTTGTTCCTGGGTAGTATTCCATGGGGTGGAGGACCACAGTGCTTCACTTTCCCCCTCTGTAGACAAGGTGATGACAGTGCTCACCTTGTCGTGAGGATTAAATGAGTTACTACTTGGAAAGGATTTAGAACGGTACTGTGCACCCACTGATTGCTATATAAGAGCAATATATAAGGGTTAAGTAAAATATAAATGAGGTGCGGATTTCACCTTGGATTTGTAGAAGCAGCAATCAAAACAAAACAAAACAAAACAAACAAACAAACAAACAAACAAAAACACAACTTGCTTCCTGATCAGCAGACAGATCACTGGAGCTTGGTCTCCAAATCAGAAAGCTGTATAAACCCTCTCAGAGGGGCTGTGTTGTCTATTTAGGGCAAGTGAAAAGATGCTTGTAAATGGTCCCTGTTCTCCAGCCTTCTTTTGTTTTAGCAGCAGGAACGTTGTCAGGAGTTCCTTCCCTGACTCTTAAGCTTTGGGTCCTTCTCCATCCCCTTGTTCCCAAAGCCACTCCTGACAGTGCAGCATTGAAAGTCCTCCACTAGGCTGCTGACATTTCAAGCCCTAGTCAAAACATCAGCCTTGTTTATATCAGGTGTTACGAAATGTCCAAAGCAAAATGCTCACCTCGGGGGAAGTGGGGTGAACTCATTTCTGCAGCACAGCCTTTGGGGCTCAACTTCCCCGATAAGAGCTCCATCTCTTATCAGGATACTGGAGGTGAAAATCTTGGTTAACTTGGGTCCATGATGTGAAGTGAAATGCAAGGCTTGTTCACTGTAACACCTGCAAATTCCAAAGCAATGTCACAACAGTGACAACGTGCAAACCCCCGGGGGCAGTATAAGTGGCCCTGGAGGTCCCAGGAGGGTGGCACTGAGATCCAGTCCTGCCAAGCAAGGGCCAAGTAGAGGGGGCCGAGTTCACAGAGGACCCTCGCTCCCTGCTCCAGATGCAGCCCCTCCCTCAGATTGGAATTTCAAGTGGGAATTGGCAAACCCAGTTGCACAGGAGAAAAACTGGGACCAAATCTGGGCCAAAAGGGTTTGTAGTGCAAATTACATTTCTCTGCTAATTGTAATCTGTTAATTACATTCAAAAAGGACATAGAAAAGGGGGAGGCTCCCCACCCCCAACACTCCCCGAAACCCAGTGCTGTGTGTGCACTGGCTCAGCCAGGCGAGGCAGACACAATTTCAAGACGCAAAGGCACACATTGAAACATGTCGCTATATTTAGAGATAATGGAATTTTTCTTTCTTAAGGCCTGATATAAACTTTGATTACATAGCATTTCTTTAATTTGTTGCTATTCAAGAAAACTCTGGGAACACCAGGGCGAGCAATGCCTTGCTTTTTCTATTTGCATGTTTCATTTGCATATTTTAATTTCCCTGACTGCAGCTCCACACCTACATGTGCACTCCCTGTGGGAGGGAAGAGAATACTTTTCAGGATAAATAATGCCTTCTGGTATTATTTGGTATTCTTTAGCCCAGTTAAAGAACAGGGAACCTTGTCAGCAACCCCCCAAACAGCCTTCAACTGCTCCACTTGTAGAGTTTCCAATGCTGAGCACATCATCCTGGAGGCCTGGCAAGACAGGGAGCCCTGAAACCACCTCATTCTCCCTCCGTGGGGCACAGATGGGCCACCGAGACGAGACGGTGCTGCTTCCATCCCTGGGACAGAACCCAAGCCTTGGATCCATGCCTCAGCTTTTCCCGCGGTGGCATTCTCCAGCGAGGCATCTAAAATGTATCAGTGGTCTGTTTCTCTTTATTGCTGAGTAATATTCCATGATATGGATGGATGTACCACAGGATGTTTAACCATTCCTATCGAGGGACATTTGAGTCTTTGGTTATTACAAATACAGCAGCAATGGACAAGCATGAACATAAGTTTTGGCTCCGGGGATCAATGCCCCAAGGTACCATGGCTCAGCCAAATGGCACTGACATACATGAGTTACATGTGGCTTGTAAAATTCAGAGCTGTACCCTGAATTGAGAATTTTGGACTCTTCAGATAGTGCTCTTTCTCCAGCTGCTGCCTCTCAGCCCACAGCAGCCCAACAGAATATCTTCAAGTCTGCTTGAAGCTTTCAGGGGTGGGGGCAGGGATAGGTCTTTGGCCATAACAACTCACAGGAAACTGCCTGTGCCATCCAGCATATCAACTGGCTTTGCAAGTACCCAGTCCAGATGTGTCAGGCCTGTGGACACAGACCCCCTTTATGAGGCTCGCTCAATGGCTGTCTGTGAGCCCAGGGCTGCCCAGCCACCTCCTGGCCAGGGGCATGCTGGGTAACTGCCAAGCCAATGACCGAGTTCACACTCTCCGGCCTTTTCTCCCCCTTCATGTTGACTGGAAAGTCTCCATCTTCCACAATGTAAGTGGGGACACTGCAAGCATAGTTGCAGGCTGGCAGGGCTCGGGCCACTCTTCATTGTATGCAAGCCATGGGCATCAGGCACTTGCTCCACAAACATTTACTGAGAAGCCGATACGATAGGTGTCCAGGAGCTTACAGCCTGGGGGACAGGGGGGATTCAAGGAAACTCGAGGATCCATAAGCACAACCTGGTTGGCTGGGGAAGCTCAGGGGGGAACAGACCCCAGCCAGATCTTGGGGGAGGGGAGAAGAGCTTGGGGGGGGGCACTGGAAGGAATGACAGGACATGCGCAGAACATATTTGGAGTGGGAAAAGCAATCTGGGGCAAGGGAATAGCTGCAGCAAATGCCTGGAGAGCTAAATTGGGGGAGAAGGAGCAGTTGTTTTCATCCACAGTGGAGACTAGCATGTGAGCGGTGCAGTGGCAGGCACAGGCAGGTAGGCTGGAGCCTCAATGGAGAGAAGACCTGCAAGGCCAAGGCTAGGTGAAGGGGTCTTGGGGGAAAAGTGGCATTTTTGAGCAAAAGTGGGTGTGGGGGGAGCAACATCACCAGAGGAAGCAAACAGTGGGATTATTTTCTAGTCCTGACCATCCTTCATGAAAACACTTTGATAACATCTGTTATCACTGTGCATTTCCAGACAAGCAATTTGAAACCCTGCCATGATCTGGGCCCAGGCGAGTCATGGGGTGCAGATTCCAAGGGACTCTGTGAAAGCGGACATTCCATACCAGGTCGTGCCCATGCCTCAGAGCATACCAGACCTCCTGCTCTAGAGCTCTGCACCCATTGCCTCAGGGGCCATGCTGCAGGGGCAGGCCCCTGGTGCATGTGCCACGGAGCAGGGCCTGGGCTATAGCCTGGGTGGCAGCACACAGAACCAAATGGGGCCCGCTCAACATCTAAGGTGCTTTTGTCTGGTGGCAAGAGTGGCCCAGCCATCCAATCTCTTTCATCCCAGGACGAATGAAATAAGTGCAAGTCACAATAAATCAGGCTACCATGAAGGCCAGGCTCTGAGACAAGCACTTTCACATCAGTTGGGATCCTCTCAAAAATCCTGTGGGGTAGGCCCTATGATTACCCCCACTTTGCAGAGCAGGAAACCAAGGCTCAGAGAAACAAAGTAGCTTTCTCAAGTTTGCAGCTAGCTAGAAGAAATCAAGATGGGCTTCAAACCCAGGCTTGGCTAACTTCAAAGCCCATGCTCTTCCCCCCATAGCACACCTTGGAGACATTTTTTTTTTTCCTTTTTCACTTTGAATTTTGAAATAATTATAGATTCACAGGAAGCTGCAAAGATACTACCTACAGAGGGGTCCTGTGTACCCTTGATCCAGTTTCCCCCAATTATTGTTACATTTCATGTAACTAAAGCACAATAAAAAAATCAGGAATTTGATATTGGTGTAGATTATGTATAGTTTGATGTCATTATGTCACGTGTGCAGATTCCTATAACTACCACTGCAATCCAGACACAGAACTATTTCTTCCTACAAGGATCTTCCCTGTGCTACCCCTTCACACTCTTCTTCTCCCTCTCCCTCTCCATCCCACCATCCCTAATCACTAATTTTTTCATTTTGAGAATTTTATGTAAATAAAGTTTTTTTTCCACTCAGAATAATATCCTTGTGACCCTTCCAAGTTGTCGCATGTATCATTGGTCCATTTCTGCTTATTGCTGAGCAGTACCCATGGTGTGTGATGGACCACAGTTGAACCATTCACCTACTGAAGGATAGTTAGGTTGTTTCCAGTTTAGGACTATTTATTACAAATAAAGCTGCTATGGGGCCCCTTGCTGGCTCAGTCAATAGACCATGTGACTCTTGATCTCGGGGTTGTAAGTTTGAGTCCCATATACCAATAAAGCTGCTATGAATATTTGTGTATAGATTTTTTTGTGTGTGAAGTAAGTCATGCAGTAGTTTTGTGTTTAGTTTCATAAGGAACTGCCAAACTATTTTCCAGAGTGGCAATTGCATTCTGCGTTCTCACCAGGAATGTATGAGTGATAAAGTTTGTAAGTATCATCTCCAGCACTTGGTGTTATCACTGTTTTTTTTTTTTTTTTTAGCTATTCTGATGGATATGCAAAGATATCTTATTTTGGTTTTAATTAGGACTTCTTGATGGCTAATGATATTGAGCAGCTCTTCATGTGCTTATTGGGAGTGGTTAGTTGATATTTTTGAGCACTATCCTAGATAAAAGTCTTTTGTTAGATATGTGGTTTGTAATTGGTTTTTTTTTTCCCACTCAGTAATGTGTTTTTTCACCCTCTTAATGGGGTCTTTCATAAGCAAAGTATTTCATTTTGATGCAATTCAATTAATCTGTTTTTTCTTTTATGGATTGTGGTTTTGGTATTTCTTCACTAAGCCCTAGATCCTGAAGATTTTCTCCTATCTTCTCTCCTAAAAGTTTTACATAGTTATATATTTTATATTTAAGTCTGTGATCCATTTTGAGTTCATTTTTGTACAAGTTATGGAGATTAGGTCTAGATTTCTTTTCTTTCTTACTTTTTAAAAATTTTTATTTGTTTGTTTATTTATTTATTTATGCCTATGGATATCCAATTGCTCCAGCACCATTTTTCAAAAAGACTGTCCTTTCTCTGTTGAATTGCTTTTGCAACTTTGTCAAAAATCTGTTGGGCATATTTGTGTGGGTCTATTTCTGGGTTCCCTGTTCTGTTCCATTGATCTTCGTGTCTATTCCTCTGCCCAAACCACACTGTCATGATTACTGCAGTTATACAACCGGCCTTAATAACAAGCAGAGCAATTCCTCCTCCTTTAGTCTTCTTTTTCAAAGTTGTTTTAACTGTTCAAGTTCCTTTGTTTTTCCTATATAAACTTAAGGATAATATTGTCTATATTTACCCAAAAAATCCTGCTGATATTTTGATTGGACTTGCATTTAACTTGCCTACCAACTTGGAAAGAATTGACATCTTCACTATGTTGAGTTAAAAGACTAAAAGGTCTCTGAACATGGTATGTCTCTCCATTTATTTAGATTTTCTTAGTTTTCAGCATAAAAGTACTGTACTTGTGCTGTTAGGTTTATAGCTAAGTATTTCTTTTTTTTTGGAATGATTGTAAATGGTATTGTGTTTTTAAATATAGTTTCCACATGCTTAGTGCTAGTATATAAAACTAGGATTGTTTTTTGGGGTCTTTTCTTATATCCCACGATATTGCTGAACTCATTGATTACTCATTCTGTAAATGCCTTGGGATTTTGTGTGTGTAGATAATCATGCCATCTGCAAATAGGGACAGTTTTATTTCTTCCTTTCCAAACTTATATTCTTGGTACCTCTTTTTCTTGCCTTATTGGGCTGTCTAGGACTTCCGTACTGTGTTGAATAAAAGTTTAATTGTTCCTGATCTTAGAGGGAAAATATTCATTCACTATTAACTATGATATTATCTGTAGGGTTTTTTTTAAAAAATAGATATTCTTTATCAAGTTGAGCAAGATCCCCCCGTACTCATCTGCTTGGGCAGCCATAACAGAATATCATAGGCTGGACGGCTTAACCAACAGAAATTTATTTTCTCACAGTTCTGGAGACTGGAAATCCAAGGTCCAGGTACCAGCAGGATTAGCTCTCTCCTTGGGTTGCAAATGCCACATTCTTAATATGTCCTAACATGGGCTTTCTTCCACGCACATGCAGGGTAGGGAGAGAGAGGGACAGAGACAGAGATAGAGATCTGGTGTCTCTCCTTTTATAAGGACACCAGTCCTATTGCATTAGGGTCCCACTATTTGACCTCATTTAACTTTAATTATCTCCTTAAAGGCGCTATCTCCAAATATAGTCACATCGGTGGTTAGGATTTCAACACAGAAATTTTAGGGGGACATAATTCAGTCCATAATATCCTCTATTCCTAAATTACTATGAGCTTGTATTTTTTATCATAAATGACTGTTGGATTTTGCCACATGTTTTTGCATTGTTCAGTGCAAGTTTTCTTCTTTAGCATGTTGATATAATGGATTACATTGATTCCAGATATTGAACCAGCTTTACATACCTGTAATAAACCCCACTTAGTCATGGTACATAATTATTTTCATATATTGCTGAATTATATTCCTAATCTATGTTTCAAGAATGTATATGTCTCTACATTCATGAGGGATATCAGTGTGTAGTTTTCATTTTTTGTACTGTCTTTATCTGGCTTTGGTGTCAAGGTAAGATTGAGCTCATAAAATTAGTTTGGAGTTTCTTTCCACTTTTATTTTCTGGAAGATACTGTGTAAAATTGGTGTTAATTTTTCTTTAAACCTTTGGTAGAATGTGCCAATTAAACCATCTGGGGCTGGAGATCTCTTTCTCAGGAGTTTTTCAAAATTATGCATTCAATCGCTTTAATGGTCATGTGTCTACTCATACTCTCTTTTTCATAGTGAAGTGACCTTTGGTAGTTTGTGCTTTTCAAAGACTTGACCCATTATATTTAAGTTGTCAAATGTATGTGTGTGAAGTTTTTCATAGTATTTCCTTGTTATACTTTTGATGCCTGTGGGATTTGCAGTGGTATTCCCTGTTTCTTCTCTTTTTCTTGGTCAGTATTGCTAGATATTTGTCAACCTTAGTGATATTTTTGGAAAACTAGCTCCTTATTTCATTGATTTTTATCTTGTTTTCTGTTTTCAATTTCACCGATTTCTGTTATTTATTATTTCTCCCCTCTGTTTGCTTTGGGTTTATTTTGTTCTTCTTTTCTAGGTTTTTAAAATAAGAACTTAGACTATTTATTTGGGACTCTTCCTTTTGTCTAAGGTATGCATTTAGTGCTATAAATTTCCTGCTTGGCACTGCTTTAGCCGTGTCTCACAAATTTCAAGATGTTTTATTTTCATTTCTACTTGGATGCTATTGTGGCCACAGGACACCTTCTGTATATTTTCAATTCTTTTAAATTTGTCCAGGTTTGTTTTATAGCCCAGAACATGGTCTAGGTTAGTGAATATTCTGTAGGCACTTGAGAAGAATGCTTGTTCCACTATTGTTGGGTGAAGCACTCTATAACTGTCAATTAGATCTTGCTGCACGATGGTGTGGTTGAGTTCTTCTAGTCTCTTGCTGATTTTGTGTTTAGTCATTCTATCAATTGTTGAGAGAGAGCTGTTGAGGTCTTCAGCTATAATTGTGGATTTGTCTATTTCTCTTCTCAGTTCTATTAGTTTTTGCTTTACATATTTTGAAGTGCTATTGTTTGGTGTGCACACATTTAGGACTGCAATGTCTTTTTGTTGGGTTGACCCTTTTATTATTATATAATGTTCCTTTCTGTCTCCGGTAATTTTCTTTGCTCTGAAGTCTATTTTACCTGATATTAAAATAGTTAGTCCTGCTTTCCCTTGATAAATGTTTGCATGATACTGTTTTTCTGTCTTTTTATTTTCAATGTGCCTATATCATTATATTGAAATGATTTTCTTGTAGATCTCATATAGTTGGGTCATGTTTTTCAATCCACTCTATCAATATCTGTCTTTTTAGAATTCCATGTTGATTTATCTATAATGTTTTTGACAATATCTGTTTGTATGGTTTTCTTAGTGGTTGTATTGTAGTCTGCTGATATCAACACTATACCAGTTTGAATAAAGTGTAGAAACCTCATCTCCATTAATGTCCCTTTGCCTTCCCTCACTTTATAGTCTAATTGTCTTAAATATTTTCTCTATAAATGTCATAACTTCTGCTTCAATCATCTAACATCATTTAGAAAACTTAAACTCTTATTCTTTCTGTTCTTCATTCCTGAGTTCTGGGTTTTCTTATTTTTAACATTTACTTCCTGTTTAACCAGCTTTCTTTAGCCATTGTTTAGGGTAAGTGTGCTAGTGATAAATTCTCCTGAGAATTTATTCATTTCGCCTTCATTCCTTAGGGTGATTTTCTCTGAGTATGGAATTCTAGGTTGACAGTTCTTTTCTTTTAGCACTGGAAAAATGTTGTGCCACCTCCTTTTCACCCCCAGAGTTTCTGAAAAGAAATACACTGCCATTCAAAGCATTGTACCTTGCTTTGGACAGAATGCATGCATCCCTATTCATATGTTGAAATCTTAATCCCCAAAATGATGGGATTAGGAGGTGGGGTGTTTAGGTGATCGTGTCCTGAGGTTGGAGGGTTAGTGCCCTTATAAGAAGAGATCTGAGAGTGATGATGTCTCTCTGCCCTGTGTGACAACACAGCAAGAAGACAGACATCTCTGGGGTGCCTGGGGGGGCTCAGTCAGTTAAGCATCAGACTTTAGGTCAGGTCATGGTCTCACTGTCCATCCGTGAGTTCGAGCCCTGTGTCGGGCTCTGTGCTGACAGCTCAGAGCCAGGAGCCTGCTTCGGATTCTGTGTCTCCCTCTCTCTCTGCCCCTCCCCTGCTCATGCTCTCTCTCTCTCTCTGTCAAAAATAAATATACATTAAAAATTTTTTAAAAAAGGCAGACCTCTCCAAACCAGGCCAGGGGGCTCACCTGACCATGCTGACATCCTTATCTCAGATTTCCAGCCTCCAGAACTGTGAGAAATGCATTTCTGTTATTTAAGTCATCCAGCCTATGGTATTGTTATAGCAGCCTGAACAGACTCAGACATACCTTTATAGGCCATGAATTAGTTCTCTAATTATTTTTAAGGTTCTTTTCCCTTTGTCTTTAGTTTTCTGAAGTTTGACTGTGATGTGTTGGCATGGATTTCTTTGAGTTCATCTCTCTTGGGTTTTGCCCAGATCCTTGAATCTGGAGGGTTATATCTTGTGCCAAATCTGAGAATTTCTCATCCATTATTTTTTCCAATATTTTCAGTCCCACTCTGTCTCTCTCCCCCTTCTCCTTCTGGGACTTTGATGATGTAAATGTTACATCTTTGTATAGTTCCACATATCCCTAAGACTTTGTTCATTTTTTTTTTTCTTTTTGACAATCTATTTCTTTCTGTTGTTCAGATTAGGTAAATTCTATTGTTCTATCTTCAAATTCAGTCTTTCATATCCTCCTTCCATTCTTCTGCTGAGCCCATGTACTGAGATTTTTTTTTGTTTCAGTTATTGTATTTTGCAATTTAAAATTTTTAATTTTGTTCTTTTTACCTAGACTTGCTATTTTTCATCTGCTTCAAGAATATGCATAACTGCTCACTGAAGCATTTTTACTATGATTGCTCTAAAATCCTTGTCAGATCATTCCAACATCTCTGTCATCCAACTGTTGACATCTGTTGATGGTCTCTTCTCATTCAGGTAGTGATTTTCCTGATTCTGGGTATGACAGGTGATTTTCATACATATTCCATACAATTTGGGAATCATGTTGTGAAACTTTGGATCTATTTAATCTTCATTTTTGCAGAGATAGTCACCCTGTGGAAACATACTATGTGAGTCCAGTTGGTGGTGGATGCTCTGCCCCCTAGTGCGCCCTTATAATACCATCTCTGCAAAGGAGCAGTGCCAAATTACACCCTTGGCATTGCCTTGTTGCCATAAGATAGAAGTGGAAGTGCATCTTCCTGTTGGACCCCACTGACACTACCATGTCTGGAACAGTTTAGTACCAACTAGCACCACTTCTCACTGTCTCATTCCACCTCTTTGCTATTGGAGTGAGGCCAGAAATTCTATTTCCCACTTGACCTTGCTGATACTGCAAGAAGGGAGTAGTTTTTTTCTTTCTTCTTTGGCTGGAGTAGGACAGGTAACATCAAAAATTTCTGTTCCACTAAGTCACCTTTTCCCAGTTCTTTGGCTAGAGGGAGAAGACTTTTCTTGGGTCATGTTATCCATGCCTATTGCTAGTTCCAGGTTGGAAGTATCTATAGTGTGCTGTCAGGGATACGCGGGAAGCAGTGAAGAAACCCAGGGAACTCACCACCATGTCATTCCTCATGTCCCAAAGTCACTAGACAGTCCTCTATCTTCTTTCTCCTTTGCGGGGGGTGGGGGGGGGGTCTTCCTATGCTGTTTATTGTATCATGTCCAGGGTTTATTAGTTGTCACAGAGAGGACCTGGGAGGAATGGGACTATTCCATCTTTGGCGGACATGGAAGTCCCTATATTTTATTAAAGTAATAAGATGACAAACCCATATTAAATGCTTGCTATAGACCAGGTACTCTGTCTTCTGAAAGCTTTCTGTATATCATCCCATTCTATCCATATGCAATGCTGTGAAGCAGGTATTAGCATTCTCATTGACGGGTGAGAAAACCGAGTCTCAGGATTGAGATGGCTTGCCTAAGCCATCACACAGCTAGTTGGTGACTGAGCCCTGTCATTAACCTCAGTGATGAAAGGTTTCTTAGATTCAAGAACAAGCAAATTGCAGCAGGAACAGAGAAGAAGGTAAGATGAATATTCCTAGGGAAGGAGCAGCAGCTCAGCATAGGGAATGAGCACAAACATTTCTTGAGCATCTACTTCAGCACAAGCATTGCATTAATAAGTTTATGCATCATGCCATCTGGGAAGGCTCTCTAGAAGAGTTGGCATTGCACTGGACCTTAAAAGATAAGTGGGATTCCTACAGGCAGAGAAAGAAGTGAAAGAAATTATAGGTAGATGGAACAGCATGAGCCAAGTCAGAGAGATTGGAAAGCACAGGAAGAACTCAGGGAATGGAGGCCACCCTGGGGAAGCTGGAAAATGGGGAGATACAGGTGGAGAAGTTGAAGCAAGACCAAGCCACAGAGGGCCTTGAGTGCAAGGTGCTTGGGCTGAGTGCACCTGGAAAATGAGAAGCAAGAACAATGGGTCCTGGTCAGATGCAAGGTCAACATGGTCCTGTGGGTAGCTGTAAGCCTGTCTTCTAGCCTGTGGCTTCTGGCTTCTGAGAAGTGCAGTTTTATGTAAGCTGAAGACTTCAGTTCCTGAATACATAGTATTAAACCTTTGACTAGATGTGATAATTTCAGATTACTGAAATAACAGGCCCAAACATTGGGAATGGTGCAATTCCTGGAGAGAAAAGGGAGATAGGGACTGCAGAGCTGGCTGGGGGGCTGGATGTCCAGGGTAGTCAACTCAGAGCCCGCCCAGGAGTGGGCCTAGATTCAGCACCACACAGCACCAATCCGTCACATGCTGACACTCCAAGGGAGGGGGAGATGGGGCCTCCAAAGAACCTGGAGTCCCTGTCCCAGCCAAAGGCCTCTCTTCAAACCAGAAAGAGTGAATGAGTTGCTTTCACCTCTGCCTTCATTGTTCAACCTCTCTGGCCAATGGGCATATCTTCTCTTAAAGACAGAATGGAGGACTGAGAGCTGGAAGTGTCCTCAAAGCCCAACCTAGTGTGTGTAGCAGGGGCTCAAAAATAGATTCCTTGAGTGACTGATTGGTAGTTGCCTTGCAAACTGGCAGTGTCCATTCCCATGTTCAGTATATTTCTCCATAATCTGAACCCTCCAACTGCCAGGCAGGGCTTCTAGTCCCACTCTACAGATGAGCAGGCCAAAGCTGCTCAGTAAGAAGGGGGGACACACTGGATGCAGTTGAACCTCTGATCTTTGGCTTATGTGCCCACCCTATAGGACCTCCTACCCATCTCTGACTGGCTCTCCATTAGGCACCTCGCCTCACCTGCCCACAAGGTCCCCAGCCTCTGCTATCCCCCATTCCAGGCCTCTTTGGAAGAAGCAACCAGTTTCCATCAACTTCTTCCTTGGCAAGCTTACAAACTCTGGGTTTCTCTGCGCCCAGCCTCCCCATTGCCCCCATGTTATTTGGTGCCATACCTGTTGATCTCTTGGGTGATTTCAGGCATGTGGTCCCTGAGGGGACCTCATATGCAGTTCCTTACTGTTCCTTGGCATTAGGTGTTCCTCAATGCTGAGTTTTCAGAAGGCCCACCCAGTCTGCAAATAGACCCTGGCACCCATCCTATGATCACCAGTGTTCAGCTGTGGTGTAGTAGAACAAGGCCAAGTTTTGGTACCAGGCAGACCTGGCTGTGAATCACAGCTTGGCATCTTCCTTGCTCTGGGTCTTTGATCAATCAGTATATGCTCTCCCTCTGAGTATGGTTCTCAGAGAGAACCACAAATTGCAAGGCATCTAGGTCCCTCCTTCTATGAACCCTACACCTGGCTAGAGCCTCTCGGTTGAAGGAACAGTTGATGGAAGATGCACCTGTGGCCAGTGAGGCCTTGTTCCACTATCATCCCCAGAAATCAGGAGAGAGGAAGGACATGTATCCAGCTAGCAATACACTCCAGTGTGTGTCTGGGGCATCATGAAGTGAGTTTGCTCAAAGGCTTTAGACAATGGCATGCATCCTGCCCAGCCATTTCCCACTTCAAACATCATGGATGGCACTCCCAGCAGCAGTCCAGATTGCCTCTCAGATCCCCTGAGCAAAAGCACTGAGACCCTGGAGGTCTTGATAGGGGTAGGCAGGGGTAGGGAGGATGGGAGGAAGGGGCCACTGCCAAGGACAGCCTTGCTGGGAAGCAGAGCAAACTGAGAAGGGAGTGGGGGTTGCACACTTCAGAGATCAGGCCCACTGAGGCCCCAGACCTTGAGGGCAAGATGAGTCCTGCTGCAGCCCGTCACCACCCCCAGCACAGAGCCTCACAAGACCCTCTCTGTAAGAAGAGCCATCTTCTCCCAGAGTCAAACAGAAAGAAAATCCATCATTCTAAAAGAACAGCAGAAATTTCCTGAAGGAGCAGAAATGAAATCTGGAAGGGAAGAGATTTTAACAGATCTGATATGGGCTTTTTAATCTGCTAGCTGATATCTCTAAACTAATTTCCAAACAAAGAGAACAAAGAGCCAGCTGGGCCTCCAGGGACACTTATATTTTCTAACTGAAAAGTGCATCAGGTTGGATGAAAGTGAACAGACCCACACCCACAGCATAGTCTTCCACGAGCCAGGCATGAGAAGGGCAGGCAGGCTGGGGGGAGGGCAAGGGGGTGGAGGACAAGGAGGGAGAGCATTGTCAAGAATGGGTGCACCTCACTCCTTGACTTTAAGAACTGTCTTCTAAATATTTTCTAAACAATTTCGTTACAACTTTACTGGGTTCACACGCACAGGCAGGCATACCCAATGAGGAGGGGTCTGACATCTAGTGTCAGGGCAAAGTGACCCAGAGACCTGGCTGGGGTATCTGAACACCTAGAAATGAACCCTGGCTCCACCATCCCTTCCCTTGTCTTGGTTAGCTGTGTGACTTTGGCAGGGCCTTTGACCTCTGGTTTGAACTCTGCCCAGCCAAATTCCCAGGTCTTTGGTAAACAGCAGAGGGAGAGGGCTCATGACACATTTGGGGAGCCCTAAGGGTGGTGCCCATGAGGTACAAGAGTCTCATGGCCATCAGTGGCTGCGTATGGGCATCCAGCAAAGTATGGTTCAAGTCCATACGAAGCCAATACTGCCTTCTCATTTCCTACCCATTCAACCAACAGAAAAGCCACATTACCTTCAGGATCTCTTAGGTCCACTTCCGTACTCTTCTTCAGGAAGGCTTGCTCCTCCAGCTTGTCCTGCACACTGCAGCCAAGGTGTGCCCCCCACATAGTCTTGACCATGTCCCTTCTTTGTTCCAAATTCTCCCATGGGTTCCCATTGTCATCAGGATAAATTCTGAGTCCCATGGAATGGCCTGCAAGGCCTTATAGGATCTGGCCCTGCAACAACTTGGCCTTTATAGTCTGCCACTATCTCCCACCAAGTCCTGCTAGTCATCTGGCTCCCACTCTTTCTTTAAGATTCTTTTCGTGTTTCCCACCACACTGTTCCTGTGGCTGTCTTCCCCATTAGACTGTGAAGTGTGATGGCACTGAGTGGCTTCATCTATGCTCAGACCTTTCTTTGCTTGGCACAGAGATGGAATGAATCTCAGGGACCATGTTTCTGCATGGACACAAATTGAGTGACACAGGAAAAGAACCCAGTACAGGCCCACGTCACCAAAGGCCTGCTGTTCACATCACCTCTCCAACCCAATGGGCTTGGGACCTCATTGAGACACACATGAATTGAGACCCCTGGAGTCTAAACTCCCTGAGCCCCATGAGCACCCTGTATGAGAGGCCTACTGTCATGCCCTGCAAGACGGAGCCAATGCCTAAGGCAGCACGACTGAAACCTGTGGACACCCAGTTGCTGTCCATCATGGGGTGGGAGCCTCTGCCAAGTCCTTGCTCACCCACATGCTGTGTGGGGTGCTGAGTGCTGTTGACCCTTCTGCCAGCCTTTCCTTTCCCTCTGGCTTTGGTCAGCATTGGGCAGAGACAGTTTCTTCCCTCAGGAAGCCTGCAGCCTCTGGGACACCATAGGACAGCTCCCTGGGAGAAGTCTTCTCTCTTGCCTTGAGCACAAACCCCTTGAAGACTAACCCATTGTCTACTTCCCCCTCTCAGCCCATAGGACCTGCTGACCCTTTCAAATGCAGAGCAACTCCAGTCATTGAAACAAATTGCTAGTAGTTACTAACCCAAAGTGAAGGGGATACATTTGTCAAGGGGAAATAATTACCTACTTGGGGGCACTCTACAAAGACAGTCATATCTCAACAGATCTGACCCCAAGCCAAAAAGGCCAGCCCCTGGAAGAACTACACCCATGAAGCTCTGCTTGAATACTGAGGCCAAGGCTTGGTTAAAAATTGATCTTAGAAATAGTCTTATGAATGTCTTCCAAATTTAATTTGAAACTCTTGACTAGTGTTCCACTGAGTATCTTAATTCTAAATCCCCAGGTTTAAAAATTGCCTTTCTTTCTGAATTTGGGGCCATTGGAGAAAACTATGTCTCTCCGAGGATAAAAATATGCTCTCTTCTTTCTGATGATAAAAACTCTGGGGTTCTACATGTTGTTGTTGTTTTTTTTCTTTTTAACTCTGGCTACGAGTCAGATCTTGGCTAAATGTTATGTTTATTCCACAAATTGTGTTAACTCTTGGAAATACCAAGTTTGTTTCTTCCCTTTTCCCCTGATTCTTTATTTTCTCTCAGTGTTCCTACTTTATTAACTTGGACAAAGTCCACCCTACCCCCAGTACTTTATAGAGTCAGGGTAGGGATATACAAATCACACTTTCAGAAAAGCCTTTCTAGAATAATATTCATAACCCAGCTGGGTGCTCAAAGAATAGGGTTCCGGGGCCTCCCTTAGAAGAGGTGAATGACTGAGTCAACATGCAGACCTGAAGCATTGACCAAATGGCCAAGATTTTCCCTCTTCCTTTCTGCAAAGCAGTTGGAAACTAAACCCAAGAGAAGGAAGAAGACTTGCCCAAGGTCATGGCCCAAGGTGAAGTCAGAATTGGAATAAATCTCTCCTGGCTCAGTTATTGTTCTATCTCACTACATCCCTCTTGCCCTCCAGTTTTACATAGGGGGAAACTGAGGCCCCCAAAAAGCAAGTAGTTGATGATAACTCCCCTTGGCCACAGAATCCCCGAGACCACAAAGGATATCTAACTTTTTGGTCTGATCCCATTACGACACTGACATGTGTATTGCAATGAAGAAAGAGAGAATACGTTCTTTTCTGTAGTGAACCATGCGCCAGTCTCCACTGTATTAAGTAGGGGCATGGTTTAAGCTATAATATAGCCAAAGCTGTGACCTAGTGAGGTGTTTATATCCCCTGCCAGATATAAGCAGGGGATTCTGGGAAAGCATCAACAACAGATTTAGGGCCTTTAGTTTGAACCACTTGGGATCCTCCAGCCTATCTTGGTGCTGAATAGAAGGCATTTCAGATTACCCTTCCATCCGCTTCTGAGTCTACAGCATGCCATGCTTATCTAATCAGCTGCATGCACCCCTAACAATAGTACCCTGAGCGGTGCACTCAGCCCTGCCAACACCCATCTATCCCAGTGTTGGGTGACAGACTTCAGCAGAGTAGTCTAAACACTTCCTGGGGTTCTAGACTAGGGCTCTGGCAAGTAGAACTGATCCCCTCCTCCCATTGTCCTTGTCCTGATATTCAGTGGAGAGTATTTATAGCTTGAGGAGCCCAAGTAGAGGGAAAGATACCACCAAAACTGGGAGTGGACTATGCCACAGGAAAATGGAGACTCTGTAATTTACTCCATTATAATTCAAGAAATAAAATCTATTTCCGGTGATTAACTGGGTCTATTTATAGACTGTGAGGCCTGAACTGTGATATTTATAGAATGTCATCGCATTTAGCAGTAATAGCACAATTACATGTTTATGAAGTAATGGTTTTGCAATTTTTCCTAGAATTCTCTGACATTTAGATCTGGAAATTTTACATTTTAACAAGCAAGAACAGCAGCTATTTATTTAACGGTGAACAGCAGAAACTGTCTTCTCTGTAACTCCTTTCACTCCAAGAGTCCACAACCCCCCAATTCATTTTGCTTTCACATATGAAATAAGATGATGTACAGCAAATAATATACCTATTTTTGTGGAGCTCTGATCTCTTTCTTAAATTGTGTCTTTCATTGCTCAGGACTCTTACATCCCTGAATCTTCCTCCTTGGGATTTGGTGTTGACGTGTTTCTCCTTTTCCATAATGATCTAAGCCAGGCTAAAAGGCCAAGACAGATGTGTTCAGTATTCAAAATAATACGGTGGAAGTGAAATGAGACACTGTGCTAAAGAGTCCCGCTTTGCGGTGGCTCATAATTTAGGACTTGGTGGGGCAAGTGCAGGGACTGGAAATTCTCATTCAGTTCTCAGTCTCAGGGGTAAATCAGCATGACCAGTTGGGTATCCCTGGGGCAGGTGCTAGAAACATTTTGTAAGGCTCAGGAATGAGTGCTGACCCAAAATCCCTTTATCATCTAATTTCAAGCTGGACATTCTTCACACACACAGCTACCAAAGCACAACTCACAGCCCCTGGCAGCAGGCACAGCCTTAGGTGCTGGAAAATGGGTCTGCAGCGATGAGCTGGTAGCATTTGTTGGTTCCCATGGCGTAAATGTTCACTTCGCAGCTGATTTCAAACTACCAATGTGATGCCACCTGTCAGCTGACTCCAAAATTTCTGAAAATTGATCCTCTTTGAGAACCAGTATTGACCAGCTCTAGCACACCACTGCCTCGGGCCAAAATGATGAAATGGAACCTGCACCAGGCTGGGGGGCCAGAGTTCTGGGTCCAGGACCAACCAGTTCATGGGGCAGGATTCATTGGATCATCCTTATGAACTCACATTTTCTACCCTGAGCCTCAATTTCCCCACTGTCAAATGATGAGAATTGTCCTTGCCCTGGGCCCGCTTTGAAGGCACTGGGATGTGAGAGCTAATGGTCAGGAAAGTGCACAGAAAACATGGGTGCTCTGCATGTGAGAGAGGCTTCTTGCCTTCCCCCCCACCTCCCTGCTAAGTGCCCTCAACACCTCCCTGTGTCCTTTCTTAAACCTGCCCACATTTACAGGTCACAAACTGCATCACTTTCTTGATAGCCAAACTCCTTTGTGGCATTTTTTGGGTGCCCCAATATTTAAAACATGGACGTTCTGGGAAGCAACCACAACCTGACTGGCTGTGGAGGCCTCAGTACCCACTAGAAGTTTGGAATAGCTGTTTCTGATCATATCAGACACCTCTGGAAAGGAGTGCGGGACTGAGGGGTTCAACATCTTTGGCCTCCACCCACATCACCTAACGTGGGGCACTGTGCACCTCACACCTTCACTTTTGGTAGCTGACCCACCAATTCACTTGGCCTTTGCCCAGAAACTGACCTGGATATCCCAACAAATTGCCACCTCCTCCTCAGGAGATGGCAAAGCATTCTGGGTCACTGGAGGGATCCCCTGGTCTGTGGGCTCAACATCGCCAACACTGCCATGGGCAGGCGTCTCTCTTTGTGGTGCCTCATGTTTGAGTCCCCAGGGGAGGGCAGATGCTGATGCTGCAGGATGCCCTCTCGCCTACCATTGGCCCCTCTCCTGGGCACTGGGTGTTGGCTATGGACATTTCCTCTGGGAGGTCCCATCACTCTGGCAGTGTCCCTGGAGAACTGCCCCTCCTCCAGTGCTTATCATCTCAGAAAATGGCCCCTCCTCTTCTATGTCACCCAAGTTGGAAACCGGGGGTCATCCTTGACTTCTCCTTCTCCCTCATTTTCCACAGCCAACCAAGTACCAGGTCCGGTCCATCTTATTCCTCCACGTCTGGGAGCCATCTCATCCCTCCCGGGCCCACTGCCACCACCATCTGGGGCCTATAATAAACTCATGACTGGTGGTACCCTGCCTGTGGTCTCTCCCTTCAATCTGTCCTCCACGTTTCGTGACATGATCTTTCTGAGTTGCACATACAATCATGCTACGCTCTGGCCTAGAACTCTTCTGGGGCTCCCTGTTGCTCCCACTCTCCCTGAACAATTTATCTACAGCTCTAAACCTCAGAGTCTATGTAAGCAATTGTCCCCTCGACATCTTCCCTAGACACTCTACAGTTTCCTCAAACCCAAAACCCGTTGTCACAAACGGAACTCATCACCCCCCTTCCCCTTCCTCACACCTGCTTCTTCCCCGGGTCTCCCCATCTTGTCACAGGGCACTGTCACATCACTGCCCCTGCTGTGGGTCAGGTCAGAAAGCCATTATGTTGACTCCTTCCCCTCCTTGGTCCTTTCCATTCTACATCCTAAAAATACAGAATACACCCACTTCTCTCCAGCCCCACTGCTACTGCCCTGGTTCAAGCCATCATCATTTTTGCTTGGAGTATTCCAAATTTCCCTCCCCCCACCCATTCTATCCTCTTAGTAGCAATTCATGTGCTCTTAAAACACAGATCTCATGCTACTTTTGCTGAAAAAATGTTCAAGAGTATTCCATTACCTACATTATAAAGTAATTTGCATACATTACCTCCATTCTGTATAACAACCCAGGAAAGTAGCTATTATCCCAGGAAACTGATTCACAGGGAGGAAACAATATAGTGAGTGCACAGCAAAGCCAGGGTTTGAATTCAGTTCTGCCTGGCTCTAAAGTCCATGCCCTTTCCCCATACTACATGGGCTGGGGGAGGGATAGTGGGCATGTGAAGTTTGCCAAAGCAGTGCAAGCTCTTTCCTAAAACACACTCAATCTAGCTCATTCTCCAGCGTCTCTGACAAGGAAGGAAGCAAGGAAAAGAACCCAGGGCTCAGATTAGGGCTCTGTAAGGGTGCTACCAGCTTAGACAGTCACAAACTCCAACACTCAGGAAGCCATTTGTCTGCCTATGGGTCCTCTTTGAGGCCCATTTTCAGCTCCGCTAATACTGAGGCATCAACTACATATAATCAAGTGTGGGTGCATGTACAGAAGGTGCACAATCAAAGAGGTAACTTCTCTTGCCCTCAGCCCCTCATTAAAGAAATGGGAGGATGAATCCCTGCTCTGTTCCCTCCCTGGGCTGTTGCACTGGTCAAGGAAAAAGTGGACATGAACATTTTTGCCAACCGTGTAGTGTGTTACAGGTATGTGGATTTATTGAACAGAACCCTCTCATTTTCCTGTTGGTACTGAAAAGACCAGGACTAGTCCCCTCAGCCAGAGAGCCAGCGCGTCTGGGGCATTGCGGGTCTATGGCTGTGTGGTGACATTGTCTCTTGTCATCTAAGTTTGTCAGCTTATACAAGTTGTGGGCCTGGTGGGCTAATTCTCTAGTTGCTTTCTACCCTGGGCTTCAAACCATCGACTCAAGGAGGGGCCACTTTCCTAACGCACATTCCAGGAGAGCACTGGGTGCCTCTGGCCCTGCAACCTGACTGCTCTTGGGCAGACACACCTCTGGAGCCCAAGATAGGGATAAGACCGATTTGAGTTCTAATCCCAGCTCTGTGTCTTAACAGCTGTGCAACCTGGACTAGCTAGCCACTCAGACCCTCAGCCTCATACATAAAACAGACTTAATAATTACTTTGGCACAGGGTGAGTTTTGGCTTCAGATTAAATAATTAAAATTATTTCAGCATACAATGACTAGACATCCACTCTGCCAGTCACAGAGCCAGGTAATAATAATCACTAGCATTGGTTGGGTGCCAGGTGCTTTATGTGTCCTTATTAGTGCTAGGAGGGAGGCACTACTGTTATCCCATGTTATATACGGAAAAGGAAACCAAGGCTCCAGGAGGTGAGCTGACTTTCCCAAAGTCATACCATGAGTGAGGAGCGGATTGGGACTAGTGCCTCCACACCATGGAGCTTCAGTCTCTGCTTCCGTGCAGTCCCTTGGGGCCAGAGGCACACACTGGCCACAAGTTACAACCAGCATGGTCACCCTGCCAGCTTAGGGAAGAAGTAGGCTTGGGCAGCCTTTCCATAACAAACACATCCGTAGTCCAAAGGATCAAGCTATGTGATCTTGACACCCTTGAGGATTGTGGGCAAAGGGACAGACAGATCTAAGGATAGCTCCTGGCCCTCTCCTTCTGGGGCCCTACATGTAGGGCCCTCTCCTTCTTCTGGGGCCCTACGTGTAGGGCCCCCTTGGTGACCACCTCGGTCACAGATAAAAAGACTGTCCAACCCTTCCCCAGCTTCATCCTGGCTGCTGGCTGGCAGAGCCGATGTCCAACTCGGTGTTAATGATTAACACACAGTGGTGGGATCGCAGAGTTGCCTGAGAGTCCTGTGTCCAAGAATGAACTGCATTGCTAAATCAGCGAAGACAGTTGCCAAGGTAACCCCCATGTAATCTATTTAACTGGCTCCCCAAACACCAATCAAGGTCAGATAACGCACTCAAGCACCATATGAACACACTCAGACAGCATCAAGCTTTGTAGCAAGACAGCAGGGAAGGAAGAAACCTCATTAGGAAGAAGGAAAAAAAGCACCCTAAATTTCATTTTGAAAAGTGTTAATTGGGAATGCAGTAGGCTTGGGTGGGGGCCGAGTCCACCACTTGGGGCATGTCCTGGCCACAGAAGAAGTCACTGGGGGCCACTTGTTAAGAGCTGCCACAGTCTTCCCACTTAGGATCCAAACAAAAGGTGTGGCTAGACAAAATTATTCATTTCATTGAGTATTTTACTAATGCAAAGGCTTGTATTTACATTTTATCCGAACGGGGTTGTTTTCACCCCTTTTAGGGGTCCCCTTATCTGTTTCTCACGTTCAACCACTAGCCCTTTCCCCAGCACTTCTCAATAGTTTTTTTTTTTCCTTTTAAAATTTTTTAGAAGACTCTGAGGGGCCATTGAACTTACATTTCCTCTCCTCTCACCCCATCAGCATCCCCAGAGAGAGGCCAGGAGAAAGCTCCCACTTTGTAGACTTGCTCTCAAATGCTATCTCATTTCTGGCTCCTATAAACAAGGTCCTGGGCAGAAGGTGGAGACAGAGAAGGGGAGGCATGGGGCGGGGGGGGGGCGCAGTTAAACTCCCCTGTCTCTGGAGGAGACTCCAAACAGCAAGCCCTGTCACATCACCCATCCTTGTCCTGGGCTGGCACTGGGTCAGGAAGAATAAAAGTGGCCAGCTTCAAAGGGCAAGCTTGAATCAAATCTCCAGAGCTCCAAAGCTTTGGGCTCTGTGAGGCCCTCCTCAGAGTTCCTGGCCTGTTACAGCATAGGTGTGCCTGCCCTACTCGTTCATCCCCCAGTCTACTTCCCAATCTTCATCCAATCAGTCATGGTGGTCTTGTGTCCCACAATGCCACCATGGTGCTGAACCCACACTAGGGTCTTAGAAAATGTTACTGAGTTAAGTGGTCCACCTCCTCATGGAGCATATCCTGAGACCTGGCTCTCTGCTGTCTAGTGTTTAGTATATTTTCTCCTTTCTGGTCCTTCCCGGGAGGAGAAAGAGCCATCTGAAGCAGCTGATGGGCATGTCCATCAAACATTTCCTCCAAAGAAGAGAAGCCTTTTGCTTTTTTTATCCAGAGGCCCAGCCATGTGTGGGTGTGTCAGATTTGTGTCTTGAACCCTCTTTTTCAAGCATGATTAACTGAGGAACTAAGAGAGCTAAGAGAGCTCTCAAGTCTGATGGCTTCATCAGAAAATTAGCAGCTCGTGACTGGATTTGAACCCATCAGGCAGAATGCTTGTGCCATTCGCAGTCCGTGATGGAAAGTCTTCCCAGATGAACTGGAATACCCCAAGGTAGAATAACTGCTTTATGAAAACATAGGCTGCAACTCTGGGACCTTCAAGCCACCACTTCCCCATCTGTCTTGAATATGGGAAAGGGTGCCCTAGGACACAAGATAGACCCACTGAGGGCATACTCCTTAGGTTTAGGAATTACCAGCAGATGTTCCAGAAAGGCCATCAACTGGGGATGTGGAGGCCGGGGTCAGCATGCTGTGCTGGAGGGGGACTGAGTTAGAAGAAAGGAGGGGGGTTGCAACTCCACAAATACGTGCACGTTCAACATCCTGGGCAGATAGTTTTAGAGAAGGCTGTCCTTCAACAAAGGTGGATATAATTGGATATTTCAGATTTGGACAACGGGCTACTTTCAAAGTCCGGTGCAAATTGTGTAATGGCTGTGATGTATTAACACACACTGACCTGGGAAGCATTGTTCTCATCCTTTGAACTTGGGCACCAGCCTGGCGGTGTGCTAATACTGCAGACTTTTGTAAAGTCTGATGCAGATGGAAGCTTTCCTGTCCTTCCAAGTTGCTCTCTGATTGGCGGGCAGGCCACTCGCCTTGAAGTTTCCCAGATGGAGGACTGAAGGATGGGTTTTGGTAGCCCTGCTTCTGAAATGGAGAGGATCACAGCGGCCCACCTTCAGTAAGGTTCCCAGAGGGAGGCTCGCCCCTGTTACTGCTGCCTGGCTGGGGAGAGACGTGAGAGGGCCCTTCAAATTTTAGCTCAGTGTCCTTCGCTCTCAAGGGCTCCCCTGATTTCCTTCTTCCTCAGCCAAAGCCAAGCTCTGCAAGGAGACAGAGAGGCAGGGGAAGGGCACGTGCCCTGGGATAGGTGGACACCCTATTTCTTGCCCCTTCCCTGGTGTTCTTTCCTCCCACCATTGGACTCTGTATAAAAGGATATCATTTTGAAAACAACCCAAATGTCCACTGCCAGATGAATGGATAAACAAAATGTGATATATTATATAAATGGAATGTTATTCAGCCTTAAAAAAGGAAGTTCTGACGCCTGCTACAACATGGATAAAACTTGAGGCCATTATGTTCAGTGACTCAGTGAAATAAGCAGTCCCCAAAAAGAAGGAAATAAGCATGATCCTACTTGGATAAAAGCACTTAGAGTCATCAGCATGGCAGAGACAGACAGTAGAATGGTGGGTGCCAGGGGCACCCTGGGCCAGGGGGAAAGGAGTTGTTGTTTGATGGGGATGGAGTTTCAGTTAAGGAAGATGACAAAAATTCTGGAGATAGTGGTGGATGTGGTTGTACGACCATGGGAATGTACTTAATGCCACTAAAGTGGCCACTGAAAATGGTTAAAATGGTAAATGGTATGTTACGTATATTTTGCCACAAGACAACATTTTCGAGAAAGAGCCCCACTTGGATCCTCTTGCAGGGAAGGAAGGAGGACTGGCGAATCAACTCCTATTTAGGTCAACCCCCACCACACTCACTTTAGCCAGGGAGCACTTTTTCTGCCAGCCCTCTTCAGCAGGGCCTTGGCACTGGGGGGCTGTGGCACAGGAGAGCTGCACAAGTAGGCTCCTCGCCCACTGGGAATCCAAACAAACAAGGCTGCCAGTGGCCCCAGGCTCTCCTCACATAGGAAGGGAGGCAGTCAGAGGGCCTGGAGAGGGCTCTGACCAGTGGGAAAGCGGAGGCCATGTGCAAGACCACAGAGTCCACAACCACGGACCTGGGCCACAGCGGGTCAGGACGGAGCCCAATGCACACCACAGGGCTGCAGCCTTGCTTGGCTGGAGTGCCCTTCTTTGGGCATCTGGGCCATGCCAGGCTCTACTGGAAGAGAGTACCAGACAAAAGTGCAGATGCTGGCCCAGCAGGGACCATTTTGAGCCGAAACTGCCTCCCCTTAAACCAGATAGAACCCTTTTTCCTCAGTAAAAAGGCTCCAGAGGCAGGATGATAAAGGAAGACAAAGCAGGATGTGTATCCAGTTTTACAGAGGAGGAACTGAGGATCAGTGAGGGCAGATGATTGCCCAGGTCACAGCTAGTGAGTGACGGAGAAAACGCTGGAATCCATGAAATCAAGCACTCTGGTTTACTGCCCCCTATGGCCCCACAGCAGTCAACTGGAGGTGACCATTTATTATTATACATCAGGCACTGTGCGAAGGACTCTGTATTTAATCCTCACAATACTGGGGAGGTGGGTGCTGGCATTATCCTGATTTTACACAAGAGGGTGTGGTGGCTCAGAGAGGTCAAGTGACTTGCCCAATTCCCACAGCCATGAAGCGGTACCCCGGAATCCCAACCCCAGATGGTTTAGCTTTGGAAACACGTATTCTTAACCATGAAGTTAGGCAGCCCCTCCAGAATTCTTTAAGACGTGCTTCTTTCAGTACACTGCATCCTTGCTACTGGAGAACTGAGACCCAACCATGTATGTTACTTCTGACCCCACTCCTAGATTAACACAGAAATCAACGTCAAAGAGGCCTTAGAAAGCAAGTTTTAGGGGGCCCTTGGGTGACTCAGTAGGTTAAGCATCCAACTTCGGCTCAGGTCATGATCTCGCAGTTTGTGGGTTTGAGCCCCATGTCAGGCTCTGTGCTGACAACTCAGAGCCTAGAGCCTGCTTCAGATTCTGTGTCGCCCTCTCTCTCTGCCCCTACCCCACTTGCAGTCTGCCTGTCTCTCTCTCCCTCAAAAATAAACACTTTAAAAAAATAGAAAAAAAGAAAAAAGGAAGCAAGTTTTAGAAGCTGGAAAAAAACAGAGGCCAAAGGGCAGAGATCCCCAGATGTCACCAAGGGTAATACCAAACATGCATTTCTTTGATAGGCAGTGAGGAGTCCCTAACTGGCCTTTTTTGTTTGTTTATTGTATTTTTAAAAATTGATATAACGCACATACCACAAAACCTACCCTTTGAAAGTGTACAATTTTTAGTAAATTCACAAGTCTGTGGAACTGTCACCACTATCTAATTCCAGAATATTTCCATCACCCCAAATAGAAACTATACCCACTATCATCAGGGATTCCCCATTTCCTGTCCGCCAGCCCCTAGCAACCACTCAGCTGCTTTCTGTCTGTGTGCATTTCCCTGCTGTTGACATTTAGCATAAAAGGACGCATACAGCTTCTGTCAGTGTGTTTAAGGTGCAGCCATCTTTTCGTGGCTAATATTCTGTAATATGGGTAAACCACATTTTGCTTATACATTCATCAGTTAATGGCTATTTTAATTGCTTCTGCTTTTTACTGTTATGAATCATGCTGCAGTGAACTTCTGCATACAACTTTTTGCGTGGACATAGCTTTTCAGCTCTTTTGGGTCTGTACCTTGGGGTAGAATTGCTCGTTCACGTGGTCATTCCGTGTGTAAATTTTGAGGACCTGCCAGACTGTTTTCCAAACTGACTACATCATTTTACATTCCCACCAGCAACATAGGAGGGTTCCAGATTCTTCATACCTTCACACCATTTATTTTCCTTTTTAAAAACTTCCAGCCATCCTAGTGGGTGTGAAGTGTTCTTTCACTGTGCTTTTGATTTGATTTTCTCATTGGTCATGTGTGTATCTTCTTTGGAGAAATGTCTGTTCAGATCTTTTGCTCATTTTCAATTGGACTATTTGTCTTTTTATTGTTGAATTCTTTACATATTCTGGATACAAGTCCCTATCAAATACATGATTTGCTGGGTACCTGGGTGGTTCAGCTGGTTAAGCGCCTGACTCCTGATCTCAGCTCGGGTCATGGTCTCACTGTTTCTAAGATCACACCCCATATCAAGCTATGCACTGACATCATGGAGCCTGCTTGAAATTTTCTCTCTCCCTCTCTCTCTCTCTCTTATTTTCTGTCTCTCTAAATAAACAGTTTTAAAAAACCCAAATATATGATTTGCAAATATTTTCTCCCACAAATTGACATTTGGTTCATACAGTTCAGAAACATCAGAGTTGGGAGGATCTTCTGGGATTGCTTTATCTCTTGATCCCCCCGTACTCGAATGTCCCTTCAAGAATACCAGCTGCTCTCATGGTAACCAGGTAACCAGGCTGTATACTAATGGCAAAAACAATTTGCTCTTAAAAATCACTTTTAGTCCAGAGGTGCCTGGGTGGCTCAGTCAGTTAAACATCTCACTCTTGATTTTAGCTCAGGTCATGATCTCACGTTTTGTGAGACTGAGCCCTGAGTTGGGCCCTGAGCTGTCAGTATAGAGCCTGCTTGGGATTCTCTCTCTCCCTTTTTCTCTGTCTGTTTCTCTCTGCTCCTCCCCAGCTTGCTTACGCTCTCCCTCTCTAAAATAAATAAATAAACATTAAAAAAAACATTTTTAATCAAAAGTAACCTCTCCCCAGTCTGCTATGGAAAATAGATTAAAAACAAAGCAAAGCAACCATCCAGAGACAGCCAACTTCAATAAACAAACAGCCCACCCAACCAAGTCTGCAAAACTCAAAGCAGTAATTCCATTTGCCACACAGGGTATGGCCACCTCATTTATCTCCAGTTTGGAAAGATCTTACTCCCTGAGATATTACAAATGAGATTTAAATGCATGTATGTATGTATGCATGTATGTGTTTATGTTTATTTTTGAGTGAGAGAGAGACAGAGTGTGAGCAGAGGAGGGGCAGAGAGAGAGGGAGACACAGAATCCAAAGCAGGCTCCAGGCTCTGAGCTGTCAGCACAGAGCCCGATGCACGGCTTGAACCCATGAACTGGTGATCATGACCCGAGCCGAAGTCCAATGCTTAATTGACTGAGCCACCCAGGTGCCCCACAAATGATATTTAAACTTAAAAAGCGACTTTTGATTTTGGTTCACGTCATGATCCAGGCTTGGGTCATGGGATCAAGCCTCACATTAGGCTTTGCACTGAGCATGGACCCTACTTAAGATTCTCTCTCTCTCTCTCTCTCTCTCTGCCTGCTCTCATGTTCCATCTCTCTCTCTCTAAAAAAAAAAAAAAAAAAAAAAACTCATTCAAAACACACGTGTTTGATCATAGCAAAGTCCCAGCAAATTGGCTTAGTCCATTTCAACAGTCCACCCAGAGTTGGGAGTTCATTCCCGCAGGCTGAGTTTAGTGAACCGCCCCAGGAATGCAGGGGGCCCCCGGCAGGGCCACTTGGTAGCTCATTACAAGCATGGTCAGGCTGTAAGGGGCCTACTTGACAAAAGAAGCACTTGCATTGAAAACGAGTCACCAAACAAGCCTCCGAGTTGAGAAACCACAGCAGTATACTGGCAATAATAAGAAGGTCTCACCAGCTGTGTCCAAATCCCAGACTGTGGTATCAAACTTAACTAGAAAATGGCACTAGATATTGGGAGAACGAGCACGTTGTTCTCAGACTTGTGCTGCAATCTACAAAGCACCTGAGAATACCTGTCCACCCCAGTCACTTCTGCTTCTTGGCCCACACTTGCCTCTAGCCAGATCTCTTTGGCTAAGGAAAAGATTGGAAGGCTAGTGTTCACATCAGCGAGGGCCTTGGGCCTTTTGCCACCAAAGACCCTGTTGTGGCCCGGCCTGGCCCCTAGAGTGTGCACAGTGCATGTTTGTGCTTTGAAGGGTGTAGAGCCACCCAATGTCAGCCAGATGCGAGGGCACACTAAAGCTGGTGTCTTGCCAAAGATGCCCCCTAGAGCCTCCATCAAGAGCCATACCTTTGCCACAGAGAGACTACACTTGCTGGTTTGGTTCTGAGGTGTTGTGTAGGGGCCTTGTTCATCCTGCGCCATGCCAAATGAGTAGAAAGTGACAGAGCAAATTCAGCCCCTCCGCCCCCCAGAGGACGAGGAGCACTTCCTCTGGAGTCTCTCCCAGAAGAAGGAGCAACAGCGCCTCCAGCAACAGTAGAGTGAGAGTCAAGCCAGGACTGGCTGTCTTCTGAGCTCAGATCAAATTCTTGCAGCAAGGCCATCTCGGCTATATTCTCCATGAGGGAGAAAAACACAGCACTGATATCTCAACCACTGGAGAGTGGTTTGGAAGAACCATTTTCAACTTCTTTTCAAGTGTGTTTGCTGTAAACAAAGAGCACATTTCATGGCTGCTACCTCTGTGGCTGGGGCCTACCATATAGGCACGATGACGTTGCAACACTATAAACTTAAACTCAGAAAGAGCTTAAGTCCCAGACAAAAAGCCATTTTCTCCAAGGAAGTAGGGCCAGCCATGCCTGGGCCCCTCTTGGAAAGTTTGAGTTTTGTGGTTTCTCTGCTATTAGCGGGCTATGGACAACTACTTCTCTCCTAGGAAAGCAGGCTGACTGGCAGGTGTGCCTCACAGAGCTGTTTCCCAGCAGGCAGACACCACACCGAGCATCTCACTCAACCAAATCCATCCAGCTTGGCCACAGAGCACAGGAAGACCAAAAAGCTGTTTAGAGCTTTCCTTCAAACGTGTGCAAACTGTTTCAGTCTGAAGGGATTACATTTAAACTCTCTTTGTAGTATTGCCTTGGGAAACTTAGCATGACAAAAAACGGTGGAGTACCCAATTTTGATTTTCCAACAACTTCCACGTTTGATCCAACATCCACCCTCCTTCCCCTGGTCCAAGTCCCTTATGGTGCTGGCCACACACTGAGTTCTTGCCCTTTGTCCTTGCTCAGGGCCACTGCTGGGTCCCCAAGAAGAGACTGAGACCCCCACCATCTAAGGCATCAGCCCCTTGCCCAACTTCTGTGCTTTCCTTGGAGCTGCCTCCCAAGCCTCTTCTTGGGCCTAGAGGACAGTAATAGCCTCCCCTTTTCTGGAGTGGTCACTCAAATTGATACCATAGCAACTCTGAGCAGGGAGTGAGCCTCCCGTACAGAGCTAGAAAGACTCCATCTGGGCTAAGATGCCCAGGCTCTGAGAGCCACTGTTATAGGTTCAATTGTGTCCTCCACTCCCTCACAAAAAAGAGTTGTTGGAGTCCTAACCCCCAGTACCTCAGAACATGTGACCTTATTTGGAGACACAGTCTTATAATCAAATTAAAGTGGGGTCATTAGGGTGGACCCTACTCCAATCTGACTGATATCTTTTAAAGAAGTGTTTTTTTTAATGTTTTATTCATTTTTTGAGACAGAGACAGAGAGAGACAGAGCATGAGCAGAGGACAGACAGAGAGGGAGACACAGAATCTGAAGCAGGCTCCAGGCTTTGAGCTGTCAGCACAGAGCCCGACGTGGGCCTCAAATCCATGAACTGCAAGATCATGACCTGAGCCGAAGTCGGACGCTCAACCAACTAAGCCACCCAGGCGCCCCCTGATATCTTTATGAGAAGAGGAGATTTGGAGAAAGATAGCACAGAGGGGAGACCACGTGAGGACAGAGGGCCCTCTATAAGCCATAGAGAGAGGCATGTAACAGACCCTTTCCTCACAACCTGTATAAGGAAATGAGGAAATGACCTTGCTGACACCTTGATCTTGGACTTCTGGCTAAGAATCGTGAGTTAATACGTTTCTATTGTTCTAAGCCTCCTAACTTGGATTTTGTTACTGCTGCCCTAGCAAACCACTGCAGCCACCCTGCGATGACAGCCAGATGATGGATATTAAACATCCAAAGGAATTTTCTGGAATAAATGTCAAAATGCCTCTCAAATACATAATACAGTACAACCCAGCTCTCCTCCCATATTCTCTTTTAAAAGCATTTGAAACTATTTGTTGCTTTTTTTCAAAACAAAAATAAGGGAAAATGAGAGATGTGTACCCATCAGGGATATGGCAAGCTGAAGGCCAAGGTAGGCAAGGAATGGGAATACAGACCCTTCGTGGGTGCTGAGCCTGACCCTAGTGCTCCTGGCGAGAGCCCCGCTGGCGCTGAGGGGATGGGACTGAGGATTAGGGGAAAGTAGCGTTAACAACCCAGAGAACAGAACAAAAGCTCATGGTGGCACCTCAGTTCTCAGAGTCAGAACCACATTGGGCAAAGCCAGTCTTCTCAGACGGATGCCAGGGCTGGCCTGAGGCCCTGTGGTCTGAGTGGGCTTCCCAGATTCCCCCTCAAAACCCCACGAGGGTCCTGGGTATGTGGACAGGAATCAGTTAGGTACCCACCGGGGAAGGTGTCGGTGTCTCATGGCACCCTGCAGAAACGTCTCAAGTCAGGATGTTTACCTGAGCCAAATCAGGGTGCCCAGGTAGGCCACTCAAAGGAAACAATAGCCAGGGATTAGCTCTCTCCCCAACCAAAAACATGCCCCCTCTGCACAGGGATGGTGGAAGGCTTGCTTATCCTCATGGATCCCAGAAGACCAGACCCCAAACACAGTGAGCACTGTCAGGAGCAATAGCAACAACCAAAACTAGGTGGTGATGGACAGTGTATAGCATTTGTGCACCCGAATTCTGTCACTACATGCTCCAGGAGCCTTGGGCGCCTGTTCACTGGCTTGCCTCAGATCCTAGGATCTGTGGCAGAATCAGAACCCAAACCCAGTGCTCTTAATGATGCCCAGGTCGCCAAGTGACACTTTCCCCAAAGCCCCAGAAAAGTAGAGAATGTTGCTGTGAGGCTACAAAAAAGCTAGAATGAATCAAACAAAACCAAAAAGCCCCAAACCCGTGTGTGCCTCACAAAGACGGCTGTGGGAGAAGTGTTTGGCTTGGAACCCCAAATGTTTTTCCAAGCTACAAAAAGGAAGACCAAGAGTCAGAGGTTCAAGTGGGTATATTGACTACATTTCCAAGAGTGACACAATAGTTTAGGAATGGCTGGAGTGTTGTTCTTCTTGACTTCCCTTGGTAGGTACCAGTGAGGGGAAAGCCGCCACCATTTCCAGCCAGTCACCCGGGCAGTGAGCAGCAAGGCTGAGTGTGTAGCCCCGAGCCTTCCCTGCCGCAGCCCTAGGTGCCCAGGCTCCAAGATAGCACTCAATGATGAAATGACAGGGCCAGTGGGCAATGACACGGGACCATTCAAGGAGTCCCCTGATTCTGCCCAATGGGACCCCCCCCCCCGAAGTAGAACAATATAAATGATCAAAGGAAAAGTAGGGAAGAGTCAAACCCAAGGCCAGGCGTTTTTGGACTGGGCTTGCAAAAAGGCAGAGGAAGCCATCACACAATCTCCCCTGCAGACTGGAGAGCTGCCACAGGGCCTGGTGGACAGGAAGGTGGGGAGAGAGGTGGCCACCAGCCCGCAGACACTAGAAATGAGAGATGAGGATGACTGTGTTTGAGAGCATGTGTGGGTGAATGTGCACAAGTATACACGCGCATGTGTGCAGGTGCCTGCACATATGAGCGTGTTTGTGTGTGGATGCATGCATGCTTGCGTGTGTGGAAGCATGCGCATGTGCTCATTTGTACACATTTGTGTGTATGTGTTATTATTTATCCCACTGATGAAGGTTTCCCTGGGGTTCCCTGGTTCCCCCTTCCCCAAAATATAGTATAAAGTGAAAGAAAAAAAATCCCTGAGCCTCAGTGATTACTCATCCAACCAGTCCAGAAAGAAGAGAGAGAAACAACACACAAGGAGATTAACTTGACCAGTATCCTAGTAGCCTCCAATCTAAACTCCCTGGGAGTTACTTGCAGAGGGTGGGAGACTAGAACCCAAGACTTCTGACTTCTACACCAGGACTCTTCGTTCAATACCCACTGCTTCAGGACAATCACACACTTCTGAGCAAAATGACAATGGGAAATAGAGGGACTGAAAGGGCTGAGAGAGGCCATCCAGCTTTGCCTCTGGCCTGCTGTGATGTGATCAGGTCCACTTCCTGAGGGCAGGATGGAGAATGGCCACGGTCCCAGTGCTCCTGTAGTATACATGGTGACAGGTGGTCATTTGAGACAGCCTCATGAGTGATTGTGGTCAAGGCACCTGTAAGATCCAGCTCCGTTGTTGTTAACATAGAGGAAGCAGGGTCATGTGGGCAGACTGACCACTTGGAACTGGCTCAGGGAGGGCCCTCTGTGGCAGGTTAAGCCTTTATCCCATAAACAGTGGGAAGCAATGGAAGGGTTCTAGGCAGGCAAGCCACACAGGCAGATGTGAGCTCAAGGAGTCTTGCTCTCTGAGTGCCAGTCAGGCCCCAGGGAGACGGGAGAGGAAGCTGGGGGGGGGGGGGCTGGCCCCAGAGGGTATAGGGAAAATCCCGACTCCAGCCCCCACAAGAAACCCTCTGCCTACAAAGTCAAATGCCACCTCAAAGACAGCAATGACCATATTGCTTTTCCAACTATTTACGTAAAACAGTTCCCCCACAAAACAGGTGTCAAAAATACAGCAAACCTTATGTGCTGAAAAAGTCACTTTGACAAGTCTACTATACTGAGATTGAGTCATGACAGCATAAACGAATATTTCTTGTCTAAGTCCATACTGAAAGTGGGGAAATGGGATTGTAGAATTAAGCATACTAATACTTGGAAAGGTATTCTTATTTCCTTTGGAAAATTCTAGCACTACTCACACACATGTTGCCCGTCATCCTCCAAACCTGTCCCCCAACAGAACACACCATTTGGATGCCCAGAAATATGAGTGGCTCCAGAGGTGGTAGTGCTCTGGCTGCCAGCTGTGAGTGAGATTCCCGTGTAAATCAGTTCCACAACCTCAACTACAGTCACGTGAGAAATCTGGGGGACCTTGGGGACAAACAGCCAAAAGAGGACATGGATTCCCTAGACAGAGTAAAGCACTCTAGCTCTTGACTACGTTTGCTAGTTTCTCCCGTGTTTATAAATCCCTTTGGCAACCTAAGCTAGAAGGAAAAAGCAAAAGAAAACTCCGGTGTCCATGTCTCCTTTTGCCACATTTAAAACCAAAATCAGCTGGGCCATTCTGCTCCATCTTGCACTTCTGCAGCAGCCATTTCTCTGCCCCTTCTGATGCCCCCAGTGCCCTGGCACCCAAAGATGCTGGTTTGTGCCTCTTCGCTTTCCCCATTGTGTTGAAGGCCTGTCTGTGATTCTCCTAGTTGGCCCTGGTGTCAGGGCATGTGTGGTGGGCTCCGAATGTCCACTGCCTGCCCCAGTTTGCACTGGTTTGGGTTCTACCTGGAAGTCTCCACCTCTACCTTCCTGGGATCCCATAGCAGAGAACACCCCTTTGCCTTCTAACCTTGCCTGGACACTGGTGGACCACCCTCTACCTCAGGAAAGGCTTGGCTGAGGTCCAGTTTGGGGTTAAAAGTCAGAAAGGCCCATGAGCCGTCACCCTACATTACCTCCCCACCCAGCCTGGGGTGAGATGGGATCCCCATGATACCCACGGTCATTATATATCCAAGGCAAATAAAGACCATGTAATGGTTTGATATATGAAGCAACTTGAGGCCATATAAAGACCAAATAAAGATTTGATGATGTATGAAGCAACTTGAGGCCAAGCTAAAGAGGCAGCAATTGTGGTTTTATAAGTGATTTCACTGACCTTCAAAAAGTGAAAAGTATTTGGCATCTCATCTAGTTCATGAGACTCCTGGCCTGGTCAGTTCAGTGTCCACACTTCAGGGACAGCAGAGGTGATGTGTACAAATCGGGGATGGGAAAAGCACATTGTGAATTGCCACCAGGTACCACTGAACCACAAACCAAGCCTTGGAGAGTGAACCACTTATTTGTAGCAATCCCAAATAAGGATACGGGGGATCTGATCTCAGAAATCAGTACCACATCTGTAAATTATCATTCTTCAATTTCCAATCGTTTCCCATCCTGAGACTGATTAAAGTCAAGGGTGGCAAAGAAGCGCTTTGCCCTGCTTGGAGAAATCTCCATGGGTCCGGAGGCAGTGGAAGTAACCCAGGGCTGGCTGAATTCCTGTGCAAACACTCGTCATGCCACAGTTGGAAGGAAGAAGCCTTGCGGAAGTGCAAGGTGTCAGATACTTTTCAATTAACAGCCCCTTGCTTAGTGACATCGGACCACAAGCCACTGGCTCTGCCACCCACTCCCACACAGCCAGCTCAGGCCAGCAGGCCAGCAGTCCCCAGAAGCCTGGATCAGTCATTTATCTGGGGTGTCCTGCTCCCTGACTAGAAATCAAATGCCAGCTTGCATCCTCATCAGTCCCAATTGCACATCAGGTGGAGTAAAAGAAACGTTTACAATACAAATCATGTGAGTGGCAGGAAAGCCGGATTGCCCCAACAGCTGACAGGAGGTGCCCCTCTGGCACACTGCAGCGGTGGAAACATCATTTTCCCTCTAGGCTTCCAGGTTTCTGGCCGAGACCCTCCTATAATAAAAAGACAGATTAACAGGAGAAAAACAAACAGAAGCTTAATAACCTGGATACCTCCTGTATCCAAGGGAGAGACCTAGGAAGACTGAGCAACTCCCTGAAATGGCCCACGCCAGCACCTACAATACCATCTTCAGCTAAAAACAAAAGAAGATGTTGGGGGTGGGGGAGCCAGCCTGGGGAAGTTATCAGGAAAAGCATGGTAAACAAGGCTAAGGTTGTTATGTAGGTTTAAGTCGGAGGCCCTCTCCATTGATAAGAGTTTCTAGAGATTAGAGTCTTCCCCTCTTCCTGGTACAGGGAGGCAGCCACCCTTACAAATGGAGATTTCCCTTATAAATGTAAATGTCTCTTACAAAAGGGTAACTTGTGGTGTTTTCAATGCTTCTCCCCAGTCTGCCGGTTCTTAAAAATAGGAGCTCAAGGTAATCCCTAGCTAAAAAGGCGTACTTTGGGGTGGTAGATTCTGCCCCCCTTCAACAGCCTGCACACTCCTAGGATTTGGGGCCTGGGCATCCCTGGTGAGGGGAAAAGACTCCTCCCACAGGAAGGCCTGCTCTCTGCAGCATCCTTGTCTTGAACAAGGCAGTCACCCAGGACACTGGGGCCAGACCTGCCCCTGTTCCAGGCCCCTACCTCAGAGACCCAAAGCCAACTTGCCCTTCACCACAGACCTGCTCGGTGACCATGGGTTTGGGCATGGTGGGTGGGCGACTTTGTGTCAGGCGAGTGTGTCGGCTGGCAGAGAGCACCCAGAGCTACTTTGCTCTCTCTCTGGCATAGTTGTAGGCAGGATGTAACTTCTTTTCTTTGTAAAGCACCCAAGAACTCATCCAAAATGAATTCAACATTCCCAAGGGAGCAGACATGGACAAAGCTGGAACTAGGAATATTCTGGAAGTCAGAGCAGCTCGCCCAAGGCCACCCCCGTGGGAGGAGAAAGAGCCCTATTTAGACCCCCGCTTTCTGCCTCCCAAGGATATGGCCTACCCTGCTCTGCCCAGTGTGTGACCCCAGGTGCTGCATGGCTCCCTAATGGATCTCACCCTGGACTTCCATGAATAAACTGCAATCCAGGGGATCACATATCTTCATTCTTCCTTGAGAGAGGAGAGGCATGGCTTCTCAGGAGGCGACTGGAAGGTTAATTCTGATGACCCATCCCCCTGCACTCCCCTCTTGAAGCATTGCCAAGCTCTTTGCCCATTTGCAGGGCCCATCAGCACATGTTTGAGTTTTGTTTGGAGTCTCTGACTCCCTGTGCTGTTTCTTTCTGGTCCTTTGTTTACCCTCTATGACTGAGGCACTGCTCTGGACTTAGGCAAATGTGAGCTCCAATCTCAGCAGTCCCTCACTTCCCTGCTGTGTGACTAGGGGTGAGGGATTTAACCTCTCTGAGCCTCAGTTTGTTCCCTCAAGTGGAAAGTTCATTTAATACCCTATGCCTGGCAGGAGGCCTCAAGACATCTATTAGATGTGTCCTGGTGTGTGTGGCTCCCAGGGCAAGTCCCTTCAGCTGGGTGTGGAACAAGGGTGTTGGAAGCAAGAACTGCAGGGGGCAGGGAGTAAGCTGGAGAGCAGAGTAAGGCTGCGAATGACCTCCTGTGACTGTGACCTTGTTGGAGCCTTGCTTCTTCATCTTGGGGGACCTCCCCTGTTTGGGATTTTGCCTACTTTTGCCAAGTGTTTACCAAGTTCCTTCTTTGTACGGGGGATCTGGTGGGAAGTAAAGCAGACCTAGACTCTTCCTTCATGGCACTTCCTGGCTAGGGGTTCCTGGGCTGTGGCTGCCACACTGTGCTGGGATTTGGGAGCTCCCTGCCAGCCTGAAAGCCCTTCGAGTTGGTGGTGTGCCCTCCCTTCGCTGGGAGCCCCACACCTTGTATCTAGCACGTGCTTTCCCCAGGTCTGCCTGGGAACTAAAGCACACAGCCCTCCTTCTTTGAAGGCGGATGTCTCAGGAAGGTTTGCCATCAGCCACTGAATGAACACCTGCTCTTGGCGGCAAGCTTGTGGGGCAGGTGGAGGGCAGTCAGAAGTTGAGGCACAACAGAGGGCCACCAGCAGCAGCACTGATGGCATGGTGGGGGCAGGGGGACACTGGGTATTGGGGTGGTGGGGAATCGAGGCCTTCCGAGGGGGCAGGGCAGGAGGGGGATCACAGAGGTGGGAAGAGATTATTGCCCTAAGCCCTCATAAAATGCAAGCTATTTTTGTTTTATGGACTCAGATTTTGAAGCCAGCTTTCCTGTTTTCTGCAGGGGTATTTCCGCCACAGCCTGACTTCTTCCCTTCCCAGAATGCTTTGGGCTACTCTCCCTCCAGCAGCTTGGGAATACGAACTTATATAACAACAGGGGCTCCTTACTACCTAGCTCTCTGCTTTCTCTGTGAGCCTCCTCTGACTTACCCCCCCCCCCCGGGGGGGGGGGTCCCCTGGAACAGCAAGGTCCCAGTCAGAGGCAAGAACAGAGGCAGTCCACACAGCCTGGGGGACTAACCTGGGCCTGTACCCCCAGATCACAAGGCACTTTCCTGGGCCCCAAGCGGTACCCACAAGAAAGGCTGAAACTTGTCTTTCCCTAGAAATCCATCTGCTCAGATGGAAGGAAAGGAGTGTTCAACAAGGAGGAGCTGGGCCCTCGCTTGCTCTGTGTGCTCTGAGCTGCGAGAGGAGACTGGGTCAAGGGGGCAAGTGCCTGGGCCCTTCACACACTCTCAAGCAAGAGCTCAGTCCAGAAAAAAAGCCACATTCCTCTCATTGTCATTTGCACCCCTTTGTCCCCACTGGGCCCCTTCTCCTCTGTGACTTGGTCCTGTGCCTTTGAAGCAGCTAGTGTGAATTTCCCTGGTTGTGTTAATGGCCTGCAGGTTTACAGCCTGGGGCATCAGCCATGAGGCCAGGAGGGCAGCCACAAGTAACAGAATGGGCATGGGGGAAGGGAAGGCGAAGGGACATTTGAGCTACTTCAGAGTGCCAGCACTGCATTCAGCTCTCAGGGCCACTCAGCCACTTTCTAAATGGGATTTCTGAAGCTCACAGAAGTTCAGCAACTTGCTGAAGTCATGGAACTGGTAAATGGCCAAAGGCTGGATTCAACCCAGATTGTTTAACCTTAAAAGCCCATGTTCCTTCCAATACCCCTAGTGGACAGCTCAGACCTTGCCATCGGACCTCCTCCGTTTAGTTCAAGCTACATTTACTGAGCCTGGGCCCGGGGGAGCACTCTCACACTAGAACTTGTTCCCTGTCGTCTGCCTCTGCTAGAACATAAGCCCATGACAACAGGGAGTTTTGCCAGTTCAGGTCATTTTCACTGTAGTATCTAAAGCTATGCTGCCCAATGGGGCAGCTACTAGTCACAGGTGGCCATTTAAACCTAAATTAATTAAAATTAAGCAAAGTTAAGAATGTAGTTCCTCAGCTGTCCCAGCCATATTTCAAGTGCTCAAGAGCCACATGAGGCTACTCTCCTGGACAGCGCAGACGTAGGACATATCCACCATCGCAGAAGGTTCTACTGAACAGCACAGCTCTAGAATAATGCCTGGAACATAGTGGGCCCTCAGTACATCTCTTCTGAATGTGGAATGAAGAAAAAGGCTTTGAAGGCCTTTGATAACTAGGACTTTGATAAATAAGTAAAGGGGGTAAACAGCTTCCAAAAGCTACTGATTTCTGTTTCTAATAATAAACTAGGTCATCTGGAACATTCTTCTCAAGGAAAACTAAAAAAGCTACCTAAAAGGGTAAATGTATGGGCAAATTTGAGTGAACACAAGCTGCAGAAAACAATAAGAATGCTATCTTATGGAGGTTTTAGATTACATCCAGAATTAAAATACACTAGTACAATAGCATTTATATTGGAAGAGGGAAAATAGAACTAAAGCATTTTAAGGAAGAGAGTAGAGGCAGAAATTAACATCAGACTTTGCTAAGTCAAGGATGAATGTTATAATCTCTAGGGCAATTGTTCTGAAAATGTAGTCTGGGGACCCCGGGAGTCTCCAAGAACCTTCCAATGGGTCTGAAAGAGTCAAACCATTTTCATAATAACACTAAGGTGAGAGTTGCCTTTGCCACTCTCCTCTCACACGGGTACAGTGGAGGTTTCCAGAGGCTATGTGACATGTGATGTAACAACAGATGGAATGCAGGAGCAGATAGGGGAACTCAGCTGTCCTTTCTTTTAAAAAAATTTTTTTTACATGTATTTATTTTTGAGAGACAGAGAGATACTGAGCACAAGTGGGGGAGGGGCAGAGAGAGAAGGAGACACAGAATCCAAAGCAGGCTCCAGGCCCCAAGCTGTCAGCACAGAGCCCAATGCGGGGGCTCGAACTCACAAACTGTGAGTGAGATCATGACCTGAGCCGAAGTTGGACACTTAACCAACTGAGCCACCCAGGCACCCCTAGCTGTCCTCTCTTAAGCCAGACATTAAACAGTTTTGCAAAATTGTAAAACGGTACCACTCTTCATGTTATATTTTTTTTGTTTAGAAGAATATAGTCATTTTTCATAAACCAAATGTTATTTGTGTTGACATGTAACTGTGTACTGGGTCTCTCCAGAGAAACAGAACCAAGAACTAACAAGACACACATACACACACACACACACACACACACACACACACACACGTATATATGGAGGGAGACAGAGTTATTACAAGGAATTGGTTCACGTGATTATGAAGGCTGATCAATCCCAAGATCTGCAGGATGAGTCAGCAAGCTGGAAAGCTCAGGTATACTTCCAGTCTGAGTCTGAAGGCTTGAGAACCAGGAGAAATAATGGCAGTTTCAGTCCAAAGGCTAAAAGGCTCAAAATGGAAAGTTCTACTTTTCAAGAGAAACTGTGAAGAGAAGTTAAAGACAAGTTATGAACTAGGAGAAAATATTTGCAAATCATTTACCTGATAGAGGGTTTATAGCTAAAATATATAAAGACGACTTACAAGCCCTTTCTTTCTTCTTTCTCTTAGAATGTTTTTTTTATTACTCTATTCTCTCTCCCCTCCATCCTTGTTAATTGGTGTTATATCTATACATTATTTCTAGTGGTTACTGATGAATCAGTTCAAGTTTGAAGGCAGGAAAAAGCCTACCTTGTGGTTGGAAGGCAATCAGGCAGGAGGAATTCTCTTACTTGGGGGAAGGTGAGACTTCTTTTCAGACTTTTGTTCTAGTCAGGCCTTCAACTAATTGGATGAGGCCCACCCACATTGAGTGGGCAATCTGCTTGAGTCAGTCTGCTAATATAAATGTTCATCTCATCCAAAATCCTCACAGAAATACCCAGAATCATGTTTGACCAGATATCTGGGTGCTTAATGGCCCAGTCAAGTTGACACATAAAATCAAACATCACAAAAGGATTTTTTTTTAATTTTTAAATGAATTGGCAAATATTTTTAAATTAGTTTCAACTTCTAAGATATTAAATATCAATAGATATACTATAAAGGGGATCCAGAGAAAAAAATATTTGAGAATCTCTGCTCTAGGGTAATTACTACTGCAGATGGTGGAGACCACTCCCCAACCCTGACTTGTGGCTTCTTCCCCATCAATCTCACCTCTAGAGACATAGCCTGATTCCCTATGAGCATTCTGACGGCAGGCATGAGAAATGTGGGGGGGAAAAAAGCATGGACCCCTAAAAGACACTCCCAGGGCACCCCAGCTCAAGAGAGCTCTCCTTGCTGATGGATTCTCTCCCCACCTCCCCAACCCCCACTCCCCATCCCCCACTCCCCACCCCCTACCCCCCACCCCCCACTCCCCACCCCCTCCACACACATACAGGCAGAACCCAGAACCACATGGAGAATTTTCAATCAGGCATATACACAGTTTGAAGGTTGCAGTGGGGCCACAAGTTTGCTAGCAACCTGGTAAATAATTGTACCACATGCCCTGTTGTCAAAACAGTAAGCATTCAAAATGGCTGCCTCCCTGATCCTGAGAAACTTAACAGAAGACCATGGGGGAGGGGAAGGAAAAAAAAAAAGAGGGAGGGAGCCAAACCATAAGAGACATTTAAAAACTGAGAATAAACTGAGGGTTGAAGGGAGGTGGGAGAGAAGGGAAAGTGGGTGATGGGTATTGAGGAGGGCACCTGTTGGGATGAGCACAGGGTGTTGTATGGAAACCAACTTGCCAATAAATTTCATATAAAAAAAATAGCTGCCTCTCTGGCCTTATGGGCAACGTAAGGGCCCTTCAAAATATCATTGAAAAAGGGAAATGTGCTGAGGTTGTAAAGACTCCAGAAATGGGAATTTGCAATGGAGCCCGTCTTTAGGAGACCCCAGGTAACCCAGTAAGAGTGAGGCACATAGCACCTGGGGGTTCATTTACTCAGAAGATGTGCTCCTAGGCATGTGGGAGCTTTGCTGTAAATGTACAAATATTTGCTTCTTTGGGGCTTCATGCTTACTTCTCCAGCCTTGAAATTTCCTTTACAAACACTAAAAAGGCCTTATGTGTGCATGGAGCTCAGCGCTTTGCACAGTGCTTCTCCAGCCCTTGTTGCTCACACCCTCCTAACAACCGTGGGAGTTGGCTGGCCCTGTCTGTGGATGGGAAACTGGGCAGCTGAGAAGGTACTTGCACCCAGGGCTGCTCTACTTGTTCTCTAGCATTGACCCTTGGCACACTTTTACCCAGATGGCAAGCCCATTGCCGGTCCATTAGAGAGAAAAATGGTGGCTCTAAGCACCCAGCCCGTGTTCACACTGAAGTGTAATCAACAGGCAGGAGCTGAGCTTCCCTCTGCCTTTCCAGGGCCAAGGGTCAGCAGAGACAGACCTGGGCTCTGCATCATGTGGCGGGTGAGCCATATGGAGGAAAAAGAGGAAGAAGACCTTTCCTGGGGCCTCGAGAGCATTTTATGCAGGGCACTGCATTTTATGTAGGGGCTAGAGCTAAGATGGAAATGCCCGGGAGACAGGGAACCCTACCTCCAGGCTTTGGGCTTTTAGGAAGTTCTACCTCTAGGAGACTCCCAAGACCCTACTGTGAAACTGGGACAGGGTATCCAGGAAGCCTCACTGCCCATGCCCTTCTTCAACCTTCATGAAAGGAGGAAAGGTAGAAGGAATTTGCAGGAATTTTCCCCAAAGGCAGGCTTCAGGCCTAATACCAAAACTCAGGTGCCAACTCAGTTTTTCTTGCCTCTCTGTCTCTCATCTGTGTCTGTGTGCCTCCGAACTCTGCACCCAGACCTGGACTGACGGGTTTCCAGCTCGGATCTTCCCTCCTCACTGAAAAAAACAAGTTTTGGCTGTCACAGGCTGCATCTTGCCGCCCAGACCCCGGGTAACCTCTATTCCTAATGAGCATGTGCAATTTAGCAGCCAGACTCTTTCTGGATTATGAGTGAGGAAACAAATAACAAATAAACTGCTAACATGTGCCCGGCTGAAATTTGTCTTTCGAAGGCTTAGCAACCACACGCCCAGCCATCGGGGACCCAGCAGGCCTCCTGCCGGCCGCAGCAGCCTGCAGAGAAACACATCTGGGGAAGATGAAGTGCGGAGGGGGGAGTAGGGCTGGGACAAGTGGAAAGGAATTAAGGTGGCAGAGGGGCGACACAGGAGGACACCTGATAATTTTATGACAGGTTTAAAGGCAAGCTTAGGGGCATCTCGGTAGCAGCTTCCCAGCAAACCTTCCCTTCAGCACCCGCGCACCCTTCCACCTGCACGCGTATACTCGTTCACACACACGCACGCGCGGCAATGCACGCGCGCGGCTCCGTTCGTGGCCACGCACACTCGGCGACGTACACTCGGCTCTGTACGCGGTGACGCACCCTCGACAACGCAGACGCGGCTCCGTATGAGGTAACGCACACTCGGCGACGCACATGCGGCCATACACACTCGGCAACGGACACGAGGCTCCGTACACTGTGACGCACACGCGGCGACGCACACGCGCGGGTCCGTACGTGGCGACGCACACTCGGCGACGTAAATGTGGCTCTGTACGCAGTGACGCACCCTCGGCAACGCAGACGCGGCTCCGTATGCGGCGATGCACACTCGGTAACGGACACGAGGCTCCGTACGCGGTAACGCACACTTGGCGACGCAGACGCGTCTCCGTACATGGTGACGGACACTTGGCGACGCACACGTGGCTCCGTACACTGTGACGCACACGTGGCGACGCACACGCAGCAATGCACATGAGGCTCCGTACGCAGCGACGCACACTCGGCAACATACACGAGGCTCCGTACGAGGTAACGCACACTTGGCAACGCAGACGCGGCTCCGTACGTGGTGACGCACACTCGGCGATGCAGACGCAGCTCCGTACTCAGCGACGCACACTCGGCAACGCACACGAGGCTCTGTACGTGGTGACGCACACTCGGCGACGCAGACGTGTCTCCGTACGTGGCGATGCAGACGCGGTTCCGTACGTGGCGACGCACACTTGGTGACGCACATGCGGCGACGCACACGCGGCTCCGTACGCGGTGATGCACACACGAAGACGCAGACGCGGCCCGGTACATGGCGACACACGCGCGGCCCCGTACGCGGCGACGCGCACGCGGTGGTGCGTGCACAGACCCATGAACACGTTCAAGCGCACTGGTCCGTGACGACCCAGTTGGAGTACTTAGCCCACTGGCCCAGAAATCACCATTCCTAGCGGGCACCCTATTCCTCCCACAACCCTTGCTCTCCATGCACACCTCCTGTCCTGCGTCGGTCTTCCGGTGAAGGGCACATCCGGACCATTGCTTGTAGGACCCGGGTCCCGTCTTTCCCAGGCCCAGCCTGGTTGGAGCCGGTTGCTTCCCCTCCACTGCCGCTGCCTGGTACCTGGGCGGGTTCCAGGACTGTGAGTGCTGTTCCGCTCCTGTTCAGCCGCCTTGAGGTGCTAGGCAAGGACTAGCTCTGCTGGCTCCGGCCTGATAGCCCTAGACCTCACCCAAGCTGGTGCAAACTTCCTGAGGCCCCTGCCTGCCTTTCGGGATCCCCCATCTGGCCCCTCGCAGTAATCTGATGTCTGCCAGTGCAACACAAGGCCTTCCTCAACCTCGGCGGCTCCTCACTGAGCCTCAGATAAAGCCCAGCCCCTGCCATCACGGTGGCTACAGGGGCCCGCCCACCTCTACAGTGCCCCCCCCCGGGCCCTCACCCGGGAATCTGAATGTCACCCCTCACCCCCCCTTCCCTCTTCCTCAGGCCCTGTCCCACTGGTGACCAAGCCTGGCCAGATCCTCTTCCAGCCAGTTCACCACCTGTCATGCCACCTCCACTGTGGCCTAACCTCCTCACTGCCACATGGACAGCTGCGCCAGCTTCCACCCTGGCCTCTTCCCATCCAGACCGCACTCCTCTTGCCATTCTCCACAGGGCACCAGAGGGGTCCTTCACACACGTGAATCTGATTGACTACAGCTTCCTCCTACTTCCAACTTTTGGGTGGCTTCTGGTGACTCTGAGCACAAAGGCCACAAGGCCCTGTGTGACTGCAGCCTGGTCATCCTCTCCAGCATTGTTTTCCTGTCTCCTATCACTTGCTGTCATTGATCCAGGAAAGCTCCCAGGGCCCCATGGAATGGTGGCATGGGTCCTGCTGGAGGAAGCACCGCTGGTGTGACAGGTAGGCTGCTAGTGCAAGGTAGCCACTGGTCCCGCTGCCTTCTCAGGAGAGCAAGGAGAGGGCCCTGCTTCCACAGTTGGCTGTGCCAGGGCATGACCAAGGTTTCCAGGGCTCACGTGGGCAGGGAGTGTGTGTTATGCTAATTAGACCTGGCTTCTCAGGACTGCCCTTCAGCCACACATTTCTAGAAAGCACAAGCACAATGAGTGCTTGGCATTGACAGATGGCCCCCAGAAGTAAATGAGTGTGAGTGTGTACATGTTTGGGAATATGCATGTGTTCATTATACAAGTGTGTCTGGGGATGGGAGTGAGTGTGCATGTATGTACCTATACTTCCCACACACATGTTTGTTGGTTTTGTGCATGTCTGTGTGTGAGTGTGTGGGTATATACGTGTACATGTTTATCTTTGAGGGTATTGATACGTGTGTGTGAATGTGTGTATACGCTGTATGTGTCTGTATTTGTGTGCATGTGTGTTTATGTGTGTGTTTGTGTCTGGGCATGGGTGAATGTCTACACGTGGTATATACACACGGGTGTGTATATGTGTGTATAAAGTGTGAGTGTAGGTGTGTGCATATGTGTGTATATGGATGTGTGTCAGTGTGTATTGTGTGGATGTCTATGGATATGTGGATGTGTCTGAGTTCATCTGCACAGGGTGTGTGTGTGTGTGTGTGTGTGCACAGATGTGTTTAGGTGTGTGTAGTAAATGAGTGTATGTGTGTGAGGGGTGCAGATCTGTTTGGTTGTGTGAGTATGTGTCTGTATTTTGGTGCAGTGTGTGTGTGTGTGTGTGTGTGTGTAGGTATAGGTAAATGAGTGCACTGGTGTTGTGTGCATGTGTGTGGATGTGCATATGTGTGCTTGTATTTGTATCTGGGTATTATCTACATGGGTGTGCGTGTGTAGAGATGATGAGTGTGGATGTATGTGGTGTGGATGTGATAGGTAGTTGAATGTGTGTCTGTATCAAATATATCTTCGTGAGGGTGGCTATGGGGTGCACATCACGTGTGTGTTCATATATCTGAGCCTCTGAGCAGGTGTTGGTGTTTATATACACGTGTTGGGGGTGAATGCAGTGGCATCGATGTATGTCTGTGACTGTATCTTCACAAGTGCGGATGTGGGGAGGGTGTGAGTGTGGGGGGAGTGTGCACACATGCTTGTATCCAGGTGTACGTGCACAGGTGTGTGTGTGAAGGTATATGCACTGTAGTGCATGTTTGTGTGTGTGTTGGGAGTGCAGTGGAGTGTAAACGTGCATCCACATCTGGGTTTATCTGTACATGGGTGTGTGTGTGTGTGCATGCATGTGTATATGTTGGCAGTGCAGATGGGCGTGTAGACGTGTGCGTGTATGCAGGTGTATCTGCCCAGATGTAGAGGCGAGGGAAGTTGATCTGTGTGTATGTGTGTGTTGTGTGGGGGATGCCTACCTGCAAGCGGGGTCTGGGTAGTGTCTGCCTGGGCCCTTGGACCCCACACAAACCCCTGACAAGTCATTACCCCTCTATCTTCCCAGGTTTCCACAGGTGTCAAATGGGAAACGGCAACAGCTTTTATCTCACAAGTTGGCTCTGAGCATTCGATTGGCTTCCCCAGCATCAGATCTCTCCCAAGGGACCCAAGTCAGTGGGCTCAAGGACAGCCTTGCCTTGGGCTCAGATTAGTGAATACTCCAGTTTCCTATAGTCTGCCTGGAACATGCTGCGGGCAAAGGCAGGGAGAGGCTGCAAGCCTGGGCCCCCTTCGCTGGGTATCCTGGTCCCCGTCTCCCTTTGGCCTGGTCTGCCCAGGACCCAGAGCTGGGTTCATCTCATCAGGACAGTGACAGCTCCTCAGCCATCGACTTCCGTACTTATGTGTGTCAGATGAGGCTGAGCAAAGAAACACCAAATTTAATAAAGCCCAGGAACTGAGAGAGCTCTCCAACCCAAATCAATCCTCGATGTGTTTTTAATTAAGTTATAGCCCTTGTGATTAAAGAGTGTGAATTTCATTACTGTGACCATTTATCAAAGAGCGTACCTGCTGAACCTTTCCAATAACCAGGGAAGAAGGCTTTTTATTTTCATCAACACCAAGTACCCCGCTTCTATCTCAACTGACTCATCAGAGAAAATTGTCACCCCTCCCGAGCTACCACCCACTCAGTACTGACAAAACCATGCCTGCCCCCCACATTTCCCGTCACTAGGCCAAGGCAGGTGAGTGTAAAACCTCTGATTTGGTTCAAGCATCTCTCCCAACCCTCAGCCAGGTGACCCAACTGCCAAAGCTCAGCCCAGGCCTCAGGAGTTAGGTTGCATGGGGGCAGGGGCGGGGGGAGTCTGAGCATTCTCAAATGTTAAGTCTGGCCTTCCTTGAACCATGGTCTGCTTCAAATGTTGGCCTGACCACAGCCCATGGGGCTCCATGAATGAATGAAGACTGAAAGTTAGCAACTGAAAGGCCACTTCAGGGACTGTGCCTCTGCTGATTTCTACATGTGTGTATATGTGCATGTGTTCTTTATGTTTTCCAAGATTGTTTTATTGAAGTACTATATACAGAAAAGTGCCCAGATCGTGTGTGTACTGGATAAATTTCACAATGCGAACACACTTGTGGAATCAGAACCACATCAAGAGACAGAACATTAGTACTTCCCCCCAAGTCCCCATGATGTCCCTCGTGATCACTAATCCCACCGCCCCCCCAATGGTAACCACTGTTCTGAATTCTACCCGCATTTGTTTAATTTTGTACTTTACTTAAAAGGAATAATAAAGAACTTGCTTTTTTTGTGTCTGGTTGTTTTACTCAACATTATGTTTCTGAGATTTGTATCCATTCTGCACCTGATGAATATTTGGGTTTCCAGTTTGGGCAGTATGAGCATTGCTGTTATTACCATTTGTGTACATGTCACTGATGAACATATATATATATATATATATATATGCATTGCAGTTATAATACTTAGCAGTGGAATAGTTGGATCATGCATGTATGTTCAGGTGTAGTAGATATAGCCATATTGCCATACTGTTTTCCAAAGTGGTTATACAATTTACATTTCCATTAGCAGAATATGAGCGGTCTGATTAATCTACCTCTGTAGCCAGGATGACCCTTCAGAATTGTCCCACACTGAGGCCGGGGGACTGAGTCTTGCACCTCATAGCAACCAGTCATCGGAGGCCCCTACTCCTGGGAAAAGGAGGTGACTTCAGGCGAGGTGGCTCTTTACAGCCTAGGGCGATCACCAGGAGGGGGAGCTCATCTAGAGTTGTCAGCTGTCAACACTCTGCTTGGGTGCTTCAGTCGTGAAGGGGAATCTGGGTAGCACACTACAGAGTCTATTACAGTAGTGGTATTGCTTAGGAGTTGGAATTTGCATTTTTTCTGGTGACCCCTGAGGTTGCACATCTTTTGGCCATTTGGATAGCCTCTTTTGTGAAGTGTTTCTTTGGGTCCTTTGCCAAGTTTTCTACTGGGATATCTGTGTTTTGTTACTAGTTTGAGGATTACTTTATATATCCTAGATAGTCCTTTGGATATGTATACTGGACATATATCTCAGAGAACTGTCCAGAATGTACAATATATAAAGAATTCCTACAAATCAATATGAAAAAGACACTTCAATAGAAAAATTGGCAGAGGACCTGAATATATATATAGCAAATATCTTCTCCCTTCTCTGAGAACGGCCTTTTCCCACTCTTAATGTTTGTTTGATAAACAAAAGTTGATAATTTTAATGTAGCCTAATGTATTATGTTTTTAATATGATTAGTTCATTTAGTGTCCCGTTTAAGCTACCTTTGCCTACTCTAAAGTCTGAAGATGGTCTCCTTTTTTCCTCTAAAATACATGGTTTTCTACCTTTTACACTTCACCTAGAGTTGGTTTGGGTATGTAACATGAGGGAGGAGTCACACTGTATGTTTCCCATGTGACATTCAACTGACCCATAATAATTTAGTGAAAAGACAATCTTTTCTAATGATATATGTGTGGGTCTGTGTCTGGACTCCATTCTGTTCCATTTTCAAATTCACTTTTAATTGTCCTTGCACCAATGTCACATTGTCATATTTATTATAACATTTTTGATATCTAGCTATATAAAAAAGAGTTGTTAAGCCGGCTTGGATTTTTGCTCGAATTGAGTCAAATCTCTGGGTTAATGTGAGGAAAGTTTATGTTATATACGGTATTTGGTCTTCTGGCCCCTTACTAATGGCATATCTCTCCTTTCGTTTTGAATTTCTTAATTTCTCTCGATAATGTTTTCTTATTTTCTGTGTAGAAGTTTTGCACATCTTTCATTTATTTCGTGGGTTTATTTTTAAAAATGTAACTGATTCCTACATATTGACTTTGTATCCTGCTACTTTATGAATTCTAGTAGTTTATAGATTCCATTGGATTTATTATGTATGCAATCATGTAGCTTGTGAATAATAGATTTATTTATTTTCTGTTTAACTACATTGGACACTTGGTACAATGTGGAATGGAAGTGGGGATAGTGGGCAACTTTTCCTCATTCCCAGGATATGGGTAAAGATTTTAATATTTCACTGCTGATTATGAATGGTTGCCATGGTTTTTGTAGCTTCTTTTTATCTGATTAGAAAGTTCCCTTCTACTCCTAATTTGCTAAGAGATTTTTGTTCATTTGCTTGATTATGGGTGCCTATGAATGTTGTCAAATGCTTTTCTGCATCTATTTATTTAAAAAAAATTAATGTTATATTTTTGAGAGACAGAGAGAGACAGAGCACAAGCAGGGGAAGGACAGAGAGAGAGGGAGACACAGAATCTGAAAGGCTCCAGACTCTGAGCTGTCAGCACAGAGCCCGATGCAGGGCTCAAATTCACAAACTGAACTGTGAGATCATGACCTGAGCCGAAGCTGGATGCTTAACCGACTGAGCCACCCAGGTGCCCCTTTTCTGCATCTATTTAAATAATTGTATGCTTTTCCCCTTTTTTTGTTAATATGATTAATCAGATTGATTGATTTTCTAATATTAAACCACCCTTGCATAGCTGGAATTAAACTCAATTGGTTGTTGAATTAGATTATGTTTCCCTAGAAGCAGACACTGAGTCAAGTACAGGAATACAAGGAGGTGATTCCTGAAAACACCAGAAGTGCTCCCTCTTTTTCTTTTTCCCTCTGTTTCTCTGCAAACACACACACACACACACACACACACACACACGTGAATGGGGCAATAAACATATATGAATATATATGCATGGATGTATAATGAATGTAATTTGGGGATAGATACATGTGTATATTTATATGTGTATATTGTTAGGGTTAGGCGTAGGCTAGGGTAAAGGTAAGAGTCAAGAACTAAAAATTTTAGCAGTCAAAGGCTTTATTGGGAACAAGGGTCTCGGGCGAGGTTCCATGACTCAGGGAGAGAGAGAGAGGAGTCAGGGAAGTCACGCCCGGGTGTGGTGGGTTGGGGTTTTTAAGCTGCAGCGGTTCCGGGTTTAGGTCCGGGTGGGCCTTTTTCGCGTCAGGTTGTGCTGTCACTCGGTGATTGGTTGACCTCCAATTCGTTCCAGCACATTACGGGGGCTTTTCCTTGGGTTGCGCTGGCAAGATGGCCGTCCCCTCTACTGTGGTTCCAAGGACATCCTAACATATATAAAGCATATTAATATATATTATAGGTGTATATGTATTGGATTTGATTGGCTAATATTTCTTATTTTCTCTTTTCTTGTTTTTTAAATTTTTTTAATGTTTATTTTTTGAGAGAGAGACAGAGTGTGAGCGGGGGAGGGGCAGAGAGAGAGAATGAGACACAGAATCCGAAGCAGGCTCCAGGCTCCGAGCTGTCAGCACACAGCCCGACACAGGACTCGAACTCACAAGCTGTGAGATCATGACCTGAGCTGAAGTCAGATGCTTAACTGACTGAGCCACCCAGGCGCCCCTTTTCTTTTCTTTTTTTTTTTTTTAAGTAGGCTCCATGCCCAACATGGGGGCTTGAATTCATGACCTTGTGATTAAGAGTTGCATGCCCTAGAGACTGAGCCACCTGGGCACCCTTGATTGGCTAGTATTTCATTAAGGACTTGTGAGACTATGTTCATGAGAGAAATTGGTCTATAATGTTTCTTTCTTGTAATATCCTTGTCAGGTTTTGGAGTCAAGGTTATAGTGATCTCATCAAAAAAGGAAGTGCTCCCACCTTTTCTATTCTCTGCAATAGCTTTTGTAAGGTTAGTGGTTTTTTTTTTTAATGTAAGGTTAGTGTTTTTTAATGTTTATTTATTTGAGAGAGAGAGAGAGAGGAGGGGCAGAGAGACAGGGGGGGAAGACAGAGGATCCAGAGTAGGCTTCATGCTGACAGTACAGCCCAATGTAGGGCTTGAAACCATGAATCATGAGATCATGACCTGAGCTGAAGTTGAGTACCCATGCTCAACCGACTGAGCCACCCAGCACTCCAGGTTAGTGTTATTTCTTAAATGCTTAGAAGGATTCACATCCATCTGGGCCAGGAGTTTCTTTACAGGATGGTTTTTAACTAATTTTCAACATCAATAATAGATATGGGACTACTCAAATTTTCTGTTTCTTCTTCTGTCAGCTTTGGAAGTTGTATCATTTTTTTTTTTTTAAACCTCTAAGCACAAGAGAGCACCTAACTTGAGACATCATGTGAAGTAAATGATCCTTGCAGAGATGCAGGCAGTTTCCCTGGCTGCTTCGGGGATGCAAAAGGTTAAATTCATATATGATAGGAATGAACTTGTCGAGTCAGAGCATAAAATGATCTGGAGGCAAATGCTAATGCATTGACTCTGAAGCATTTCCATGTTATCAACAGCCCTCTGTGATTATGTAAATTGGAAATAAATGGCATTCACAGGAGCACATACGGATAATTAGCACAGCACTGAGGAAGCTAGTTGTAGAAGGCAATTGTGACAAATCTACAAAAATAATGATTCTTGGTTAATAGCTAATGATACATATCAGGAGTAGGGCTACGGTGCTGTCCTCCTCTGGAGTGTGTTCTCCTTCCTCCCTCAGCCAGTCCTCCCTGCAGTGCTGAGCTCTACCTGACCCACTGCCAGGACTGAGAAATTGAAGACTCCAGGCCAGGATGCCACGGAAGTCTATCGCAAGGCAAGATTCAACAGCTCCCTTCTCAGTTTGCAGATGGGCTGGAAGAGCACCAGTAAGAATGCTCAAATGTCAAGCTTGTTTAAAAGCCAAGGTGTTTAACAAATGAATACGGGGCTGGGGTTTCATTACTAACACAGATCAGCAGCAGCACCCAAGTCACAGTCCCTCCCGTCTCACCTTCCAGTAGCAATTCGTAGAGAATGCATGTCAATTCCACAGCTCAGTCTAATGTATGGAATAACACAAGGGCACCAGTGCTATTAAGATCAAATGGGGTTTGACTAAAAGGCCCATGGAGCACGGAAACAACACTTTTTAAAAATCTGTGCACACAGGTTGCATGGTGGGGACCTGAGAATTGATGCAAGAACAGTGGCAGTTGTGGGAACTCCCTGGGTTTCGGACACTCTGAGCACTGTGAGGTACTCTGTGTAGGTGCAGGAGCAACTCAAAGCAGGGAAGGAAGCTGGAGCGGAAATCTCTCGTGGATAGGGCTGGGGAGAGGGCTGATGTATGGGCAATCAGCCTCTTCAAGGCTGTGCAGAATTTAATGATGAGCTCTGGCCAATTGTAATACTTTTCACTGGCCCAGGGAGGGTCTTTTCTGCTGGCCAGAGTCCCCAGTACAGGAGTAATTGACAGGGGGGTTGGAAGCCTAGATCCTGGTTCTGAGAGGCCACTGGCTCATCATGTGGTCTAGGTGAGTTTCTCTGCTTTACCTTAATTCTTCAAGGTGGTGGCCAGGTAAAATCCTTTACCTTGTGGCTAGAGAGCTGACACTCACTGGAAGTGCAAGTATTTGGTAGGTGGGGTGGGCAGGCCACTGTGGTTCCTTTAGGCCTTTGCCCTAGAGCCAAGTCACTGAAGCTTTTGACAAAAAATTGCCCTGGAAATCAAAGCCGGATTGAAGTCCTATTTCTGCCAGTAAATCACTGGGTGACCTTGGGCAATTTCCTGCTCCACACAGTGTCCCCAAATGTCCCATGGGAGTGTCCCCCAATTTTGAGGACAGCAGTTCTCAAGCCTTTTGGTCTCAGGGTGCCTTTATGCTCCAACAATTATTGAGGACTTCACAGAACTTTTGGTTATGAAGGCTCTATCTATTGATATTTTTAGCTTTAGGAATTTAGATTGAGAAAACTTTAAAGTATTTATTAATTCATTTTAAAATAATGATAATATAACCACAGCATATTAATGTAAATCACTATACTTTCCAAAACAAAAATGACCAAAGAGAAGAATGGCATTTTTGCACATTTTTACAAATCTCCTTAAAGTCAGGCGTAATAGAAGATAGCCACATTCTTGTATCTGCTTCTGCATCCAGCCTGCTGTGATATCACAGCTGTCGTCTCTAGAAAAATTCACTGTGTGGTTGTGAGAGAAGGCAAGTGGAAAAGGCAAATGCATCTTGGTTTTACCGTGAAAAGAGTTTTGATCCTGTGGGCTTTCGGGGGTCCCTACCCACATTGTGTGATGTGCCACTCTGAAATCGCCAGGACTATGTTCCGTGTTTGCACCACTGAAGACCATACATATCCCTCCATTCCAGATCAGGTCCTGGACCAGGTGTCCTGGCCCCCCAACAAGGTGTCTACACATTGATCTTTAAGCTTGCTTTGGGAAGGGGCCACTTTCTCACCCCCAAATCCTGAGAGAAGTGAGTCATTTTATTTCCAGAATCCTTACCTGCACTGGGGTCAGGCCACAGACAGGACTGTGTCTACCTACCAACTCAGGGTCTGTAACCGGCGCCAAATTGCCTTAGGCTATAACAGAGGAAAGAAAAACAAAATAAAAACCAATAGAAACTAGCAAACAAGTATGCAAAAGGTATGTTTAGTTTCCTGTTAGAGAAATGGAACGACTAATTCATACATCAAGATCATTTGGTATGGCACGTGGAGTGGGCTTTCTAAACAGTGGGGCTGCTGTTTAGTGGAAAGCAGTATGCTGTGGAATTGTGCTCAGAAGGACACAAGGACAACAGGCCACTAATGCTGCAGCCAACACCGCAATGCGGTCTCCTGCGTTCAGAGGGACGGTGGAGTTATTCAAGTACTGGACTGCAATCCAAAGACTCAGGTTTGGGCAGGGGGAGTTCTGTTGCCAGTTCCACGTCTGTGTGATCTGGGCGAGTGAGCTCCCCCTGGCTCCACCCCCTATCTGTAAAATGGACAGTGTTACCACCCTGTCCCTTCTCAGGGCTTTAGGGCACCCCAGCCACCAAGATGGCTGAAGAAGGCCCTGGGAGATTGCAGCGTGCTCTGAAGATGTTAGAGCCCCTCAAAAAGAGGCCACAGACCAGAACTGGGCAGGGCAGCACCCGTTGTGGAAGCCCCCAGCCCGGCTTTCTTGGGGAGTAATGTCCAAATTCTCCCCACCAGTCATCCTCCCTGCCCACTCTCCAAGGATCCCGTCTCCATGCTGGCACAATGAGAGGGTGGGAAGGCCAAGTTCAGAAAGTGTCTTTCTGTTCTCAGTTTCTCACAGGCTTAGCTGAAGCACCACCACCCCACCCCCATCTGCTGGTGGTAGCAGATGTGACTTCCCTGGGTTTGGGTTGAGAGATAATGGTTTCCCTTTAAAAGCTTGCTGGTAATTTCCACGTTCTCTGCTAAGCTCTGGGAAGCAGCTGTGGTCATACACCCAGGGGTTTTTACCAATCTCTCCATTTGGAGCTCTTGCTGTCTTTTGCGTACCTCCTATCAGCTACTGGACAAACTGTGACCTGCCCTCAGGCAGGCTGGCCAGCTGAGGTTGACAGTAGGGCCTGATCCACCAAAGCGACTGTGGACAGCAGCTGGCAGAGGGCCGGGATGGCACTGTGGCTGGTTCCAGAGGCAGCAGAGGGGTGACAAGCACAGACTGCTTTAACTGCTACTCAGAGAACAAAGAAAACTTTACCCTCATGATCCTATTTATATATACGTGGATCTCCGTGGAACCACCACACAGAACAATGGTTGCCTAGGATCAAAGCCAGAATGGCTGCCACCCACCCAAAGACCTTCTACTGTCCACTGTCACTCGTTGGGACAGAGAGGGAGGAGCCAGTTGGCTTAGGGACAAGTTCAACTTGGAGAGCATTAATGAAGACACACCTGGGGAAGGCCACACGTGACTGAACTGAGGGGCCCTCAGCTTCATCGGAAGGGACAAGAACCAGCCTCAGCACTTGTGCTGGTCCTCACTTCACAGTGTGTAATGTGCCGTGACATCCACCGTCTTCCTGGAAGCAAGAGGTCAGCAAACAAGCAAGGTTCAGAAAGGTGAGGTGACTCAGTTGCCCAGAGACCTGTACCTGGTGTGGTAGGCAGAATTCTGGCCTCTCAAAATGTCTGCGTCCTAATCTCTGGAACCTACAAATATGACACAGCGAAAGGGACACTGCAGATGTGATTAAGGATCTCGAGAAGGAGAGGTCATCCCAGACTATCTGCATGGGTCCTAAGTGCCATCACAAGCATCCCTGATCAGAGGAAGGCAGAGGAGGTTTGACATGACAGAAGAGGGAAAGACCACATGATGCTGGAAGCAGAGACCAGAGGGACACACCTTGAAGATGGAGGAAGGGCCATGAGGCAAGGAGTGCAGGTAGCCAGCAGAAGCTGGAAAGGGCAAGGAAACGGATTCTCTCCTCACGGACTACAGGAGTGGCCAGCCCAGCTGACCAAGTGTGGGGTTCCACCCTCCAGAACTATATGAGAGTAAATTTCTGTTGTTGGAAGCCACTGAGTTGGTGGTAGTTCATTACGGCAGCCACAGGAAACCAAAACAGTTGGCTAGTGACGAAGCTGGCACAGAGGCCAGTGCTCACCATGCAAACAGAGTCAGAGCCTCCCTAGGGCCTGCACGGGTTGGGGGTGAATGACGATGGAAGGACTTCAGAGAGAGAGAGTGGTGGTTCAGGAGCAGGAAGCTGCTGGAAGCCACCAGCTTAAAGTCCCTTGCTTGAGGCTCATCATGTGATTTACCCGATCGCTTCAAGGAAGGGACTAGAAGCATGGAGGCCATGGCCTGTCCTTGGCCCAAAGAGTTCGGAGAATCAGTTCATCGCTGACTGAGACTGGACTGGTGACTTCTGGATTCTGGCACTGCCTCCTTCACTGAACCCTGGGTGTCCCTGCCAACCCAAGGCGGCTACGGTCTGACTCCAGGCTCCTGTGGCACTGAGGTGTAAGTCCAGTAGGGGAGTTGGGGTCAGCGTTCTCACTCCAGTGGCTGTGGAAATTGGCCATTTACCTCAGAGAGAGAGAACCTTGGCAACTTTTGGAGGCTCTTCCTTCCTTTGTGGTCTAACAGCAGTAGGCAGATCAGGCTGGGTGGGAAGGATTGAGTTCCACGTTCTTCCCTCCCAGTGGTCACAGTAGGTGGCACAGGGAAGTGTCATGGTTGACAGGTGGGTGGCACTTTGTGATGTGAAAATTAAAATCACCAGGAAACGTGGGCATTCCTTCTCTTCTCTCCCCTCTCCAACTCCCCTCCCCTGAGTTGCTCTCTCTATTCTTCTTCCTCTGTTGCCTTTTTTCCTGGTTCACTGTATAGCCCTCAAATTCCTCCAACTCTCTGGTTGACACCTGGATTTCAGAGCTTTTAAAAACGACTTTGAATCTTTAAGGTGTGTGCAAACTGCTCACTTTGAGCAGTGGTCGGGGGTGGGGGTGGGACAAAGAAGAGACTGCTATCCATCACACTACAGTAGCCCCAGCATCTCTACTTTGTGAGTCCCAGACAAGCTTGAAAAATTAATTTTTCTTCCAAAACTCTATTTATAGTGAGCACTTCCAAGTCATTTTCTTAAGCTCCTACTATATTCCCAACTTCAGTCCAGTTAATTTCTGTCAATTTCAAGATTTGCATGTTGGCGATCTACTCTACATTTTACCACGCAGGGGGAAGGGCTTTCTTCTAATGAGCAGTGATTGGAATGGAAATGCCCTGAAGCCCGCCAAGGTGATCCCTGAAACACCTTAGCACTTAGCACACAGACACCTACTGAGCAGGTTTCCAACCACCTGAGTGTTTTGATGGTGCGTGAGTGACAAAATTTTAAGACACCTTTTTTCTGGGGACATGGGTTCCACCCTCCCTCCATGTCTCCAGCATCCGTAAACATTACAGTTTCTTTCTTTTTTCTTTCTTTTGTTTTGTTGAGAGAGAGAGAGACAGAGAGGCAGAGAGAGAGAGAGAGCACAGGAGCGGGCTTGGGGGGAGAGGGGCAGAGGGAGGGAAAGAATCCTAAGCAGGCTCCACACTCAGTATGGAGCCTGACACGGGGCTCGATGCCACAACCCTGGGATCATGACCTGAGCTGAAATCAAGAGTCTGATGCTCAACCAACTGAGCCACCCAAGTGCCCCAAATATTACAGTTTCTAAAGTACTTTCAGAAATGTATACCTTTTTTTTTTCCTCCCTCGCCATTAGTCTGGGCATATCCCATTTCATAGGTCAAGGGCATCCCCAGGGCCACCCAGCTAGCTCAGGAATGGAGTCTCTGAAATGGTGAAGCTTCAAATGCCCTTGTTGTATAAATGTGGACACTAAGGCTCCAAAGAGGAAAGGGGCCCTGAAACTTGCAGGCGGCCCAGCAGGACAGAAATTCCGTCTTGCCTGCCCTACTCCTCCCTCCCCCGCCCCCGCCCCCCTCCTGGGCCCAGGCACTAGGCCACTACCTTTGCCTCCAAAGCCAGGTCCCAGCCTGGGGAGAAGCCGCATCTGTTTTTGAGAAACTGCCAGAGCACAGCAGAAGAAGGGGTGTGTGCGCGTGAGCTAGTACAAGGACCGTGTGCTCTTGCCATCCGGCCCATCTCAGGGCTGGGAGGCTGCCAGGAAGTCAGTACAGATGCACTGGTTTCACACCGGAGCTTTCTGTGGCAGCGCTGTGGGTGAAACACTGTTTAGCAAATGGAATCTTCAAACTCCCCCCCCCCCCCCGCCCTCCCCCCCCCACCATCTAATGCAGCCTCAGGAGAACTTCTTTTATGAAGCAAAGGGTCTTCTTGTCATGCAAATCACCACCCCCTAATTGGACTGCTTTGTAACTCCTGTGCCTTCAATTGCTTAAGGGGACCAAGTCCCTTTATCACCAATAGGACATTTCTGTTTTGTTTCGCACAAAGCTAGGAAGGTGCCAACTTCAACTTGGACCTCACTGCTGCCTCCTCTAGACGGGGAGAAAACCCACTTGCACCCCTGTGGCAGACCCGGTCCCAGCCCGCCACCTCCCCTCCCCTGCCCAGGGCAGGTTTGTGCGGAACATTTAATCTGGAGGCAGGGAGTGCAGGTGGCAGTCCTTACCACCTGGAGCTGGCTCCTAGAGAGTGCCCGCATCCTCCAAGGCTTGAGAAGAATACCAATTGCCTGGTTACTGGGCCCCCTCAGGAGCCCACAAGAGGAAATTAAAAGGCATACACACGCCTGGAATAAAGGACCCTCTTCTTGCAGCTAATCACCGAAATTGGTCACTGTGTTGTCCCCTCCCCTCTCTGGTGAAAGACACGGTCTTTCTCTTGTTCTGTTCCATCACTACGTTCTCAGAAATGTGTGAGAGGGGCTGAGCTTCACACGGGCTCCCCCTCCTAGAGCCCTCCACCCCCAGCCCTCCTTTTCTCCCCAGTCCAGGCTTCTGTCAGCAGGAGGGGCGTCAGTTTGTCCAGTCTGATGTCGGATGCAGGAGACAGCCCAGTCCTGGCACCAAGGCCACACCGGTGGGAGGAATGGCTCCGCATCTCTAAGAATGCCTCCTGCATGGCCCTTTGCGGGTTGCAAAACGCCTCCACTTCCCTCTCCGTGTGTGCTGCACAACCGGATCGGCCGCACCACTGCCACTTGCCCTCAAAGTGGCCTGAAGTGACAGTCGTGGATGTCAGGGTCTTTAGCCCCAGGACCAGGGTGGGGACCCTCCGTGCTTCAGAGTCTGCTGCCTCCTGCCGGTGTGTGACTCTGGCCCCGGCCCACAGGGCAATGGGAGGCTCTCTAAGAGGAGTCTGGGCAGTCCTGGTGCAGGGGAGATGTCCCCTCCCTCAACACCTGCAGAAAAGAAGCAGGACGAAGACCTCAAGGAAGAGCCTCCCTTTCCCCTGCCAGGCTAGCCATGGGGTCGGGTCACCTGACCTCCAGGGCTGCCTTCCCCACGAGTTCTGGAGAGTTGATATGAGCTGTGGTCTTCCCTCCTGTCGTGGCTGTGGGCACTTCGCTCTGAGTGTCCTGTGGGAGGCACGGCCTGCAATCTTGGGGTTGATGGAGAATCCTAATATTCATACTATAGTGTGTTGAATGGTGCCCCCAAAAGATATGTCTACCTGGAACCTGTGAATGTGACCTTATTTGAAAAAGTGTCTTTGTAGATATAATGAAATTAAGGATCTCCAGATGAGATATTCTGGATTATCCAGGTGGATCCTAAATCCAATGACAACAGGGCTTATAAGAGAGGGAAGGAGATTTGAACCACACAGGGAAGGAGGTGATGGTAAAGCTGGAGGCAGAGATTGGAGTGGTGCAGCCCCAAGCCAAGGAATGTCAGGGGCCACCAGAAACGAAGAGGTGACAGAAGATTCTCCCTTGGAGCCTTCACACAAAGCAGAGCACTGTGGACATCTCGATTTCTCCTCTGACCTCCAGAATTGGAAGAGAATACATGCAACCATACATACATTTCTGCATGAATAAATACATTTCTATCCTCTTAAGTCACTCACTTGGTGGCCATTTGTAATGGCAGCCATAGGAAGCCAGCACACACACTCTAGCAACAGTACCACAGAGAGGCAGGAGGAAGGAGGATGAGGGAGACAGAAGAACTGAGAGGAAACTACCATCAGCCCCGAAGCTAACACTTCCAAGCATCTGTCCAGGACAGAGCAGGCCCTTCCCTTGGCCCTGGTGCACAGGGACGGCTGAGGGGGTGGGGGGAGGGTTGCGGGGAGACTGGCTGGGAGCCCAGGCAGTGGCTCTGCTGGCCGGCCAGCCTTACTTGGCAGAGCAGCACAGGTGGGGGTCACTTGCTGGACTGCCCATGAGTTCAGGAGAGAGAAGACTAGTTTCTGAGCTGGAGACAATGGCCCCAGAGATGGCCCTTCAGGGAGGCTGCATGGCCAGCCTCACCCACCACCTCTGAGCCTCCCCAGTTCCTTCCCCAACACCACGGAGCTGCCCCCACAGGAAAGCAGGAGGCTCGGCACACTCAGCGCACTGGTACATCCAGCCCTGTGGTTATCCTACCTGGCACCATTTTTTTCTCTCTCCTGGGGAGCATGTCTCAGTAACTGCCCAGAAACCTGGGCTCCCCCAGATCCCTTCTCTCCACAGCCACTCAACAAGCAATCTTGTCGACTCACTTGCTAAGTATTTCTCTTCCTCTGCTGGCTTCCCTGCCATGTGTCAGCTGCTACTGCGGTCCAGGTCTTGGACCCCTCCCAGGGAGGGATGCGGCTGCTCCTTTCCCCTGTCACTCCTTTGCACACAACCATTTCTCCTGTTGTGAGTCCCATGGGACAGAAAAACATTGCTAGGCAGCCAGAGTAGCACTACGCGGCCTGCTCTTGGCTATGAAAGGAGCTGGGACGTAGGGCCACAGACATTGAGGGGGGGTGTGGAAGTGTCGTCTGTGCAGAGTGGCTGGTGCACCTGAGGCCTCTGGCAGGTGGGAGGTGGGCTGCAGAGGGAATTTTCAGAGCCCGTGCTTTCTCACTCGTTAATGCCGTCACACTCGGCACTATACAGGGATAACTTTGACGTGGTTTTGCTGCCTTATTTCTTCCTGAAAAAAAAAAAAAACATCAAATTATTTGCATCTTTTCAATGACACCATCTTAAAATTGAGGACACACTGTATTTTGGCGGTTCAGAAACTTGACTTTGGTTTTGCGTGCTGTTCTGCATGGGCTTGGTGGTGTTCATGTCTGTTCTGTCCATTTGGAACAGCTGATTATCTTAGCTGGCAACAGCCAAATACACCCACAGCTATTTTTTTTAAAAAGTCTGTCTTATTGAAATCCTTGCAAGAAAAGTGACTTTTTATTGCAACTGCAGAATTTTCTAGCCCTTAGCTCTTCGCTGTGTTTTTATAATATAATGCTTGAGAGTGGGAAATTGTTTAGAGCTCTGCAGGCACATCAGAGCACAGCATGGGGCCCCAACATTATAGCCTTGATCTCCTTCCATCATTATCATTTGCATGGCTAGCGCCTCACAAGCCCAAGCCCTGAACTCCTTGAGGGCATAGTTTCTGTCCTTTTCAGGGCTGCAACCTCAATCACTAGCACTTAGTATGTCTGGCACCCATAAAAATTTTCTAAGTGAATGAACAGCTCATTGGGAACTGAGGCTCCAAGCAGGTCACAAGCAAGCACAAGGCAGAGCTGGGATGTGACCCCAGGGCTGATGTCAGGGTTCATGCTCTGTCCCCTCCCTGCACCATAGTGATGGCAGAATGGAGTTCTTGGGCTGATGCTTCCCTGAAAGCAGGTGTGAGGAGGCTGAGGGCCAAGAAGAAGCTGGGGACAAAACCAGCAAGTCCCTGAGTGGGTAGGACACAAGGGGGCGGCTGAGGATGGCTACCAGGGGCTGTGTATCCTGAGGAGGGCCAAGTCAAAGAGGTTCTGGGCACAGACTCCAGGGGTGCGGCTGAGTTGGGGTTTGGGTATGATGTTTAGCCATGGCCTTGGGGGGCCTTACATTTCAGCAGCCAGAGGAGCTGAGAGGTCTGGCTTTGGTTGAAAGAAGGAGGAACCAGGAAAGGGGGCTCAGGGGACATCTGTACTCATCTCAGGTGTCAACAGAATGAATGTCAAATCCCTGTGCCAAGACAACTGTGCCAAGACAAGGGCGGGTATGCCTGGGAGATGGTGGACCGGGGGCATCCGGCAGAAAAGGGGCAGCAAGAGAGGCCAGGGCAGGAGTGAGTCTCTTTGGATGCCATCTACTATACCAGATGACACTGCACCCCTTCCATCTCAGCTGATTTTCCTAGCTTTCCACCCCTCTGGGAATTGGTTAGCTTCCTTGCCAACCAAGCAATGGAAGAAGCAATAAGATGCACACATCCCCCTCAAATTCTTTCTGCAAAAACCCACTGCGTTTCTTACCATGTACCAGGTGTCGGGGACTGGAAGGCAAGTTCAACTCTATCCCACAGGGGGAGAAAGAGACTCCTAGTTAGGAGAATTGGCCACCCTGATATGGACCCTTGGACCCTCGGGAAGGGACTAGAGAGAGTTATTCTCAGCTCTGCAGGACTGGGAAGGCTTCTAGGAAGTGGTGGGGTTTGAGCTGAACTTGGAAAGGTAGAAAGAAGGTGAGCAGGTGTGGAAAATATCCTAGGCAAGGAAGGCGTGAGCAGAGGCCTGGGGACAGAGGAGCCCAGGATATCCTGGGGAGAAGAAACGGGACAGGTATGGGACATGGATGTTCATGAGGGTGGGTGGGGGAGTGGGGAGAGGGTGGCTAGTAGGCTGTGTCCACCCGATGTTGAGGGCCAGACTCAACATCTGAGCAGCTCAGAGAGCATCCCACAGGCACCGGGGAGGCATCAAAGGCTTGTGAGTAAGGGCAGGAGCCAAGCCAGCCTTTAGAAAAACACTTCTGGTGGTCGAATGGATAAACAGATATAGAGATAGATAGAGATAGAGATAGAGACAGAGATAGATAGATAGATAGTGGTTGGGAGACAGACATAACCAACTCAGAGGAAATGCAGATTCCAGTATGTAACACACTAAAAGAAGTCAGGTGATTCATGTAGCAGGAAGGTCTGATCAAACACCATAGACAGCAGTAGCAGCAAGCTGTGGGGAGCACCGGAAATAGCCCCCAACATGGTGTGTGCTTCCCAAGACCCCTATGTTCATACTGTTGTGGGTTGAATGGTGGCCCCTGAAAGATACGTCCACCGGGAATCTATGAATGTGACCTTATCTGGGAAAAGGATCTTTGCAGAGGTAATCAAGTTAATCGAGATGAGCTCATCTTAGATTATCTGGGTGGGCCCTAAATCCAACAATAAGTGTGCTAAGACGAGAAGCAATACAGAACCTAGGGATATGGCCATGAGCCAAGGTGCCACCAGAAGCTGGAGCAAGTGCAGAAAGACCCTCTCAGAGCCTTCAGAGGGAGCACAAACCTGCCGACTCCTGGACTTCAGCCCAGTGATACTGACTTTCTCAAAGACCATGTGTACATGGTTCCTGTCTGCCTCCCCTAGTAGAGTGTGCACACACAGAAGGCAGGGGCTGTGTCTTTCTCGTTGTTTTGGGCCCAGCATCGAACACAGGGCTGGCACATAGTGGGTCGTCAGTAAATGTTGGCTGAGTGAATGAATGGGGGCATTATTGGCAGGAGTTCATGGACCCATGTGTTTACCAAGCATTGTCTGTCTATAGACAGATTTGCCTTGCATATTTATGTGGCTATTTGTCTTTTTGTGTTTCTTGATCGGTGGGTGATAAAGCATCGCTAGCTGTTATGTGAAGTCTGCAAAACGTTTTAATACTGGAGTAGAGGTAGGAATGGCAGACGAGGATATGAGGCCCAGCCCTGTGATTCTTCCTTCCCATCATGGCCTTTTCCTAAGCCAAACTGGAAGGGTACCAGGGCGCAGCCATCAAGCCCAGCACAGCTTCTAATTGACCTGGCTCCCGACCAGCCCCTCTCAGCCAAAGGTGGCGCACCAGGCTGGCAGTGGTGGCACTGGCAGCCCTGCCAGCAGGGGCCAGAGAGGAGCCCTGCCAGCCAGGAAATGTCCAAGGAGTCTCCAGTCCCATCTGGTCACTTCCTCACCTTCAGTCTCCTGGTGACGAGGCTGGTTGAGAATCTGTTGGCTGGGAAGAGTCTAGTCAAATCAACCAGTTCACAAGCGCTTTTCCCGCGGCCCGCTAGAGGCACCTTTGCACTCAGTTCATGGCAATAATTTGTAATTTGCTCAATTCCTCCTTGTAGGTATTGGTTCCAGGAGGGATTCTGAAGACAGGCTTTTGAGGGCTGCTATGTGTCTTACAGCAACCCCCCCCCCCACCACCGGGGCCAACATGCTAGCTAAAGAGAAATGGTTTAGACAACTTGCTTTAAATAATCTGGCAAGTGAATCTCCTTTCTTTATTCATTAGGGATATTTGCACCTAAATAGCCTCTTTGTGTCCTGAGATTTGGGTCCCCAGCCAAAGCCTGCAATGGGACTGACAGGGCCAGGGCTCAGGAGGGAGGGGAGACGCTTCTACAAAGCCCAGAGATGTGCCTGAACCCCAGAGCCTTCCTCTGCCTCCAGCACCCTCTCTAACCTCAAAGTTGCCTCCAAGAGTTTTAAGCTCTAGGCTGAGATCCGGGGGGAGGTTCCTCTGGCCACCGAGGCCAAAAGCCAAGGATATGGAGTTGGGTAGCTCTCGGATCACCTCCTGGCTTCTTGACTGGCCAGCAGAGGGGCTGCAGACAAGCCCTGTCCTGGCTCAGTGGTCTGCAGAGGCCCGGACGCTAAGAAGAAAGGCAGCAAAAGCTCTACCGGGGAAAAGGCAGGCTTGCGGCAGGCGGGCGCTGGTTTTACTGTGCCTGTGGCTTGTGGCCTGTGGCCCCTGGGCCCTCATCCAACTGTGCTGGGGCCCAAGAGGACTCTCTCAAGCGAACGCTTTCTGAAATGAAGGCCGAAAGAAGAAGAAACATGCCCTTCCTATGCACTGTGTTAACTGAGCTTCTTTCGTGGAACATCATTTTCCTAGGGCCTGTAAAACTCCTTTAACATGCCTTTGATTGGAATTTTATTCATTTTCTTGTTTCACAGCCTTCTCTCACCCATGTGTTTGCTGATGTATCTGATAAGAAAACAAAAGGAAAGTTTCTCTACAGATTAGCTACATTTTCATTCAGTTTGTTTTATGAGCAGGAAAAGTTTAAATATAAAGCCTCCAGATTACCTGTATTAATGAGATGTTTTACATGAAAAAACACACAAGAAAAGAAGTTGCAGAGTCTAATATAAAACTCATCAGGCTTTGATTTTCTGCCACCAAGCTATTCAAAAAAAATAATTAAGATGCGAACAGTAAACTGAGTCTATGCGTAAATTAGAGCTATCAAAGGCAAATGTTTGCTTTTAGATTATGACGTATGTAGATTTAGCCATACACTATCGGCTTGACATGTTAATTGAGCTCCAACCTGAGATGTACTCAGGCGCCCTTGGATGGGCCAGGGTGGAGGCACAGGGGAGCCCAGGCAGGGTGGCAGGGGCGGCTTCCTTCCCTCCAGTAGCTCTGAAGGCCAAGACCGAGCAGGCGGAACGCCTGGGGCCCAGAACGCACAATGCAAGGCAAACGAGACCATTAGAACTGCCAGACTCCACAGAAAACGCCCTGCCAGGAATTGAAATGCACATTGCTGGGTGCCATTAGCAAGGCAAAGAGATCTCCTGGGAGGGGGTGCCGGATTTGGGTTGCTTTTCTCCTTTTAAGTTCTGAGATGCTTACAAGCCAGTCTTGCTCCAGGAAGAACTCAGTTATGTCTACACATGTCCTTAAACTGTCTCCCATTAGTAAGCTGCAGAGACAGCAGCCAGTGCTACCCAAAATAACAAGCAAGCCCTGGCAAATTGTTAAAATGCTTATTGATAAGCATCCCAAAACATCGCCATTATAGCAGACCAAACACAGGGGCCTCTGAGACACAAACAGCTCTCAGTGGAAAAGCCTTAATATTAGGAAGTTTCCCAGTTGGCTTCAAGAAGCTAGGGTCAGACACTTGCCAAGAGCCCTGAGCCTGAGCTCAGGCAGGAGCGCAGGAGTCCGGTATCCAACTGGCCAACCCCTGCTGACCGCCCCCATGCTGACCCCTTGGTGGCCTCACTCCCACCTGTCAGCCCCTCTGGGATCCCAGTGGCAGGATCAGGGCGGATTCAGCTGGAATGGCCCCCCCTCAAAGAGAGGCTCATCTAGCTCCACTTTCCACACGGATCCCATGGGGCCCTTGGCCTGGCAGCTGCGCAGAAGCTGGACCCGGGTGCTCGGCACCTGCTCAGAGGCGGGGTGCAGTGCCGACCACAGACACCTTCAGGGATGGGGCAGGGGGAGAGGGGGCTAGTTCTAGGCCTGTGAATGCCACCTTCTTGCATACAGGGAAGGAACCCTGGCTCTAGCCTTGTTCACTCGACTCTCCCAGTGGCCTCTAGCACTTTCTGCAAGGGAGGTTGGTGTCCCCATTTTCCCAGGTGTGAAACCTTTACATGATTGCTGTGACATTTTTCACGGGCTTGTACTGTCCTTTGCTTATACTGATCCCCAGCATGCACAACCCCTCCAAACTGAGGGGGTGCAGGCATGGGGACACCCACCACCCCTGGCAGCTACTGTAAGGGCATCTCAGGGCCGCACTTTGCACAGCCTCCCACTCCAGCAGTCTCAGCGAGGTCTGTGACCACTGATTATTTCTTACTTTCAAGGCTGGAAACACACCAACTCTTTTTATCCACAGATGCATGGCTGTCCCTGGAGGGTTAAAATATAAATAGCAGTTTCCAAGCGCACTAATAAATAGATGAAGCTAGGCAAACAATCTTTCAGCTGGCCTCGCAGCCCTTCAGTGGACCCTCTGCCCACCTGCCTTGCTAATGTGCCCACCAGTTTCTTTGGGCATGCTCCCATTCTGCTGAGGCCAGACAGAGCCTGGTGAAGTGGGCTAAAAATAAAATGAACAAGAGGCAGAAAACAAGCAAAGGACACTGCCCAGGGACCAACCCTCAGCCCCAGAAGCCCACACTGGGTAGACTAGAGGGGCCTTGGACTGGCATTGCCCTGGTGGGGGGGGGGGGAGGACAAGCTAGGGATGAAGCTCTTTATCAGCCCCACAGTGGAAGGGGCACCCTGTCCCTGGAGCAGTACTGGGACTGAAGGGGTGGAGACAGATGGGCCCAAGGCTGGCTTGGCCTCCCATCCCTGTGCATCAATAAGGCAGCCAGGGCTGACCCAGGGTGGCCCAGGGGGCCCTCGCATGCCTGAAACCTGGAGCCCTGAGCCGGCCAGTCTCTGAGAGCCTGTGGGAGGGACAGGCAGGGCCTGTCAGGTCAGCCAGGTCCCCAGCCCAAGCTGCTGACAGGTGGGGGAGGCCAGGCCCACAGGGGGCAGGGCCTGTAGCCAAGGTAACAGGCAAGTTAGGGCCAGCCCGGGGTCTCTGTGTCCTTGGCCAGAGCTCTCTTCAGGGTCTGTCCAGGCACCCATGGTCTCCAGAGAGAGGACCTAGAAGTCCCATCCAAGACCACCAGGAGCAATGGGTCTGAGGCTGGAGCCTCTGGGAGATTTTCTCCTCAGGGATTCAGTTGGCTTGGTGTAGTGATCCCACTCACCTGCTGAAGGTGGCATCTGTCCAGCACACGGGCCCCAAGAACACAGAGCACGTCTCAGAATTAGCCACCCTGGTCCCAAGTTGGCCCTGGTGCCGACTGGTGGCACTTTTCCAATGGGTGCCCAGGAAAACCATGGGTGCCCTCCTTCCTCCCCTCTTTCCGTGGCCCCTCTTTCTCTCCCTCACCTCTCCCTTCCTTCCCAGGCTGTCAGAGGAACCCAGGCACGGGGCCTCAGCCCCAGGTCCCCTTCACCTCCTACCTGAATGTCTGTCTGTCCCCGACAGACCTTGAAGAGCGGGCTGCTCCCCCCAAGTGGGAGGGCACTGCCATTTGCAGGCCGGTGGCTTCCCCAGCCTCCCCTGGTGCTGGGCCTCTCAGCAAAGGACAGCAGGCCACTCGTTGAGCCGCAGGCAGGTCCCTGCCTGGCGGAGGTGCACCCAGGGCTTCCGGGGTAACCAGTGGCTCTAGTGGCAGAACCCCGCCTGCCAGCACAGAGATGGCCCATGTCCCCAGTGTGGCAGGAATGCACAGAGGAGACAGACGCAGGCTGCAGTCTGGGGGCCCCCCTTCCCACCGAGCCCTGACCTGGTCCTCCTCAGAGAGCCAACTGGGCGGGTGCTAAGGGGCAGAGGACTAGCCTTGGAGAGTGAGACCTCCATGGGGCCAGCTTGGGGGTGCAGGCACGAGGGCAGGAAGAGGCTGGCCAGGCAAGGGGCCGTGGGCCCCACTCGGGGTGGGCAGCTGGGCCCCAGAGGACCTCACCCCTGGGACAGCACAGGGGCCTGAAGCTCCAGACTCGGGGTTCCAGGGCTCCACAGGGGTTTGGGTGAACCAGAAACAATGTGGAGGACCTGGTGGCCAAGGTGACAGAGGAGGTTGAGGGTGTGTGAGGGGCCGTCATCCCTGGGGCTCCCGGGCCCTCCCTCTCCCCTCAGTGCCAAAGATGTATGTCCAAGCATCTGCTAGACGCGTCCACCTGGATATTCCTTAAGCTCCTCCAGTGGACTATGACCAAACCTGAACTTCATCACCACCCCTCCCCACATATATGGATACCACTGAGGAGATGCCCGCAGGGAGTCCCCCAGGCTCTGGAGCCCAGATCTGTCTTCCTAATTCCTTCCCTGGCTCCTCCCCCAGGCTCACGCATGGGCTCCTCAGTCTTAGGTTCCACAGCTGGATCTTTTGCCTCTCCCCTTGGATCTCACCTCTGGCTTCCCACCTAGCAATTGTGCCACAGCTACCAGGTGCCAAGGCTGAACCCCTCTTGGGGCTTGGTCTCCCACCTCCCTTCCCCACGCACTCTCATCATATCCCCCTGCACTGGTGGGAAGCTGCTTACATTCACCCTTAAAAACTGAGTGGCTTCACTGAGCCTCCTTAGGGTTGGTGTTTGGCTTGGACCATGCTACACTCACACTTTTTAGAGAGTGAAACTCAGTCAAACCGCAGAAATAAGAGATAAGAGCTTGTCTGAGGTGTGTATTTACTTTGTTTTTCGTGACTGGTTCTGGTGATTTTCTAGTAACCAGCTGTTTCACTGGTCATAGCCCTTTACCCTAAGCTGGTTCCTCCATGCAGACACAGTCTGTGTGTCAGGAAGGGTGCGTGGTGCTGCTGGCCTCTCATGGGCCTTAGTGGCATGGACCCAGAAAGGACAGTCCAGCCACCTGTGGGATCGACTTCCATGAAAACAGAGACATGTTTATGACAAGGGTGGCCCTGTAGTCCATTGGACCACAGCCCCACCTTTCTTGTTTGGTTTCTGGGAAGCTGAGTTTGGAAGGGTCTTGGCCTTTGATTTCTTCTTTTTTTTTTTTTAAATTTTTTTTTCAACGTTTTTTATTTATTTTTGGGACAGAGAGAGACAGAGCATGAACGGGGGAGGGGCAGAGAGAGAGGGAGACACAGAATCGGAAACAGGCTCCGAGCCATCAGCCCAGAGCCTGACGCGGGGCTCGAACTCACGGACCGCGAGATCGTGACCTGGCTGAAGTCGGACGCTTAACCGACTGCGCCACCCAGGCGCCCCGGCCTTTGATTTCTTCTTGGACTACAGGACCCATACACTTCACAATGTAAAAAGAAAAGTTTGGGAAACCAACCTCCAGACCCTTGCCTGTGAAAAGGCCGCTGTTCTGCATTCCTATAAGAGTTGCTGACATCTAGAAGCAAACAAGTCTGCTGAGAGACAATTAGGCTGACGCAGGCCCTCCGGATTTCCATTCCATTCCTTTTTAACTGCCTCAGTGCCAGCTGAACTGCCAGCCCTGGGAGGTGAAATTGAACCCAAGGATTTCCCCAGCTATCTGGAATGAAGTTTCCACGGCTTTAATTAGAGTCCCAGAATGTCAAGCCTGCAGGGGCCCTTGGGATCAGCTGGCCTGTCCCCATCACAGAAGTGACAGCCAGACTAGGAGGCCCAGCTTGGGGCCCACCCCTGCCTCCTTCCCTGCCAGGGCTTTTGCTGTTTCACCTTCTGCTACTGGTTTTTCCTCTGTGTTAGTCTTTTCGTGCAGACACAGCAGGTGCCCAATAGGTACTCGGGAAGGGGAATCAGAGCTCCTCTGCAATTTCCCAGGGTGCGCTTGGATCCACTAGGTGTTCAGCCTTCTCAGTAAGTGGATGGCAGATTTCTTTCTTTAGACCCCGACACGGCCAGGAGAACAAGCAGCACTTGGCTTTGAATGCTCCTGGTGATCTGCTCTCAATCTTATTTGGCAACATTCTCCTGATGTCCTGCATTCCTGTATGCGAGACAACTCTGTTCCCTGAACATGCCAGGCGATCTCCCACCCCTAGGCTATGGCTCCCGCTACTCCCTCAGACCGAGATGTTATTCAGTTCTAGGTATCCACCAACACCCTTCTCTCTTTCAAGGTCCATGCCCAGGATTCCCTTTTCTGTGAAGCATTTCCAAAGAGTTCTACCACATTTCTCCCTTCTCCCCCCACAACTTACTCATTTATTCAATATTTTAATGGGCACACACTGTGTGGCAGGCAGTGTTCTAGGCACAGGGGCTACAGCAGTGAAGAAGACCAATAAAAGCCTCTGCTCTCACGGAGCTGACCTTCTAGTGGGGAAGAGAGGCAATAAACGAAAGAAGTAAATGATGTAGTATTTTAGAGGTGGAATTAACTTCTCCTTCTGCACTCCCTGGCTCTTCCTATCTCCACGTTACCCTTATTTCCTTCTGCCCTGTGGTGTGGTTCCCTTGTCTATTCTTCTGTCTCTCACTAGGAATGAGCTCCTTGATATGAGGGGCCATGGCCTGGTACACTCTGCAGCCCTCTTGGCATCAGGCATACAGCAAACACTCAAGAAATGCTTGTGAAATGAGTGAGTGGATGAGTGAGTGAGTGAGTGGATGAATGAATGAATGAGTGTGTGTGTGTGTGTGTGTGTGAGTAAATGAAGGAGTGACCGAATGGATGACTGAATTGGTGAATGAGTGACTGAATGAGTGGATGAATGAACAAGTGAATGAGTGAGTGAATGGGTGAGTGGATGAGTGATTGTGTGGGTGGACGAATGGATAAGTGAGTAAGAGAGTGAATGAATGACAGGGATGAGTATCTAGGTTAGGATACTTGTATTGTTTTGGCTTTTCTGAAACAAGACTTCTGCACTTGAAAGCTGGATGGCTTGGGTGTAGGGTTTCTCAGGCCCAGAAGCCAGCATTGGCTCTCATGCCAGGGAACAGAGAGTTGGCTACAGAAACTCAAGATGACAACATCGTGGCCTGTGCCACATTTTAGCTTCATTGGACGATGGACTCTGTCTTTCAGGGGAAAACATTTCCAGGGGCCTAGCCTTACTGACTCGGCCCCTCATGCCCAGGACATGCTCTCACAGCACTTTTGGCTTCCTGGCAAGCATCAACAGTATTCAGAATGAGAGGCTCTTAGGGGCACCTGGGTGGCTCACTCAGTTAAGCATCCAACTCTTGCTTTCAGCTCAGGTTGTGATCTCACAGTTCATGGGATTGAGCCCTGGCCTGGGGCCCATGCTGACAGGGAAGGGCCTGCTTGGGATCCTCTCTCTCCCTCTCTCTCTGTCCCTCCCCTGCTCATGTGCACTCTCTCTCAAAATAAATAAATACACATTAAAAAAAAGAATGAAAAGCTTTTATATTTTCATATAGAAAAAGGAAAAGTAAACACCCACAACACATTCTTTGTTAAATATGTGCTGGAATTAGCTGGTTATTATGTTGCCAAATCCTTTGTAATTATTTGCCAAAGATTTTCATATCATTGCTAACCAAGTGAATATTATCTTAAATCTTCATTTTATTTGATGTTTAAGGGATTAAGGGAATGATTTTATGACCTAAAATGTGAATGGTGTCTTTCTAAAAATCCAACTGGTGGTGTAATTGAGTTGTGAACACTATTGTAGTCATCTTACAATTGATACAATCTGCTGTGGGACTTGATTTTCTCAAGAGACTTGATTTATCTGCTCTTTATACACATCCAGTCTCTGTAAATATGCTTTTGGCTTTTCAGTAATACTATTAGAGGAAGGTTGCTATGCATTTAAACAGACCAGGCCAATAGAAAAAATAACATTTCAAGCATTTACAAAGTATTCAGTATACCTTTTATTTATTTTTTAAAAGATTTTATTTTTAAGTAAGCTCTACCCCTAATGTGGGGCTCAAACTCACAACCCTGAGATCAAGAGTCACACGCTCCACTGACTGAGCCAGCCAGGCGCCCCTCAATATTAGATATATTTCATGGTGTTCCATGAATTAGCTTAAGTTAGTTTTTCCTTTAGTTTTGGTCACTATTTTTGTTGCTGCTGGTTTTTTTTTTAATGTTTATTTATTCTTTGGGAGAGAGAGTGCAAGTGGAGGAGGGACAGAGAGCAAGGCAGACACAGAACCTGAAGCAGGCTCCAGGCTCTGAGCTGTCAGTACAGAGCCTGATGTGGGGCTCGAACTCACAAATCATGAGATCATGACCTGAGCTGAAGTTGGACGCTTAACCAACTGACCCACCCAGGCGCCCCACGTTGCTGCTGTTGTTTTAATCTGGGTGACTTTTGCCATTGGAAAGGTAGTTGCTTACTTAGCAAATTGTGTGTTTTAGGACGTCCTTATGATACAGCTTAGTTCAGACTGCAAAGTGAATCCATTCAACACTGCCTAGGGGGTCTGAATATGGCTCAAAGTCCCCCTTCAACCCCCAAAGCCCAAAGGCACGGGTCGCGTGTTAGTGCTCAACAGCCTGGCTTGGGGGTTTTGTGCTTGTCAGGACCACTCCAGCTCTCTCTGGAATACCAACTGAACTTTCAGGACTGCGTAGCAGAAAAACACACTCCCCCAACTACTTTATGGGTCTCTTTCATCAAACCAGAATCATCTCTCAGTTTCTGGGCTAGAAAGCTTAGCATCATCTTTCAGTCTCCAACTCCCTTCTTCTTCCCCTGACTCATAACAAAGTGCCATCATTTTAACTTCCTCTTCTAAATGTCTCTTGGACACATCCCTCCCTTTCTGTTTCCACTGCCACCTCCTTCATCCAGGCCACTATGATTCTGTGATCTCAGCCTTGAACACTCCAATAATCCCATGCATTCTTTCTTCAGCCCCATGCTCCCCTATTGAGACCTGACTTGACTCCCCATTCACCCTCCTAAGAATCAATCTATTCCATTCCCTGACATGCTAGGGAACCCCGTTGCCCCCTATGCCAACTCCAAGCCTTTCCAATTGATTTTCAAGATCCTTACCTATAGTTCCTTAACTAATATAGCTATACCCAACCTTTAGCCTTCTAATCCCTAATGAGCATAGCCTGGGTCAGTAGCTGTTGACATCTTTATGCTGTGGTCTTAGTATAAAGCTGGACAGACAGGCTGATGGAATAGAATCGTGAGCCTGGAGACAGCCCCATGCACAGATAAAGTCTGATTTATGATAGGGGAGACAGTGCACAGGAGTGGGGAGGGAATAGCCTTCTCAATCAATTGTGCAGGGACAATTGGGTGTCCATAAGGATAAAAAATGAAATAGGGTGCCTACTTCACATCACACACAAAAATCAAGACCAGGTAGGTTAAGGACTTAAATGTGAAAGGTAAAACTATAAAGCTTTCAGAAGATCATAAAGGAGAATATTTTCATGACTTAAGGGCAGGGAGAGATTTCTTAAACACGGCATGAGAAACACGAAGCATAAGGAAAAGGTGGACATGCTGGACTACATTAGAATGAGGGGAGAAAAGTCAAAGTCGTACACACAGAAACAGAGTAGAAATGTGGTTGCCAGGGGAATGAGGGGTGGGGGAAAATGAGGACAGGTTAGTAAAAGGGTACAAACTTTCAGTTTTAAGATGAGTAAGGTCTACGGATCTCATGTAAAACATAGTGACTATAGTTGATAACACCAGATTGTATAACTGAAATTTGCTAGGAGAATATAAATTCAGTGTTCTCATTAGAAAAAAAGAAGGTAAATAAGTGAGGTGATGGATATGTTTTTAACTCAGTTGTGGCAATCCTCTTATAATGTCTACGTATATCAAATCACCACATTGTACATTTCAACTATATTACAGTTTTTTTATTTGTCAATTATACCTCAATAAAACTGGGAGGAAAAAGTATCCCCATCAGACTGGGAGTTCCATGGGCAGTGAGGCCAAGTGGAATTCCAGGTGCTAGCACAGGCCACGTCTCAGGGTAGCCCCTCAGGTTGATGGAATTAGGAGGCCTCTCTCAAGAAGTGCTGTCCTTGACCTGCTTTAGAGGAGATGTCTGTTGATTCCAGAGCTACTGTGTCATCCAAGCGCAATGCTGTGCTTTAAGGGGCTTCCATCTGAGGCTCAGGGTGGGGTGTATGTAGTTCTAGGACACTACCTCTGGGGACACTGCTGGGAATGTAGCTTGGCGCTGGCTGGCCACAGGGTAGCTGCTGCCCACAACTGTGGTCACCTACCTCTTTGGGCCACCTGTGGGCATATTTTGGCTGGCCTTCACCTTCATCGTCAGCACTGTTTACTTTTTGCCCCTCAATCTACTTTCCCTTTAGCGTCTTCTAGCTTATTTTACTATTAAGAAAATGTTTTCTACTTTTTAATTTTTTCCCTCTCTTTTATTTATTTTTTAAAAGCTCTATGCAGGGTTTGAACTCATGACCCCTAGATCAAGAGTCACACACTCTACCAATGGAGCCAGCCAGGCATCCCTGTACTTTTTTATTTTTAACTTGTTTTGACAAAGGATGGGCAATGTCAGCATGAGGGAAGCAACTTTGAGGAGAATTTCTTGTCTAGATAAGGGAGACAGGGGGCCCTTGGTGGAACCCCCATTTTGACCCCAGGGCACTCCTTAACCACCAAGTTATTCTGCTGGGTTCTATTTCAAGCTGCCTGCCTTGGACAATTGTCTGTTGGCAGCCCAAGGAAATTGCTAGATAGTGCTAACACCTACTGATTATGGCTGCCCAACAAGGGTTTCACTAGGGGGCCCATTAATGATGATCAACTCCAGTAATATAGGGAAGGCAGTGAATTGGGAGGCCAGCCCCAAAGGGGCTTCCTAGGGTTGCCCTATACCTGAAATCCCTGGGAGGGTGATCCCTAAGAGGATTATAGGAATTCCTTAGACAGAAACCAGGTCCCAGAAACACCCTTAACTGTGTAGTCAAGACCCATTCAGGCATGGATTCCCAAAAGAACTCCCACCTCTTCTGAGGCCATGCTGCCTGTGACTGGCATTCTTCAGGTAGTGCTAATAAGCACCTTGTGAGTCATTGTAAGTGCCTCCTCCTTCCATATAGCAGGTTGAGGAAAGGACCACCTCCTGCAGTCCCCAAAGGTCCCTACAGTCCCTACAAGCCCTTCATGACACACATTCTTAGCAGAAAATTCCTCACTCCATATGTCTGTCCAATTGTAACCTGGAAGGCTGACTTACTTGCCCAGCATCCCACATGACCACACATCATCACCAAAAGTAGAGACTAGGGACTTGAACTCAGATCCCTACCTTTTGTGAAACTGAGTGCTGCTGGCCTGTTCACTCACAGATGTTTTGTTCTGGCATGTTCTCTCATCTGAATTGAGGTCAAGTTTAAAAGAGATGACTATGATGGTAATATGGAATGGGATGGAGAGGGTACAAGAGATGGGCTACATTAATAAGTACTAGTCTCAGTAACATTTGTTTGTCATGGAAAGAAAGGCACCATCCTTTCTCTAAACTCCAAGGAGACACTGTTCCAGGAAGGGTTGCCATTTTGTGAAGTATCCCACTCCCCTGTTGATGATCTCTTGTGAGGCCCTGCTACCAGGGTCCCATATCAAGCTGCAAGACACTCCTCTTGTTTTGACAATCTCTATCTTCCATAGCACAATATATGGAATGCTCATATTTGGCCAAATTGTGGATGCCACTCAACCTAGTTTGCGTTATTCTGGCAGGTTTTTCCCTTTCAAAATGGAAGTTGTCAGAAGGTTATAAGAACAGACAGGCTCGTGGTTGGGGTATAAAAACCTGGAACTTTTGTGTTCCCATCTGGAAAAGGATGAACAGTGTTGGGAGAGGGGTGTCCCTCCTGAGAGCCTGGGCTGAACTTCCATCCCAGCTGAGAGAAGGACACTGGGAGGAAATCAGGACCACTTTCCTTTTGAGTGAGGGGCAGAGAGACATTCTTCCTGCTGGGGGCTGAGTTCAGGAAAGGGGGATAAGTGGGTAGGTTAACTCACAAACTCCAAGTCAGTTACTGAGGGGCTTAGCTTAAGGATTTCCAAACAGTGCACAGAGCTTTCCAGACACACAGTGGCAGAGCATGAAGGTATTTCATAGGCCTGAGGCCCATTGGGATCACCAGGTGGTAGAAGGGAGGAGGAGTTAAGTGGCTGGGGCTGTGAATCCCAGGTGCAACCACTTTGTTCAAAGCAGCATGAATTACAGCTCTGTTGAGAGACCTGTGGCCTCTGGGCCCAATGTGTCTTGCTTCTCAGAGCCCGAGTCAAGGTTGTTGCCCCTTTTCCTGCTACCACCCCAGTCCACTGTGTCATGAGGAGGTGTGGGCAGTTTGGGCAGTATCAGGACCAGACCTTTGGCATGGCCTTTGCCTAGGTAGCAGTGTGGTTTCTATAAGGGGCTCCCTGGGAATCAGATATCAACATACAGTAATGGATCTGGAGAGGAAGAGAATGGCAAACTCCGCATAGCGATAAATGGACAGACGTGTGTAAACTAATAAGAGTTCCTTTGGGGATTCCCAGAAATACTCAAGGGGTATATTAGTCAATTTGGGCTACTATAACAAAATCTCACATAGTGGGTGTCTTACATAATAAACATTTCTCAATTCTAGAGCTGGGAAATCCAAGAACAAGGTGTTCGGAGATTTGGTTCCTGTTGAGAGCCCTTTTCCTGGTTTGCAGATAGTTGCCATCTTGCTATGTCCTTACATGGTGGAGAGAGAGAGGGGGAGGGAGTGTTCTGGTCCCTTCCTCCTCCTATAAGGGCACTACTTTCATCACAGAGTTCAATCCCCATGACCTCATCTAAACCTAATTACGTCCCAAAAGCTCCACCTCTAAATATCTTCACATTGGGAGGTAGGGCTTAAACATATGATTTTGAAGGACACCAACATTCAGTCCCTAACAGGGGGTGAGGCAGGAGCCTATGTGAACAGGTAGGGGCAAGAATAGGGCTTCTGGCTTAGTAATGTTCTTGGGACCCTATATCTAAAGGCAGGTGAGGCCCTGAACCCACAGATTACAAGGTGATGTGAAGTCAGTGAGGAGGAAGTGAATACACAGCCTGCTCAGGATGATGGAGTTTTCTAGATTTTTAACTCCTGCTGTTTCTTGCACTAATCGGTTATAAACAGTGGCTTTGCTTTGTGCCAGTCAAGTGAAACCAGTACCTCGGTGCCCAGAACCCCTTTTGGTACAACTGTTGGCCAGTGGGGGCCACATGAGAATCAAGTGACTTTTGGAAAATGTAAGTGAAGCAGAAGCCAGTGCTGTGGCAGCTTGTGCACAGTGTCCTTGATCTGGTGGCTACTCTTGTTGACATGGGGTGGGTACAAGCCCCGCAGCTGCCTCAGCCCCAGCCAGCTTTCCTCCTTCAGTAGGGCCAAGTGTGACTGCAGCTCTTGGTGAGGGATGCCAGCTTCCCTTACAGGTCACCCATGGTATCCAGGTTGGAGGTGGTCAGGGACAGATGGGACTACCAGTTTGTCTTTGTTCTTGCTCATGCCCATTTTCCCTCCTGTCGGTCTGGGTGATTTAAAGCTGAACACCTGATGCTTAGAGCCCTCTACCAGCGCCCCCCCCACCCGCCCTGCCCAGGGCAGTGGGTCCCATCCTATGAAAACCCTGTCATTGTATAGCATCTTGACCATGCTGCTTCAACTGAACCCTGACTGGTGCATAGACACCCCAAAAGAAAGAGTGTTTAGAGGTCACAAGAGTGGATGGTGGGCAGGCAGAAATATACAAAAACACAGCATCCCCTAAGGAATAAAATTACTTTGTATTTGTCACCGCAACCCAAAGGTGCATGCAGTTTTTTTTGGTGACTTTCTTCTTCAGCTTTATGGAGGTTTAATTGACAAATACTTGTTTATATATTTAAGGTGCCTAACTTGATGTTTTCCTACATGTATATGCTGTAAAATGATCACCTATACTGCACTGTATACTTGAATGTACTTTACAAAGCCCAACTCTCAGTAAAAATAGCTTTTGTTCTTCTAAGGTGTGCTTGGGATTGTTTAGAGGATCTTGAGCTTACATGGTCGTGTGAATGGAGTCCTGGGTGGCAATTGCCACAGCCCAGCAGCCAGCTTGGAGCGTGTGGGTTCAGGTCAGGAGATCACATGTTGAATTCTAATCCTTCTCTGTTCTTTATCATTATAAGATCTTAACATGTGTCCTGTCCCTAATTTTAGGCCTCAATTTTCCCACATGCACAATGGCTTGTTTGGATACATTGGTGACTTTCAAACACTTTTTACTTTATTTTTTAATTTTTTATTTTAAAAAAACTTTTGATAAGCTCTACACCCAACATGGGGCTCAATCAAACTCATGACCTGGAGATCAAGAGTCACATGCTCTACCAACTGACCCAGCCAGGCATCCCTCAAACATTTTGATAGTAAGAAATATGTTTTGCATCAAGACCCAATACAAGTATACATACAAATCACTATAAAGTGTAACAAAAGTTTCATGAACCAATACTTAGCATTACTACTTAAGATGCTGCTATAGACTGAATGTGTGCTTCTAAAATTCATATGTTGAAATCTAATTCCCGAAGTGATGGTATTAAGAGGTGGGGCCTTTGGGAAGCGATGAATTCATGAGTGTGGAGCCGTCAGGAATGGGATTGGTGTCCTTATAATAGGGACCCCTGAAACCTCCCTTGCCTCTTCCTTCCTGTGAGGACACAGCAAAAAGATAGCTGTCTATGAATCAGGAAGTGGGCTCTCACCAGACACCAAATCTGTTGGTGCCTTGATCTTGGACTTCCCAGCCTCTAGAACTAGGAGGAGTAAACTGTTGTTTAAGCTGCTCTGTCTATGGTATTCTGTCACAGCAGCATGAATGGACTACGAAATTGGTAGTGAGAAGTGGGGCGCTGCTGTAACAAAGCTCTAAACATATGGGAGCTGCTTGGGAACAGGTAATGGGTGGAGGTTGGAGCCTCCATTGTCGTGAGTGGGAAAGATGGGTGCTGGAGAGAAGGCCTCAGATTTCTGGATGGAAAAGGCCATTCTGATGAGATCTCACATGAAAATGAGGACATGTTATTGGCAATTGCATTCAAGTATTAAAGTACAGTATTGCTGATCATTTTACAGCGTATATATGTATCAAAACATAAAGTTATGCACCTTAAATATAATGGAAGCTGATCCTTGTTATAAAGTGGCAAAGAACTTGGCTGAATTGCATTCATGTTCTAGTGTTTTGTATAAGGTTGAACTTGTAAGTAATGAAATAGGATATTTACTGATGAAATTTCTAGCAAAGTGTTGAAGGTGAGGCTTGGCTCCTCCTGATGGCTTATAGAGGAATGTGAGAAGGGAGAAGGGACCCAAAGATGGAATTGTTCAGCAAAAATGAAGCAGAACTCAAAGACTAGGCAAATTCTCAGCCCACCCAAATTGGAAAAAATGAGAACCCTAAGAGTGTGGCTAAGCAACCCTTTGATATGGAGATTAGCAGGGATGTAACCTACAGACCATAATCAACAAAGGCTAGGTAGGCATACAGATGGGGTGTCACCAGCAGAAACACAGCCAGCTGGGACTAAAGGAGACAGAGAAAGGGAGGTCAAAGTGAAGGAAGAATGTTGGACTTCTTAGACCCTTCAGGACTGAAGCATAATGCAGTTCATCTGCAAACATGCAGTGTTCTTCCCGCAGGTTCATGGTGCACACACCAGGCAATGGCTGTCTATACCTGGGTTTCAAAGGACAGGGAGGCCATGAGGAGCCATGACTTGGGGATCCAGCCCTGGAGAGCCTGAGAGCACCAGGAGAGAGCTACCTTGGGGACAGGGTCCAGGCAGAGAGCTGCTGTGGGCCATCTCAAGGAGCCAGAGGGTACTGTTGCCAGCCCAGTGGGCCTAAAAGAGCATCAAGCCAAAGGGGATTATTCTAGAGCCTTAAGGTTTAATGTTTGCCCTCTTGGGTTGAGATTTACGTGGGACCCATTTACCCCTTCCTTCTTTCCCATTTCTCCCTTTTGGAAGAGGACTGTCTATCCTATGCCTGTCCCACTACTATGACTTGTTTGCTTTTGCAGGTTCGCAGCTGGAGAGGAATTGGCTTCAGGATGAACCAGACCTTGGGTCTTGCTCATAGGTGATCTAGATGAGGTGTAGATGAGCCTTTGGCCTTAGACTTTAGAGCTGATGCCAGAACCAGTTAAAACCTTTGGGGCTGTTGGGTGGAAAGAATGTATTTTGCATATAAGAAGGACATGAATTTGGGGAGCCATGGGCAGAATGCTATAGACTGAATGTGCCCCCCCAGAATTCATATGTTGAAATCCTAACCTGGCCTTTGGGAGGTGATGAGGTCATGAGGTGAAGCCCTCATGAATGGGATTTGTACCCTCATAAAAGAGACCCAGAGAGTGGCCTCGACCTTTCTGCTTTGTGAGGACACAGTGAGAAAATGGCCATCTGTGAACCTTAGCAGACAGCAAATCTGTCGGTGCCCTGATCTTAGACTTCCCAGCTTCCAGAACTGTGAGACATAAATGTTTGTTGTTTAAGCCTCCCCCGCCCCCTGCCAGGGTAGAGTATTTTTGTTATAACAGCTCAAATGGACTAAGACAATGTACTTGAATATTATTTTTTTCTTTTTATTCTGTTTCATGTTTCCAAATATGCTGCTTGAGACTCGCAAACTTGATTTTAGGACAACCACATGTGGGTCACAAGTTGCAGTTTGAACAACTAACTCTAGATGCTTCTAGTGCATTCAGCCAGCTCCCAAGCTCCAGGACACCATGGAGATTTTAGAGGCCTGTGCTGGTAGCCTACCTCCACGTGGCTTCCTCTGAGTGTGGATGCCTACAGGGGGCTGTGTTTTCCCTTCTGTTGGAAAGGCAAAGACATTCACTCCCTGCACCCCACCCCTGCAGAGGGAAGAGCCCAAGACCCTAAGGATTGGACCCTGTGGCTGGTCCTATCTGCCGCTGTGCCTGGGACTACATAGCCCAGGAAACCAGGACTCCCCAGGGAAGGCATTGACAGTACTCACTTTTGACCATTGCTTACAACTGCTGTGACAAAGTAGGCACTGGCAGCAAGAGGCCATGAGCTGGGCCAAGGAACTCCGGACAGAGCATCACTTTGACCTAGGTAAAAGGCCAGCCACTAGACTGGGGAGTTCAAGGTCCTTCTAGCTGAGAACGTGACTTGGGCCTTCCTGATTGGGGAGGCAGGAGAAAATTACAGAGAATTCAAGTACTTAAATAAGCCAGCAAGGTTTGACCTCTACCAATGTGGCATGGGTGCCGTCCGTGATGGTCAGTTTATGTGTTACCTTGGCCAGACCATGATCCCCAGTTATTTAGTCAAACACTAATATGAGTTTTGGTATGTAGTTGTGGGGAATATGTACAACTGGTTGACTTTAAGTAAAGAAGACTACTAACTCTTGATAATGTGGGTGGGTATCATCCAATCAGTGGAAGGCCTTCTGAGGAGGCTTCCCAAAGAATGCTGCCTCCAGACTATATCATCAACCCTTGACGGAGTCTCTAGCCTTCTGGCCTGCCCTCTAGATTTGGGACTTGCCAGTACCCACAATTTTGTGAACCAGTTCCTTAAAATCCATCCATCCATCCATCCATCCATTCATCCATGCAACCACTCACCACCCACCCACCCACCTATCCATCTATCTATGGCCCACCATAGATATGGCCCACCACCCACCCACCCACCCACCATCCATCTATCACAGGCTCCATGCTCTGTGCAGACCCTGACATGGAACTTGATGTCACAACTGTGAGATCATGACCTGAGCTGAAATCAAGAGTTGGACAGACTGAGCCACCAACGTGCCCCTCAAGCACTTATTATAAGCCACACATGAGGCTAAGCATGACATGACCCCCATTTTAGGGACTGGAAGTTTGGGGCACCAGGTGGTGCTGGTGAGGGGTGGGTGGGAGGTCAGACAGTGAAGGGCATAAAGGGAAAGGGACCAGTTGGGGAAAGAGACTGGGAAAGAGACCCTCAGGGTTTCCCCATGTTCTCAAGATTTGCCCTTGGGAGCCACTCATCTCTTGGCTCTGCTTCTCTGAAGAACCTAGATAAGCTGAGTGATTACTCTGTGCTCACTCCCAGGACACTGATCAACTATAGCCTCACAGCTTTATGGAGGTTTTGGCAATGATGTTTCTGACCAGAATTAATGGTTAACATTTACCTGCACTGTTCTGACAGTGTAGCTCTCCTCCTGGTGGCCTGGAGGCAGCTGGAGAAGATGGCAGATGAGGCTTGGGGGCAGGGTGAGGGGCTCTCCTCTCAGCAGTAGGGGCTCCTCCACCTGATATCTCCCTGGCAGAAAGGGGACCCGAAATGGCAATAAGGGACATCAGAAAGTTCAGGACTAGGTGACATCAAACAAGTCACCTCTTATTTCCAAACTTCAGCCTCTTTGTGTGCAAAGCAGGGAAATACCCGCCATCCTGTCTACCTGCGGGGTTGGTGGTAGTGATGAGAATCAGAAACGAGATGACAGAGGGAAAGTGCCCTCCTGCAGGGGGCTCAGGGCTGCACTGACCCCTCTGGCCATGGACACTTCCGCCTTTGTGGGCATCTTCCTTAGTAGCAGAATAAATAACAATTATAGTTTACAACTGTGTTGGTATAAAGATGATTATGTTGGGGTGCCTGGCTGGCCCAGTGGGTTGAGCATCCAACTCTTGATTTTGGGTCAGGTCACAATCTCATGGTTCATGAGTTCGAGCTGGTGTTCAGCTTTGCGCTGACAGCACAGAGCCTGCTTAGGATTCCTTCTCTCCCTCTCTCTCTGCCCCTCCCTCTCTCTATCAAAATAAATGAATAAGCAGGGGTGCCTGGGTGGCTCACTCGGTTGAGCGTCTGACTTTGGCTCAGGTCATGATCTCACGGTTCATGTGTTCAAGCCTTGCATTGGGCTTTGTGCTCTCAGTGCAGAGCCTGCTTTGGATCCTCTGTCTGTCTCTCTCTCTCTCTGCCCCTCCCTCACACGTGTTCTCTCTCTCTCAAAAATAAATAAACATAAATAAATAAATAAATAAATAATAAATAAACATAAATAAATAAATATTTAACAAGATGAGTATGTTCGTTCATATTAATGTATATTAATTCACATTAATAGTACATATTAAAATATTTTCTTCCTCCTAAAAGTTCATTGTTTCCCTTCTGATTTGAAAAGAAATTAAAATATTTTCATGAGCCCCAGAAAGCATCATGGCCCTAGTACCTATTGCTCCTAATGGAGACGTAGGCCCTGAGACCCCTGCCAGTCCTAGGAGAGGCTTGGAGAATGTCCAGGCCATGGAGGAGTAGCCTTCTCCCCAGGAAGAGCTGAGTCAACACAAAGAATAGGGTGGACAGCTGCTTTTCATCTTTGTCATTAAAAAAGTCTATTGAGTCCTGTGGAAGAAGACAGTCTTACAATTTAGATCATCAATTACATGGGAAAAAGCAAGGTCCCTGAGAAAAATGAGCAGTGCTTTTTTAAAAATTATTTAAAGTCATTGTAATTGTCACTGACTCTATCAAGCACTTATTGTTTTAAAGTTTATTTATTTACTTTGAGAGAGAGAGAGAGCACAAGTGGGGACAGGGAGAGAGAGATGGAGAGAGAATCCAAGCAGGTTCTGCACCACAGTGCAGAGACTTGATGCAGGACTTGAACTCACCAACCGTGAGATCATGACCTGAGCTGAAGTTGGATGCTTAAATGACTGACCCATCCAGGAGCCCCAAGCACTTATTTTTTTTAAGTTTATATATTTATTTTGAAAGAGAGAGGGAGAGAGTGCATGCACGAGCAGGGGAGGGGCACAGAGAGAGGGAGGGAGAAAGAATCCCAAGCAGGCTCCATGCTCTGTGCAGACCCTGACATGGAACTTGATGTCACAACTGTGAGATCATGACCTGAGCTGAAATCAAGAGTTGGACAGACTGAGCCACCAAGGTGCCCCTCAAGCACTTATTATAAGCCACACATGAGGCTAAGCATGACATGACCCCCATTTTAGGGACTGGAAGTTTGGGGCACCAGGTGGTGCTGGTGAGGGGTGGGTGGGGGGTCAGACAGTGAAGGGCATAAAGGGAAAGGGACCAGTTGGGGAAAGAGACTGGGAAAGAGACCCTCAGGGTTTCCCCATGTTCTCAAGACTTGCCCTTGGGAGCCACTTTTTCTGATGGTTTAATAAACTTGGAACAACAGCACAGAACCCAATGCAAAAGTTAACATTTTCATTAACGCTTTCAGGAAAAGAGCCAGCACTTGCCTCTGATTTTCCTCTCTCAGTGGCTCCCCAGACCAACAACAGAGGCCATCAAATAAGAACATATTTTATATGTTTCCTGCTCTTGAACTGAATTAGGATGACCCATGTGGGGAAGTCTTCCCAAAGGGAGTGAGCCAGGGCCGGTGGGCCCAGTGGTGCAGTGGGACTCGAAGCAAGACAGGACTGCTGTTATCAGCTGCATGTTATGTACAAGGACACAGCAGTTCCAAGGGGCGAAATTGAGATAAGGAGCCGGGCAGTGTGACTCCAGACAGTCCTGACTTGCTCACTTAACTGGATGTCCGTAAGCAGGTTACTTCATTCCCTCGGAGCTCCCTTTTCCCTGCATGGCACTGGCTGCACACCTACTGTGTACCGAGGCCTCCACATACTGTCTCATTGAAGCTGAGCAGCCTTCAGGTGTGCTGGAAGGCAGAGAGGCACAGATACCCAAGTGCTCAGGACTGGCAGGCTTCCTGCCAGTCCTACAGTCTAGCCCATCTGCTGCTTTGGACCCTCAACTGGCCCTCCCATCATTCTGCCCCTGCTTTTAAAAACTGTACTTAGGGGCGCCTGGGTGGCTCAGTCGGTTAAGCGGCCGACTTAGGCTCAGGTCATGATCTCGCGGTCCGTGAGTTCGAGCCCCGCGTCGGGCTCTGTGCTGACAGCTCAGAGCCTGGAGCCTGTTTTGGATTCTGTGTCTCCCTCTCTCTGACCCTCCCCTGTTCATGCTCTGTCTCTCCCTGTCTCAAAAATAAATAAAATGTTAAAAACTGTACTTAATATGGGTGTGTGTGATGAAATCTGTCAATCACCATTTTAAAGTGTATGATTCAGTGGCATGAATTATATTAATGAAGCTACACTACAATCCAATTCCAGAACATTTTCATCACCCTACCCCCCAAAAAACCCAGGTCATTAACCAGTCATTCCATTCTTCCCCTCCCCCCAGCCACTGGCACCCACTGATCAGCTTTCTGTCTCTATGGATTGGCCTATTGTGGACAATACACATGAATGGAATCACATAGCATGTGGTCTTTTGTGACTGGCTTCTTCCACTTAGCACAATGTTTTCAGAGTTCATCCATGTTGTAGCGTAGATCTGCACTTCATTCTCTTTTATGGCTGAATAATAGTCCATTATGGACAGACTGCGTTTTACATTTTATTCATCCACTCACCAGTTGACGAACATTTGGGTTGTTTCCACTTTCCAGCTATTATGAATAATGATGCTATAGACATTCGTTCTCTGAACACCAATTCTCTTGGGTAGGTATGTACCCAGGAGTGGAAATGCTGGGTCATGTAGTAACTGTTTAACCTTTTGAAGAATGACCAAAATGTTTTCTGCAGAGGTTGCGCCATTTTACATTCCCACCAGCAATACACAGGGGTTCCAATTTCTCCACATCCTCACCAACACTTGTTATTTTCTGGGGTTTTGTTTGTTTGTTTTTTTAAAAATCTTAGTGGTGTGAGGTGATATCTCATTTTGATTTTGATTTGTAGTTGTCCAATTGCAAGTGATGTTGAGCATCTTTTCATATGTTTGTTGCCCTTTTCATTGTTCTTAAGATAGAATAAAACACCCAAACCAGAGCCTCAAAGGCCGTGCCCCTGCCCTCTTACAGCTTCCCCATGCCCCACCACATTTCCCTCCGGTCATCCATTTCCATTCTGGGCGCCAGCCCCATAGGCCTCCCTCTTCCTCATGTGCCTCAGAGCCTATACACACACAGTCTCCTCTGCCTGCAACTGCCCTCTTCCTCTGGTTCCCCATCCCTGCGGGGTGCTTCCTTATCCTCTGTCTGCCCCGCCCACCAGACTAGGCTGACCCCTGTCTACATGCACGGAGTGTCACCATGCACTGCCCCTCACCACACCTCATCTGAGGGATGGTCTTCCTGCTCCTTGTGGTTTCCTGATGGTATGTTCACTGCCATGGCTCCAGCTCCTAGCTGAGCACTAGACAAACACTATGGGTCCAAAGCAGTGGACAGAAGGCTGGACTGAAGGATTGAAGGATGTGCAGATTTCCTGCCAAAGATGGGCACTGCTGCCCCAGGAGCACAGACATTTCTATCTTAGACTGTTCTTGCCCTCAGCACCCAGTCCTAGGCTGGCAGCACAGACGAGGCATCCCTAAACATCTCTCATTGACATCTCTGGAGTTGCCCATTGTCAGCTGTGGTCTGTTATGACTCATGCCCTTGAGGCACATGTCTGTTGTCACCAAGTGACTCATGGACGTAGCTCCTCAGCCTTGGCAGCTGACTAGGCCTGATGACATAGGGGAGAGGGCCCCACAGTGGGAGGCAAGAGCCAGAGTTCCAGTCCCAGTCTGCAATGACTCGCTGCAGGACCTGGGGCCCTGGCCTTCCCAATCTGCAGCATACATCGGAACCACCTGTAGAGCTCTTTTCAGAATGCAGCTGGCTCTCCCCCACTCCCTCCACCCGGAGATTCTGATTTAGTGGCTCTGGCATAAGGCCCAGGAAATCTGCATTTTAATCAGCAGCTCCTGTGTCCCTGATGCTCAACCTGGCTTGGATACTCTGCACAAGCTGCTTGAGGGCCCTGCCCACTGCCCCAGACTTCGGTTCTAGGATTCTAGAATGTCTTTCCATCACAGTCTTTGCTGGATGAGTTCCAAGAAGCTCCTTGAAGGAAGGGCCAGCTCCCTTACTGCTCCCTGAGCACCAACTCTGGGCCAAGCCCCAGGCTGGTTGATTGTTGGCCTACAGTAGATTCTAGTCTTCTAGGGTGGACAGATTCTGCCACCTGCAACACTAAGCCACAAACACTCTGTGACAAGGGCTAGAATACTGAGGTGCAATCCAAGGGTGTTGGGCAGGCAGGGGGAAATGGGAAAACCCCTCCTGATGGGCACCTCAGGAAAGCTGGAAGTGGGAGCAGGTACTGCTGGGAAGTATACTGGGGAGGAGGTGACAGCTTATAGCCCTCTATTGCAGGAGGCAAAGGCAGGAAGTGCAGGAGAAGCACTGTGGAGGGAAAAGGAAGGTTCTAGATTATGACGTCAGAGGAGTGGTCATGTCCATATCCTGGAGGACCTAGAGTATCAGGGTGGCAGGCTGACAGGGGCTGTGGTGGGGGATAGTGGCAGGGCACCTAAGGAGCCTGATATAGATCCTGTTGTCCCTGGGGAGCCATGACAGGCCCAGGATCATGGGCTACTGGTAAAAGTCTCTTCAATAAATGGTGCTGGGAAAACGGGACAGCTACATGCAAAAGAATGAAACTGGAGTACTTTCTAACACCATATGCAAAAATAAACTCAAAATGGATTAAAGACATAAATATGAGACCTGAAACCATAAAAACCCTCAAAGAACTCATAAGTAGTAATTTCTTGGATGCTGGCCTTAGCAACATTTTTCTGGATATGTCTCCTAAGGCAAAAGAAACAAAAGCAAAAATGAACTACTGGGACTGTATCAAAATAAAAATCTTTTGCACAGTGAAGGAAACCATCAAGAAAATGAAAATGCAATTTACTGAATGGGAGAAGATATTTTCAAGTGATATATCCAGTAAGGGGTTAATATCCAAAATGTATAAAAGAACTTATACAACTCAGCACACACAAAAAAACAAATAATCTGATTAAAAATGAGCAGAGAACCGTAACAGACATTTTTCCAAAGAAGACATGATGGCCAACAGACACATGAAAAGATGCTCAACATCACTAATCATGAGGGAAATGCAAGTCAAAACCACAAAATATCACTTCACATTAGTCAAGAATGGCTAGTATCAAAAAGACAAAAACTAACAAGTGTTGGCAAGGATGTGGAGCAAAAGGAACCCTTGTGTACTGCTGGTGGGAATGCAAACTGGTGCAGCCACTGTGGAAAACAGTATGGAGGTTCCGCAAAAAATAAAAAATAGAACTACCTTATAACCCAGCAATTGTACTACTATGTATTTACACAAAGAAAATAAAAACACCAATTCAAAATGATTTATACACCCTTACGTTTATTGCAGCATTATTTACAATGGCCAAGATGTGGTGGCAACCTAAGTGTCCATCCATAGATGAATGGATAAAGAAGATATGGTATTTACATATAATGAAATATTACTTAGCCATAAAGAAAAATGAGATCTTGCCATTGGCAACAACATGGACAGAACTAGAAGGTATAATGCTAAGTGAAATAAGTCAGACAGAGAAGGATAAATATCATATGATTTCACTTACATGTGGATAAAACAAATCAACAAAAAAACAGAAAAAGACTCATAAATATAAAGAACAAACTGGTGGTTGCCAGATGGAAAGGAGTGTGGGGATGGGCAAAATAGGTGAAGGGGATGACGAGGTACAAACTTCCAGTTATAAAATAAATAAGTCAGGGAGATGAAAAGTACAGCATAGGGAATATAGTCAATGTTAGAGTAATAATAACTGCATGGTGACGGATGGAGACTAAAAGTGGCAAGCCCTCAGCAATGTACAGAATTGTGGAATCACTATGTTGTACACTTGAAACTAAAATAGCATGTACGTTAACTATGCTTCAACAATAAATTAAAATTAAAAATTAAAAATTAAAAATTAAAATAAAATTAAAATTAAAATACAAAATAAAAAAATTAAAATTAAAATTAAAAATTAAAAAATAAGCATCTATTAAAATACCCAGAGCTTTGGGAGCTCAAGACTGCAGCACTGGGGAGGATCTGGGGATAGAAGCCCTCCCTGCACTGAACTCTAAGTCTCTCCTTAGATGGCCCCTCATCGAGCAGTATGCACTGAAAGACATCCCCTCCCCATTTGGGACAGTCCTAATGACTTCAGGCCTGAGCTGAGGCTTCTAGCCAGCCTCCTCCCTGACCTGTTGGCTCTCTGTTTAGAGCAGGGAAGGGGCCTTTGCTAGGCTGTGTGGCCGGAGGAGGAGCTAGCACAACCCCAAGGTGGTTAGGGGTGGCAGGGCTCTGGATTCCCAGACTGTCTCTACCCCTTCCATTGCCTTGAGCAGGCCACCCATCCTCTCTAAGGCCCAGTCTGCTCCTTCATGAAATGAGGGTACAATTAGTATCTGCCTTAGGATTTGAATGACCCTAAATAAGAGGTTGTACAGAAAGCCTGGGCACTCTCTTGTTCTTCATGGCAGATGAGAAACTCCACCAGACCTGCTGACTTGGTGGCCAAAGCTGAAGTGCTGAGTTCCAACCATGCCACTGGGGCAAAGAACTCCACCAAGATGAGTCTCGCGAAAGGGCTGGAGAGAATACATAGGCAAGGCTGCCAGAACAGTGGGAGGAGAAGCAGCTTTCAGAGAGCCATTGTCAGCTGGCACCAAAGGGACACCCAGAACACCAGAGAACACCAAAGAAAGTTTCATCATTTGGGACAGAAGACAAGGGGAAAGCCAGAAGAAGGGGATCCCCAGGGGAAGTGACAAAACTGATAGTGGACAGGGGGTGGGAGGGGGATCTGCACAAATCTCAGTTCCCTCTGATGAGTAAACTGCCCCTATCTGGCCTTGGCCTGCTCTCAGGAGCCTTGAAGCTGCTAGACACTGCTCCCTCGTCTTTATGGAAGGTCAAGTTGTGGGTTTAAACCCAAGGGTGTGGCCATTATGGGTTGGGTGAGAAGGGGGCAGCAAATGCAAAGACATGTATCCCCAGAGAGGAAGGCAGAATTAGGCCAAACCCTGGGCCTCCAACAGACACATTGCTCCCACCTAGCTCACCTCATGGATCACTGATCTCTGGGAAGAGGCCAGAATGTTAGGCCAAGGGCAGCTGTGGGAGGTGGAGAGGTGGGGAAACAGCTGCCAGAATCCAGTCAAGGCCACCTCCCCTCCCTTCACAGGTAGGCCACCACTCAGCATCATATTCTGTCCGTCTTGGTCTCTGATTTGTGACCCATGCTCAGGGCCACCAGCAGTTCCAGGCCCTTGCCTGCAGGCCCCAGGAACACCACCCCCCATTCTGTGGATGCCTCCAAACTACATGTGAACCAAGTCATCTGTCGGTATCCTCCATGCTTGTCCTGGCTCCAGGAGAAATCTTGGTTCCAGCTCCGAAATCCAGGCTTGGGGCCCTTCCCCCATGGCTCACCACTAAGAACTTCTGCAGGAGTAACTTCCAATAGGCCCTATCTCCAGGACACAGGGGCACCTGCTCTTCCTCTATTCCTGCAGGGGACACCCTCTTGCTGAGCCTCACAGTCCCCCGGGCTGTGCCCTCCACCAGCTGACCTTCCACTCCTTACCCTTCCCTGCTCTGCCATCCTCTTGTCTCCTCTTCCAGGTCTGGCCTTTAACCTGCTGGGCCCAAAGCCAACAGCGGCTTCCTTGGGCTGCTGAAGAGGGGCTGTGAATGTGATGATTAATGTTATGTGTCAAATTGGCTAGGCCATGGTGGCCAGTTGTTTGGTCAAACACCAGTCTAGATGCTGCTGTGAAGGTATTTTTCAGGTGTGATTAACATTTAAATAAGTAGACTTTGAGTAAAGCAAATGACACTCCATATGTGAATGGGCCTCATCTAATTAGTTGACAGCCTTAAGAGCAAAGATCGAAGTTCCTGAAAGAAAAGATTCTGAGCCCAGACTGCAGCATAGAAATCCTGCCTGAGATTCTAGCCTTCAACTCAAGAGTATGGGCCTGCCCTGCTGATTTTGGACCTGCCAGTCCCCATCATCATGTAAGTCAACTCCTTAAAATAAATCTCCCTCTGTCTCTCTGTCTCTGTCTCTTTCTCTTGCCCCTGAATCATACAGCAGATGAGTGAGTGAAGTGTGTTGGCCGTGCAGGCATGTGGCAGCCACCACCATGCATGGGAAGTGTGAACACTCTCGGGGAACCCGTGCCTGCATATAATGGTCCCAGTCTACACCTGAGCCCTCCCTACCCCACATGGACTCAAGCCTGTTTCCCACATGGCTAGTGCAGACCACATGTGCGTGTTCTACAGAGGCCACTGGCCAGTGAGGAGGGCTAGGTTCTACCTCAGCTTACCCAGCGGCTGGGTAAAGTCCTTCCTCTCCCTGGGCCAAAGTGCCCCTATTCTCAACAGCATGGTTTGTAAGTGTTTTACAGTAGCATATTGCTCTGTGCCAAAGGGAACCTTACATAGTAGATCAACTTTTAAAGCTGTCCAAGTAGGGCTTCTCTGGCTTCCGTGGAAGGTAGGGAGCAGCAGAGAGCTCCCCTCACTCACTCCTCACTCCTGCCTGAACCTTGGACCTTGACCCAGAGTTTTCATGCTCTGGCCTGCTCCAACATATGTAGACAGTACTCCCCCATGCTTTTGGGTGGAATCCATTTCCTTGGTGTCCTGCCTAGCTCGATGTGCCTCTGGGCTGATGTAGGGAATCTTGTTACTGCTCATGACTCAGAAAAGTCTAAAAGCAGCAGATAACAGCTCCTTTCAGAGCTTCCTCTGAACACCAGGGTCTTGTTATAGGACAATGATTTTTGGAGGATTGAGACAAGAGAAATCACATATAAGGCAGAAAAAAATGTGGCCTTGTCCTCTAGGGGAAGTGGCAGCTAGAAGCCTGGAGTTCTCACTCAGGGCCCACTCCATACTGAGTTGTCTGAGAAGAGTGGCCCCGTACTAAAAGGCAGCCCCACTCCACGGACAGGCCCAACTGAAGGTGAGAAGCCCAGCAGCTTTACGAGATGACTTCCTGCCCCCGGGATTGGTGTGGCCTGGAAGATTGACACTGTTCCTTTACTACGTGGCCTGTCAGCTCTCCTGGGGACTGGCACATATGAGTCTTGAGCACCCCAAAAGGTCAAGGGCAGCTGACCTGAGAGTTCAGAAGGATGGCTTTGGTCTCCTTCTCCCTCCACCTCTGGGTAAATGAAGGCACCTCCCAGAATGTGTCTGGACAACAAAAAATAAACTGGTAAACTTAGTCAAAAATGATTTTTACCTGGGCCTCACTCAAGGTGACATTGTGCTGGATATTGTTCCTGTAGCACAAGGAGTAACTTCCTTCCATGTACCCTTCTGCTATCTCTGCCTCTGCAGGAGGCCCTGAAGGCTCAGGAATAAAGAGCAATTGAAGAACTGTGAATGATGTAATCAGAATTTTAAAAGAGTATGAGAAGAGGTGGTAAAAGCCCACTCTGAAGAACAAGAAAATCTTTTGTGGTTTTCTCTTCCCTGACCACCCTGGATATACCACCAAATGCCAGTGGTTTTTGTTATGGGTAGGCCTCAAAGTGGAATCCTAGGCACCAGTGTGACTGAACCAATAGGGATCAGAGGTGTTGTTTTCAAAACCAAGCTTGTACAAAGACAGTCCAGGACCCCTGGCTCTTTGGCAGCTCTGGCTTGCCATCTGCTACCTGTGGCTTGACTCCTCTACCCTTTCTTCCCCTCTGCAGTGGCCTGTGGACACTATGCTTGTTTGTGTGGCTCTCATAGCCAAGGCCTGGTCCCACCTTCTGGATACTTCCTGCCACATGCAGGGCAGCTGATCTCAGGCAAAGAGGACACCAGTGGGGGCAGGATAGCATCTCTCTACTACTGCTACAACTTGGGCTGGAGCCATGGTGAAGCAAAGCAGGAATAAGCAGGAGCTGTGAGCACTGGATACTGCCAGCTATCGTCAATGAGCTGGTGTGACACCTGACCTATCCTTTGTCTTGCTGGGACCTGCCACTGCCACTGCTAGCTTCCTGGGAGGTGGCCTGGGATCAGGGACTCTGCACCAAAATCAAACCTCCCTGGACTGCTGGAATTTCCTCTCTAGACTCACTTTGCCCACAAAGGTCCAGGAGGGGCTCATCCTTCTGCCTTCTCCTCCTCAGCACCTCCCCCTCCAGGTCAAGAGCACTACTCTGCCCAAAGTTTTCTGGCTTACTGAGTGTTTACCCAGTGTGAATGATTGAACTCTGACCCTCACAGCTGTCCTGGAGAAGGGTGTCATCTCATTTGAAGAGGAAAAAGCTGAGGCCCAGAGAGGAGAAGGGCCACTTCAAGAACCCAAGACCATAGACAACCTTGTCTGTGACAAAGCTTGTCAACCACCCCACCTCACCAGCCCAGGCCTGGCAAAGGATTTGAAGTCAAGCATCCCCAGTAGGGACTTGTCGCAGGCCAGGTTGCCTTCCACTCCTGGGGACACTGTATGGCTATCCAGTGATTGTGATGCTTCCTTTTCAGACTTGGTGAGCCACCGTGCAGCAATCACCAGGCCAGTGTCTTCATCCGCTTGGGCTTCCACAGTGGCTTAAACAACAGACATTTATTTATCATAGTTTTGGGGACTGGAAGTCCAAGATCAAGGTGCCAGAAGATCTGGTTCATGGTGAAGGCCTACTTCCTGGCTTGTAATAGACACCTTCTTGCTGTGTGTTCATGTGGCCTTTCCTTGGTGCATGTGCATGCGGAGAGGAATCTGTGGGGCCTCTTCTTACAAGGACATTAATCCCATCATGGGGATCCCATCATCATGACCTCATCTAACCCAAATTACCTCCCAAAGGCCTTACCTCCAAATACCATCACATAGGGAAGTACGGCTTCAACGTATAAAAGTGTGGGGACACAAATATTCAGCCCATATTAGCCAAGGAGAGTGAAGACAAAGGTTGCTACTCATAACGTAGGCAAATTTCCTCTCCTCAGACACAAATTACCCAAGACCTCTGTCAAGCAGAAGGGGACAGGGCAGCTCAGGCAGGAGGATCCTCTGAGAGCTCCACACCTAATGTGCTTTTCTGTGCCTGTTCTGGTGCTGGGTAAATTTGTTTTTATTAATCTAATTATTGTCGATCCACAGGCTTCATATGCCCACCTCCCCTTCCAAAGCAGTTAAGTACAAAGCTGGGAGCTCATGGTCAGTGAGTGGGCCTTGCAGGGGATGGGGCGTCATGTTGTCTCAGCCTTCAGTGGAAGGCAAAGGGCCTCCCCCCAGCCAGGCACTGGTCAGCCACTTAGGAGCTTCTTGGGTTCAAGTTGGCAGGGGCTGGGCCCTTGCATGGTCCATAGACTCAGGGTCTCAGGAGTAGCACGGTGCACTGTATGAGTTTCCCAGAGCTCTGCTGCAACAAGTTCCCACAAACTGTGTGACTCAGAAGAACAGAAATGTATTGTCTCATAGTTCTGCAGGCCAGAAGTCCAAAATCCAGGTGTTGACATGGCTGCACTCTCTCTGAAGGCTCTAGAGGCAGATCCTGTGTCTTCTGGTTTCTGGTGGTAGCCAGCATCCTTGGTGTACCTTAGCTTGTGGCTGTATCACCCCAATCACTGCCTCCTACTTCACATGGCCTTCCCTTCTGCTCTGTGTCTTCCTCCTCCTCTATCTTTTATAAGGACACTTGCCATTGGACTTGGGCTCCACCAGGATAATCCAAGATGATCTCATTTCGAGATTCTTAACTTCATTACATCCAAAGACCCTTTTTCTGAATGAGGGCACATTCACAGTATCTGGAGGTTAGGGCTTGGACATATCTTTTTTGAGCCACGTTTACCCTACTCCATCCATCCCCACCAATGGATCACAGGTCACTGACTTCCTAGAAGCCTGGCCATCAGGGCACAGAGGCCATTGACAAGACCAACTGCCACCTTCTCCTTTCAGAACTGGAGTAGCTGAGGCCTCATGGGAGGAGGCTGCCCTGCCTCAAGGTCCCCTGGCAAGTGAGGGACAGAGCAGGGACTTGGCACACAGCCCCTAGGTTCTCATTGCCCGGATAAGCCTGCTGCACTCAGGGCCTGGTGAGGGCCCAGCCCATCTCATTTACATTTGCAAGGGGAATGAGCCTTCAGGGTCCCTGGGCACAAGGCAGGACAAAACTTTAGGGTTCGTGACTCCATTCCTACATCTCAGTGTGACACTGGAAGGCCTTGCTCCCCACAGGCTCCAGGCCCCTCAACTGGAAAAGGAGAGGGCTGGAGTAAAGAATGCAGGGGGTTCTTCCGGCTCGGGTGCCCACGGCTGCCCAGGAAGCTATGGTGGTGCATTGTTTTCTGTATGGCTGCTGAGGGCACTGAGAGGGGCAGTGGTGGCATATACCAGACTCCAGCTGCGGTGGCACCGAGAGCAAACACACTGGTGGCATTCCTCTGCACTTCCAACAGGGATGCCCTTGGCTGCTGTGCAACTCATGGGTCCCTAGGAATGGTCTGCACCCCTCAAAGTAAGCTGAGCCAGAGCAGAATGCCTTTGCAGTTTGCAGCCTGGGGTAGGCACAGAACAAAGTTGCACTCCAGATACCCTGGAGGCCTGAGCCTGGCTGCCATTCAACACTCTCCCACTCCTGCAACATTTCTTTGTGGCCATCTAGTCTCTCGTGGTATGCCTCTGCCAAAAGGAGCCTCAGTATCAACTTCCCTCCCTGCTAAAGCAGCCAGTACTAGCATGATTCTGAATCCTTGAGGGGTCTTCTTCCCTCTATTGCACCAGAACCTGCATCATAGTCACTTCTGCCACCCATCCCCCTCCTCAAGGAACCTGCTAGCCACATCAATAGATGCCCTTTCTCCCACTGGACAAATGGGAGTTCTGCTCCCAGCCTTTCCTCCTTCAGATATGCTCTAGTTTGACAGGGTCCTTCTGAGTGCGGGGCCCAGAACTAGCCAGAATATCTGGTTGGTGACTGGCCAGAGCACAGCAGAGGGGGGCTGTACAGACCAGACACTGCCAAACACTTGGCATCTAGCATCTCAATGAACCCTCCTGATAGCTACTTTAAAGTAGTTTCTATTACTATACTCATTGAAAAGATGAAACAAACCATCTGAGTCTCAGAGGTGTTAAGTAACCTGCCCAAAGGCATGGAGATAAGTGGTAGTCAAAAGTCAAATCAGACATTCTGGTTACAGAGTCCATGCCTTATACACTAAACTACAGAAGAGAGCAGCACACTCACCTCCTTTGTTCTGAATACTTTCCCTCTGTTGATGCAGCCCAAGGTCCTGATTGTTTATCTGAGTCCGCCATTGTGGCACCATTTCATACTGAGCAGTTGACTATACTCCTTGCCTGTCTCCATGTCTTGCCCTCTGGGTTCTCTGGGCCCTCATTCAGAGTCCCTTGGTCGCCACTGCCCAGGTCGCTTCCTTCAAATGAGTCATGCTACATACAGCCTGTATAGGTCTCTTTTTCTCCCCTCCACCCCCTTGCCAGCCAACATGATCAATGAGGAGAGAGAAGTTATAGCACAACAGGCAGGCAAAGGGCTGGTGCATAGAGCTGTGAGCTGGCAACTGCTAAATTGAGAGCAATTCCTGGAAATCAGGAAACAACTATTGAGGCCAAAGGCATCAAAATTAAATTGGCCTTTGAAACAAACAAGTGCATCTCTGCAGGTATCAACTGTGATTCTACAAGGTTCTAAGATGAGCTCTAAATGAGATAAAGTCTCCCAGCCCAGGTAGGGAGCAGAGTGTTGGGTGATCTTTGGGAGCCATTAGCATGATCCTGTTTGAATTGCAAGCCATTGAGGAAAACTGGGAGGGGAGCATCTGGGCTTCCAGTGTGACCTATGGTATAGCACAGGGCCATGAACTGTGTTACATGAGAAACAGGAGATAAGAGACATAGCACCTTCAGGAGAATCTGGTGCCAGGGGGCTTTCTCCCTTTTGAGGATTCTTCCTGCCCTAGGAGCCAAGAATCGTGGGGTTGGAGTAGCCCAGAATTAGTACCTACCCCTGCAATAAGATCATTTTTAAGAAGCATGGGCAAGTGTCAATACTGATGGTGACATTCCTTGGGGATGCAAGTCAGAACACACTCCTTGAGATTTGAGCATTCACAGCTATAGCCACATGGCATTTTCAAGTTTTACATTCTGGGCACTAGAGCTGAATCCCTGCAGTGGAGTTCAAGTCACCAAACATCTACCACCCCAGTGATGAACAAGGCTGTCCTGTGGGGAAACGGAGAGGAAAGACTCAGTGTCCGCCTTTGGGGAGCTCACAGACGAGGACACACCACCTTCTAATATAACACCAGCCTGCTAAGTGCTAGAGAAGATGTCTTGAGAGTGGGATCAGGAAGTTCAGAGGAAAACATGATTGTTTTCACTTAAAAACCTTGGAAGGCTCCCTGGAAGAGGCAATAGTTGACCTGGACCTTGGAGGGTAAGTAGTATTTCAATAGCCAGAGATGGTGATGAGGGCATTCTGGTATAGGGGAAAGCATGGGCAAGAGCATGGAAGGACATATTTGGAAAATGGTGAGGGGCTCATTTGGCTAGAACCCTGTGTCCTGTGCCAACAGTGTGGGCCAAGGTCAGGCCTGATTCTACAGGTGATAGAAAGCCATCAAAGGTCCTAATTAAGGGAGGTGGCACGAGCAGATGTATGCATAGCCTCATACACCTGTTCTCAGAGTGAGATCCATGGAGTGCTGGAGGTCTGTAAGACCCCTTTAGGGGATCTTCAAGGTCAAAACTATTTTCACAATAACACTCAAATGTTCTTTGACTTTTCTACTGGACTGACATTGGTACAGACAGTGCAAAAGCAGTGGTGAGTTACATTGCATTGGGTATATACACATATCTTCTTTATCTATTCATCTATTGATGGACACTTGGGCTGCTTCCATATCTTGGCTATTGTAAATAATGCTGCAATAAACATAGGGGTGCATATATCTTTTTGAATTAGTGTTTTTGCTTTCATTGGGTAAATACGCAGCAATGGGATTACTGAGATCTTGCCATTTGTGACAAAATGGATGGACCTGGAGAGTATTAAGCTAAGTAAAATAAATCAGATAAAGAAACACAGGGGCACCTAGGTGTTGGTTAAGTGTCTGACTTTAACTGACTTTGGCTCAGGTCATGATCTCACAGTCTGTGAGTTCAAGCCCCGCATCGGGCTCTGTGCTGACAGTTCAGAGCCTGGAGCCTGCTTTGGATTCTGTGTCTCCCTCTCTCTGCCCTTCCCCTTCTCTCTCTGTGTCTCTCTCTGTTTTTAAAAAATAAATAAACATTAAAAATTAAAAAAAGAAAGAAACACAAATACTGAATAATTTCATTTACATGTGGAATCTAAAAAACAAAACAAATGAACAAACTAAAAAACAAACTCTTAAATACAGAGAACAAACTGATGGTTGCCAGAGGATGGGTAGGTGGGAGGATGGGTAAAATAGGTACAGGGGATGAAGAGGTATAAATTTCCAGTTATAAAACGAGTAAGTCATGGGGATGAAAAGTACAGCATAGGGAATATAGTCAATAATATTGAAATAGCCTTGTATGGTGTCAGATGGGGACTATACTTACTGTGGTGAGCACTGAATAATGTATAGAATTGTATAGAATTGTTGAATCAATATGTTATACACCTGAAACTAAAATAACATTGCATGTTAATTATACTTAAAAAAAAAAGCAGTAGTGAGTAAAACAGCAGATGCCTGAGTGTGAATCAGGGCAGTGGCACCAAATTGTACTAGCTGTCATTGGATTCTTCACTGCCAAGTGGTTGCAGTTAAAAAAAAAAAAAAACAAAAACAACAAACCAGCTTCACTTAAGAATGTTCTCAGCAAAGCAGTAATAATTAACTTTATTAAATATTGACCCTTGACTACCCATATTTTAAAAATTCTGTGTGACAAAATGGGAAATAGGCTTAAAGCACTTCTGCTGGAAATCAAAGCACAACAGTTGACTCAAGGCAAAGCAGCCGTGTGATTGTTTTGAATTGTGAACTGAATTGGCTGATTTTTCATAGAACATCATATTTACTTGAAAGAATGACTAACTAATGTTATTCAGATTTGGGTATTTGGCAGACATTTTCTCGTAAATGAACAAAGTGAGCCCATCACTTCAAGGAAAACAACTGATAGTATTTTTTGCCAATGATAAAATTTCAGCTTTAAAGCCAAAATTAAAAATTTGAAAAACTTGTATCCAAGTTGACAGCTTCCCAATACTTAAAGACTTCTTCCAATGAGATGGATGGTTATGGTAACAAAATGTGATTTTTTTGATGTTGTAGAGTGAAATGTATCAACATATGGGAAGTTCTGCATAAGTCAAGGGCACTTATATTTCCCAGGTGACTGAAGTAAGATGTTACTAACCCACAGCTGTGTAAAAGATCCATTCAAAGGATAAGAGAGTCCTGTGGGGGCTCAGTGGAGTCAGGTATGGGAAGTTCATTAATATAATTTCACATTCCACACTGCACTTAACCTGTAAGAAACAACTACTGGTCGAGTAATGGTGTCATATCAAAGAAGAATGTCAACAATTATATGAAAAGTCAATTAAAATATTCCTTCCTTCTCCAACTGCTATCTGTGTGAGGCTGGATTTCCTTCACATACTTCAACCATACGAATATATCATTACTGAATTTAGTAGATGTGAGAATCTAGCTGTCCTCTATCAAGCCAGATATTAGAGAAATTTGAAAAAAAATGTGAAATAATGCAACTCCTTTCAGTATGAGTTTTTTTTTGGAAAATACAGTTATTTTCATTAAAATGTTATTTATTTATTTATTTATTTATTTATTTATTTATTTAGTTTATTTATTTGAGAGACAGTACCATGCACGTGTGCATGTGGGGGAGGGGCAGAGAGAGAGGGAAAGAGAGAATCCCAAACTGACAGCGTGGAGCCTGATGCGGGGCTCAAACTCATGAACTGTAAGATCATGACCTGAGCCAAAATGAAGAATCAGACGCTTAACTGACTGAGTCACCCAGGTGCCCCTAAAATATTATTTATATTCACAGGAAATAAGTTTACTATTTTAATTTCAAAATAAATAGATAGACAGATAAATAAATATTTTAACAGTTGTGTTGCTAATAAGGCTAATACAGAGATCTATAACCCACATAAATAAAAACTCTTTGGGGTCCACAACAAATTTTGTTGTTGTTGTTCATTTACCTCTTTTTCAATTGAAGTGAAATTCACATGACATAAAATTAACCATTTTATTTTTGTAACCATTTAAAAATTTACAATTCATTGGTATTTATTACATTCACAATGTTGTGCAACCATCACCTCTATCTGGTTCCAGAACATTTTTTTGCACCCCAAAAGGAAACTCCATACCCACTGAGCAGTCACTGGAGTGTTCTATTATCCCTCCAGCCCCTGGTGACCCCTGATCTGCTTTCTGTGTCTGTGGATTGGCCCTCAGTAAGTTTTAAGAATACAAAAAGAGACAAAATAGTTTGAGAACCACTGGCTCAGTGGTTCGAATCCCAGTTCTCCTTTTATTAGCTGTGATACCTTGTTCAAGTTGCTTAACTTAGCAGATTGCATTTTCCTGACCCATAAACTGGGAGATATTAATAGTAACATCTTCGTGGGGCTATTTTGAGGATTAAACGGAAAAATGCATGTACCATTCCTGGAGCATAGTGGATACCCAATAAATGGGAGTTCTTCGCCTTTTACTCCGTCTCTATCTTGATATCTTGAGAACAAGAGCCAGGTCCCATTTACCTCATTGCCATTTGCTTACCAGTTGGGAGGCTGGTGAGTAACTTCATCTCTCTGAGCCTTGCTTTCCTTATCTATAAAAGATAGCTAACTCCAATACCCATTTCACAGGGTGGTTGAGAGAATCAGGGTAGAAGTGAATGCTTACCACATGTTCGGCACATAGAAGGCACTAAATGGCCGGTAGTCATTTGGAGGGCCACAATGATAACAAGGACGTTGACAAGAATGCCGACACTGTACCTCTTGGCTCTCACACTGTGTGTAGCTCAAGAGCCACCACTGCAGTTGGCCCTCCCTCTGGCTGTTTGCATGGTGGACCCATAATCCTTTCTTCACAGGAGATTACAAGATCACGGCAGCACAGTCTGCCCAGTGCTTTAAGGGGCCTTCATCTTTGCTTAGCTGCTTTCTGTGCCCAGGTTGCTTGGGCTTTGGAAGAGCAAATAAGTTTACACTAAGCATTCTTGCTACAGGCCTGTCTCAGTTTCAGCCCCAGGGAACACTCTAGTCCCCCAGTTCTGCACTCAGCAGGATTAACGGCCACTTTGACAACTGGCTGATGGAAGTTTCCAAGATACCCTGGGAAGGCCCTAGGGGCTCAAACTTGAGAGGTACTCTTATACCTGCTTGGTAGTTCCCCATGGCCACCCCCTACAACCCCTTTGTTTATCAAAGCAAAAAAACATGTTCTTTTACTGGAGTCCATTCTGATGTTACTGGGCTCCCTAAGGTGAATCTGTCTCCACTGCCACGGGATCCAGGCCTGTCAGGCTCGCAGCTGTTGGCTCTGAGCCTCGCAGTTATAGGCTGACTCCCAATAAGTTAAAGATGCCACTGTTCAGCCACCCTTCACGCCCACATTTAACACCCCACTGACATGACTGTGAAATCTGAGTTCTTGTCAAAGTTATTTTGAGAGTGGTAAGCTGAGGAAGGCTGGCCCTGTCAGCCACGTGCCCAAAGGGCAAGCAGGGTGGTGAGGTACAAAGAGTACAGGACTGGAAATCAAGAGACTTGGATTCAACCCTGATGAGGACTAGAGATGTGATCTCCCTGTGCCTCAGTTTCCCCAATTAAGGAATGAGGAAGTTCGACCAACTGTGGATTCTTGGATTTGAGTCAGCATTAGTCAGGGAACAACAACCACTAAATGTTCACTTTCCTGGACCTTGAGGAGACTCTACCCAATTCACTTTGCTTTAGAGAGGCTTGTTCTGGGCTGGGGACCTGAAGGAAACAGGCAAGGGACAATTTTACCCTGAGTGGGTGACAGAAATCATCACATAGCACAGAGAAAGCTGGCCGGCCCCAAGGTTCACTCAAGTGGGAAGGGAGTAACTTCCTGTTCTGTACAGAAAGGGCACCCATGGGGACAGTGCGCCCGAAGCAGATTGGTATATGTGATGATGGAGAATGGCAGCAGGTGAGGGTGAGGTAGGCAGCCAACAGGGCTCTGGGGCAGCTTATTTGGTGGTCTTAGGGACCTCTGGGAACTTAGCCTGGGGATGATATGGATTGCATCATCCTTGGAGTACTGCATGCTCCATGGGCAATGGGATCTGAATGCCTGTGCTTTTCAGCACCCCAGCACTTGGATGGTCCTCACTGCTGTTCTCCACAGATGCTGAAGCCATGTGCTATTAAGGGCACTGTGGTGGCTTCTCAGTGAGTGCAGAGGCCAGCATGGGAGCGGGGAAGGATACAGTTGTGAGTCAGGGTAGGAAGAAGAACATTAGGGGCACTGGGCTTGGGGTGGGGAAGATAGCCCTTTTATGTGGTTGTTGGAGCATCAGGGCATGACACTGGAGAAATACAGGACTGAGGATTCAGGTGGCCTATCCCAGTGGGGCAGAGGAGGGGCCACAGGGATGCCTTAGAGCAGAAGGCCAGCTAACAGGAGGCCTTAGCACTCACAAACTGGCTTTCTCTTTCTGGAATCCAAGATAGTGCACAGTATGCCATTTTTCTTTCTGCTCTCCCCTAGATACCACATTAACAATGTGTTCATTCAGGACTCAGATTTATTCCAAAAAGCCAAACTCACTAATCATCCCAAGGAATGTAGATTTTTCTTAATTTCCACCTACCACTCCCACCTCTATGGGGAGGTAGAGAGAGATAGGAAAGAATATAGAAATTGTGGCCTTAACGTTGGCTACAAGGAAACCCCAGGCAACAAAGCAACCATGGGCAAAATCTCTCCTGTAGTTGTCATATCAATGTGAAATTACCTACTTTATTCATTTACAAGGCTCAACATGAGCAGCAAATCTCTCAGCTACCAGGCCCCAGGTCTGGGCTGCTAAGAGACAGGGGTGGTATGTGAGCACATGTACCTCACTGCAGGCCTGGCTTGATGTCTCCAAGGGGTCTGCTTCCTCCTACACGGCCTGCCCAGACTTTGGGTCAGTCCACCACTTGCCGCCTGGGAGTACGTGCTCAGATGGCCATCAGTGTTCACTCTGCACAAGCTGTACTCTTGCGGGTGGGTAAAAGTCATGCATGCTTGGCCTCTGCCCTGTGAGGTAGGCAACAAAGATATCGACATCCCCATTCAAAGACAAAGAAAGTGAGGCCCAGAGAAGCTAAGTGATCAGTCACATCCAGCTAGCAGGAATACAGCTGGGTCAAAATTCAGCTTTCTTGACTCCAACTCAGCCACCTCGCCATTCTGCCTGCTGCCTTCCAAGCTGGCAAAGAATACGGTTTTAAGAGGTTGTCTCAGGGTAAGGGCACAAGTTAGGGAATCTGTCTCCACAATTCCCTGTTCACTCAGCATATGCAAACATGAATTTGTGTTCAATGCATACCAGTTAGTATATCACTTTCAGAGGCAATTGAGAAATTGGGTCTCAAAACTAGGGCAGAGGATGAGACCTCCAGGTTTGTGAATTCAGGAATCAAAGAGTCAGATCTTTATAGTGAGTTCTGACATAGTTTTAACTGTCCTCTGCTCCACAGTACCCCTCCAGGACCCTCTCCTTACTCCCATCTCTAGATCAAGCAGAGATCAATCAATCAATCAATCGATTAATTTTATTATTATTCATGATTTGCTTAATAAAAGAGAGACTAGTAGGTGTTTAAAGAAGAGTTACAGCCATGGGAATACACTGCTTCAAAACCTAAGTGGTAGCAAAAAGTAGTGTTGTAGGTTGAATAATGGCCCCCAGACTGGAACCTGTAAATGTGACCTTATATGGAAAGAGTAACTTGGCAAATATGATTAATTTAAGGATTTTGATATAGGGAAATTATTCTAGATTATCTGGGTGGGACCAAAAGCAATCACATGTATCCTTTTAAGAGGTAGCCAGGAAGAGATGCGACACTGACACACAGAGAAGACAATGTAACTGTGGAGGCAGAGATTGGCTCGATGTAGCCATAAACCAAGGACTGCCAGAGCCTTAGAAGCTGGGAGAGATAAAGAACAGATTCTCTCCTGGAACCTCTGGAAGGACTGCAGCCCTGATGACACGTTAATTTTGGCCTGCTGATATGAATTTTGGACTTCTGGTCTTCAGAACTGTGATAGAATAAATTCTGGTTGTTTTAAACCACCCAGGTTGTGATAATTTGTTACAGCAACCACAGGAAATACAACTATAAAGCTCTATGAAGGGGCATTAAGGAAGACTTGGGGAAATGGAGAAACATGCTTTGTTCTTGAGTATGAAAAGTCAACACTGAAAATACATGGATCTTGAGAAACTTAATGGAAGACCATGGGGGAGGGGAAGGGGGAAAAAGTTACAGAGAGGGAGGGAGCCAAACCATAAGAGACTCTTAAGGACTGAGAACAAACTAAGGGCAGATGGGGGATAGGGGAGGGGGGAAAGTGGGTGATGGGCAGGGAGGAGGGCACTTGTTGGGATGAGCACTGAGTTGTATGGAAACCAATTTGACAATAAATTATATTTAAAAACATTTAAAAAAGAAAATACACCAATTATCCATAAATTGATCTGTAAATTCAATAAAATCTCAATAAAAATTGCAAAAGGATTTTCAGAACTGGATAAAACTATTCAAAAGATCATCTAGAAGAATAAGCACATGCCATGAATATTCAGAAATAAGAACAATGAGGACAAACTCTCCCTACCAGCTAGGGAAGCAAAAAGTTCCTGCACAGGGGGAAAAAAAAAAGATCAATTGATTAGAACAGAAAGTCCAAAAATATATCCAAGTATATATGCAAGTTTAGTGTATGATAAAGGTGCTATTTAAAATCAGTGTTAAAAGGATGTATTACTCCATAAATGGTGATAGCTATTTAGAAAACTATAGTCACACCTCTACCTCAATCCTTACACAAAACAAACTCCAAATGTGCCATAGACTTCCCATGTTAAATATGAAGCCATAAAAGTACAAGAAGAACACATGGAGCTCTTTTCATTATAGAAATTCTCATTTGGGGTTACAGAAGGTTTTCCTAAATGCAACAGAAAACCTTGAAGCCATAGAGAGAAAGGTCATTAATTTGACTGCATATACATGAAAACCTTCTAGGCAGAAAATGCCATAAACCAGATTATATATGTCATACGCGGTATATAAAAAATATATAAAATAACACAATGTGAGAAAAATATTTGCCACAGATATGACACAGGCTTTATAGCCCTCTCCACAATGAGCTCTTGCAAATCATAAGGAAAAGAGCAAACATCCCAATAGAAAAATAGGGAAAGGCCCTGAATAGACCATTCCCCAAGAGAATAAGTGTAGATGGCCAATAAATGTGTGGAAAGATGTTATCAATAATAATCAAAGCAATGCCAAGAAAAGATGTTATTTTCCACCCATCAAATTGCCAAAGATAGTTACAAACAGAGAGGGAGGGAGGCAAACCACAAGAGACTCTTAAATACAAACTGAGTGTGGATAGGGGGCGGGGGAGAGGGAAAATGGGTGATGGGCATTGAGGAGGGCACTTGTTGGGATGAGCACTGGGTGTTGTATGGAAGCCAATTTGACAATAAATTATAGGAAAAAAATAAAATAAAAGGTTGACTAAACCAGCGAAGGTCTTGCGATTTTGGTAAATACTGCAAATTGATACATTTTGAAGGCTGTTTGGCAATGTGTACTAACATGTACAATGTACACAGCCTTTGACTCAGCTGGCCTGTTTTAAGGAGTTGACAAGTACTGATATGGGAAGATAGTCACGATGTAGGGTGGAGATTAAGTGCTTTATAGAACAGCATATCTATGATGCATAGACAGCAGTCTGGAGAATGTTCGCCAAACATTAACAATAGTTATCTTTGGAAAATGAGATTTAGTGTGATCTTAATTTTTCTTTGCACTTTCACTATTGTTTTCAGTTTTAAATGGGCATGTATCATTTTTCTCTGCAAAAACATTAAAGCTGTTTTCAAAAACAGAAATGCAGAAGATGGAATATTAACATAGAACTTTGTAACATAAGTGGTCAGCTGTTTAGGAACAGACATGAGGGAGTAGGTATACCCCTCAGAATAGAAGCTTCCCCCAGGTCCCCCACTTCCTAGCTGGGTTGTTTTGGCAACTGAAAGGATAAGGATGGAATAATACCCCTTTAGGGTCCCTGCAAGAGTTAAATGCAAAACTCTATGGCAGATAGTAAGTACTCAAAATAAAATGGCCTTATCATCATCATTTATTCATGAAAACATAAGCACCCTTCTCACTGTGGTTGAATAATGCTCCTTGATGATGTCCATGTTCTAATCCTCAGAACCTAGGAGTATGTTACCTGGCATGCCAAAAGGGACTTTGTAAATGTGACTGACTTAAGGATCTTGAGTTGGAGGGATAATCCTAGATTTTCTGGATTAGCTTTAAATGTAATCACAGGGTCTCTATAAGGGATGCAAGAGGGTTGTTATCAGAGAAGGAGATGTGATGAAAGAAGCAGAAGTGGAGTGATGTAGGGCCACAAGCCAAGGAATATGGGCGCCTCTAGAAGCTCAAAAAGGCAAAGAAATAGATTCTCCCTTAGAACCTCCAGAAGGAATGGAGTCCTGCCAAATCATTTCTGCCTTCTGATCTCCAGAGCTGTAAGATAATATATTTGTGTTATTTTAAGCCACTAAGTTGGTGGCAATTTGTTTTAGCAGCTATAGGAAACTAGTACAACATATAAAGTGAAAGAAGTCACTTGCTCTGGCATCGTGTACTTGTCTTAGGCTTCCTTCCATATGCTAAGCACCAAGCTCTTTTCTGGATTTTCCCTCCCTGTCCCACAGCCTGGCATCTCTCTCTAGGCAATAAGCTGGGACAGTTGTAGCACTCACTTCATTTGTGTCCCATCTTTGTCTTTCATTACCTGATATCCAGCATCTTGAAAAATACTGGTTTTTAAAAATATATATTGTCTGTTGATTGTTTAGGAAGGAGAGTAAATTTGATATCTGTTATTTCATCTTGGCCAGAAACAGGTAGCAACACTTCTTAAAAATCCTAGTCCTCATCTTTAGATGGACTTAGAATTTAAACCTTTGCCTATCTTTAAAATATCCTTCTTATCCTTGATAAAATATTTTAAAAATAACCCCAAAAGGGGTCCCAATAAATGGAAAAAATAGGGTCTTGGGAACAGTTAGGAAAGGAAAAAGAAGGGCCCTAAGCCTAGGTGAGGGTTTTCATCAGGACAAAGTATCAGGCTTTTTCATCAGTACCATAGTTTATGGTAGCCCCAAGCTGAGAACAGTACCAGTGACTTGCTTTGGTGGGGAGATCATTTCTTTCCCTGGCATATTGCCTGCTGACTAGATGCTTCAAAATGAATATATAGACAGCCTGCCTACCTGCTGCTCCTGCAATGCCAACTCCATATACACATATGGTTGCTGAAAAAAATACAGCATGCCCAGTCAAATTTGCATTTTAGATAAACAAATAATTTTTTTGTATAACTGTGTCCCAAATATCTCAATGTATATACTTACACTAAAAATTGTTTATTATTTATCTGAAATTCAAATGTAACTGGGGTCCTTTCTTTGTTAAATCTAACAACCTTATGCACACAGCAATATGACCTCCAGCTCAGTGTCAGACCTCTGGGACTGATCAGAAAAGGCTCTCATCTAATTTCTGTCAGTGAACAGCTGAGTGTCATTGGAAAAGTCACTTGTCGTCTGAGGCCTAGTTGGAGATGATTCACATACAATGCCTAACTTGGCACCTGTCTCCCAGTAGCTGCTCCATGAATGGGATTGAGTGCCAAGTCAGGTGCAGATACTACTTCAGAGATTACAGATGACTCACTTAACCCTATCACCTCTGAGCCTTCTAATAGCCTCTATAAGACAGTTGATGAGAATGTTAAATCTACTTTACAGATGGGGAAAGTGAAGCTCAGAAAGGCAACCATAGCAGGGCAGAATGTGTAAGTGCCCTGTAGTGACACAGAGAAGGTGAGGGTCTGGTTTCTCACCCAAGCTCTGCTCCTGACCTCCCTGGGTACCCTTCTCTCCAGGATCACTCTTCATACATGGCCAGTGTGTGATATCTAGGAGTCTAGAGCTTGAGTGACAAAACCAGGATGAAGACATTGGCCTTCCCTTTCCACATCCTGGCCAGTCCTTTGTTTAGAGTGAAGCCCTGAGTTCCTAGGGCCTCCAAAGAAGTTCAGGCTGACTAATTAACAGGTAGTAGACATACAGGTCACCATCTTCTGAATCCTTCATTCCAAACTTTCAGGGCTCACATAGAATGGAAGGAGCCAAAAGAGGCAAGAAACCAGGGCTCTGGCCCCACTTCAGCTGTTGACTCACTCAGGGATCCTCTTCCTTCTTTGCCTTAGTTTCTTCATCTCTAAAATGGGTATTGGATTTAAAAAATAGTCAAGAAATGATTTGAAAACATCAAAAATGCTATTGCAAATGGCTGATGGATTCTGACCAGCAACATGGCCCCAGTATTGGAATCTTCATGTTGGCCTTTCTGTAACAGTAGCTGCTTATCCATCTGTTTCCTCAGATGATGACTGAGGTGGTAAACGGGCAGGTAGAAGATGTGGATAGGAGGAAGGGTAGGGAATAAGACCTTCCTTCTGCTTCTGAAGGTCTTCAAGAAGTTCTTCAAAGGGTAGAGAACAGTTGTGCCTATATCTTCTGAGTACTTGTGAGATGCTGAGCTTGAGGGCTTCTTGTCCCCTGGGTCCCCCTGGAGGGGTGAGCTGCCAATTTGGACTTGCTTGTCTATAGCCCTGAGAGTCATAGTGTTAGGAGAAAAGGGTCCAGAGGCAAAGTGAGGGAGAGCTGGTCATATATGCCTACTGTCCTAAAGCCTGTGGCTCTATTACTGACTCATTCTGCATCTCATAGAGCTGAGGACTAGTGCTTATTAGCAATCTCTTAGCAGGAACAGAAGGCTGTTTGTCTCTTGTGCTACTGTGTCTGAAAAGAGAGGAAAAGACAGGAAACTATAAGAATTTTCTGATGCTGAGTAAATGGATGAACAGAAGATTAACATCCAGAGTAATGTAAATAAGATGATGGAGTAGGAAGCCCTGTGCCCTGTTTTCCCCTCACAAACACACTAATTCAACAACAATTTATGAACAAATTCCCTTCTGTTAGAAATCCAGAAATGAATTGAAAGGCTCCTGTATCCCAGGTGAACATAAAACCACACTCTCTAAGGCCAGTAGGAAGGCTTGGGACACCCTCTTACCAGAGTCCCTGCATCCAGTAAAGTGCTATATGATCAGGGAGAAACCCCTTGGCACCCAGATTCTCTCAGGGGAAGGAGGAGGTAGGTTTCTGCATCCAGCACCCCAGCTTTTCTAAAGAAGCTACCCAGAGGACTTGCTTCTTTCTTGCTAGATGTGGAACCTGGATGGATCCAGTGCAGTTTAGCCATCTAGGGGAAATGGAGATGGTGGTTTAGACTGGTAGGTGCCATAGCTCCAAAGTTCCTTGCTCAGCACAGAGTGAGTGTAAAAAAAGCACAGTTGGTAGGGGAAGGAAAAAGTTGGTAGAGGCCCCCAGAATCTCTGGCTAGGCTGATTGGTGAGAGTCTTCTCTTGTCTGAGGCCAGTTTGTGAAGACTAATAGAGGTGCTTGCTTTGTCTAATGTGCAGACACCAACACAGAGAGTTAAATAAAATGAAGAATTAGACAAAGATGTTCTAAACAAAGGAACATGATAAAGCTGACCCTAATGAAATGGAGTTATATCATTTGTCTGACAGAATTCGAAATAATTATCATAAAGATGTGCACTGAGGTCAACAAAGCAATGCATGAACAGAGTGAAAATTTCAATAAAGAAATAGAAAATATAAAAAAAGTACTAAAGAGAAATAATGGAGCCTAAAAACAAAATAATTGCACTGAAAATTTTGCTAGAGGAGTTCAACAGCAGACTAGACCAAGCAGAAGAAAGAAAGAAAAAACTTGAATCAAAAGTTATTGAAAACAATTTAGTCAGAGGAGCAATAAAAGAATGAAAAATAATGATGAAAGCTTAAAGAACTTATGAGAAACAATTAAGAAGATCTATCTATCTATCTATATTGCTCATTTTAAAAAATGGCTGAAAACATCCCAATTCTGCAGAAGGAAATGGACATCCAGATCCAAAGAGCCCAATAGACAACAAATACGATGAACCCAAAGAAATCCATACTGAGGCACATTATAATCAAATTGTCAAAAATCAAAGACAGAGAGGATTTTGAAAGCAACAAAAGAAAAGTGAGTTGTCTCATACAAGGAAACTCTTGTTAGGTTATGAACTTATTTTTCAGAAGAAACCTTGCAGGCCACAAAAGGGTGGGATGATATATTCAAAATGGTGAAGGAAAAAACTTCCAACAAAGAATACTACCCAGGCAAAACTGTCCTTCCAAAGTGAAAATGAGATAAAGATTTTCTCAAATAAACAAAAGCTGAGAGAATCCATTACCACTAGACCTACCTTACAAGAAATGCTAAAGAGAGTTTTTCAAGTTGAAATGAAAGGATGGTAAGCAGCAACATAATAACATAAGAATGTATGAAACTCATTGGTAAAGTTAAATGTATAGACAAATATAGAATACTGTATTATTGTAATAGTGATAGATAAATCACTTCTAATTATACTATAAAAGTTAAAAGGCAAAAGTATTAAAAAACAGCTATAACTAAGAATTTATTTAAAGATACACAATATGAATAGATGTAAATTGTGGCAATAACAAAGCATATTGGGAGAAATTAAAGTGCAGAGTGTTTGTATATTGCTGAAGTTAACTTGTTATCACTTAAAATAGCCTGTAATAACTATAAGATATTTTATTTAAGCTCCAAGGTAACCACACACACACAAATACCTATAGATGCTACACAAAAGAAAAAAGAAGGGAATCAAAGCATATCAATGTAAAAAATCAATGAAGTACAAAGGAAGAGAGAGGAAGAGGAGGAAAGAGAGGACAAGACAGAAAAATGAACTACAAAACTAACAGAAAACAATTAGTAAAATGGCAATAGTGAATCTTCCTTATCAATAATTACATTAAATGTAAAAGGATTAAATTGCAATCAAAAGACACAGAGTGAAAAGTGGCTAAAATGGATAAGAAAAAGAAGACCCCACTATATGCAGTCAACAAGAAACTCATTTTATATTTAAAGATACAATAGGCTGAAAGTGAAAGGATAGAAAAAGATATTCCATGTGAATGGTAACCAAAAGAGAGCAGGAGTGTCTATGCTTTTTATCACACAAAATAGACTTTAAAGTTAAAACTGTTATAAGAGACAAAGAAGGATATTATATAATGATAAAAGTGTTGAACTGCCAAGGAGATATAATTATAAATATATATGTACCCATATCAGAGCACCTAAAGGTGGAAAGCAAACATTTACATAACTGAAGGCAGAAGTAAACAGCAAAACAATAATAGTAACAGACTTCAGTACTCCACCTTCAATAATGGCTAGACTATACAGACAGAAGATAAGGAAACTGAGACTTTGAGCAACACTATACACCAAATGGATCTAAAAGGTATACTGAGAACATTTCACCCAACAGCAGCAGAATAAACATTTTTCTCAAGCACACACAAATCTTTCTCTAGGATAGATCACGTTAGATCACAGAGCAAGTCTTAATAAATTTAAGAAGAGTGAAGTCATACCAAATATCTCTTCTGACCACAATGGAATGAAACTAGAAATCAATAGTGAAAGAAAACTGGAAAATTCACAAATATGTGGAAGTTAAACACTACAGTCTTGAAAAAGCATTGAGTCAAAGAAGAGATAAAAAATAAATTAGAAAATACCTCAAGACAAATGAGAACAAAAACACAATATACCAAAACTTATGGGATGCAACAAAAGCAGTACTAAGAGAGGAGTTCATAGCAATAAGTGCCTATATTTAAAAAGTGAAAGATCTCAAGTAAAAGACTTTGCACCTCAACGAGCTGGGAAAAGAAGAACAAACTAAGTCTAAGGTTAGCAGAAGGAATGAAATAATGATTAGAGCAGAAATAAGTGAAATCGAAAATATAAAAAAAGGAAAAATCAACAAAACTAAGAATTGGTTTTTTAAAAAGATAAGTGAAACTGACAACCCTTATCTAAAATAAGAAAAAAGGAAAGAAGTAAGTAGATACAATTAGAAATGTAAGAAGAGATATTACAACTGATGTCACAGAAATACAAAGGATCATAAGAAACTACTATGAACAATTAAATGCCAACAAACTGGATAACCTGGAAGAAATAAATAAATTCTTAGAAACACACAACCTATCAAGACTCAGTTATGAAGAAAAAGAAGTCTTAACAGACCTATAACTAGTATGGAGATTGAATTAATAACTTAAAAACCTCTCCTGGGGAGCCTGGGTGGCTCAGTTGGTTAAGTGTCTGACTTTGGCTCAGGTCATGATCTCACAGTTTGAGCCTGGCATTGGGCTCTGTGCTGACAGTTCAGAGCCTGGAGTCTGCTTTGGATTCTGTGTCTCTCTTTCTCTCTGCCCCTCCCCCACTCATGCTCTGTCTCTCAAAAATAAACATTAAAAATTTTTAAAAATAATTTAAAGACTCTCAACAAAGACAAACTCAGGAGCAAATTGCTTTACTGGTGAATTCTATCAAATACTAAAGAACTAATCCAAGCTTTCCTAAACTCTTCCAAGAAATGGAAGAGGAGGGAATATTTCCAAACACGTTCTTGGAGGGCAGAATTATCCTGATACCAAAGCCAGACAAAGACATCATAAGAAAGCAACAGGCCAATATACCTAATAAATATAGATGCAAAATTTTCAACAAAATACTAGCAAACCAAAACTAGCAAATTCAACAGCACGTTAAAAGGATCTTACAACATGACCAAGTGGGATTTATCCCTGGGATGCAAGGATGGTTCAATATATGCAAATTGAGTAATGTAACACAACACAGTAACAGAATAAAGGACAAAAATCACATGATCATCTCAATAGATACAGAAAAAGCATTTTACAGAATTCAACACCTTTTCATGAGAAAAATTCTCAATAAACTAAGAATAGAAGAAAAGAACCTCAACATAATAAAGACTATATATGAACATCCCACAACTAAAACATCATAGTCAATGGTGAAAAATGGAAAGATTTTCCTCTAAGACCAGGAATAAGACAAGAGTGCCCACTCTTGCCACTTCTATTCAATGTAGTACTGGAAGTCTTAGCCAAAATAATTAGGTGATAAAAAGAAATAAAAGGCATATCCAAATAGAAAAGGAAGAAGTAAAAGTGTCCTTGTTCTCAGATGACATGATCTTATATGTAGAAAACCCTGAAGACTCCATAAAAAAAAACTGTTATAACTTTAATGAGCAAATTCAATAAAGCTGCAGGACACAAAATCAACATACAAAAATTAGTTTAGTTTATATATACTAACTCTGAACTATCTGAAAAGAAAATTAGAAAAACAATTCAATTTCCACCACAAATAATAAAATACCTAGGAATAAACTTAACTAAGGAGGTAAAAGACTTGTATACTAAAAACTAAAAAAAAACCGGAAGAAATTAGTGGTCCCTGGCTGGCTCAGTCAGTAGAGTATGCAACTCTTGATCTTGGGGTTGTGAGTTCAATCCCCATGTTGGGCATAGAGATCACTTTAAAAAAAAGAAATAAATTAGGGGCTTCTGGGTGACTCAGTCAGTTAAGTGTCTGACTCCTGGTTTCAGCTCAGGTCATGATCTTATGGTTCGTGAATATGAACCCCATTTAGGGCTCTGCACTGACAGCATGGAGCCTGCTTGGATTTCTCTCTCCCTCTCTCTGCCCCTCCCCTCTCTCACTTGCATGTGCACTCTCTCTCTCTCTCAAAATAAATAAATAAGATTAAAAAAAGAAAAAAAATAAATTAAAGAAGACACAAATAAATTAAAAGATATGCATAGATCAGAAGAACTAATACTGTTAACATGTCCATATTACCCAAAGCAGTCCACAGATTCAATGTAATCCATATCAAAATCCCAGTGGCTTTTTTTACAGAAATGGAAGAAACAAATTCTACAATTCATATGGAATCTCAAAAGACCACAAGTAGCCAAATCACTCTGGAGAAAGAACAAAGCTAGAGGCATCGCATTTCCTGATTTCAAAATATATTACAAACGTACAGTAATCAAAATGGTATTGCACTGGCATAGAGACATATACAGCGAAAAATGGAATAGAATAGAGAGCCCAGAAATAAATCCACACATATACAGTCAACTGATCTTTGACGTGGGTACCAAAAATATACAATGGGGAAAGGATGGTCAGTTCAACAAAATGGTGTTGGGAAAACTGGATATCCACATTAAAAAGAATGAAACTGACCCCCACCTTACACATACACAAAAATCAACTCAAAATGGATTAAAGACTTAACCTGAAACTGTAAAACTAGTAGATAACATAGGGGAAAAGCTTCATTGGTCTTGACAGTGATTTCATGGATATGACACCAAAAGCACAGGCTACAATGCCAAAAATAATGAAATGGGACTACATCAAACAAATAAACAAAAGCTTCTCTGCATCAAATGAAACAATCAACAGAGTGAAAAGACAACCAACAGAATGGAAGAAAACATTTGCAAACTGTATCACTGATATGTGGTTAATCTTCAAAATATATAAGGAAATCCCACAACTCAATAGCAAAACAAAACAAAACAAAACGACAACAACAATAACAAAAATTCTAATAACTCTATTTAAAAATGGGCCAAGAACTGGAAAGGACATTTTTCCAAAGAATACATACAAATGGCCAACAGACATATGAAAAATGCTCAACATCACTAATCATCAGGAAAAAGCAAATCAAAACCACAGTAGATATCACCTCACACCTGTTAGGATGGCTTTCACCAAGAAAGCTAATGACAGTGAATATTGGTGAGGATGTGGAGAAATTAGAAGCCTTGCATACTGTTGGTAGGAATGCAAAAAGATATAGCTGCAATGGAAAACAATATGGAGGTTTCTTAAGAAATTTAAAATAGAACTATCATATGACTTAGCAATCCCACTTCTGGGTCTTTATCCAAAAAAAAAAATCGAAACCAAGATCTTACAGGGATATTAGCACTGCCGTGTTCACTGCAACAATATTCACTGAACAATATTCAACCAAGAGGTGGAAACAACCTAAATGTCCACTGACGACTGGATAAAGAAAATGTAATATGCATACAAAAGAATACTATTCAGCCTTTAAAAAGAAGGAAATCCTGTAATATGCAATGACATGGATGAACCTTATGCTAAGTGAAATAAAGCAGTAACAGAAAAAAACAAATACTGCACAATTCTATTTATACGACGTATCTAAAATAGTTAAATTCACAGAATCAAAGGATGGAATAGTGGTTACCAGGACTGATGGGAGGAACAAATGGGGAGTTACTAATCAAGGGGCATAAAGTTTTCAGTGAAGCAAGATAAGTAACTAGAGATCTACAGTACAACATTGAACCTACAGTCAGCAATAATATATTGTCCACTTAAAATTTTGTTGAGAAGACAGATATCATTATAAGTGTTCTTATCAAAATAAAATAAGTTTTTATTTAAAAGACTAACATCTGGGGGTCCTTGGTGGCTCAGTTGGTAAAGAATTCAACTCTTGGTTTCGGCTCAGGTCATGATCTCATGGTTCATGGGTTTGAGCCCTGAGTCGGGCTCTGCGATGATGGTGAGGAGACTGCTTGGGATTCTCTCTCTCTCTCTCTCTCTCTCTCTCTCTCTCTCTCTCTCTCCCCCGCCCTTCCCCTGCTTGCGTGCATGCTCTCTCTCTTTTAAAATAAACAAATTTAAAAAAAAAAGACTAACATCAATAATATGAATGCTAGACTACCATTGAGTGTCTACAGTATGTTAAATGCATTTATTGCTTTGTCTTAATTATACCCAAAAAGCATCCATGCAAGGTATACATTATTATTATTCTCATTTTATACACATTTAAATCAAGACCAGAGAGTTTAAGTTATTTCTCCCAAGTCATAAAGCTAATAAGTGGTCAGAGTGGGGATTCAAACCTAAGTCTGGCTGGTTTGAAGGCCCTTCTTTCTACCATGCTATACTGCCTGTAGTATCCCCTAGAATTTACCTGCTGTGATACCCAGGGTCCGGTACCGGGAGCCTTGCTCTGCCCTAGGCATCTGGGAGGAAACCACTGAGTAAGGCAAGATGGAGGAAGATGGAACAGCAGGAAGAGCCTAATCTGTGGGCTGGTCGCAGCTTCACCACTCTGACCTTCCTAGGCCTCCAATGGTACAAATGGGAGCCTGGGTCCAAACTTAAAGTCTGTGAATGCTGCAGATTGCAGTGAAACTTCAGTTATTCCAAGGTCACCTAACAGAATCATAAAGTTATCAACCTCAGAAAGGTCTCTGAAGAGCTGAAATAATCCTATATCTTCTGCCCTTCCTTTGCCAGAGAACTCTGCAGGCTTTGCACACGGTCTCTCTGTCTTATACTCACATGTCTAACAAGTTATGCTGCCAAGTCTCTCTGCCTGTAGCACATAGAAGCAGCACATTAGAGAGGACCAGAGCTACTAGAAATGAGGCTGACAGATATCAGAAATGGCCACTGACAGTGGGGCAGAAACAGCAATACAGTACAAAGCAGGTTCAAATGCAGGAAGTTTAGCCACTTGGGATTGTTTATTGCCAGAACAAAAGGTAAAATGATGCTAGGTAAATTAAGTATTCTTGGACTTCCTTTTCCAACTATGAATTCCCAGGTTACCTCTTGAAAGAACTGTGCCTGTCCTTCTGGACCTGAGCACTTTGCTCAGGAGTATTAGGGTACGAAGGGAAAAAACCATTTGCCATCTTTCATACATGGAGATTTGCTACTGGTCAAATCTGTACTGTTGGACATGAACTCCAATGTTCTGACTGAAGCAAGGTTAAATGATGGCTTCTCATTCCTTAATTCAATCTGACATTTGAATATAACATTTAATGGGGGAGCCAAATGGCTTCAGCTAAAGCTGGGAATAGGGAGGTAAACTAAGTACCTCCTTGCCTCAGTCAGGAGCAGGGCTGGCCACTAGGCCAATAGCCTAGTGTACTGAGTTGAATAGTGTCCTCCCAAAATTCATGCTGCTCTAAACGTGTGAATGTGGCCTTATTTGGAAATAGGGTCTTTGCAAATGTAATTAGTTATGATGGGGTCATCCTGGATTAGGGTGGGCCCCATTCCAATAACAGGTGCCCTTAGAAGAAGTGAAAATAGAGACACAGATATAGGGAGAATGCCATGTGAAGATGGAGGCAGTGATTGTAACATTAAGGATTGCCAGCAACCACCAAAAGCTATGAAGAGGCAAGGAAAGATCCTCCTCTATAGCCTTCAAAGAGAACATGTCCCTGCTGATGTCTTGGTTTTAGACTTTTAGTTTCCAGAAATGTGAAAGAATGAAATTTCTGTTGTTTTAAGTTGTCCAGCTTGTGGCATTGTGTTATGGCAGCCTTAGGAAACTAATACAGTCTTTTGTAAATCACTGAAGAATCCAAACAACACTAGTAAAGAACTCTTGAGAGCTAAACCAATTTGGACTACTAGTTAAGATGGCTTTTAATTTTACATTTTGAGATACCCACACCAAAGCATGGCAAGTATATACTATAAAGAGACAATTTAAAAGGCACAGCAACACTAAAAAAATAAAATAAATATCTCAGGGGACCAACAATGGAACATAAAAAATACCTGCTAAGTAGGAATGAAGCCACAGCCAGCTGAGGTCTGGATCTAGAAGCAGACAGAGACAATCAGGTATTCTGCTCCTGTGGGGTAATGAGAACGGATTGGATTTTACTGCTTGAAATCAAATTAATGTGGTGCTTCCCCATTCATAAAAGGGTTTATAAACATTACAATCACTCCCTGACCGGAGCAATGGTTTACATCAAGCTACAAACCTATGGATATAGGATGAAACAAACACAGGACTTGGCTCAAGCTGCCTGTAAACCTCGTGGCACTCCAAAAATTGCAGAAGGATGGAGGCCCTGAGCCACAAACTTCACACCTGATTCTTGACTGGGGCCCTCGGGTTCTAGGTGGAGGCATTATTAGCAAGACTGCTAAACAGGAGGGGCACCTGGGTGGCTCAGTCAGTTAAGTGTCCAACTTTGGCTTAGGTCATGATCTCATGGTTCATGAGCTTGAGCTCCGCGTGGGGCTCTGTGCTGACAGCTCGGAGCCTGGAGCCTGTTTTGGATTCTGTGTCTCCCTCTCTCTCTGCCCCGCCCCCACTCATTCTCTGTCTCTCTCTCTCTCTCAAAAATAAATAAATGTTAAAAAAAATTTTAAATAAAAAAAAGACTGCTAAATAGGAAAGGATGTGGGCAGAGAAAAGAAGAAAATGTGCAACTATGTGAGATAAGCCAAAATTTCAAAACACATGAAGAAAACTATACTAGGAGTGTCAACTAAAAAAAAAAAAAAAAGAAGTCAACACTCAGGAGATGAATTTGCTCATGACAAAATAAGAATGACTCAATAAAAGATATGTTTAGGATGCTCAAAGAGATGAATAAATAACATCCTTTTTAAAAAAGAAACAAAAAAAAACCCATATATCCAACCAGGCATAAAGGAAATAAGAATGAGTAGGTATGAAAAACAACCAATTAGAAATTAGGAAAATTTCTGCTTATATTTTCTCTTCCCTGCATTAACAAATCTCTAGGATGCTAGACCTAGTTCACCTAATCCAGCAGCCCTGTATGTCACTTCCTTACTAGCATGTATCTTTTTTCTTGCCTAGACACTCTTCTGCTCTGCAGACTCCTTAATTTGTGGCTAGATCTGGATTAAGGTGCAGGTAACCAAGCAGCTAATCTGTAAGAGTTGGCTAAACATCACTGGAGACATTGGATATGGGATGCCAATTTACTCACACACAGTCACCTCATGTCTTTATATTGTTCCTTAGTCTGCCCTTATTTCTCTATGTATCCCCCCAACCTCCCTGTCCCATGTGCATTCATCAAGATTCCATTCTTTAACATGTGAACTACCTCCAACCTTCAGCAACCATGTGCATTCCTTGCCAACTAATTGCAATTATATAGTCCCCAGGGTACAGTGAGTAATTTCACAAGTTCCCTTTCATTTATTCATTTACATACTTTCCAAAGACCAGTGGTTCTTGAAATGTGGTACCTAGACCAACAGTATCACCATCACCCAGAAACTTGTTAGAAATGCACATTCTTGTCCCCCACTCTAGACTTACTGAATCAGAATCTCTGGGGGTGGCACCCAGAGCTTTGTGTTTTAACAAGCCTTTGGATGATTCTGATGTATGCTTACATTTGAGAACTGCTTATAGATATTTGTGTAATGAGTGCTTACAGTGTGTCAGGCACTGTGCTAGTTGCTGGGCATGCTCTCTCCTTTGGTGTTATAGCTCTTTTTCTAAAGCCTTCCATGGAGTCATGAAAGAGATTCAAGGGCTTCTAGAATGGTAAACAAATGATCAGTATGGCATGAACTAAGCAAAGAGAAGGAAAGAACAACATTTCTGTGGCTGACAGATCTGAAGTGAGAGAGGAAAGAGAAGGACTAGTAAAGGCACTTATCCAGAGCTGGGTAACAGATCATAGCCTAACTAAGATCAATAAACAGAATCAGGCAGGGGCTGGGCATCCTCTCAGATAAATCCACCAGCCCCTCAAGCCTGGTGTTGGAGAAGCAATGGAAAAAACAGAGAATGTGATACATTTGCTGATGCTAAGTGAAGGTGAAATGTGTCAGGGATCCATACGTGCTAAGTAATTCCTCTTGACAAACACTGATTCAGCAATTGGCCAATTCAGAGAGCATCTGCTGAGCTTCTGTTCTGGGGATGCAGAAATTAATCAGCTATGGTCCTTTTCCACCAGTAGCTCACAGTTACATGGGGGAAGACAGAGAGCCAGTGCCTGTGGTACAGTCAGGAAACACACTTTAATAGAGGCTTGTGGGGGTCCCCAGTTTCTACTGGAAGGGGTAGGGGAAAGCTTTTGCAAGAGATATGACATTTGAAGGATGGCTGACAATGGCCAGGCAGAAAGGATGCAGAGAATTTGTCAAACAGAAGGAATAGCTTGTGTGATGATATGGAAGGGTTAAAGGGAAGAGTAAGAGATTTGGAATGGCTACTGTGGTAAAGTAGGTGGCAGTGAATGGCAAGAGAACAGGCAGAAGGAGGTGGGGTTGGAATTGGTTGTGGCTCCGGATTTCATCCTATAGGTGATACAGAGTCACTGATATTTAAGAGCAGAGGGGTGACATGGCAAACTTGGTGTGTTAGGTCACACTGGGGACTGTGTAGATAATGGCGCTGAAATGGAGGCAGTGAGGCTAGGAGACCCATACAGAGGCTGTTTGAACAGTCTTGGAAAAAGCTGATATGGGTCATTGGCCCCAGCACAGAATGGATTTCAAAGTTCTCAGGACCAGGTTCTGTCCTGGGCTCTGGGGGATATAAGATGAACCAAACACAGCCCCTTCCCTCAAGAGCTGTTTTCCCTGAGGTGAGGAAACAAAACTAGGAATCCAGGAAGACAAATGAGGCTAAATTTCACAGGGAAGAATACTGGAGAGCTGAACAGACAGGATGCTCCAGCGATCTGCCAAAAGTCTCCCTTGGGTATCCAGTAGAGTATTGATCAGTGCATACATGTGAGAGGCTACCCGAGGCATAGGAAAGAACCACCCAGAAACAATTAGAAGAAACAGTGCCTGGCACTTCACAATTCTGGGGATTATGCTTGCTCCCACCTGCCAATCTGGAAAATCTCATTCACAGGGCATTGGGTAGAGCATACATGTGATTCTTTTATCAGTACTGGGAAATATTGAGCCATAGACTGATACTGCTCTAGTCCTGCCTACAAATTATAAAAGCAAATCAGAAAAGTTCAAACTATTTCCAAGTAACTTAACTGTGTCCCATGGCAAAGTTCAAGAATATTTATAATAATATAAAAGTATCCAGCACTTAACAAGGTAAAATTCATAATGTTTGGCATCCAATAGAAAAACCCCAAGCATGCAAAAAAAGCAGGAAAGTATGACACATATTGAGGAGATAAATCAATCAAAACCAATCCAGAACTGAAACAGATGTTAGAATGAGTAGATATTCTAGAATGTTAAAACAATTATTATAATTGCATTCCATATGTTCAAAAAGTTAAGTTGAGCATGTGAGATCTAAAAAAGACCCACACTGAACTTCTAGAGATAAAAACTACAATGTCTGAAATGAAAAATATACTAGATGAAAATAATGGAAGATTAGACATTGTAGGAAAAAAGATTGGTGAGCTTGAAGACATAGTAATAGAAACTGTCAAAATAAAACACAAAAACATTATATAAAAAAAGAATAGAGCATTACTGAGCTGTAGTACAACTTCAAAGTCTTAGTATATGTGTAATAAGAGTCCTTGAAAATTATAAGGAACAGAAAACATATTTGAAGAAATAAAGGCTAAGAAAATTCTAGATATAATGAATACTAAACCCACAGATTCAAAAATTTCAGTGAATTCTAAGCACAAGAGACACGAAGAAACTATACCAAAGCATGTTATAATCAAATTGCTCCAAACTAGTGATAAAGACAAGAAATCTCAAAAGCAATGAGAGGAAAAAGTTATCTTATGTATAGAGGAATAAAAATAAGAATTTATAGCACATTTCTTGTGAGAAACAACACAAATAAGAAGGTGGTGGATCAATATCTTTAAAGTATTGGGTGAAAAAAAAAGAACTTGTTGACCTCATATTCTATACCCAGTAAAATTATATTTCAAAAATGTAGGTGAAGTAAAGACTTTGTCAGACATACAAAAACTAAAAGAATTCAGCAGCAGCATGCAGGCAATATACATTTTAAAGGAAGTCCTTCAGACAGAAGAAAATGATACCAGATGGAAATAATGGATCTACACATAGGAATGAAGAACACTGGAAATGGGAACTACATGGCTAAATACATAAGATTTTTCTCATTATTTAAATTTCTTTAAAATATAATTGAGTATTTAAATAAAAATAATAACAATTGAGTGTGGTGGGGTTTATAACATAAGTAAAAATAAATCCTATGATAATAGCACAAAAGACAAGAGAAGAGAAATGGAGGTATACTGTTATGACATTCTTATATGTAAAGTGGTATAGTATTACTTAATATTATTAATTAATAATATTATTTAAAGGTGGAGCAGAAGTTAAAGATGCACCCTGTAAATCCTCAATCCACCACTAAAAATAATGAAACAAACAATGATAGCTTAAAAATTAACAAAGGAGATGGAATCTAGGAAATACTCCAGTAATCCCAAAGAAGTTTTTAAAAAAGAGTGTGGGAAGGGAGAACACAGAATATATGGCACAAATAAAAAGTAAATGACAAGATAATAGACTTAAATCTAATAATATCAATAACCATATTAAATATAAATCATCTAAACACCACAATAAAACGGCAGAGATTGTCAGATTGGATTTAAAAACAAAACCTGACTGTATATTCCCTACAGAAATGATTTCTTTTTTCAGAAATGAATTTTAAATATAAAGACATAAACAGATTCAAAGTAAAAGGATGAAAAATACAGTGCCAAAACTAGTCAAAAGCAATCTGGAATGGCTATATTAGTATCAGACAAATTAAATTTCAGAATGAAGTAAGTTTCAGAAAAAAGAATGTTAACAAGGGGGTGCCTGGGTGGCTCAGTCAGTTAAGTAACTGACTCTTGATTTCGGTCATGATCTCATCGTTCATGAGTTCAAGTCCCATGTTGGGCTATATGCTGACAGTGTAGAGACTGTTTGGGATTCTCTCTCTCCCTCTCTCTCTCTCTCTCTTTCTGCCCCTCCCCTGCTTGCTCTCTCTCTCTCTCAAACTAAATAAATAAACTTAAAAAAAAAAAAAGAATGTTACTAGGGATAAAGAATGTCATTCCATAATGATAAAAGGGTTGGTTCACCAAGAATGTATGAGCTTATTAACCTAATATGAGGCAAAAACTTACACAGCACAAGGATTAATAGATATAATTAAATCTGGAAATTTCAATGCCCTTCTCTCAATAATTGCCAGAACAAGTTAACAGAAATTCATTAAAGATAAAGAAGATCTAAACAACATTATAAACAAATTTGATCTATTTGTCATTTATGGAATAGTCCACCCAACCACATTAGAATGTACATTATTGTTAAATATACATGGAATATTTGCCAACATAGATAATATTTTGGGTCACAAAACAGGTTTCAGTAAAATGGAAGAATTCAAACCATACAAAGTCTGTTCTCTGACCACAATGAAATTAAAATAGAAATCCATAACAGAAGTATCTCTGAAAAATTCCCCAATTATTTGGAAAATAACACAGTCCATAACCCACACATAAAGGAGGAAATTTAAAAATTAGGAAATATTTTGAATTGGATGAAAATGGAAATACAACATCTAAAAATTTGGTGAAAGCTGCTAAATACAGGAAAATTTATGACACTAAATGCTTATGCTAGAAAAGAAAAAAAAATCTTAAATCAATGATCTCAGCTTCTACTTCAAGAAACAAGAAAAAGAAAGCAAATTAAACCCAAAGTAAGTGGAATACAGGGAAAAAAAAAATAAAGATCAGAACAGAAATCAACGAGATAGAAAGCAAGAACAATAGAGAAAAAACATTATAACCAACACTGATCCTTTCAAAAGATCAAAAAATTGATAAACCTCTAGTCATGATGACTAGGGGAAAAAGAGATAAGACAAATTACTAATACTGGGAATTAAGAAGTGATGTCACTACAGATTCTACAGACACTAAAAGGATAAGATAATATCACAAACAACTTTATAATAATACATTTGGTGACTTAAAGTGGAAAAATTTCCATTCCTTGAAAGACACAAATTACCAAAGCTGACTATTGAAGAAATAGATCATCTGAATATCTCTATATCTATTAAAGAAACTGAATTTGTAGTTAGAAACTAGCCCATATAGAAAACTCCAGAAACAGATGGCTTCATCAGTGAATTTTATCAAACACTTAAGGATGAAATAAAAGAAAATATAAAAACCTCTCCCAGAGAATGGAAGAGAAGGGAATACTTTCCAATTCATTTTATGAGGCCAGCATTATCCTGACACCAAAGCAAGACAATAATATTGTAAGGAAAGTAAACTACAGATCAATATTCCTCATGAATATAAATGTAAAAAATTTTGAATAAAATTTTAGCAAATCAAATTCAACATTACATAAAATAGATAATACATGGTGACCAAGCAGAATTTATCTCAGAAATTCAAGGTTGGTCTAATGTTTGAAAATCAATCAGTTTTAGTTTGCCATATTAACAAATTAATAGAGAAAATTCATATTATTGCAATGAAGGTCAAAAAAGCATTTGACACTATCCAACAGCTATTGGTAATAATTCTCAGCAAACTTTGAATAGACTGGAACTTCCTTAACCTGAAGAAGGGCAACTATAAAAAATCTACAGGGGTGCCTGGGTGGCTCAGTTGGTTAAGGGTCCAACTTTGGCTCAGGTCATGATCTCGTGTCCATGAGTTTGAGCCTCGCGTCAGGCTCTGTGCTGACAGCTCGGAGCCTGGAGCCTGTTTCAGATTCTGTGTCTCCCTCTCTCTATGACCCTCCCCCGTTCATGCTCTGTCTCTCTCTGTCTCAAAAATAAATAAACGTTAAAAAAAATAAAAAAAAAATCTACAGCTAACATAAAACTTAATGGTAAAAAAATAAAAGCTTTCTTCCTAGAATTGGGAGTACCGCAAGAATGTCCAGTTTCACCACTTCTATAAAACATTGTACTGAAGGTTATAGCCAGGGCAATCAAGAAAAAAAAAAAAAAAAAAGAAGGGAAGGGAAGGCAAAAGGAAGGGAGGGAGGAAGGGAGGAAAGGCAATTGAGAGTGGAAAGGAAGAAGTAAAACTAGCTTTATTCACAACCAATGATTGCCTATTCACAACCAATATAATTGTCTATGTGGAAAGTGCGATGAAATGTACAAAAGCAGCTAGTGAGTTTAGCAAGGTAACAGGATACAAGATGAATAAACAAAAATTGGTTTGGGGAGCCTGGGTGGCTCAGTTGGTTAAGCATCCAACTTTGGCTCAGGTCATGATCTCACAGTTTCTGAGTTGGAGCCCTGCATCTGGCTCTGTGCCGACAGCTCAGACAGAGCCTGGAGCCTGCTTCAAATTCTGTCTCCCTCTCTCTCTGCCCCTCCCCAGCTTGCTCTCTCTCTCTCTCTCTCTCTCTCTCTCAAAAATAAACATTAAAAAAATTAAAAATTGGTTGTTTTCCTATTTTACTACTGATGAGCAAATAACATCAAAGATATGAAATACTTAGGGATGAACCTGTGAAAAGGTATGACAGTCCTCTACAATAAAAACTATGAAACACTGCTAAGAAAAAGAAAAAGACCTAAGTAAACAGAGAGATATGCCATGTTCATAGGACAGAGATTTCATATTGTTAAAATGTCAACCCTCCCTAAATTGATCTATGGGTTCAATACAATACCAATCAAAATTCTAGGATGTATTTGTGTAGAAATTAACAAAGTGATTCTAAAATTCATATAGAAATGCAAAGGACCTAGTATAGCTGAAACAACTTGGAAAAAGAACAGAGTTGGAGAACTCACACTATTTGATTTCAAGACTTACTATAAAATTATATTTTAGACAGAGTGGTGTTGGTGTCAAGAAAGACAAATATATCAGTGAAACAGAATAGAGAGTCTAGAAATAGGCCCACACATAAGGAAAACTGATTTTTTACAAAGGTATTAAAGGCAATTCAGTGGAATATATACATAAATATTTAATTTCATATGTAATATATATAATTTAATATATATTAAAAGTAGGGGCTTTGATCCTTTCATTTTATTAAAATGGCATGTAAATATTAAAACATCATACTGATCACTTCATACACACTGTGAGCTCCCAGGTGTGTTGCTGAGAATGTCTGTGTGTAAAAAAACAAATCTTAAACCATACCACATAATATATACAAAAATTAATTCAAGATGCATCATGAACCTAAATGTAAAACCTAGATCTATAAAATTAGAAGAAAACATTGGAGAAGGCCTTTGCAACCTTAAATAGGTAAAGATTTCTTAGATATCAAAAGCATAATATATAAGGAAAAAAGTTGATAAATGAGACTTCATCAAATTTTAAAATGTCTGCTTTTTAAAAGATACTATTAGGAGAATGGAAAAACAAAACCATAATAAGTCATCTGCATACCATACTTTCTATAAAAGATATGTAACAAGGGGCACCTGGGTGGCTCAGTCGGTTAAACATCTGACTCTTGATTTCAGCTCAGGTCATGATCTTGCAGTTGTGAGATTGAGCCCTGTACTGTCAGTGCAGAGCCTTCTTGAAATTCTCTCTCCCTCTCTCAAAATAAATGAATAAACTTTTAAAAAAAAAGACTTGTAACTAGCATATGTAAAGAGCTCATATAAAGAACATCACCAAATAAACAGACAATACAAATTTTAAAAGGGCAACAGATTTGAATAGACATTTCTTCAAAGGATATACAAATGGCCAATAAGCACATGAAAAGATGCTGAACATCATTAGCATCTGGGATGCTTGGATCCCAAGCATTTGGCTTGGATCATTATTTTGCGGTTTGTGAGTTTGAGCCCCATGTCAGGCTCTGTGCTGACAGCTCAGAGTCTGGAGCCTGCTTCAGATTCTGTGTCTCTGTCTCTCTCTGCCTTCCCTCACTCACACTCTGTCTCTCAAAAATGAATAAACGTTAAAAAAAATAGTCAAAAGATGGAAACAACCCAAACTCCCAGCAAGTGATGAATGAATAAACAAAATGTGGTATATCCATACATTGCAATATTATTCAGCCATCAAAATGAATGAAATATTGGTACATTCTACAACATGGATGAACTCTGAAAACATTATGTGAAGTGGAAGAAGCTAGTCACAGAAGGCCATATATTGTATGACTCTACTTAGATAAAATGTCCATAATAGGCATATCCATAGAGACAGAAAGTAGGTTAGTGGTCGCCAGGGCCTGAGGGTGTGGGGAATAGAAAGTGACTGCTTAATGAAAATACTGTGGAATTAGATAGTGGTGATGGTCATGCAACTTTGTGAATGTACTAAAATTACTGAACTGTATACTTTTTAAAGGGTGAATTTTATGGAATGTGAATTATAGCTCATTAAAGCCATTATTTAAAAAAGAAAAAAAATGAATCTGGGTGGTTATTTCCATTTTTGTTTAGTTTTTTGTATCATTTTTTATTTTTTATTTTTGAATCACATAGACTCTTTGGACAATAGGAATGGGAGGCAAGAGGGATAGTGCAATCCCAATCTTGCTGTATGGAGTGATCTCATGGAATTGAAATGCAGCACTTTTTTTTTTTAATCTCTAAAAGAGACCTTTTGTTAAAACAAGGACCCTGAGGAAGACCTCATTGGCATGGGTTCAGAAAAGTCATGGTAAACTGTCTGAACACTGTGGGAGATGCAAATGCATTGGCAATACATGGGTCTAGCTCTCACTGGTTGGATGGGGTTTTCAGCCATTTTCCCTCTGCCTTTGCTCAGCCTGACCATCAACCAGTGAAAATACCTGAGTCTATCAGAAAACCTGAAAGGTTGTTAGGGACAGGGATGGTCCAGAGTGCGTACTGGACTTGGGTTAGAGTTCCAGCTCTGCCACTTTCTAGCTGGGTGACCTTGGGAAATCCACACAGCCTCTCCAAGCCTCTGTTTTCTCTTCTGCAAAATAGGAATGATAACATTTAAAAGGCTGTCTATGGGTTGCCACAGAAGATGTATGTGAAAGTGCTTGAAAACACTTGTTTGGTTGCATTTGTATCAGAAACTCTTGTAGTCATTACTAGAATGTCCCCAAATAGCAAGTTTTACTGTCCCTAGAATGTCCCCAAAGAGCAAGTATAAACCATTCATGTGCCTGCACACATCACACATGCCAGAATAGGATTTAAATACTGCCATGTACTCCATTTACAACAGTCAGAATGTGTGGAGCATGTGCTGTGTAACAGGGTCTTCTCACATTTTCTCATTTAATCCCTGCAACAACCCTATTAGGTAGGTCCTTTGGGCTTCCCATTTTATGGTTAAAGAAATTAAGACTCAAAGAGGTTAAATGATTTAATCTTTCATGCCTCAGAGTAATGGGGAAAAGAGAAATTGGCAAGTGTTTGAATAGGAGGCAGAAGAGAGCAGTGATAAAGTGCATGGCCTGTCTGAATCTCAGCCCCACCACTCACAAAGCACTTGTCTTGGAGTCAGTTGTCTCATCTGTAAAAGGGAATGAAAATAATAGTACCCACCTTGGTCGGTGTTGGTGTTATAAGGATGAAATGAGTCAATACACATAAGACACAGAGAACAGTGTCTAGCACAGAGGGTTCACTATGGTCAATAATTCATGACAAAATAATTTAATCATTTATGAAACATCAATCAAAAATGTTAAGTTGATGATAATATAACCTGTCTGATGGGGCTTCTGTGTTTGCTCACCACTTAGTAGTTGCATAATACTGGGATTTATTTTGGATATTGACATGTTTTATAACTACTTCTCAGGCCACCAAAAATGGCTTTATCTTTACAGTACAGGCTAGTTACCCTTACATAGGGTAGACTGCCTTTATGCCACCTCTATGGAACCTGGGGTCCAGGTAGTGCAAAGAACCTGTAAACGGGACACATCAAATGTATGACAAAGCTCAGACTGGAAATCAGGTCTCCATTCATTTAAGCCCACTTAAAATCCAGTGACCAGGTATAGGACTGGGAAGGACTTAAGGAGTGTGAGACTACAGTGAGCAGGTTCTCCTAAGAGTTGGTTAAGGCTGTCATGACATTTTTATAAGAGAGGTATGTGATGTTTGCCTTGGTTCTTTGGAAATCTGCTGACAGCAAAACCTCTGCATGGTACTCCTGAGAATGTTTTCAAAGACAGAGATACTAAATATCTAGCTTATGGAACAAAGAGGGAGCAATAAATCCCTTTTGGCACATGTTCATGGATGAGTTAGGTACTCTATCACTATTGCAATTGTACACATGTGCCATGGCTTGCTGGGGTCCAGGTAGTGTGAACAGAGTGGTGCTTGTGTCTGAGTAGTGGAAAGGCTCTGTTCTAGGACCTAATTTCCAAAAGGGATTGGGGGGGCTGCCACTGCTTCTAAAGGGGTCTGGGCCAGGGAGGTGGGAAGCTGTGTTTTGGGTTCTCTCATCCAGGAATTCTGCCTCAACATGTAAGATGCCCACAGGCCCACACCCCTTCATTCCTTTACCTCTTCGGGCTTTAGTTCCTCAGCTTTGACCTGGGTTCAATGTCCTGGGTCCTGCCTCCTTCTCAAGCTGGGTGGCTGGGCATCAGGGGGCCACCAGGGCATGTTTTTGGATCCTGAGTGTAGGATGGGGATGGTCACTGTAACAAGGATGCTCTGAGCTTGCCACCCACTTGATCTGCCAGAAGGCCAGCATCTTCTTGGCATCACAGGGTGAGGATTCAGCAGTGAAAGAATCACAAGTCCACAGAGATTAGGCTCCCCAGACCTTTCTCTTGAATACTATACTCCACCTTCCCATAGCCTTGCTTGTTCTAGGAAAGGACCAGAAGAAAAGGGCCCAGACTTACAGCCAGGGCATTGGAGTTCCAGCCCTGCTACCACCAACTCACTGTAGTCGCTGGGTGAGTCTGAGCCTGCCCCTCCCCAGGGCTCAGATGCCCATCTACAGAGCAAGGGGGTGAATGAAAGAGCTTCAATGATCCTAGAAAGTGAGAGCAGGGAGGGATCTTAGTGGTCATGGAACTGTCACAGATGAGGAAACTGAGGCTCAGAGAGGTTGAGGGACCAACCAAGGTGACTCAGGGCACAGGTGGTTGAGTTAGACCTGAGCTTCAGGCTCTGTCTTGACTCTTATGCCAGGCTGCACTTCCTCTAAGGTCCCTTCCAGCTGGAAACCCTGAGCGCTCCATGTGTGTAGCTACTGCCTGTTATGCTCTCTGTGGGGGTCCTTCCTTTGGAGTCAGTGGCCTCCAGCTGACTTGGACAGGACCTCTGCTTAGATGGGGGCTACTCCTTAGGAACAATTCTCCAGGGCTGCCTCCAGGGCAGGTTGGGGAAGTAGTCCCTCGTAGGGAACTCTCCAGGCTTCATTCTGACCAGAGCTAGAGCCAATCAGGGAGTCGCGCAAGATTTTCCCCACCTCCTTTCTCTTTGTATCAATACTCAGTCTTCAGCCAAGGCACCTACTCACCACCTTTCTGGCTGGCTGGCTCCTCCTCTCAGCTCTCCCTCTCCCTCTCCCTTCTCTGGCTCCTCCTCACCTGCCTCCAGCCCCTCTCAGCTCCCCTGGCCCTCTCAGCTGCCCACCCTAGCACTTTGTATCATTCTTGGCAAGCCTTGGAGTATCCGCAGATCCCAGCACCTCCAGCCTCATCAGAGAAAGCAGAGACGCAGACAGGCTGTGCTGGCAGCAGTCCGGACCCCAAGGGTGTGAAGGCCCTGAACAGGCACTTGGGCCCCAGCACTGAGCTGGGCCTACAGCTGCCTGAGAAGATGTCACAGCAAGGAGAGCAGCCTGACAGGATGGAGGCCTGAGCTGCAGGGACCAGGTTGCCTGAGAGATCTGGGGCAGTAGGCAGGCAGTAGATGAGAAGCAGCTCAGATCCACAGGTGGCCCCACCTCAGAAGACCATGTCTACACAGACGGAGCCTCTGTGCTGAGATAATGGTTGCATCCACATAATATGAGGTTCTATCAGGAGATGCAGGCTGCATCCATGTGGATCCGGGCCCTCTAAGGAGATGTAGATGGTGTCCACACAGGAGGAGACTCCCCGGGGAAAAGAGGCCAATGTCCCCAAAGGACAAGACTCTGCAAAGAGATGCAGGTGCTGTGTACATGGAGCCCAGCCCAGAAGGCCAAGATCTGCCAGAAGAGGTGGGCGGGACGAACAGAACAGCACCCACCCTGGAGACACGGGCAGTGTCCACACCAAGGACCATGTCTCTTCTGGGTGATGCAGACTGCCACTGCAGACAGCACGGCCCTGCACTGATGGCTGGTCCAGCTGGGAATGAGGCCAGTACCTGGCAGCAGAGGTGACATCACCTGCAAATGTGGCTCTTCAGGACCTCCCAGGGCTCCCTGTGGCACACAGCTTTGCATGGTGGTGCTTGGCTGGGTCAGCACTGGGCGAAGCTTCCTACAGAGATGCAGGGGTGCATATGCAAGGAGCCCCAGCGGAGAGGCTCAGACAACACCGGTACAGGATGAGCCTCGGCAGGCTGAGGCAGGCCACGGCCACAAGAAAGGTGGCTCTCTGCCCAGGCACAAACTGTGTCTAGGAGGGATTCAACCTACATCTGTACGGGGCAAGACTCCACAAGAAGAAGTCGGCTGTGTGGACAGCTGTTCTGCGAGCAGACAGAAGCTGTGTCCACCTAAGCCAAAGCTCTGTGTAAGCTGAGTCGGCACAGAACCAGACTATGGCTGCCCAGGACAAGGTGGTGCATTTCTCGCATGAGGCTGCATCCATCCAAGAGGAGACTGTGTCTGCCCGGGATGAAGTTGCATCCAACTCGAATAAGGCTGCGTCTGAAGAGAATGAGGTTTTGTCTGCAGAGAACCAGGCAGTGTCTCTGCAGACCCACACAGCTTCCACAAAACAGTGAGGCTTCTCAAGGAACTGCAACCTGTACCGGGACAGGCCAAGCCCCCGCCTGCATAAACACACCAAACTGTCTCGCATACATGCAGCCTGCATCTACAGTGTGCACAGCTCTGCTAGGGACCACCACCAGGATCAGCACAGAAAACCCCTGTGCACCAAATGACAGCCGATATGTGGGTGAGCCAGGGCCGCTGGTGGGTAGGAAGTCTGTGTCCACATGGAGTGTGGCTCTAAGCTGGATCACCATGGAGCAACACTTCGCAAGCGCGCTCCACCTGTTCACTGACAAACCCGGGTTCTACCCTGCCAGCATTGCCTGCCTTTCCGGCCGGCACCTGGACAGGCTCAGAACTAGTCACTGCAAAGGAGCACCGGTTGCACTGAACTTGGCCAGGGGTCTTTGTGGAGACTCGCCCTATGTCCGCAGCACGTCGAGCTCCTCAAGGACCTGCAGCCTGGGTGAAGGAAGCAAAAGAACTGGCTGCATCCACCCGACCCAAGGAGCGCAGCTCTTCCAGAAAGTACAGCCCAGGTTGGCAGAGCAGAAGGAGGTGCCGCTAGGCGTTGCTGGCTGATTCTGCCTGCACTGGGGTTCCAGCTGGAGGCTCAGCCCATGTCTGCACCGAGCCCCAATCAGCAAGTGGCTGAATGCAGGCTCACTGAGGCCTCTTCCAGGGGCACAGGTACATGTGTGGGGCGCTGCTAAGAAACACAAGCAAGATCAATGCGACCAAACAAGCCTCTGTGGCGCCACTGGCAGCATCTCACTATGGTGGAGCTCTAAGTGCAAGTGCGGGATGTACCTACAGCGCAACACAGCTGGGCCATCCTCCAGTCCCAGCCCCTTCCACCCCCAGCCACAGGCAGCCAGAAGGGCACTGCCCATGTGCACAGCCTTGCCCAGGGCTGGACTCAGCCCTCCCAGTCACCGGGTTGACTGTGCTCCATTCTTCTCTACTGTTGCCTGCAGGACTCTCCCCTCCTACCGCATTTCATCCCCACCCCCTCTCTCTGAGCTTCATGCCTGTCCCAAGGCCACTATGCAGTTCCTCTCCGCTGGGTTCCAGAAGCCCGGCATTCCCGGATTTGGAGAGAGTACCACATATACACTAGGGTACAGAGCAGATTCCCTTGTGCAAACCCTTCTCAGGTTTTAATCTCTAAAGAGTCTTCCTAATCTGAAACACCATCAGTGCCTGATTCAGTTTCTCTCTGGTTGGGAGATTCTGGATTCATAGCCAGTGGGGGAGAGGCTATGTGGGCCCATAGATCCTGGGCAGCATTTGGACAGGAGTGGGCATGGCAATAGGAATGTTCCCAGCAGATAGCACCCAATGAAGAAAGGTCCAGGGGTAGGAAAGCATGGGCTATTTTGAGGCAACAGCAAGCCATGTATATTTTCTGGAATGTGCTTCATTGTTCCTCCTGGGATCTCTGGCACTTTGGAGTTTCACTTTGGATTTGTCTCCTGATCCCCACTGCAAAGTCCTCCTCAAAGGTGGAGCTCCTCACAGGATCTCCTCCCACTGCTCCTCTGTCTTCCTCTCCCTTCACCAGCTCCAGCAATCCCAGCAAGCCCCACAGTTCCAGTTACTCTCTACAGTGGCGCTGTCCAATAGAAATTTCTGCCGTGATGGAAAATGTCCCATGTCTTCACTGTCCAATACAATAGGCACGAGTCATATGCAGCTGTTGAGTTACTGGAGATATGGCTAAGGTGAGAATATGAATTTTTAATTGTAATCAATCTTTTTTCTATTTAAAGTTGTGGCAAAACATGTGATATAAAATGTGCCATTTTAGCCCTTTTTGGTGCACAATTCAATGACATTAATTATATTCACAGTGTTGTATATCCATCACCCTACCTATGTCCAAAACTTTTTCATCACAAACAGAAACTCTGTACTCAGCCTTTTAAAAATTAAAATTAGTTTACATGTAGGGGCGCCTGGGTGGCTCAGTCGGTTAAGCGTCCGACTTCAGTTCAGGTCATGATCTCACAATTCATGGGTTTGAGCCCCGTGTTGGGCTCTGAGCTGACAGCTCAGAATCTGGAGCCTGCTTCAGACTCTGTGTCTCCCTCTCTCTTTCTCTCTCTCAAAAATAAATAAATAAACATTTAAAAAATTAAAATTAGTTTACATTCAAATGGTAATACATGGCTAGTAGACACCACATTGGACAAATTAAGTCTAGAAGCCAATGACCGCCAAATTGACACCCCAGCCCAACACCCTGAGTCAGAAACCTGTGAATCATCTAAGATATCTCCCATTTACTTTTCTTCCACAGTCAATTATTTCTGAGCTCTGCCAATTCCGCTTCCTTAAAGTATTTTATCTGGGTTCCATCTTCTCCCTCTTGGTTGCCATTCCTCAGGGCTGGCTCCCTCCTCCAAACTGTCTGACCATGACTCTCCATCTCCCAGCCCTTCACCACCACACCCCTGTCCCACCCGGCTTCCTGAGTCCTGCTGCCGGGCTCCCAGACCCTGCCTCCAGCATTAGAGGTTCATTAGAGCTGCAAGGCTCACTATTCAGAGGATGCTGAGATCCACCCCACCCCCAGCATGCAGAGCCCAGAGGGATGCTGTCGGTGAAGACCAAGACCTTGGCAAGCTTGAGAATATCAGGCTTCTGGGATAGCCTCCCAGGCTAACCAAGAGGTGATGGGAGAAAGCTTCCTACTTGGGGACCCCCATAGACTGGGACTCAAAGCCCGGCACCGCCACTGAATAGTTGCCTCAGTTTCTTATCTGTAGGACAGGGATGATTATCTTTTATCCTTCACTGTGCTGTGAGGATGAAGCCAAGCAATGCACGGGAAGAGGTGTGCCATGTTGTAGGAGCAGAGGTTATTGGTCCCAGCTCACAGGAGACATGTGTGGATTCAAAATGCTGTGGAAGCATCTTGGAGATTATTCCAAGAGAATATAGACTTCCAACTGGGGTTCAGAAAGAGACAAATGCCCTCCAGTAAAAGGGGCTAGGTGAGGTCACATACAACTCCGTTTCCAGAAATGCCTTGCCAAGCCCCAGGTGTTCCCTGGGGGATGTCAGCTTGGCTAAATGGGCAAGCCCCTCCTTCCAAGCAGGGAGGTTTCTGTTTATGGCACTTTGTCACTGTCTATCCTGGGGAGTTTAAAGTGGAAATGTGTGCCTGCTGACTGCATGCTGCCTGCTGGGCCCTAGGTAGTGGCTACTGAGGGACTTCTTTCTCCCAGAGCCTGGCTGGTGGTCATAAAGTCATTAAGAAGGAGTGAAGCTTTTACTTAGAAAGTAATAAAGAAATTTTGCACTTAAGAAACTGAGTCATCAGCATTAAATGTCTAGCTGAATCTTCTGGTAGCAGAGACAGCTTTTTTTCTGTAGGTTCATTCTGCAGGCAGTCAGCAAAAGAGCATCACTTCTGCCATGTTTTGTGAAAATGGAGCTCTTCTTACAACCAGCTCCCCAGGGGACTGCCTTTCCCTTCAGTGATCTCTGCACAAGACACACAATAGGATCCCAGAGAGTGGTACCAGGCCCCCCTTACTGGAGCTAGGTGGACCAGGCTACAAGGACCTCTGTTTTGAAGACCCTGTTTTCAAACCTGGGCTAAAGTGAGTAGTGTTCAAAAGCCATGCCTTTGGCTCAGGCTCCTGTTTTGTTCTTACCCCCCAGGATCACAGCTGAGACTCTCCCTTAGAGAAGGCCTGGGGCCTGACAAAGTATTTCTGGATGTGGAGTTTTATGTGGCCTCATTTGGCCATTTTCATGGGGGACACACAGCCCAGGGGACAGGGGAGAAATGACTAATAAGCAAGTCCTAAATATGGACTCCCAGATTGGCTTGGCTGTGAGGCATTAGACATCACTTGTCCTCCCTTATTTTATGGCTGAGGAAACTGAGGCTCTGAGGACAGAAGCAAATTGCTGAGTGTCCCTGCACACTATAGCAGCCACAGCATTTACCATGCTGAACAGGGCTCCTTTCCTTGAGAGCTGGAGAGGGCCATTCTCCAAGCCAGTGCCTAATTCCCACACGAAAACCCACTCTCCATATAACTTCATAATCTATAGAGTTTTAGCCTCTCCATCCCATGAGTGCAGTGAGCTTGGGGCCTGTGGGAACGGGGCACATGCACACACACACAGACACACACGGATGCATGTGTATGCATGCATGCACAAGGACCCTGTGCACACAATTTTAAGCAGAATGCCTAACTCTGAACAGAACTCTGGATCTTTCCAAACACCTGCCCATTCCTCCTGCGTGGGTTATTGGTCCACATGGCTGCCCTGTGACTCAGGTATTTGGATGCAGCATTCTCACTCTCCTTCTAAATGGAGGAGGAAGCCATTCTAAAAAGTGTTCGCTACACGGTCATGAAAAGAGGATGCTCCATTGTCAATAGTAACTCCAAGGCCTGGGCCTCAGGACTTCAGGCCTGGCAACTGGACTGTTAATTACTTGACCTGTGAAAAGATCCTCCTAGGTAAGCGCATGCCCTTTGGAAACATGACTCTAGTGATAGATCACCAGAGGTTTAGAAACCATCAAACCTCACCATCCCTCCACCCCTATTCTACCAATGGACTTACTAAGGCTGAATCAATTCAGTTGGACACACGTTTTCTGACTATCCAGGCTGATTGATAGCCTGAACTGAGTGCTCCTTCTCCAACAGAAACATGAAGGCTTCACTATACTGGGCCCTTGGTGCCTTCCTGAGTAGTCAAGTAACGGCCTCTACTGGGAGTTTTCTGCTTCCTTCTAATTGCATGTGCACCCAAGATGAGCACTCCAAGCATGTGGGACTTGTTCCCAGGGTCAAGTTGTTCTATTTGGTCTGCCCCTCCTGACCACACATCCATGAAACTTTCACATCCATGAAACTGAGGGGAGCCAGCTCTCCAGATTGTGCGCTCATTTCAAAGACCATCCGGGGCCCCACCTCACACTTGGGAAAGCAGGCACTTGGCAAAGTTAAGACTGGGGGTGCCACACCCAAAGGCCTCAACAAACATCAGGTTGTTGGGCAAATCAGGGAGACTATGCCTAGCAGGCAGAGGCCAGATTGTACCTCTCAGTCCCTTCAGCCTGGCAGGAATAGGAAAGTATTGGTGACTGTGTTTGCCCTCATTCTAAATGCAGGTCGAGTCATGTTGTGGGGTCTGGTGATCTGTTTGCCTCAAAGTGTTGGAAAAGATGGCTCTTGAGCCAGGGCTGGCAATTTCTTCTTCCTTAATTGTCAGTTCTACTATAGTCAGTGGATTCTAATCACATATGTACATCTAGGAAAATCAAGGGATATGGCGGAGAGAGGAAACAAGAGAAAGAAACTCATCATTCCCTTAGATGGTGGTCAGGGCAGAGCATGCAACTGACCTCATGGTATGACTGAAGAAGCTCCCACTCACTTGCCCAGCCACACGCCTGTCCCAAGCCCCTGAGGCCTCCTCTGGATTGGCCCCCTCCCTGTTTGCCTCACTGCTTAGCTCAGAAAATGTGTGCATGTTTGGCAGGTGGGGAGGGGTAGAGGGCAGGCACGGAATCTGCCTTCAGACAGCCAAAGGCCTTTCATGTGCAGGAAGAGGGAGTAGGTTTCCCCTGAGTGATTTGGGGGCCCCTTGCTGGTTGATGGACGCTGGAGTCAGAAAGGCCTGTTTCTAATCACACATTCAGAGAGGAGAATTTCTCATAACGGGAGGAGGGTTCAAGGAAAGACTGGACCACCATGTGTCAAGGAATGCTGGTTCAGAGCCAGGAGGCTAAAGGCATTATGCTCCAGGGCCACTTTCCCTGGGATGCTGGGATTGCTCAGCTCCCAGGGCTAGAGCCCGCCCTGTGGCCAATTGCCATTTTTTGGCTCTACAGCCCCTAGTATGAGGCTGGGCTTCCATGTATCTCTACAGGTTGTCCTGTGGCCTCTCAGAGCTCTCTGTGTGGGTGACAGCTCTACCTGATCCAGTCCAGGGATGGGGGTGGTAGGCTCTAGTCCAGGCCCCTAGGCAAGGTGGTCTGAGCCTACCTTGTGACATGTAATAAGAACTGGCACAGGCTCCAAAGGACTCCACAAGCCTGGGGCAGCCTGGGGGTTCCCAGCCATGGTGGAAGCTCTGGACACCACAGCCTTACAGATGTCAGTCTTGTCTGGAGGCATTTGCTAAATTATGGGGGTGGGAGCCCTTGGTGTTCCACTCTTTCCAGTGTCCTGCCTCTCCAGCTGTGGCTCCTGTCGCTCTCCCCACCAGGGGTATTGACTGCATGGCGGAAATCCACTTTCTTGCTTGCTTTCTCACCTTCTTTTCAGTTAACATGTTTTGGCTTCAGTCCTTTCTTCACAAGGAGCTTCTGTCATCGGCAGCCGCAAAACACATCGCTTCTTCTCTTGCCAGCCTGTGCTACTGGGGGTTGTACCTGTGCCTCAATAGCCAGCTGGAACCATGTATGAGATGCCCTGTTTTCTCTGACATGTTCCTCTTCGGCCTTGAGTTCATGTATAGCTTGGGTAGGTGGGGTAATGCACCCCCCCCCCAGATGTCCTCATCTTAATCCCCAAAACCCATAGATGTTACCTTATGTGGCAAATGTAAATCTACAGATATGATTAAGTTAAGGGTCTTAAAAGATAGAGGTGATTGTCTATCTTCCACCTGGCAAGAGGTGGAAGGTTTTGCAGATGGAGGAAGGGGCCACAAGCCAATAAGTGCAATGGTCTCCAGAAGCTGGAAAGAGCAAGGAAGTGATGCTCGATAAGGCCTCCAACAGGGGCATATTCCCACCCACACCTTGACTTTAGCCCAGTGCAGCTGATTTTGGACCTCTGACTCCTAAAACGGTAAGATAATAAATGTGTGCTGTCTTAAGCCACTAAATGTGTGGTAATTTGTTACAGTAGCACTGTACAGTGCTAACTGATACACTGGCTAATGGTGTTTAAACACCACACACACAGCAGCGGTCACTGTTTAAAACGAGGTGCTATAGTGGACAGAGTAGGCAGGCAACCCCGAGTCTGACCCCCAGCAACTCCACTTCCTGGGAGTGGAGCCTTGGGTAATGCCACTTCACTTCTCTGAGCCTCAGTTTACTCATCTGAAAATGGCAAAATAAAATCACAAGCCAGAGGTCTGCAGCCTAGTTAATTGTCTTGTACCAGTATTGATCACCTGCTTTTGATAACCACACCAAGGTTATGTAAGATGTGAACATTAGGGTACCTTCTCTACAATAATGTCTAATTTGAATATATTTATTTCATTGAATTAATTTTAAATTATTTTTTAAAATCTCCTCCCTACTCTTAGGGATATTGCCTCGAGCATAGGTGAGTTGTTGGCATGCTGGGGGTGCTCAATGGACAAACAGCACCAGTTGCCACTAGTGCCTGCCATAGCCATTAGATGGTACACTACCTTCAGAAATGTTCCCGAGAAAGCCCCCAAAATGCACTTTCATCATGGGTGATCTCATCAGAAACACTGAATGTGTGGGGAGGAAACCATACAGTAGTATTCAAGATCCTTGCCAGGTTTGGGTGCTCATGGGGTATCTCCTTCTGGGGGAGCCATACTGGAGTGGTCTGCATTCATCAGCCTCTCAGGCATCTTGAGACTTGCTGGCACAGCCCCTGGATATCAGGGGCTCCCAGGGTTTCAGAGTTCAGAAAGCACAGGCCTAAGGCAGTCCTCCTGCCATGTTCGTTCAGTGCTGTCATTTATGCCCTCCTAGAGATACTGCAGAATGTGAGGGGGGCTCCCGGAGGAGGGTCCTATCACCACACCAAGTCAAAGCTCCAGGCACACTAACCTTGCTCTTCCCTACCCTCCCAGTCATAGTTGGCCCTCACTGAACCCTACCCAGCCACCCTCCTAGGTCACCTGCCTCAAGCTGAGTGAGCCAGCCTTCCTTGGGGCCCCCGTCTCACTCTGCCCCTCCTCAGCATGATAGACCAGAGATGGTGTGCTCCTCAAGGACAGAACCCAAACCTTGGCTCCTCAGCTCCTGAGCCAGGGACTAAGGGAGTGCTGAGCCCTGACCACTGAAGGAGCCCTCTCCAGGGCTATCTTTCGTTGGTTGCATTAATAGTGAGGTTTTGGGAGTGAAATGAGACAGATTTCTAGGCATGGCATGACTAATGCAGGGGCTTTTTATTGCTGATTGCAAAAAATAGCCCAAATGTGTGGAGGCCCCCTAGGGATGGATGAAATCATGCTGGCCTCTATGGAGTCTCCTGAGTTTTAGGGAGAAGTCACATTGTTATTAGCTATTTTGACTATGCAGAGGAAAGAGTCCTTGGTGAATGGTGAGCCTGCATCTTGCCCCCTTCCCAGGTCCCAGAAGCTGCAGGCTCCACTAGCAAAGAATGAGCACCCAGTCACATACTATCTGCCCCAGTCCTGGGGCCTCTGAGAGCAGTAGGGTGGCTTCTGCTTCCTAGGAGCCATTGCCATGGCCATCCTGATACCGATGGGGCTCCCCATCCATCTACTCTCTCAGGGAAGAAAGGAAGATGCTCTCCTTGGGGGCCCTGTGAGCAGCCTGGTGCTCAGAGACCCTCCCAGAATGCATCTCCTAGCCACCATGCCCACCACCTCAAAGACCATCTCAGAGAGCCCTGCCAAATGCCAGCTCCAGCTCCACCGCACAATTGATAGGTGCACCATGGGGGTCTCTGCTCTAAAAGAAACTTGGTGGTGATAGAGGGCATGAGGCTATTTTCCTCCTTCAAGAAAGGGCTTAAAATGCACATGCTTTGCCACTTCCAATAGACTTGGCCCAGTTAAACATATTTTCCCAGAGAAATCAATCCCCAGCAGCCATCCCCCAAGATGAAAGGGAGGCACCAGACTAAACAATCTTTGTAGGAAAGACAGGAAGTGAGTTTGCTGCCCCAGAGCTGCTGGCAGCATGCATACACAGAGGGACCAGGGAGCGTGTCCCTGAGGTGAAGCTCCGGCTCCCAGCGTGGCCAAAGCATGGCTCTGGTGCTAGATAACACTATCCCACCTTTCCGTGTGTCCACCCTGCTCACCTCCCACCTTTCTGGGCTGCCTTGTGTCACCAAGGATGAAGCAGAGGACAACCTCTAGGACAAAACACTTGCACTGTGACTCTCCCCATCTGTGCATTGTAACTACCATTGCTGTTTGGATGGGACTTCACGTGGGGGTGAAGATTACCGACTCAGAGCGACGGATCTAACTTCTAGACTCAGCCCCTCACCAGCAGGCTGGGTGACCCCGAGCGGCCATACTGCCTCTTCTGGACTCTTCTTCCTCTGTCGAGCAGAGATGCAGCCCCTGGTGAGACCACCTCGCAGGTGCCCCCAGAAGAGCTATTGCCCAGGGCCCTGCTATGTCCTCGCTGGCCAGTATTCTGGCACTTCAGGCCTGCAAGGGCCCTCAGAGATCAGCTACTCCAACAGTCCCATTTTACAAAGAAGGAAACTGAGGCCCAGAGAAGGAAGGGATTGGCCTGAGATGCCTCCAGCAAGGAAACTACTTCCTTTCATTTCTCTCTTTTTTAAGTTACATGTTTTATTTGAAGTGGAGTCATATGCGGTTCTAAGAAATAATACAGAGATATATGCATACCTTTTACCCTCAGGAAGACACACCTCATTTTTGCAAGTGAGTCTGAGATGGGAGAGGGGTGTGGATGCATGCTAGTATAGGGCAGGAGGGACCTGGGAAAATAGAAAAGGCTATTGTTCATTCAAAGCCAGATCTGATGTGTTTTATCTCAAGCTGAAACTACAAAAAGAATCTTCCTTCTTTCTCTTTGAAGCATCCAAGACTATTGGGAAAGGGAGTTTTGAGTAGCCTGTTTTGCCCATTTACCCAGTTGGTTCCTCCCAGACCTCCTCCCATCTCCCATGCACCCCCCCTCCCTGCTCCTGTCCCCACTTCCCTCCATTGTGAAGAATGGGAGGGCCCCCACATGAAAGCTACTGTAGAGCTCTGCATCCATTCTGCATTGGGGACCTCCCAGCAGCCCCCAAATGGGCAGCTGTTCACCCCTCAGAACCAGAGAGGTCCACTTGGCTGAAAACCACCAGTTTTCCACAGAAACATCACTTCTCTCCTGTACCCCCTCCCTCCCAAGTCCCCACAGACACCAATGATTTCTACTGCCTGTCATTTATTAAAAAGACCCGCGCTTGCCTGTCGGGCCTCGTTGGTCAAATCTGATCTTTATTTTCTCTCAAATTCCTATATGCCAGCAAGTGACTGGAGTTCATCTTGACAGACAACAGCATTTAAGAATTATTTTTGGCTAAAACAAACAAACAAACAAACAAACAACTGTGTCCTCTTTTCCTTCGGATGGACAGGGGGAGTTAGCCTCTTGACTACATTTCAATCTGGTTTTCAGAGCTATGGGCAGTTTGCTTCACCCAACTTTTGTATAATCACTGTCAGTATCTAGCTCCCAAAAAAGCCCCAACTAGCTCACCTAATTTTGTGAAGTGCTCCTCAGGTAAAGCTTTTTCCTTCCCAGTTCCAGTGAAAGCTGAAAGTACGCTCCAGGGCAAAACAAGATAAGTAAGGCAACTGGACCACTTGAGTGGGTGAGTATGGGGTGCTGTTAGTCACACATACATACAGCACCTGAGAGAGAAGAGTAACCCGTGCAGAGGTGGAAGGTACAGGCCTGTCTTGTGTGGGATAGGTGGGGAGGAGGCAGAGAGTTATTTAGAGGAGAACCCCAGCCATATTCATTCCTCTTGGCCTAAACAGTCTAGGACAGTGCTGTCCAATGGAACTTTGTGTAGTGATGGAAATGTTCTAGATCTGTGTGGTCTAATATGGTAGGTACTAGCCATATGTGGCTAAGGAACACTTGAAATAGGGCTGGTGCAACGGAGGAACTGGATGTTTAGTTATATTTACTTTTAATTTAAGGCAAAATAGCCACATGTAGCTACTGGTTAACAGAGCAGAAGAGTGCAGGTCTGAAGTCCATGCAAACCCAGAGCAAACCCCTTGACATCTTCCCACCCTTCCCCTACTCCATGCTGCCCCAGCCGCTACAGTGGGCACTTCCTTTCTAAAATGCTGCTAGGTTGCTTTTTCTTGTCAAGGATTTGGTCAAACCCTAAACACAGTTTCCTTTTCATAGACTGAGTGAAAGGTGCAGCCCAGCTTGGCTAAGCATCTCTTTCTAGCCACTAGGAGCTCACGGAGCATGGTGCACCCTCAGAACTTATAGTGGGCACGAGGCCCAGCCCCATGGTTGGGGGATGTGGCCTCATTCTCAGATTCAGTCTGACCCTTAGCTACAATCCCTGTGACTTCTCTCAGTGTGGCTGGGGAAGCCTTGCTCATGGCCTAGGGAAGGGGTAGAGTGTACAGAGTTGAGGGGAGTGGGAAGAAGGAGAGAGGCTTTAGGCCCAGCCCTGGGTCCTGAGGAGGAGGCTGAGGATGCCAATTGCCTTGGGCCAAGCTGAATGGAGATATCAGACAACAGGGTCACCAAGAAGTTCCCTGGATCTCTGAAATTGCAGGAGCTCCTGCTGTGGCCTTATCTACAGGATTTATTGAGTGCCTGCATGTAACACACAGAAGGGGTGAAATGGCTACCCACAGGAGCATTGTGTCTGCAGCCCAGACCACTGGTATCAAAGCAGACACTTCTGTCCTCACTCAGGAAGGGAAGGGAGGTTGACCAAGGCAGGGCCTGCCTGTTTCCATCCCATGGCTTCCCACACCCCATGCCAGCCAAGGTAGACCCCTAACTCCTACCAGGTTGCCCAACTCTAGCCTGGACCATGCAAACCTGGACTAGGTGCTGGAGGAATGCATGAGGGAGAGAGACCAGAAACGGTGGCATCCAAGGACCCTGACCTAGCACAGTGGGCAGGAGGATAGGTTTGGAGGTGGGCAGTGGTTCAGAGGAAGGGTTGGAGGTAGACCAGAAGGAAGAGGAATCAGATCTAAGTACAAATCCCAGCTTGGCCATGTACTAGTAGTGGGTGTGCAGTAAACCTTTCTGTGCCTCAGTTTCCTCATCTGTAAAACAGAAGTATAATAACTGTGCTTATGTAGTAGGGCTGACATGGGGAACTAGCTAAGTGAAAAGTTATATATAAAGCACCTACTCCATGCCTAGATATACCAGGGTCGCACTACAAAGTAGAATTTCATATAACCATAAAAGAAGGGCAGGCTACCTCAGATCTGGGAAGAGAAGGGCAATCCATACCAGGGCAGGACAGAGAGAAGTAGGGGCTGCTACTAGGGAGTCTCAAGTAGGCCAGAGGGAATAGATTAGGCCATGAGAGAAGAGGCTGGGCACACAGGCTGCACACAGACCACAGAGGCCTTTGAAGGTCACATCTGCTTTGGACTGAGCCCCTAGGGTGCGGGGGCCATGGAAAGCTTTGAGCAGGGAGCAACATGGTCTGAGCTGTGCTGGAGCAGTACAGACAGTGGAAAATCAGGAAGAGGTTTGAATGGCTCATTCTTCCAGGCCACTTGGGGAGAAGCCCTGGGAATCCATAGCCCTGCAAACCCCCCCCAGGGAAGAAAAGCCAAGTGGAGCCCGCTTTTGTGGCTGTGTGGTCAGCCGAGGAGGACGCTGGCACAGCCAAGGAGCCATTGGCAGAAAAGTGGCACCAGTGCGCTGTTAGCCCCCACTGCCCGTACCTCCTGAACACTGAAGCAAAGGGCACTGTGGCTTCCACTTCTACTGCAGGCTTTCTCTTTTGAAACTCAGGGCCTAGCAAAGTCTTTGCAAGCACCCCAAGCCAAGGGGACCACAGGCGTCTGGCTCCCGCACTTGAGTTGGGCCACTACTCTGGAGGTAAACTGAGTGCGCTCTACAGTCCTATCTCCTGTGGGGACAAGATTATGAGAACACCCCATGGGAGGAGATAACCGCAGGGCCACATTTCTTGGGAAGCACAAGGATAGGTGGAGGCAGAGTTGGGGATCGCAGGAGACCAGGCCCTGGCACTGAGAAGACATACAGATGGACTGCAGCAGGAGCCCCATGACAGGCAGTCGGGCGGGCTACAAGCAAGCTCAAGAATTGGGTCCCAGGCTTGGGGTCTGCCTCCCTTCCTGCCCCATCTCCCCCTAGAGTCACTCTGCTTAGCACACAAACTTCTGCCTACTGTGTTTCAACTGCCCAAGTGGCAGGCTGCTAGGCTGCCTCAGGGCCTCATGACTGGGAGCCCCACCTGACAACATGCCGAGTCCTGTGTGCAAGTGACTTAGGATGCTTTGAGGGTCTGGATAAGTGTGCAGGGAAAAGCCTGTGGGAGGGGCTGAAAAGGTCTCGGGTTATGTGGCAGGAAATGCTGGGGGCCAGGAAGCCTGGCAGTGCTGGAGGCTCTAGAAGATACTGAGGATGAAATCAAAGGGACTTTAACCTTATCCCTTCCCTAAAAAGGCCAAGGTTTAGAAATTAGCACTCCTCCCAGTCACTCCCATTGGGCAGCTAAAGACAGGCGCTTCTGGGTAACTGTCTTCCAATGCATACCCTCTCAGTGTACAGGGGCTTTGCAGGAAAGCCTGCAGGAGCTGGTATCCTCAATAGGCTTCGCATGGTGCTGAGATGGCATAAGCTCTTATTCTCTGGTAGCAACACATGCTTTTATGGTCTGGGAGAGCCAAGACTTTTGAAAGGTCGCTGGGGAATGGGCCTCACACACATCTAGAATGTCTGGGTTGGTGCCAAGCTATTTTGTGATTTTTGTTTCAAAATAAAATCATGTAGCCAAAAATACAGTGTGCCAACTTCTAACATGAGTATCACTTTACCCTGGTAACTAATATGGTCACTTAAGAAGTACAATAAATAACACATTTGTGTACCTGTTTTTTGCATATTCCATAAGACACACACACAGACTGAGAGCTTGTCAGAGAGGGAGAAGACCTAAGGGACTTTAGAGCCAACCTCTACACTTTGGGGAGGGGGAAGCTGAGTCCTAGAATAAATGAAAATACAGGTACTTCCTCTGAATTTGGATTGTACCTTATCATTGACAAAACCTTCATACCATCTCTTGAACTTTCATTTGTGCTGTGAAAGGCAGGATATGCAGTGGATAAGAGCAAGCAATCAGGAGCCAGACCCCATGACTTAGAAACTTACTCATTGTGTGAGCTGGGGCAAGTTCTTAATCTCCCTGAGCCTCAGTTCCCTCTTCTGCAAAATGGGGACAATAACAGAACCTATCTCTTCAGGTGGTTGTGAGCATTCAATGAAATAATACATATAATGTGTTTAGGACAGTATCTGGCACACAATATGGATTAAAACAGTGTTGATTATTATTCATTTGATCTTATTAGTACCCACAAGAGCCTCTTGAAGTGGGAAGAAAAAGATCATGAGCCCATTTGACAGGTCAGAAAATTGAAGCTTGCGGAGATACAGTGGTTTGCTTGATTTTATACAGGTTGTTAGAGGTAGGGCAGGAAATCAACCCCAGATCTTTACACTATGTCTAGGGCCCTTTCTGCCAGACTGGCCATATCCTATGAAGACACCGCCTGCTTGCTCACCACCTCATTTATAAATAAAGTCAAGGAAACACCTCTCTTTTTTCAGCCCATTCACAGTAAGAAAAACACCATTAATATTCATATTTCTCTAAGGATCTGAGGTGGCTTCCAATGCAAACATAGATTAAAGACAGTGGTGGAACTTTTAAGTGACAAGCAGAAATGTGCAGAGAAGGGAGAGGTCATTTAACTGAGCCCTGGGCAAGACCACTGGCACCAAAATATGCTTGGCTCTGAGCTTCCTGGCAGCAAGAGCACAGGAACAATGGGGCCAGATTCTGACCAGCACTGTCAGTAGGAAAGTTTCTGGATCAAGAAGTGACCAGGGATGGCAGGGGTGGCAAGATAGTGCTATGTCATTCTGAAGTCTGACACATGGCTGGGCTGCACAGGCAGAGGAAAGGGAAGCGCGTACATGCCCAAAGTTTCCACCATGGTCATGCAGACCCAGGCCTGCCCTGGGGACCTCAGAGGCAGCTGGCTCACACCAGCTGTCCCCAGCAGGAATATTTTTAAGGTAGCCATGTGAAAGGCCAGGCCCAGCAGGGCTGCAGAGGTCAAGGAGCTAGAAAGTGCTCCTTCAGGAGATGGTCAGGCCAGAGTAGCCCAGAGAAGGGGGCGCTTGGCATCAGCAGGGAACAGAATGGAGTTTGTTCAGAGAATGGCGGGAGCTCTGTCCTGGTCTGAGCAGGCAGGTGTGCAGGGCTACAAGTCTCGGCAGTTCTCTGCCCCACCACATGCCTCTTTCCTCAGCCACCTGGCCCCTGGATGACCATTTTGCTTATGCCATCACTGGGGATGAGAAGACACTGAAGAGATGGGGGAGTAGAGGGATGCCAACGGCTTGGAATGCAGAGGCTTGGATGCCCTTTAAAAGTGGTGCTTCATCAAAACACACAAATGCTGTTCTGGGTTGAATCATTTCCCTCCCCAAACTCAGATGATGAAGTTCTGAATTTTAGTACCTCAGAGTGTGGAAATAGGGTTGTTGCAGGTATAATTAGCTAAGTTAAGATGTGGTCATACTGGAGTAAAGTGGGCCCCTAATCCAATATGACTGGTGTCCTTATAAGAAGTGGAGAAAGACACACACAGTGAGAATGTCATGTGAAAATGAAGGTTGAGATGGGGGTGAAGTCAAGGAGCACCAAAGATTGCAGGTAAACCACCAGAAGCTAGAGGAGAAGCAGGAAACAGAATCTCCTCATAGCCCTCAGAGGAAACCAAACCTGCTGACCCCTTAATCTGACTCTGGCCACTGGAGCTGGGAGACAGTACATTTCTGTTGTTGAAGACCTCTAGTTCATGGTACTTTATTATGACAGCCCTAAACCCTCTTGCACTGTTGGTGGGAATGCAAACCGGTGCAGCCACTCTGTAAAACAGTGTGGAGGTTCCATAGAAAATTAAAAATAGAACTACCCTATGACCCAGCAATAGCACTACTAGGAATTTATCCAAAGGATACAGGAATGCTGATTCATAGGGGCACATGTACCCCAATGTTTATAGCAGCACTTTCAACAATAGCCAAATTATGGAAAGAGCCTAAATGCCCATCAACAGATGAATGGATAAAGAAGATGTGGTTTATATATACAATGGAATACTACTTGGCAATGAGAAAGAATGGAATCTGGCCATTTGTAGCAACATGGATAGAACTTGAGGGTATTATGCTGAGTGAAAAAGTCAGGCAGAGAAAGACCGATACCATATGTTTTCACTCATATGTGGATCCTGAGAAACTTAACAGAAGACCATAGGGGAAGGGAAGAGGAAAAAAATAGTTAGAAACAGAGAGGGAGGGAGGCAAACCATAAGAGACTCTTAAATACAGAGAACAATCTGAGGTTTGATGGCGGGGGGTGTGGGGAGAGGGGAAAATGGGTGATGGGCATTGAGGAGGGCACTTGGGATGAGCACTGGGTGTTGTATACAAGTGATGAACCATGGGAATCTACCCCAAAAACCAAGAGCTCACTTTACACACTGTATGTTAGCCAATTCGACAATAAATTATATTTAAAAAATATTATGGCAGCCCTAGAAAACTAATACACATGTGCGCGCGTGCACACACACACACACACACACCACACCACACACCCTCCCTACAGGTACAAATTCCCTTTTCCAGGCCTGAAACACAGAAGAGACACATTCCTGAAGAAGCAGGGCACAACAGGGGTTGAGCATGTGCAAAATATTAGCTGGGTTGAAATCAACTTTCTGTTTAAAAAAAATCAACTTTCCATTTATATTTTTCGTTGATGCAGATGCATAATAAAAACAACCTTCTACCTTTCTATAATGCGCTATAGACTCAAAGGCATGTTCACATTCGTAATACTGCTTAAGCCCCTGTCAACGCAGGGTGGTGGGTACTATTGAGTCTTGAGTTTGCAGGTGAAGAAAGGACAACCCAGAAAGGTGGGAAGTTATGTGACTAGGAAGTGAGGGCAGAGTACAGTCTCCTCTCTGCCAGCTCAGCATGTGAGTATTCCCGTGCTCTAATGTAGGGGTAGGGTGGGAGATGGTAAGGCACATTGTTTAAGAAAAATCCACTTGACTTCTCAGCACTTCTCCTTTAGAGTCCTCCAAGCCAGCATGATGGCATTCTGCCTACTTCAGTTTGGATTATTTTTGCCACCTTGGAAGATTATGACTGCATCTTCCTTTCCACTTGTTCCAATTGTCTTCCTAACTTCATCCTGGGACAATCCTCTCTCCCATGGGGGCAGCACTTGACAGGAATCAAAGCCCTTTCATGTTCTTTTTCTCATTTTCAACCCTCTGAGCTTTAAGGAGGCAGGCAGGGCACGTGCTGTTTCTCCTTACCCTTGTGGCAAAGAAAGTGGGGGAGGAGTTTCCCATCATTACTGAAGTAATTGGTGCTCAAATTCCCGTCTTCAGGTTCAGTGTTATTTTATAACAATGAATTTTTATTATTAAGCACCTACTATGAGCCAGGCACTGCCCTACGTGCTTGGTGGACACTCTCATTGAACCCTTCCATCTTCCAGATGAGGAGATAAGACTGAGATAGAGAGACAACTTGTCCAAAGTCAGAAGGTGAGTACATGGTGAAGCCAGGATGCAACTGTAGGTCTGGATACTCTGTAGCCTGGCTGGACACAATCACCCAATGCTATTCCTTCTGGGTCATCTCCAGAGATGAGGACTTGAACAAGTGGCCAGGCTGACAACTTGTTCCCAGCCCTGCAATAGATACTTGTAAGAAATGGCGCTAAATGTCCATTACCAGCCGGTAGGCCAGTAATCCATGCAGGAAGTCCCCTGGCTCAGGGCCCGCCTCCTGAGGGTTATTTAGAGATAGTCTCAGTCCCTCCCTGTAACTCCTGAAACCTGAGGGCCAGCTCTCTTATGGCCTGGTAAATGACAAATACCCAGGAATGCTCCAGTGACACCTTCCCTCTTGCCCACAGCTGGCCTGGGGCCCAGCTGGTGACAGGAACCCTCACAAGTGAGTCATCCTTAGAACTCTTCTGGGATTGAAATGAAAGGATCCTTACAAGCAGCAGTCATTCTGGCCTGGGATACCTCCCTCTGCTGAGAGGGCCTAATGGAGCTGGTAACTAGGGTTGGTGGGAGTGGGCGGAGGTGGTACTTGGGAGCCCTACCTGCTGAAGTTGGTGGCACAGCTCACCACTTGTGATGTAAGAGCTTAAATAAAGCCTTAAAGAATAGTCCAGGGGGGAGAGAAAAATCTTCCTAGAGAAAAAGAAACCATTTTCTCTAAGAATTGTAAGCTCTAGAGATTTGCAAGGGAACAGCACAGATGCTAAACTAACATGCTGAGAGAGAAGGCAGGTGCCAGGCTAAATAAAGAAATGTGAGTACATACACAGAGAACACGCTCCTTTATTTCCACAGGGAGGCACAAATGTATATTAATGAGGATTTTGAATGCCAAGAAATCAAATAATGACATAAACATCACAGTAAACACCAAAGCTTCAGAGTTGGCTGCAATCACTTACTATGGAAAGGGCAGAGGACTTCGACTGTCCCCTGCTCTGCACCCCTCCAAAGTTTCAAAACAGACAATTGCTCTGCTTGTAGAATTAGAACTTGATGCTCTATAAGTAAGAGAAACTCTTGGCTTTGACCCGTGATACTGGGGAGAAGCCCTAGAAAAGCATTCCATGTGCTAAAGGCACAAAAGCAAGGATGTGGGCTGGGATTCATGTTCTGGGCAAGGAGTTCTGTATTAAGTGTTGAGGCAAGTTGGCTTCCTAATCCAGGGGGTGGGGGGCGAGGAAGCACATATCTTCTGATGTAGTAGGAAATGTGGTAGAGAAAGGGAACCTAGAAAGGCCAGTGTATACACATGATCCACATACACAAGAGAAAGGATCCTTAGTGCGTGACCTCGAAGAGTGTGGGAGTGGCCAGATTGGCACAGACAGGCCAACTGCATCAATGCCACACAATTCTGATTTGGGCCTGTGGTGGATATCTATTTGTTTCTGGCTGCCCTGCATCTTAACTCCCCTTCCTGGGTTTTAGGAAGCTGAAAGCACCAGTTACTTGGCTAGCTTCCTTCTGAAGCTGGGGCACAGTATATCAATTAGATTTTGAGTCAGTGTTAATGAAGACAAGCAGGGCCAGCAGAGACTCTGCCACAGCATCCCATTTCCTGGAGCAAATATACCTGTGGTGCCAGAGGCCATCAATGATGATGTTAGTGGACAAATTACAAGGTCTACCACTCAGTGGTGCCAATAGAGATGTTTTCACTGGGCTCATTCTGGACCATGATTTTGTGTGTGGATTTGGCCCTATGGCCAACAAGCCTGATTCTCTAACCTTCCCAGCAATTCTGTGAGCTACCCAATATCCTTCCTTCCTATAAATTCCTTTATCTACAGGCCCTAACTGTTGCATTTATCTTTCTGATTCTGTGTTCTTTCAGATGTTGGCCCCATAATCCTCATTATATTATTAGACTTTTAATATTTTAGAAGAACTATTCTTTAATGTTTTAAAGTAGCAGTTTTATTTCTCTTTAGTGGGAAGGATAATCCTCCATTATCAAAAGTGGAAGTCTCAACTTTTTTACTCTGATTTCCCCGTCATGGATGGGTAGCCATGAGCCAGGGATTCACCTAGCCTCTACTACAGTTCTTATCAATTTCTTTTTAATTGTCCATTTATCATTGTAATGGGAACTTTTGGAGTAAATGAACAGGGTCTAATTTATTAATTTATCTCTACATCCTCAACACTTATCACAGTGCCTGGCTCACAACAAATACTTAGGAAATACTATTAGAATGAGTGGAATACTTAGGCTGTGGTTCTTAGAAGAGAGGAGCCTTGTGTTGGAGCCCAAAGGATGATTGGGTTTTAGAGAGAATAAGGAAGAATATATTCCAGGTTCTCAACAAGGGCTTATAGGTCCTCTGTTATTCAGAGTTTTTAGTTGTAAGCAACAGAAACTAGCTCTAGATGATTTTCTGAAGAAAGAATTAGGTAACTGGAAAATAGGTTAGAATAAAATAGAATATGCACAGAGAAACAATTGAACAGAAAGGGACACAGAGGACAGAATGAGAGGTCCTAACCTATGTGTAATTGGCATCCAAGGAGGACACTGAAAAGGAAAGAGAAAATGGGAACATAGGAAATATTTGAAGAGCTAGTGGTTAAGGACATTCTAAAACTGATAAAACTGCAGATTCAAGAGGCCTACAAACCTCAACAAGGACGAATTCAGAGAAAACCACACTAAGGTACATGACAGTAATACTGCTGAAATAAAAGAGAAAAAGAAAATATCACCACATCCAGAATTAAATTACATGAAGTTTTGGGTTTACTTTGGAATGATATAATAATACTGGAATAAGTTGGTGGGGTTAGATGAAAAAATATAGGGAACTTCCACTTCCAGAAGTAATGGAATAACTGGTACCAGAGTAGCACTCCCATAGTAAACAACCATAAAACTGGACAAAAGATATGAAACAATTGCCTTCAGGCATTAGAAACTAGACATTAGACTTTAGGCAACAGGTAGCACAAGACTTCAGTCCCTGAGAGCAAGGGAAGAGATCCACAATTGCTCTGGTTCTCTGTGTGGGGAAAATTTCCTAACTGCAGGCAAGAAAGCTGGAATCCAAATGGAGAATGGTGGTCATACTGAGGTTGGGAGGCAGAGATCAGAGTTGGGGGAAGATAAAATGGCTGTGATCTGTGGGATAGGGTACTGGACAGGAGACAGCTACAAGTTGGAGGAAGCACAAAAAGTCCATGTATTGGTGTGCTAGAGTTGTCATAATAAATTTACTATCACAAATTAGGTGGCTTAAAAAATATTGTTTCCTAGTTATGGAGGCTAGAAGTCCAAAGTTGAGGTGTTGGCAGGCTTTTTCTGAGGGCAGTAAGGGAAGGATCTGTTCTAGCCCTCTCTCCTTGGTTTGTGGATGGCTCTCTTCTTATATATCTTCAAGTCACCTTCCATCTACAGGCATCTCTGTGTCCCAATTTCCTCTTCATGTAAGGATACCAGTCATATTGGATTAGTGCCCACCTTAATGACCTCACTTTAATTTGATTACTTCTATAAAGACCCTATCTCCAAATAAGGTCACACTCTGAGGTACTGAGGGTTGGGACTTTAACCTATGAATTTGGAGGAAACACAATTCAATGGGTAAGGGTCCATGTGGGGTCCCCTGAAAGTCTCTGGCTAAGCATGGGCTATAAATAGGGTAAGGTACCATCTGTAATGTCAAGTATATAATAAAAAGTTACTAAACACACAAGGAACCTTGCAATTGTGAAACAAGCAGTCAGTTGAAATCATTCCTGAGACGGTCAAGATGTTGGATTAGCAAAGACTTTAAAGCAACTATGAGGGGTGCCTGGGTGGCTCAGTTGGTTAAGCATCTGACTTCAGCTCAGGTCATGATCTCATGGTTTATGACTTCAAGCCCCACACCAGGCTCCATGTGGACAGTGCGAAGCCTGCTTGGGATTTGCTCTTTCTCCCTCTCTTTCTGCCCCTCACCCACTCACACACTCTCTCTCTGAAAGTAAATAAACTTTATAAAAAAATAAAGCAACTATGAAAAAAATATTCTAAGAATAAAAGGCAAATATGGTAATGATGAGCAAACAGACAGATAATCTAAGCAGAGAAATGGAAACTGTCCAGATAATCAAATGAAACTCTAGGATTGAAAAGGATAAAAACTGAAATGAATAATTCACTGCATGTGCTTAATAGTAGTTTGAAGAAATCAGAAGACAGATCCAGTAACTTTGAAGACAAATTAACAGAATTTATCCAATACGAAGAATAGAGAAAACAAATTCGAAAAAAATGAACAGAACCTCAGGGACCTGTGGGACATCAAATACAATAATATGCTTGCAATTTTAGTCTCAGACAGAGAAGAGAGTAAGAATTGGAAGAAATAATATGTTAAGAAATAATGGCCACAATTCTCCTAAAGTTTGAGGAAAATTATGACTTATAGAATCATGGGGCTCAGTGAACCTCAAGCAGAATAAATACAAAGAAAATCATGATGAACTACATTATAGTCAAACCATTAAAAACCAAAGATAAGAGAAAATCTCAAAAGAAGTCAGAAGGAAAAATATACATAATATACATGGGAACCATGATACAAATAGTGCTGGAGCAATTGAATATCCATAACCACCCCCTCCAATTTCCACATGGATCCCTCATGTTGCCCTTTTACAGCTACTTCACTTCCTTCTTTCCCCCACTGTTTATTAACCCTTGTAATCACCAATATGTTCTCCATTTCTATAATTTTGTTATTTCTAGAATGTTATACACATTGAATCATACCCATTTTAAAAGGCCAATCATAAATGAGATTAGCAGTTTCACTTGGGATAATTTATTCTTGTTGCATGCATTGATAATTCTTGCCATTTATTACTAAACAGTATTCCATGGTATGGATGTATCACAGTTTGTTTAACCATTCACTTGTTGAAGGACATCTGGATCATTTCCAATTTGGGGCTATTATGAATAAAGCTGCTGTAACATTCATATACAGGTTTTATATGGACATACATCTTTATTTCTCTGGGATACATGCCAAGAGGGCAATTGCTAGGTTGTATGGAAGTTGTATGTTCAGTTTTTTAGGAAACTGCCAAACTATTTTTCCAGAATGTTTGCACCATTTTATGTTCCCACCAACAATGTATGAGTGATTCAGTTTCTCTGTATCCTCCCAGCATTGATGTTGTCCTCATTTTTTTATTTTAGCTATTTGGACAGGTTTATAGCAATATCTTGGCTTTTAATTTGTGTTTCCTTGATGGCTAATGATACTGAACATCCATTTTGATTCACCTGTACTATCTGAGTGTATCTTTTTGTATAGCTTTTTCAGTGGTTGCTCTAGGTGTAATTATATATTAATGCAATTTAATTTAAATATGCAAATTATATCTACATATATATAAAATTTATCAGAGTCTGCAGGTGTCAATATTTAACAGTTTGACTGAACTGTAGAAACCTTACTTCCCTCTACAACCCTTTACCCTCTCCTATTTACAACGTCTTGAATATTTCTTCCACATACATTTAGAACCCTATCAGACTGTTATAATTGTTGCTTTAACTATCAAATAATTTAACTATCAAATAATTTAGAAAACTCAAGAAAAGGAAAATATATATCCATACTTTTGCTCTTTCCATTGTTCTTTCTTTCTTGGTGATGTCTAGGATTCCTTCTTTTATCATTTCCTTTCTGTTTGGAAAACTTCCTTTAGCCACTCACTTAGGATAAGTCTGTTGGTGAAAAAATCTCTTCAGTTTTCCTTCATTTGAGAATGTCTTGATATTCCCCTTCATTCCTCAAAGGTAATTTTGCTAGACATGGGATTTGGGGTTGGCTGTTGAGCAACCTCCTTCGACCTCTATGGCTTCTTGTGAGAAATCTGCTGTTATTCAAATCGTCTTTTCCTTATAGTTAACGTGTCATTTCTCTCTTGCTGCTTTCAAGGTGTTTTCTTTGTCTACAAAGAAGTTTAATTATGATATGTCTTGGCATGGATTTCTTTGGGTTTATACTGTTTGGGTTTTGTGTAGCTTCTTGGTAGGTTTATGCCTTTTGCAAAATTTGGTGAGTTTTCAGCCATTATTTCTTTGAGTACTTTTTCAGTCCACCCCCTTTCTCTGCCCTTCCAGCATTCCTAAGACACAAATGTTATATCTTTTGTTATAGTCCCACAGGTCTCTGAGGCTCTGCTAATTTTTTTCAGTCTATTTTTTTTTTATCTGTTGCTCAGATTGAATATCTACTGTATCTTCAAGTTCACTGATTCTTTCCTCTGTCCCCTCCATTCTCCTGTTGGATCCATCCATTGAGTTCTTTATTTTGGTTATTGTATTTTTCAGTTTTAAAATAACTATTTGGTTCTTCTTTTTTAAAATTTTTTTTAATGTTTATTTTTGAGAGAGAGAGAGAGACAGAGCATGAGCAGGAGAAGGGCAGACAGAGAGGGAGACACAGAATCTGAAGAAGGCTCCAGGCTCTGAGCTGTCAGCACAGAGTCTGACGTGGGGCTTGAACCCACAAACCACGAAATCATTACCTGAGCCGAAGTCAGATGTTTAACTGACTAAGCCACCCAGGTGCCCCTCTATTTGGTTCTTCTTGATATCTTTAAATTTTTTTTAATTTTATTCATTTTTGAGAGAGAGAGACAGAGTGCGAGCAGGGTAGGGGCAGAGAGAGAGAGACACACAGACTCTGAAGCAGGCTCCAGGCTCTGAGCTGTCGGCACAGAGCCTGACATAGGGCTCAGACCCATCAACTGCAAGATCATGACCTGAGCCGAAGTTGCACACTTAACTAACTGAGCCACCCAGGCGCCCCTGGTTCTCCTTGATATCTTTTACTGTTGGCATCAGTTGACTGTCTTTTTCATTCAGTTTAAGATCCTTCTAGTTCTTGGTAAGATGAGTGGTTTTGAACTGAAACCTGGATATTTTGGGTTCTATGTTATGAGACTCTAGATCTGATTTACACCTCCTGTTTTATCTGGCTTATTCTGATACCAATGCAGCAGGGGAAGAGGGAATTTATACCATCTCTTTATTGCCAGAAGGGAAAAGTTCAGGCTCCCTATTCAATCTCTATTGGTGTCGAAGGTTGGGGGCTCCTTGTTATTGCTGACCAGGGGTGGGAGTTCCAGCTCCCAGCCAGACTTCCACCAATACCTCCATGGCTAGAAGGTGCTTTGTTACTGCTCTCCATGTGGTTTCCACTCACTCCACAGAGTGGAGCAGTGGCCTTGTTACTTCTGGGTGGTGATGAATGTCCTGAATCTCCACTAGACTTCCTAGGCCACAGCAGGGAGCCTATGGGGGCCCTTTATTACTTTCTCAAGAGGCTGGAAGTTCAGGCTCCCCAGGTGGTTTCCACTGACACTACAGTGGGAGGAAGTAGTTTACTACTGGCTGAAGTGAATGTAAATCCTAGCTACCCACTCAGCCTTCTCTGAGCCTCATTAGAGCCTGGAAAGTGTGGAAATCTAGGCTCCCCATTCAATCTATCTATGATGGTGTGAGTATGGGTGGCGTCATAGTTTTTTCCTGTGATATTTGGCTAAAGTAGAAATGTCATTGTCTAAAAGTTTTCTATCTTGCTGGGCTACCCCTATATGGGATTATTTTGTATTTTGATTGTGGGGTTAGTTATACCAATTTATACTTGTGTTAAAATTCATAGAACTATATACAAAAATGTTAATTTACAAATAAAATGTTTAAAAATGAAGAGCAAAATTGAAGGACTTATGCTAACAGACCTTAAAGACTATAGTGAAGATTGAATAATCAGGAAATTGTGGTATTGTTGTAAGGATAGACAAACAGATCAATGGAAAAGAATAGAAAGTCCAGAAATAGCCTCTCACACATTGGCCAATTGATTTTCAACAAGGGAGCCAAGGTAATTCAATCGATGATGGCACAGACTTTTAAAAAATGGTGTGATTACAACTGAATATTCATATAGGAAAAAATGAACCTCAACCTTCATCATACACCATCTACAAAAATTACTTGAAATGGACCATAAATCTAAACATAAAAGCTAAAACTATAAACATTTCAAGGGAAAAACAGGAAAAATATTTCCAAGTTTGGGATAGGCAAACATTCTCTCTATAGGACACAAAAAAGATGAACCATATAAGAAAAAATGATACATTGGAATAACTGGATCTCTTCAACTTTGCCTTGTGGGAATGCAAAATGGTATGATCAAATGGAAAACTCCGGCAGTTTCTTTAAGAGTTTAACATAATATCTGGGGCATCTGAGTAGTTCAGTTGGTTAAGCATCCAACTTCGGCTCAGGTCATGATCTCGTGGTCTGTGAGTTCGAGCCCCACGTCGGACTCTGTGCTGACAGCTCAGAGACTGGAGCCTGCTTCGGATTCTGTGTCTCCCTCTCTCTCTGTTCCTCCCCCACTCACTCTCTCTCTCTCTCTCAAAAGTAAATAAAGATTAAAAAAAATTTTTTTAAGTTTAACGTATACTAACCATACAGCCCAACAGTTCCATTACTAAATATTACCCAAGAGAAATGAAAATATATGTTCATACAGATATTTGTACACAAATGTTCATAGCAGGCTCTTTTGTAATAATCAAAAACTGGAAATAACCCAAATGTCATAAATAGGCAAATGGATAAACAAGTGTTCCATGATATGGAATACTACACAGCAAAAAACCCTGCTTATTCATGCAACAACGTGAATGGGCTCAAAAAATTGTAGTAAGCGAAAAGAAAGAAAGAAAGAAAGAAAAAGAAAAAGAAAGAAAAAAAGCTTGAGACGAAAGAGTACATATTCCACTTATATGAAATTATGAAATTCTACAAAAGGCAAGACTTATCTATAGTGACAAAAAGGAGATCAGTACTTGCCTGGGGCTGGGGTGGAGGGGTTTGAGTGCAAAAGAGCATGAGGGAGCTTTTGAGGTAATGGAAATGTTCTATATCAATAACATGGATCAATCTTGCAAACAATAGAAGGAAGCCATGCACAAAAGAATACATATTGCATGATTTCATTTATATTTCGTTCAAAAAAAATAAGCAAAGCTAAAGCACTATGCTCAAGGATCCACATGTAAGTAGTAAAACTAAGAAGATAAGCGAGGAAGTGATTGTTGGAAAAGCCATGCTAGTTGTCTCCTATAGTAGGAAGTGGGGGCATAGTGCTTGGGAAGGGACATGTGCCAGGTGTCTGGGGTGCCAGCAATGTTATCTTTCTGATGTGGATGGTGGTTATGTGAGTGTTTGCTTTATGGAAATTTGTTTATATGCAATGTTTTGGCTATGTACATCTTTGTTATATTTTACAACTAAAGACATTAAAATAAAAAGAAGAGCAAAAATAGTAACTAATAGTCAAGCTGAGACTGGTACAAGGGAATGAGGCCAGAAGAGGTAGCTGCACAAAGCAAACAGCAAGGGCTGTGAGAATGGTCCTGTGAAGTATTTTTAGGGAAACCCTTGAACTTGGTGGGGGCAGGTGCATGCCAGGCTGGACAGTGCATCTCCTTTAACTGCTGCCCCATCGTATACCCAGCAAAGGGAATGGGCATACAGTATACTTACCCAAGACTTGTGGATACACTGGTGGTATTAGGGTATGCCACTACAACATGTCCATATAGGACCACATTCTCCAGAGGCCACCTACTAAAAACCATCAGACTTGAAGGCATGAGTCCTGGGTTAAGGTGCCAGCCATGTCACTTCTAGCTACATGACCTTGAATAGGTCATTTCACCTCTCAGTATCAGTTTCTTTATACCGGCCCTGGTTATGAGGAGCAATGAGAGATAGAATGGATATATCTATATATCTATATCCTTCCACATCCCAACCTAGCCTTTAACAAGGGCCAGTGCAGTAAAATTTTGAAGTGAGAACACCAAAGGCCTCAACTTAAGGCAGCCAATTGGTTCCCCTCACCGATATGGTCATCCATGGGTTTAACTGCCTCTGGGTGTGAATTAGCATGGTAATGCAAGGGGCTATTTCCAGCTATTTCAAGCTGAGTATCTGAAAAGGTGCCAATTATGAAGGGGGTAGCAGGAATGGTGGGTGTGGGGAGATATGAAAGCCAAATGCTTTGAACCTCTGCTAATTTCACTGTACACAGTACCAAGGTGTAATTATCCATGTGTCTGGCTTGAAGATGGGAAGAAGAGGCACAAGGTTGATATTTGTCAGGCCAAGCAGAACATCAATACCAAAGGTGCTGCATGAGATGGGAGTCGCCAGTGCTGCCTCCAAAAACTGTTCTGTCACATACTCTGTTACTCCTGGGCTAAAGGGGACCCTGTCTGATGGTGGGGGTTGGGAAGCTCTCTGCCTACAAGGGCCCTAACAATACCAATGGACATTCAAGCTTGGAACTTGGGACAAGCTTTTTTCTCTTGTTTGGGGAAGAGTGTCCCCTTCCTTTTTTTTTTTTTTTTTTCCCATCTGAGAGAAAGGTTCTGGATTCATCCTTGTTCACTGATAGGCAAGAACCATTTGCAAATTAAAGATTTAAGATAAGGGCTGGCTGGCAATATAGGAATGGCAACAATGGACCAGATGCTATAGCCTTATCCATTTCAAAGGTTCATGAATAGCCAGCTGTATCATGGAAGGATCCAGGCTTCTTTTTAATAACATGTCATGGTCCTGATCATGCATCAAATGGCACCAGCACCTGTTTGCTTCTTGTCCCTGTTCCTCATATGTATACTTTTACTCTCAAGTAGATATAGGAATCCACTGCAAATAGAATTAGTTTTGGGGAGAAATTATGTGTAGATTCCTCCAAAACACACACACACACACACACACACACACACACACACACTATTCCATTTGGAAATGTGAAAACAATATAACAATTATAAAGACATTTTTAAAAAAGATATCACCCAGATCCCGTCACTCTAATACAGCTCTTTATATTTGGGCATTTAAGTGCAGAAAGTGTTTGTAAGTTTCAGGATCACACTATAAATACAATGGTACTTCTTCACAAAACCTTCTGTTCCATGTATTCCGCAGGCTGCTGCATGTTTCAGAAAGAACATATTAAATGGCCTCATAATATGCAATGGAATGGATATGCCATAATTTAATTAACCACCCCTTATTTCTGGGCAATTCATTTGTTCCCAGTGTTATATTACTACTGCCGATCTCATAATGAACATCTCCATGCATGTATCTTCTTAATTCTGCTGAAATGCTTTCTGAGGAATAAAATCTCAGGAGAGGGAATTATTGGGTTAAAGGGTGGGAACAACCCCAGGGCTCCTGCTTCAACTGACTGGGCTGCCTTCTGAAGGGGTGGGCTCCTTCCTGAAATGTGCATGCTTTCAGCACTAGCCAGCCTTCTCCTTTAGCCCCGCAAAGCTGTCCCACGCACTCTTGGTGCCTTAGTTACTGCCTGTTGTGTGGGGATCAACTTCTATTTGCTCTCTGGGTGTCCTGCACCATGGTTTCAAAACAATGCAAACTTGTTTTGGGAAACAGACCGAGCCGATGTGGAATAGTCTTTGAGCTTCAACAGCTGAGAGTCCACAGTAATTATCTTTGGGGGATGCCAGTCTTGGGAAGTAAGGAGCAGATGCGCTTGTTTCCCTAAGGCTACATGGCAGAGAACTTTCCCCCACACCCTAGACAAGTGAACATAATGCTCTGACACAGGCAGCCTTGCACTGACTACCAGACTCCCCTCAGCACCTACTATGTGCCAAGTCTGGCCATGAACCAGACATGGGCCTTGCCTTCAAAGATCCCAATACCTCTGATAGAGCCAAAGGAGTAAACAACTAACAGAGATGCAATGTGGTGTCATGGTCAAGAGCAGGTGCATTGCAAAACAGGCTGACTTGGGCTGGGATCCTAGCTTTGCCATCTCTTTGCTGCATGGCCTGGAGCAAGTTAATTTATACTTTTTTTTTAGCCTTGGTTTCACCATCTACAAAATAGGGATAATATTAGTACTGACCCTCGTTGCGTTGTCATGAGGAGTTAATGAGCCAGTGCATGGAAAGCACGCAGCACAGTGCCTGCAGTGTAGTAGATAGAGTAAGCGTTCAATACATCGCAACAACTAGTAATGGCATTGCATTACAAAAACAAGGTAGAAAGTGAAATATTTCCTAAGAGGGACTCTGATAAAGTACATAAAACCTCAGTCTTCCTGCCTGGGCGAACAGGAAATGCTTTTTGCTCCTCCTTTCCCCTGGTAGCACGAGGGGCTAGGAGACACCAGTAGGCAAGAGGATCTAGTCTCTCTCCCATCAGACCCAGGATAGGAAGGTGTGTTGGTGAACTCCGGTGGGAAGCCTTGAGGGCCTAGGGAGGAGAGGGCCTCAATGGCTTGGGGCTGCCTAAAAAACCATTCACAGAAGCTTCCGCTGTTTCTGCCTATATTATTTCTACCAGGAGGGGAAAGTAATGTGGCCCAGCTGACTAGTCTTTCCCAAGCGCTAAATTGACCTTCTTGATTAGAAAAACACAGCCCTGGGCTGACAGCCTTGCCAGCAATCAGTGCTAATGCAAGGCCCAGCTGAGGAATACAGCAGGCCAGGCCCCACGCCCAGTGCCACGAAGCCTTCTGCCTTGTCCAGGACATGGTCCAAAGATATAAAAGAGCTGCTTTAATAGTAGAACTACTTAGAGTCAACATTTACAAGTGCCAGTGATGCCTTATGTGCAATGAAAGGAACATGAGCGGGGTAGCTTCTCCTCTTGCCACCCAGGAGTCCCTGAGGTTAACTTTCCCAAAGGAAAAATCCATTGAGAATGGCCTTGAACTATCATGACCAGCAGCACAGGCATATAGGTCACATACCTGTCACACTGTGGCTGACATGCTCTCTCTATCAAAACTTTGTACTCATTTCTTTCTGGGAACAATCTGGTTTCCTCTCATGGCTGGTAATTATTGTCTGCATCCAAACTAGCTGTACTTTCTATCCAATTTACCCATTTCTTATTGAACGTCCTGTTTAATGCTCTCTGGGCACCTACTGTGGCAGATGTAGATCTGAAACAAATGTCATCCTCTTCCCTCAAAAGTAACTTCAGCAGAATCATCATCTAGTAGAGCAATGCAGTTCCTAGGTAATCATCCACTACAGCATTACTCAAAGTATATTCTACAAATGTTGGTTCCACAAGATTCTAATAGATGTTCAGCTCCAAAAGGGTTGTGTGATGACAAAAGTTTGAGTAAAGCGAAGTGAAGGTAAGTTAACAGATTTTCTTGACTGCCACAGAGCCTGTGACATGCCAGCATGCATTATGACTCTCCAATATGGGCTATTGAATGCAACATTCCCCAAACACAGTGAACTCCAGATTCATGTGGAAAAAGCATTTCATGAGACTAGCAGTCCAGACACCTGTTGGGAAGCACAGAACTATTCCAATCTCCTTATTTTTTTAGATGAAGGGACTGAGGCTCATAGAAGGAAAGGGACTTACTTGAGCTTACCCAGGGAGTCTGGCAGGGCCACACTAATGCTGCTTGTAGTGCCTTCAAAAAGGCCATCTTTAAAACCCTCAGTTTTTCAGATTGGGGAACCATTAGAAGGTTTTAAGCATGGGGGTAATGTGGTTGAATTAGCATTTTTGGTAAATTGCTCTAGTCCATGTGTAGAGGAGGATCCAGGGGAGCCAATGAAGGGACAATTAGAGTAATACAGGCAAAATATGATAAAGACCTATGACGGGAGTGTTTTGAGGAGGATATAGGTTCTAGAAATAATTAGGAGATAGATTGTCAGAACTTGGTGGGTGATTAGACAGGGAGATGGACATTAAGGGTGATGCTGAGAAGTGTGGCCTGGGTGACCAGGTAGGTATTGGTGCCATGCGCTGGAGAAAAAGCTAGTTGGATAGGGTTAGAGGGTGTTGAAGATTTCCATCCCAGTGGCTGTGGGATGTTCAGTGTAGATATCCAACAATCATTTGGCTTCATGGGGACAGGTTCAGGCTGGAGACTAAAATTGGGAAGACTACTGCGTATAGATGGAAGTTAAAGCACAAGAATGGAAGAAATGGCCCAGAGAGAACCTGTAGAGGGAGTAAAAGCGATGGGCCAAGGAACTCAATTCCAGCCTCCAGAGAACTAACCACTTAAACCTTACCCTTCCTTTGAAGTTCCCCTCAAACATCACCTACTTCAGCTAGACTCACCAAGAAAAAAAAAAAGAGAGGGCTCAAAGAAATGAAATCAGAAATGAAAGAGAAGTTATAACTGATACCACAGAAATACAAAGGATAATAAGAAACTACTACAAACAAATATATGCCAACAAATAGGACAAACTAGAAAAAATGCATAAACTTCTAGAAACACACCATCTCCAGGACTAAATCATGAAGAAATAGAAAATCTGAATAGACCATTTTCTAGTAAGGAGGTTGAATCAGTAATCAAAAACCTTCCAACAAACAAAAGCCCAGGACCAAATGGTTTCACTGATGAATTCTACCAAACATTTAAAGAAGATTTAATACCTAACCTTTTCAAACTCTTCTAAAAAACTTAAGAGGAGGGAATGCTTCCAAACTCATTTTAAGAGGCCAGCATTACCTTGATACCAAAACGAGACAAGGACACCACACCACAAAAAAAGAAAGTAACAGGCAAATATCCTTGATGAAAATAGATTCAAAAATCCTCAACAAAATATTAGAAAAAACAAATTCAACAATGCATTGAAAGAATCATACACCATGATTAAGTTGGATTTATTCTAGGGAGTCAAGGATGGTTCAACATCTGCAAATCAATCAACATGATGTATGACAAAGGAGCCAAGAACATACGATAGAGAAAGGACTGTCTCTTCAATAAATGGTGCTGGGAGAACTGAACAGCCACATGCAAAAGAATGAAAATAGACCACTATCTTACACCATACATAAAAATTAACTCAAAATGGTTTAAAGACTTGAATGTAAGACTGAAACTACAAACTTTCTAGAAGAAAACATAAGTGGTAAGCTCCTTGACATTGATCTTAGCAATGTGTTTATTGACCTGACTCTAAAGGCAAGGGAAACAAATGAAAAAATAAACAAATGAGACCGTATCAATCTAAAAAGCTTCTACACAGCAAAGGAAACCATCATCAAAATGAAAAGGCACCCTACAGAATGGAAGGAGATATTTGCAAACCATATATCTGATAAGGGGCTAATATCCAAAGTATATACAGAGCTCATACAACTCAACAATAAAAAACAAAACACAACAAACAACCCAATGAAAACTTGGGTACAGAATATGAATAGATATTTTCCAAAGAAGACATACAGATGGCCAACAGGTACATGAAAAGATGTTCAACATCACTTACCATCATGGACATGCAAATCAAAACTGCAATGAGATATCACCTCATACCAGTCAGAATGGCTAAAATCAGCAATACAAGAAAAATCAGGTGTTGGCAAGGATGTGGAGAAAAAGTAACCCTTCTGTACTGTCGGTGGGAATGCAAACTGGTGCAGCCACTGTGGAAAATAGTACGGAGGTTCCTCAAAAAGTTAAACTTGGAACTACCCAATGATCCAGCAATCACACTACTGGGCATTTACCCAAAGAATACAAAAACACAAATTCAAAAGGACACATGCACCCTTTTGTTTATAGCAGCCAAGATATGGAAGCAGCCCAAGTGTCCATCGACTGATGAATGGATAAAGAAGATGTGATATTATATGTATTTATATATATGTAGCAATTTGCAACAACATGGATGGAGCTAGAGGGTATAATGCTAAGCAAAATAAGCCAGAGAAAGACAAATACCATATGATTTAACTCATATGTGGAATTTAAGAAACAAAAAAAGCAAGAATGGAAAGAGAGAGAGAGAGAGAGAGAAATTAAGAAACAGACCCTTAATTATAGAGAACAAACTGATGGTTACCAGAAGGGAAGGGGATGGAGGGATGGGTTCAATAGGTGATAGGGATTAAGGAGGGCATTTGTCATGATGAGCACCAGGTGATGTATGGAAGTGTTGAATCACTATATTGCATACCTGGAAAAATTATAACGCTATATTAGCTAACTGGAATTAAAAACTTTTAAAAAGACAAGAAATAATTAGCGTTGGAGAGAATGTGGAGAAAAGGGAACCCTTGTACACTGTTGGTGGGAATGTAAATTGATGCAGCTACTATGGAAAAACAGTATGGAGAGTTCTTTAAAAACTAAGAATAGATCTACCATATGATCCAACTATTCCACTTCTGGGTATTTATCCAAAGAATATGAAATCACTAATTTAAAGAGATATATGCATATCTATGTTCACTGCAGCATTATTTACAATAGTCAAGATAAACAACCTAAGTGTCCATCAATGGGTGAATGGATAAAGAGGATGTGGTGTGTGTGTGTGTGTGTGTGTGTGACAGAGAGAGAGAGAGAATACTATTCAGCAATAAAGAAGAATGAAATCTTGCCATTTGCACTGACATTGGTGGACCTTGAGGGTATCATGTGATGTGAAATAAGTCAGATGGAGAAAGACAAATACCACATGATTTCATTATGTGTGGAATCTAAAATGAAACAAAACAAATGAACAAACCAAACAATAAAAAACAAATGCATAGATACGGAGAACAGATTGATGGTTACCAGAGGGGAAGGGGATTGGGAGGTGGTCAAAATAGGTGAAGGGGGTCAACTGTATAGTGATGGATGGTAACTGGAGTTGTCATGGTGACCACTGTGTAGTGTATACAGATTTGAATTATAATGCTGCACACCTGAAACTTACATAATGTTCTATATATACCAATTTTACTTCAATAAAAAATCTACATATAAAAAAAGAACCAGAAAAATGTAAGAAAAACTCAAGAGAAAAGGCAATTAACTGAGCTGACCCAGATGTTGAGATTAGCAGACAAAGGTTTTAAAAGAAGTTATTACAGCTATGCTGAAGGACATAAAGTGTAATATGCTTGCAATGAATGAAAAGACAGAAAATGTCAGAAAAGAAATAAAAACTATAATAAAGAACAAAATGGAAATTTTAGAACTGAAGCATACAATATCTATAATGAAAATTTGCTGCATAGGCTTAACAACAGAATGGAAATGACAGAAGAGTCAGAAAAAATTAAGGTAGATTAATAAAAATTATGCATTCTGAAGAACAGAGAGACAAAATAAAGAAAAAAAACCCCACCCCAGAGCCTCAAGAACTTATGAGACATTGTGAAAATATCCAAAATATATATAGCTAGAGTCCTAGAAGGAAAGGAGAGGGGATAAACTAGAAAATAAATATTTATTTGAAAAAAAGAATGGAAGTAAATCTCCCAAATTTTATGAAGGGCATAAAATCATAGATTCAAGAATCCCGGTGAATCCCAAGCAAGATAAACACAAAGAAAATCCTACCTACCACATCACAACCAAGCCACTAAATATCAAAGGTCAAGATAGAATCTGAAAGCAGCCAGAGGAAAATGACATACAGAGGTATCAAACTCAGTACACATAAAATATAATAAAGACTCAAAGACAGGGAATAATATCTTCACAGTAATGAAAGAACACAATCAAGAATTTTATATGCAGCAAAAATCAAGAATGAAGATGAAATAAAGTCCAAGGCTTTTTTTTTAAAGATAAAACATAATGAACGGAACTAATCATCAGCAGATTTGCATTACAAGAAATGTTGAAAGAAATTCTTTGGGCTTAAGGGAAATTATACTAGATGAAAACTTGGATTGATAGAAGAAATGAAGAGCAGAAGAGCATTGGAAATGGTAAATATAATTTTCCTCTTAACTTCTTTAAAAAACATATGATCATTTAAAGCAAAAATTCTACCATTGTATTATGGAGTATATAATGTCAGTAATATGTAATACACATATGACAATTATAGCAAAAGTATTGGAAGAGGGTAGACATACAGAATTGCAAATTCTCCATGTTTGACATAAAGTGGTACAATATTATTTAAGTACATTGTGGAAAGTTATGAAGGTAAAGAGGTATGGCTAAAATGAATGAATGAAATGAAATGAAAATCTATAATACAGCCAAATAATCCAAGAGAAGGCAGAAAAAGAAGAACACAGCAGCAAACAGAAGGGAAAAATAGAAAACAAATACTAAAAACAGAAGACCTAAATCTAAATTTATCAATAATTCTGTTTAAAGTTGTTATGAGCTCAACTGTGTCCCAGCCACCTCCAAACTCATTTGATGAGGTCTTAACCTGTGTACCTCAAAATGTGACTGTATTAAGTTAGAATGAGGTTGGGAGGATGGGCCCTGATGCAATCTGACTGTTGTCCTTGTAAGGAGAGGAAATCTGGACACTCAGAGACACCAGGGATGTGCATACAAAGAGGAAAGACCATGTGAGGATACAGCAATAAGATGACCATCTGTAAGCCAAGAGAGAAGCCTCAGGAAAAACCAAACCTGCCCACACCTCGATCTTGGACTTCCAGCCTTCAGAACTGTAAAGAAATAAACTTCTGTTGTTTAAGCCACCCAATCTGTGGTATTTTGTTATGGCAGCCCAGGCACACAAATAACAAGTGTTAATGGTCTAAAAGGCAGACTATCTTACATTTTAACCATAAAGATACAGACAGACTGAAAGTAAATGGATGGAAAAGGACATATACCATGAAAATAGTAAGTACAATAAGGCTGCAATGCCTGTATTCATATTAGATAAAATAGACTTCAAGTCAAAGATTACTATCAGAGACAAAGAGAGACATTTAATAATGAAGAGAGGACTAATTTATCAGGAAGACATGGCATTCGTAAATGTACATGTGCCGAATAACAGAATTTCAAAGTGAAAATGGGCAGAATTATAGAGACAAACCAGAGCTAAAGGTTTTGACAAACTGTTCTCAACAAAAGATAAAATAACTAAACCAAAATTAGTAAAGACATAGATGATCTGAATAACATTATCAACCACATTGACATAAATAATATTTATAAAGCACTACACCCCCCAAAAAGAAGAATACATATTTTTTTTCAAGTATACCTGGTGCATTCAACAAGACAGATTGTATGCTGGGCCATAAGCCATGTCTAAGTAAATCTGACAGGAATGAAATCATATAGTGGGTTTTCTCAGTCCACAATGGAATTAAGTAAGAAGTCAATAAAAGTAAGATAGCCAAACCACCCTAAAATATTTGGAAATTTAGCAATACACATCTAAATAGCATAAGGTTCAAAGAATAAATCATAAGGGAAATTAAAATATATTTTCAAGTGCATAACAATAAAAACATGATATATTAACATTTGTGGGAAGTAGGTGAAGCAGTGTTTAAAGAAAAGCTTGTAATTTCAAATGTTTATATTAGAAAAGAAAAATGGTTTAAAATTAATGACCAAGTTTCAACACCAAGAAGGTAGAGAAAGGTAAGCAAAGTAAACCCAAAATAAATAAGAATAACTTTATAGTGGAGAAACCTGGCAAACACTACCTCAGCCAGGGATCAAGGTCAATATCAATAGTGATAAGCCATGTTGGTATAATGTGATGAAAATGGCCCTCTACCTCTGTGGTCTTACATAAACCCACAAACCCAGTCCAATCATGAGAAAAACATGAGACGAATCCCAGTAGGAGGACATCCTATAAAATACCTGACCAGTACTTCTTAAAACTATCAAGATCATAAAAAATAAGAAAAGTGAGAAATTATGTCATCCAGGAGGAGTCGAATGAGACAGGATAATTAAACGTAATATGATACCCTTCATAGGATTCATAACAGAAAAAAGACACTAGGAAAAGGACAAAAGGAAATATGAATAAAGTATAGATTTTAGTTAATAATAATGTATCAATCTAGGTCTATTAATGGTCACAAAAGTACCATACTAATATAAAGTATTAATAACAGAGGAAACTGGGTAAGAGGTATATAAAAATTCTCTGTATTATCTTCTCAATTTTTCTATAAATCCAAAATTTTTCTAAATAATAAAGTCTTTTTTTTAAGTCATTGTTAAGAAAATGTAGAGATGAGTCACTGACTAGGAGAAAGTACTTGTAAAATATATATCTGACAATGGACTGGTATCCAGGATATTTAAAAGAAAGACTCCTGAAAGTCAATAATAAAAAGACAGACAACTCAGTAAAAATGGACACAATATTTATATGGACACTTCATTAAAGAAGATACACAAGTGACCAATAAGTATGTGAAAAGACACTCAACATCATTAGTCACTAGGGAAATGCAAATCAAAACCACAATAAGATATCATTATGCCCACTTGAACAGCTAAAATTAAAAAGAATAGGGTGCCTGGGCAGCTCAGTTTGTTGAGCATTCAACTTTTGGTTTTGGCTTGGGTCATGATCTCACGGTTTGTGAGTTTGAGCCCCCTGTCAGGCTTCACGGTCACAGTGCAGAGCCTGCTTGGGATTCTCTCCCTCTCTCTCTGCCCCTCTCCCACTTGCATTCTCTCTAAATAAATAAATAAATAAATAAATAAATAAATAAATAAATACTTAAAAAAAGAACAAAGACACCAAGCATTGGCAAGGATATGGAGCAACTAGAACTCTTACACATTGTTGAGGTGAATATTAAATAGTACAACCACTTTGGAAAATGGTCTAGTCTAGTTTCCAATAAATCTAAACATACATCTACCCCAGGATCAAGCAAATTCCTAGGTATTTACCAAAGAGAAATGAGAACATATGTCCACAATAAGTTTTATGAAAGAATATTCACAGCAGCTTTGTTCACAAAAGCCAAAACCTGTTAACAGCCCAGGTGTCCATCAATAGAATGGGCAAACAAATTGCGATAAATTCTTACAATGGAAAAAGTTCTGCAATAAAAAAGAAGCAAATAACTGATATATGCAACAACATGGTTGAATTTCAAAATGATGTTGAAGGAAAGATGACGTTTTAAGAAGTACATACTGTATGAATCCATTTATATGAAATTCTAGAACAGACCAGTCTAGTTTATGGTAGGAAAGAATCAGAACATTGGTTGTCTATGAAATATGGGAGCAGGGATCAACTGGGAAAGAGCATGAGGGAACTTGCCAGGATAATGCTGATGTTCTAATTCTCGATAGAGATTTGGTTACGCAGGTGTATGTATTTTTCCAAACTTGTCAAATGAAACACTTCTGATTTATGCATTTCATTATATGCAAATTTTATCTCAGAAAAGAAAAAGAACTGTAAACGCATATTAATGGTATTCATACTGAATGCAACTTCGAAATGCATCAACAATAAGATGGGCTGATAGGCTAATACAGTAAAATGTTAGTTTGTAGAACCTAGGAGGTATACATGAGTGCTGACTGTATAAGCCTTTCGGCTTTTCTGTATGTTTGTAAATTTCCATGACACATATTTCAAAAATAAAAGCCAATACAGTTTGGGAGAACATATAAAAGGAATGAAGGAGAAGTATCCTAGAATATACAATGGCTCCTATAGATCAATGAGAAAAAGGCAAACCAGCTCACTATAAAAAGTAGCACTTGGTTGGTGGTGAGGTAAGGGAGTGGTTTTAGAAGCACTGCTCTGGAGCCCTCAGCAGCATTTGGATGGGGCTGAGAACCTCATACTGGACTTATAGACCAGCAGGTCCTTGGATAAGTCACTTAAACTCCCTAAAGCTCACCTTTCTCATTCGGAAAACAGTGAGTGCCTGCCTCCCCAAACTCTTGTGAGGGCAAATACCACATTGAAAGCTCCATTTGGCATGGAAAGCACTATCCACACATAAGTTATGTGCAGTCAGGAACAGTCAATGGCAGAATGGGGACTCCAACCCAGGACTCTACCATCTTCCTCACACCACTGTCCTCAGAGTGGATCTCTCTGCCTTATGCCCCAGTGGCTGCTCACATGGAATGCCACTGACCTAGAGAAGCTGTCATGATGACAAAACCTAAGGTAACTCCATCTGCTTTCTTCCCAACGGAAATTATACCATCAACAAACACTGTCACCAGCTCCTCGCACCCCCAGGTGATGACACACTGTGATGGACCAAGAGTGAAAAAAAGTTGTAGCTAATGAGGGATTGATAAGCTGCAAGTCCTCAGATGGTTTTATGGATGGGTGATTCTAGAATGGCTCAATACATACATATACAAATGGCTTCATATACACAAAGCTCCTGACCATATGAAGGCACCTGTAATAGCCTACTAGTTAGTTGTTGAACTCTCCAAATTGTGCAATTCTGTTCTGACCAGGGTTGGGACAGTCCACCCCAGGAAGGGCCCACTATGCTTATGACACTCATTAACCCTGATAGTAACAGCTGGCACAGCCAGATTTGTGTCATCTCTGAGTGTGGGACATGTTGCCATAATCAGACTGACACAACACTTCTCCTATGGCCTAGTCCAGGACTATACTTGGTTATGTACAACTAATATGTAGGAATCAATCCTCAAAAATATCCCTGAGAGGCAGGTCTCATCATTCTCACTCATCAAATGAGGAAAAGGAGGCTTGGGGCTGGTGAAGGGAATTGCTCAAGGTCACAGAGCCAGCCAGTGTTGGGACCAGGACTTGAAGTTGCAAGCCCGTCTTGGTTTCTTTCTTGAGAGTATGAGCCAGTGCTTCTTCTACACTGTGTAGCCTGCATGAATATATTCTAGGGAAGTCCAAATATGATGAACTTGGCCTCACAGCTTATGACTAAAAGGGCCCAAATGCTATTCACTCACTCATTGACCCCATCTTTAAGTAAACTAGATACACAGTGTTCTCCTGCCCATCCCAGGGCTGCCAGCAGGAAGTATGCAAAAGATGTTTGTCAAGCCTTCCCTAGGCTTATGCACATCTAGAAGTTTGATTAGTTATTGGTGGAGGCTGTGCTAGTCTGAATGGAGGATAGCAGCAAGTCATAAGCCCACACAGCATTCATTAACAGGATCTCCACTCAGGAGTGTTCGCCTAATGCCAGCCAGCCAGTCCAAGGAAAGCTATTCTGAAGCCAGGAATGCCACCTGGCTGAGACAATGGCCTGAGAGCTGGTGCCCAGACATGCTGAGTGTGAAGCAGAACATCAAATGGCTCTTTTCTTTGTTACAGACCCCATTTCTACTCCACACAAGCTGAAGCCACAAGGACCCTCAAATTGATCAGAGCTTTTGAGAATGGTTAATGCACAGTACAGATGCAAAGTCCAATGGAGGACTCCCAGCTAAGGCAGGAGAGTGAGTCGGCAAAGTTAAATGTCATTACCTCCTTCCTCTGCCTTCCTGATTCCTACTTCTGCCTGTTGCTCTCCCAGCCAATGGACTCTTCTCCTGAGAGACCAGGCAGCAGTTGGACTAGGGACTGGCACATGCAGGGAAGTCCATGTGACCCAGAAGCCTGGCACCAGCTTCGAGGTGGGCATAGGCCAATAGTTTTTGGAGGCAAGTGCAGGCAATGACAAATTTCTCATGGGAAAGTGCCCTAAGGACAGTTAACTTCCATGGTGGCTCAAGAAAGTTAGGATTATCCCAGGTCCCCAACTGAGGCAGGGAGAGAGATTCTAGAATTAAAGATGTCACAACTAGGGAGAAGCCCTTGGAGATAGGTTATTATTGGCCAGATAGAGGCCTGCAGCCCAGTCACAGAAAGGGACAACCAAAAGTCACCCAACAAGCTAGGGACAGAGCCTGACCCAGACCTCATGCCTTTGACCTTGTGTGACCCTGCACCCTGTCTAGTCCTCTGATCTTCAATCTGGCCAAGCTGACTCCAGCAGTGCCAGAGCCAACAAGAGCCCTAGCAGACAGCACTGACACCATGCCCTGGCAATGTGTGCTTGGTGTGGGGCTAGAAGTTGAGGTGAGCTCTTTCCCAGTGAGGCCTCAGCTTCCGCCCTGGCTTTAGGCCCTCCCCCTGACCTTGCAGGCACCTCAGGAAATCCCATTCTGGCCACTATCTGCTTCCTCCCAGCATCCGGGCCCCTCTGCTCTGACAGGCTTTCCACCAACCCATCCCCCAATTGCTCTACCCTTGGGCCAAAGCTGGTTCAGGGTCCCCAGTGCCCTGGCCAGCAATTAGACTTGTTTCCCAGATTCCTCCCCAGGGTTCTGAGGAGATAGTGGGGTCACTGCTGTCCTATTGTAGCCAATTCCTCCTCTGCAGGGCCCACGCCTACAGCTTCTCACTTATGAGATGAAGACTGGAGAAAGCCAGAATTTTAGACACTAGAGGGCCAGGCTGCCAGTGCTCACCACCTCTTTACCCACTGTGTGACTTAAGGCAGGCTGCATAAGGTCTGCTCCCCATGGGGCTGAGGGAACTCAATGAGACAATGCATTCAAAAGGCCCTGGCAACATGACTGGTACTCACAAGGGGCCAGTTTTCCTTCCATGTGGAGGGCTTCTTAACCAGGGCTCCCAGGTAGGCTCCAGAGTGCCAGGAAGCCCCCTAGATTGTCTACATTGTGTGCACATGAGTATTGTCCTGGGTAGAAGCTCCATGGCTTTCATGGGAACCTCAAAGAGGTTCCAAGACCCACCAAAGGTTAAGAACCTGTGATCTAGAGGGTTCCCTCCCACTACAGAAGTGTGTGGAACCTAGTCAAGAACCAGCTACTCTTCTCAGGTGGGGGGTGGGGGGCACCTGCACTGAGCCAGCACAGCAGGTCATAGGGTTCTGAGCTATAAGAACACAACCATTCATAGAGCTCCTGGGCTGGATCCCAGAGACCCAGATGTGGGAACAGCCGACACTGCAGTGCAGAATGACCCAAAGGTACTCTGACTGTGGAGACTAGAGGAAAGAATAGTCAGGGTGCGGGAGGCAGTGTGGCAAGGGTAAGTCAAGGCATAAGTGGACCTTAAGAGAGAAACTGACTTCCCCAAGGTCAGAGCAGCAAGGACAAAGATGCAGACGGCATAAGACAGAGAAGTACAGGATATTTTGAGAAGTGATCTAATACAATGGTTAAAGCCATGGCTCTGAAGCTAAGAGCCTACATTTGAATGCTGGCTCTGCTCACCACTAACTCATCAGTGACTTGGGTAAGGTACTGCACTGCTCCAAGCCTGCTTCCTTACGTGTAAAATGGAGGTAATTATGATGCCTACCTATAGGTTTGTTGTGAGAATTAAATGAGTGCATATAGGTAAAGTCCTTAGAACAGGCCCTGGAACTTGGCAACTACTCTGTATGTGCTTGCTGCTAGTATTCCTATCCAGTCCAGTGAGGCTAGAGGGCAGGCCTTGTGGATGGGTCCAGTGAGGGGTGAAGCTGTGCCTGCAAGCTGGTTCAGATAGCCTGGGTTGAGTCTGGGATCAAATCTGTTAATTCAGGGGTGCCACCGTCTCTGAAGAGAGAACTGACACGAGCTGATGGGTGTTGTATGAAGGTCATATGAATAAGATGGACACAGAAGCAGGCCAGTCAATCAGCCAGTGAGACAGTCATTCTTTCACTAAATTCTTGCCTGCACCAGGCCCATAATAAACTCAAAAAAAGAGTTTTGGAGAATTAGATGCTTCAAATACCACATGTGGGGCTGATTCTGTGCCCTGGAGCTGCTTGTACTTTACCCCCTTCCCCTAGTGGCCTAGCACCCCTCTGCAATGGGAGGCTGGGGCCTGGGTAGTCACAAGGTAGTCACAGATGAATCTATTCATGGTCAACAAAGCTCAACCTGTTAACACTATGGCCTTGTAGGCAGAAGGAGTCTGTGGGAGACAGATAATAGACTCCAAAGATGTCCACATCGAAATCCCTGGAACCTGTAAATATGTTACCTTACATGGAAAAAGGTGCTTCACAGATGTGATTAAATTAAAGATTTGGGGATGGGGAGATTATTCTGGATTATATGGGTGACTTCAATGTAATCACAAGGGTCCTAGTAAATGAAAGATGGAGGCAAAAGAGTGGGTCAGTTTGTGATGGAAGCAGACAAACAGAGAGGGGTGGAGGCATTGAAAATGAACAGTCTACATCACTGGCCTTGAAGATGGAGGAAGGGGCCATGAGCCAAGAAATGGAGGTGGCTTCTAGAACCTGGAAAAGGCAAGGAAGCAAAATCTCCCCTAGAGCCCTCTGAAGGAATGTAGCCTGCCATAGCTTAATTTTAGCCCAGTGAGGCTCACTTTGGACTTCTGGCCTCTGAAACTCTCAGATAATAAACATATGTTGTTTTAAGCCACTAAGTTTGTGGCATTTTGTTATGGCAGCAGTAGGAAACTAATATGGAGTCTGAGGTCAAAAAAAAGGAAAAGCAAAGCCTGTATAAAGATGTATTTTAGAAATAGTATCAAACCAGGTGAAAAAAAACCTCACGGGAATTAAAGCTTATTTAGCAAGTGCCCTGGGGGAACCTGGATATGAACACAAAGGAAAATCCACCTAAATGTTTACCTCTCCTTGAATAATTCAATTTGTTCCAGATGGGTTAAAGAATGAGATATTTGGGGAAAAACTAGAAGGGAGAACAGGATGGTGAAGAGTGTGTGTGTGTGTGTGTGTGTGTGTGTGTGTGTGTGCATAAGCCCATGGTTGTCGCTTCCACCTACATCCAGAGCTGTCATGGGAAAGAGTCACAGAACACAGGACAAAGACTGGTAGTTAGACATTTTAGAGAGAGAAATTCCAGCTCAGAGTAAGGAAAACATCATAAACTATTGGCATTGTCTGAACCTGGAAGACTGCCTTAGGAAGTAGGGGGAAGCCTGTCTTTAGAGGTATTCCAGGACAGACCTAATTCTGGACAGGGGGGTTCCTGTACCCAGCAGAGGGTTTTAGAAATGATAGGCCCCTTCCAGATTCTAGGTTGTGCCAGACACTTTCTGAGCTTCGTGAGGATTGAGTCAATTGGTGCTCATCTCCATCTGGACTTGAGATAAAGAAAGAAACTAGTGTCAGTCCGGGGACCAATTCCTCTCAGCTTCCTGATACAGGCACCACCAGAACACCCAGAATCCAGGAAGCCTGAAGTGAGTCCATGGACATCACCTCTCAAAGAATTCCTCAGTATTCCTGGGAATTAAAAGTAAAGGTTAACAGATGCGCCTAGATAGGTTGTGGCACCATGACAAATGGATTCATCTCTGCAGCGCTGCATCCTGGGAGTCCAGGCAAGTGCCAAGAGCAGAGAGGCTTCACTGTGGTAGGATGGGGGACAAGAGAACTTCAAGGTTGGCGCTATGGTGGGACAGGCCAGAAACCTGCCCTGACCCAGCTTCCCTCTCATTTCAACATGTTTGGGTGACCTACCTCCTGCCCTACTAATTAACTTCACAGCCAAGCAGGGTCATCCTGAGGCCAGGGCCTTCCTTATGTTCCTCTACTTCTGTGGAGATGCCAAAAACAACCTAAATAAGGACCGTAAGCACTTGACATAGACTACTTTGCAGATGAGGACACTGATGCAGGGAGGTTACAGAACATACCAGAGTCAGGAAGAGGACATGACGTTGCTCAGACTGTGACTTACGGCAGCTTGCTAAACAGCCCACAAAATCATGCCACATGAAAGTAAAAGGGGCCTGAAAGGAGCTATCCCTTCCCCTAGGTTTGCATAGGAAGAGGCTAAGTCTCTCACTGGACTTAGGGCATGGCCTCCCTCCTGCTAGGCCTTCCTTCCCCATTATCACCCCGCCCTGATTTATCTCCCCAAAAGAATCCCACCTTAAATACCAGACAAACTCTGGCTCAGTTCTGAAAGATGTGTACATAACCTCACTGAGATTTGGAAGTCACAAAAACTTGATTCCCCTTACCCAGGGGTTGCATGCCTCCCTTCCCTTTACTGGATCCCCCTTCCTGGTTTCTTCTGGCCTGGAAAATGCTTCTAAACCCCATTCCCCAGGAAGGCCACTGTGGGGGAAGAACGTGGTAAGCCAGCTGCTTGGCTGGCTTAAGTCAGTCTGACAGTGAAGGTCTGTGAGGTATAATTTTTCCCTTCTTCATGCAAACACAATTTGCAGTCCCCACTATGACACCTTGCTGGCTGATAGTCCACATAGTTCATTGACAGCCTGTGGAACATCCCTTCTTAGGAAAACTTTCTCTCAAGCCCTGGTGATATTCAAGATCAGCTGAATAGTAGGCTGGAGGTAAGGCCTGTCTTCAGTTCTGCTCTTGTAAATGGCCCAGAAAAGGCAGAAACAAGTAAGGAAGTATTGGAGACCTGGCTTTTGTGGCTTTTGTTACTTCACTGGACCCTCAAGATGGCCCTGGGAGGTCACCCAGGATGACCAATGGCAGGATGCTACTGCATCCAATTTACAGAAGAGGGAACTGAGGCTCAGAGACATTAAGTGACTTGCCTGGGATATCTCAGCTAGGAAATGTGGGAGTCCAGGGCCCACCCTCTTAACTGCTTCTGTTGTGCTGCTCCCCACTACTGCCTCTTGAATGGCACATTTGGCTGTGAAAACTGCTTTACGGAAGACCATGGTAATGCAGGAAGCCCAGGTAAGAGCCCCGGGACTGCCAGGGCCAGGAGTCCAAATCTGCGCTGGGCCCCACTCACCCCGTGCTCATCAGAGCTGGGCAAGCGCATGCACCCATGAGGCTGGTGAGCTTGTACCACTTAATACATTTCACTTTTCAAATATGATAAAAGGGTGTACTAATCACACTATGCCAAAGCAAAGAAGAAAGAAGAAAAAGAATGTTGGGAGTTAATTTTATGGATTTGTGTAAGAGGCTTGAAATGATAGAAAATGCCTTTCAGAGCATGCACAGTATCACAGCAACAAAAGCGAAGGAGAGCAAAACAGAACGACAACACTAGGTTACTGTTTCTCCTTCACATCTTTGGGGGTTAGCCACCACTGAGGAATGAGAGTGCATGAATTTGTAATTTTTTCTCTGCTAACACCCGAAGTGCTAACCTAATTTGATATAAAAATGAGCCCATTCTAATTCACTCTCAGTATGTGCTTTAACACAAAAGACTTTTTACTGTTACCATAAACATTTTCTTTCCATCATTCATTTACCTATTCATCATTCATCCAATAAACATGTGCTGAACTCCTATTCCATGCCAGGCCCTGGCTGGGCCCTGGAATTAGGGGGAGAATACCAACGTGCATCAGGCTTAGGACCTGACCTTAAGCCTTTTGGGGTAGTGGAGGAGACAAGGCAGGGACCTAAATAATCAAGTGGAACGTGGTCACAGTGCCCCTATGAACCACAGGGCACTAGGCAGGAAGTTCTGAGGAAGGACAGAGGACTTGCTGCTAGAAAAAGAATGTAGGAGGCCTGCCCAACCTCTGGCTTCTCACGATGACCAGGAAAAGGATCTAAGCCTGCCTGGCAACATGGGCCGGAAAGAGTCCTGCTTGCCAGGCCCGGCTTGGCAGCAAGCTAAGTGTGCAGCCTGGGGCAAGTCCCTGCTTCCCTCTGGGCCTGTTTTCTCAAGTGTGAGCTAAGAGCTTTGGACCTCACAAACCTGACAGGCACTTCCAGGGTGAAGAGCCTGAGCTGAGTCCCAGACGTCGGCGTTTCAAATCCCCAGCCTTTCAGCCATCCTTCTGTTTTTTCCAACCACACAGCAACCGCCATCAGCTCAACCTCTGAGTGGGAACTACAGAGCCTGGGAAAGAGGGATGAACTTAGTAGGTGGCCGAACTACTTTCTGTAGCCCCCAAGTCTTGAGGACATCAGTCGAAGACCCTTGTTCCCAATGTGTCTCCTCCACACACGAGCGATGCCAATGCCAATAATGTCAAAATGTCCATCAAACAAAGACCCCTCTCTCCCGCCACTCCCCCCATCCCCTTTATCTGGTAGGTATGAAACAAAATACACTAGAAGGGATAAAATACAGCTCAAGTGAACCAAGAGGTAAATTAACTGGAATGCAGGAGACCTCTAGAGGGTCATTATGACTGGCCACTCTCAGGGTTTCCAGGATACCACTGGGAACCAAGGCCCCTCTTGAGCGGCTTAGCCGGCAGATGGCTCTGCCATTCATCATGGCCTCTGAGCACTGGGCTAGAAGCCTCTGCATGGAGAGGGCTGTGGGCCTGAAGGAGCCACTCCTTCTCCTCTCCTGGACACTTCCGGAGGGTCGGCGGTATTGATACCCACCCCATGCTGACCTCAACCCTCAAATGCCTTTGAGGAGCTATGGTACATCAAGACCACTGGGGACTTGGTCCGTATATTCATTTCCTAGGGCTGCCATACAAATTGCCACAAACTGGGTGGCTTAAAGCAACAGAAATGTGTTCTCTCACATTGTGGAGGCTAAAAAAGTCCAAAATTAAGGTGTCAGCAGGGCCACACTCCTTCAAAAGGCTCTGGGGTAGAATCTGTTCCATGGCTATCTCCCAGCTTTGAGTAACTGTCAACAATCTTCAGCAGTCCCTGGCCTGCGGGCACACTGCTCCAATGTTTGCCTCCATTTTCACATGGTCTTCTTTTCTTCTTCCTCTCATGACACTTGTCATTGGATGTAGGACCCATCCTAAATGCAGGATGATCTCACCTAGAGATCCCTAACTTAATTACATTTACAAAGACTATTTTCCCAAATAAGATCACATTCACAGATTCTGGGTGGACATATCTTTGGCAGAGGGTATCACTCAATGCATTATACCTCCTTTAAAGCCACTGTGCCTTTTGATAGCCAGTTGGCAGCATTCAGGCAAAGAGAGATCCTGGCCCGGGCGCTCAGTGCTCTCATCACTTCTATTGGACAAGAGCATTCTGAAAGATTCAGCTTACAAGACCCCTTGTAATAGAGCAAAGCATGAACTCTGTAGCCAGGCTCCCTGGGTTTGCATCCTGGTTTTGTTGCTTCCTAGATGCTGTGTGACCCTAGGTAAATCACTTCACCTCTCTGTACCTCAGTTTCCTCATCTGTAAAATAGGAATGATAGCAGTGCCTACCTTGCAGGAGGTGTAAGGCTCTGTAAGTGTTTGCTTTTGTTCCCAGTAGCATGTTGTGATCACCTCTGAGGCAAGCTCATACCATCCAGAAGCAGAATTGTAACTGGAACACAACAGAACCGGAAGCAACCATAGAGGCTACTGACTCACCAATAGCCTCAGTCAATAGAAAAATGGGGACTGACAGGGTGCAATGGACTAGACATTTACATGGGTGCCTTTCATACAGAAGGTGGTGTGAGAATGAGACTGCTTTCAGGCAAAGGGACCAGAATTTACACCAAGGAAATGTCTCCCTTCAGTCATCCCCTTGCGAGGCCTTATGCATTTTCTCAGAGCTACTGTTGCTCCAACACCGGGGGGCTGTGGAGGTGGTCCTCAGAGACAGTTTATGAATCACACCAGCCTTTGTAGCCAGATCCAGTCTTCCCTGGTTTAACTATCCACCATCTCCGCATTCTCTCAGAAAGACTTTTGGGTTACAGAGCCGTTCTGGGAATGGCTGGCCAGCTCTGAAGGCATACCCCTAAGACAAGGCCCACAAACACTACAGGCACCGAGCACCCACTTAAAACCCTACGGCGGGGGTGGGGGGGGGTAATGACAGTGAGCCTGCCACCGTATCCCAGTACTGCCACATCCCTGATCTCACTTTGTCTCAATAACCTTGTGGCTAAATGCTCTCCCGTCCCTTTACTAATGAGGTAACTGAGGGCCAGAGAGGCTGATCAGCTTTTCCAAGGTCAAACTAGTCTGTGGCAAAAAGGAGAGTTGAACTTAGACTTCTTGCCTCCAAATTCATCAATCTTTCTGCCACCCCAGGATGAACACAGTTGAGTCCCATTACTTCAGAGGCATCTCTTACATGTGTAAAATAATTTTCTGGTTGTCTACTTTGTCCTTATTCCCAGTCTGAACTTGGGGAAAATAGGGATTGGTTAGGCTCTGGCTGAGCCTGGTGCTTTGCTTTGCAATCAACAACTGTGTGTGCAAATACTAAGCAATACCAGCACAGTCTAGCACCATTGGCATTTCCTAGTTTTTACAATCCTAGCTTACCCTTTGTCCATCTGTAAAATGGGCATAGTGATAACAGAAAAGAGACACTTGGCTTCAGAGAGATTTTGTGAATCCTGGGCTTTCCTAAGACTAGCAATTGGAAGTGTTCTCCAGTGGGGGTAACAGGGACACCTTTGAACTGTCCTACCAAGAACAGCATTGACCCTGGAAGGAGGTGGCACTCAGTCCTGGCAGCTAAGTAAATGGTCTTGGATGGGTCACCAGCAGGAGACGCTAGAGAGCAGACCGCCACCGAGGTGTGCACGTGATCCCTGAGGCAGAACCAAAGCTGCTCCTCAGGATGGTTTTATGAAACTGGAACAGAGTGAGAGAGGGAGGGAAGCAAGGGGGTGGGGGACAAGTACATTTTCTTATTCTATGCAGAAAAATAGGACATTTTAGGATGGAAAGAGGCCAGAAAGCCCACAGAGAGCTGCCTCCTCTTTTCCAAGCCCTGAGTTCTGGCACAGTATAATTTCCCTCCTAATACTTGTCGAACCATTTTTAAAAGCAAAAACAATCGTTCCCACTAGTGGCTTCTATTATTGCCTTTGGTGAATTTTCCTGCCATTCTCCATCCCATTTCAGAATAAAACCCTAGTCCCTGGATCATTAGAAGGGACATCTTTTCTCCTAAGAGGACCAAGGACCTTCACATAGCCATCTCCACAGGAAAACTATCCCTCACCCCAGAGGGAAAAGATGTCTAGGCCTCTCTGGGAGTTTCATTTTCCCACGAGTCTTTGCTGCCAACTTGGAGAAAATTCCTGGGCCCCCAAGTGAAGTTGTCTATTTCTGCTTTCCCCTGCCGGAGGCCCTTTCCCACCCTGCTGGCTTCTGGCCTGTGTCAGAGCCAGTCCATACAGACAGTTCTGTTCTGAGTGCTTGGGCTTAGTCCTTGGTCCAGCTGTGAGAATGAAATCAAACCAGCCCTCGTGAGGAGCCTAGAATTTCCTATGCTTTGCCTTGATGTGCCCTCCACCCACCAAATGAAGTTCTGTGTGTGAGAAGAAAACTACACCTACTGAAGGAGGTCAAGAGAAGAGGTAAGCATCAACCTCCCTACTGCATCCTGGCAAGAAGTGCTTGTAGGCTGCCCTTCCCCCAGGAAGGGGCCTCTGCTGGGTGGGGCGCCCTCCGCTGGGCTCTGGTGCTGCTCTGCACACACTTGGCCTTCGTCCTTGCCATGCTGCGCTCCACTTGTTTACTCATCTGCCCACCCCAGTAGACAGACAGAAGTCTTTGAGGAGACAGTCACGGTTTCAGTGTCACTAGTCTGCTTGGAATAGAGCACAGGGCCTGACTGGAGCAGGTGCCTAGTAAATAAATACTGGTTGAATGAATGAGGGAAATGTATGCAAATAATCTTTAATATGGTGCCTAAATGAAAATTAACAAAGAACTAAGAGAGAATTGGGTCAGCCAGTTTGTTGGTCCCTGTTGATGCTTGTCCCTCACAGCCAGACTCAAGGCCTTTTCCCGCAGTCTCAGACCTGATCTTACCCTAGCCCCAGCAGGGTCCATTCAGCAGCTTATGTTGCTGCCCTACAGCAGGCAGTTGGGGGCAGGGGGCGCTAGGGGAGCCCCATTGCCCTGTGCCTACGCTGTAGAGTCACTGCCTTTCCCCACCCCAGCCACATTGGCCAAGTCCATATGGATGGGCTCTGCTTCAGTTTCTCTGCTTAGTACTCCAGCTCCTTCCTGGAGCCCTGCCCTAAGCCCCAGTGTGTTTGAATCACGTCCTGCCTCCCTTCCCAGCTTTTGTTTGGCCCCTTCACCAGAGGTGACAGACAGTCCCCCTCTTCCCAGTAGCTGCTTGGCAGGCTTTTGCTGCAAACAGTTCAGCAGCTGGCAATGCACCTCCAAGCCCCGGACTTGCAGTGTCCCCAAGCTCCCATGCTGACCCACAAGATGAGCCCACCTCAGATACTAATATCTGCACAAACCATACCCACATTTCATCACAACTTTTGACAATGTCTGGGCCCTTTCAACAGCTTTCAAAGGGACCTATCTCTACAGCCTTGGCTGCCTCCTTGTCTCCATCAGTCCAGCTTTCTAAAGGTGCAGCCCAGCCCAAAACCGAGGGCATGCAGGACACTGCCAGGGGACAGGAAACTGGTCCCCAAAACCCACAGAGGAAAAAGCACTAAATGTTAAACAGAAGCCCCGCCAAGTTCATCCTTATGTCATATTTAATGGGTCACCTGTCACCATGCCCTCCTCATTGTCTCCCACAACCACCAAATCACATCGGTCAAAAGCAGCTCTTCCTGGAAGATACACACTCTCCCTTACACACCAATGAGATCCGAGTGGACAGCTTTCACTAGAGTACTAAATGAGATCATTGCAGACTGACCTCACATCAACACATTCTCAGTAATAGCTACTGTTTTCCAGCAAATGGGGCTTCTGTGAACTACTCTCCTCAGGATCCATGTCTTGGGATAGCCTCACGGGCAAAGCTTCATTGTGAAAAAGTCCTTTGGCACTTCAGCATGTAAGTTCCCCTGAATGGAGCCCAAGAAAAGCCCATGTATGCTGTAGTATCCTCTATGTTGGCAGGACAAATAACAATAATGGCCTTTTGTTGAGTACCAACATGCACCCCCCTGTGCCTGGCCCTTCCCATTTACTCCTCAGAAACACTTTACAGAGGGTGAAGTAACTTCCCCAAGGACACACAGCTAGTAAGTGGGGCGGGGTGGGGAAGAATCAAATTTCCAACCCCAAAATCTTAGCTCTCATTGCCACACAGATTATTTCCATGTCCTTGGGCTAGCTCGAGTGGTCTGAATCAGAAGCTTCTAAGCAACACAGAGAGATGGAGTCCTTGATGATTCAAGATGTTGGAATATGGGGAGAGGACACCCCTGATAGCTACCTGCTCCCCCAAACACAGTAGCCTGTGGGCCTGTCTGTGGGTAAGCAAGCATGAGGCAGCTACTTATGATCAGAACAGATACTCTGCTAGCAGTGGCCCAATTTCTCTGGTTGCTCAACAGACTAAATTCCTTGAAGGTAGGTCTGATTCACTCAGGACACACTGTAGCACTGAGTACAAGGCTTGACAAAGAGCAGTGGTTTTGGCAGGATTCATGGTGAGCACAAGGGAGGGCTGAAGGGCTACAGGGACTCAGACGAAAAACCATCACATCAGGCTGGGGGTTCAGATGGACACTCTTGGTACTGGATCTTGAAGATTAGGTCTGATTTTACACAGGTGAACATGATGTGGAAAGATGTTCCAGGGAAAGAGATGAGCATAAGCAAAGGCTCAGAGAGTGGTAGGGTGATAGCAGGACTAAATCTGGCTGGAGCACAGGGCATGCTGAGGAGAAGATGAAAGTCTGGAGGGAAGTTGGGGCCAGACTCTGCAGACAGAACTGCAGTGCTCATAGCCGAGCAGCCACGATGGCTCAAGTACTGGGCCAGATGTTCTGCATTTATTATCCTCTCTTCAACCCTCACAACAGCTCCATGAGGCATTATCATCTCCCTTTGACAGATGAAAAAAGAGGCTCGGAAAGAGACGTAGAGTAACTGTCCAAGGCCACGTATGAGATAGAGCTGGCATCTAAAGTCAGATCTGCTTGCATCTAAAACCAACCATCCTCCCTACTATTTCATACTGAAAAGATGAGGTAGGGAAGGCTCTGAATGTCGGGTGAAGGACAGCCTGTTCTTGGGAGACAGGAGGGGACACGTACAAAACCTGAGGGCAGGAAGGCGCCAGCTTTCTGCACCAGCAGCGATTCCAACCACACTATCAAAATGGCTGCAACATGGGCTCTATCAGGACACAGGGGTGTGAGGAGCAGAAGCCTTCTAGAAGGCCAAACCCCACAGCAAGGCTAAGAGGAGTCCCAGGGTAAAGTTTCTGCAGAACTGTTTCTAGCATGGTCTGGGAGCTGCTAAATGGAGGAAAAGCATAAGCCCTCCAGATATGATTCACGATGATCAACAAGAAGTTTCCTGTGTATTTAAACCAGTCCAATCAGAAATATGTCAATTTTCAGCTAAATGCCTTGGTCCTTCTGATTCTGACAGTTTCCTTTGGGAAACTGTCCTGAGTCCGTAGCCTTGTGTCTATTTTATCCCAGGGCTGGTTTGGCCTGGGAGATGGCCTCTAGAATTGTCCCAGGCAGAGGTCCTGTGTGATGGCACTTCTTTGTGCCTCCCCGGGTCAGCCCGGCTGATCTCATGCTATTTGCCCACAACATTGACCTGCTCTGTGGCAAATGCCAGGCTTGAACAACGAGAACTGCAAATAAACCTGATGGCCAAAAGGCTGGGCCTATATAAACCGGGAAGTTTCTCCCTGCAAAGGCCCAGTAAAATGCGAAATCTCTGGAAAGTGTGATCAATGTGTACCATAGAACAGGCTGCCCTATGAAGTCAGAAGAGCAGGGACTTTTAAGCCCATTTTTGCCAAGGAGAATCCTGAGGCTCCAAGAAGCTAAGAAACTCACCCAAGGTCAAGTGAAAGAACTCAAACTTGAGCTGAGTAATTCTATTCCAAGTCCAGTGTTCTTTCTACTCCCCACAGCCTTCTCTGTGAGAGGTACCAGTGAAATGGGTTTCTGCAAAACTGGATTGTGGTATTTTCCAAGCTGCTCTTGGCTGAGATAAGGCATTTGCATGTAACTTTATCCCCTCAGAAGCTTCCTAGAGATGGCACCTCCAGCTATCTGGGACCCAGCATAACTGCTCTAAGTCCCAGCTAATGCTGCACTCTGCTCCAAGATCACTTTGGGACTTGAACTGGCTCTTCCACCCTACCCTCTGTTGAATAACAGACTCACATGCAAATGAGTGGGACATTTGTATTTGCATTTGGGGCAATGCAGCCAAATCAAATATGATGACCACATCAACTAAATATTATAGGCATTTCCTTTCCAGTTTTCCCGTCTGTCACCCACTCAATCTGGTATAGAAGGGCCATGCAAGAATGTGATAAATAGCTTTTCCTTCCTAAACTGGGATTTAGCATGAATAGAGAAAGATCAGAGAGAGAGAATTAACTGTTGAAATATATGTGGGAAGGAGTTAGAGTCATTCAGGACCAAGCTATCGCTAGGTAGAAATCTATGGTCACTGATAACAGTGTGCCCAGCAAAGAGGCACTAGGAGAGGATCTAGGACCTGTTTGCAATAAAAATAAAAGAAGGACCACCTAGTGAGAAGCCCTTTCCCATTGTACTAGTCCTTCCTTCTCAGATATGCTGCATTCAAGGTTCACCAAGTCTGCACTTCACTCCTGGAGTCTGGCTCAACCAGGCCTTACTGTGGATCTGATGGGCCCACATTTCAATCCAGGCAGCAGCCTTCTAAAGGAGTGAACAGGTGGCACTAGGAATATGGTTTTTGAGTAAGTGACTGACAGATTGGGCCTATTTGCCTGGTGTGTGTGTGTGTGTGTGTGTGTGTGTGAGAGAGAGAGAGAGAGAGAGAGAGAAACAGAGGAGGGAGGGAGGCAGAATATGAATGAGGTGGTAGTAGATGCTGATAACCCAAAGGGAGGTTTTGAAGGGAAAGCCTGATGAAAGTTCTGAGAGGGAAGTTGTTCTCAGGATTTGCAGTGTGAAGTAACTTAAAATGAGGGTGGGACTCTCAAGAAGGAAGGGAGGGGACACCTAAAGGTTGGCTTCTGTATCATGTAGGACACCAGGGCCATGGGTTAACTTGGAGAATGTACACTCTTACAAAGCACTTCCTGACAGACTCCCTGGTTTATCTTTCCCAGTGACCCTGAATGGATGTGTATGTGTGTTTGTGGAGGGGGTGTGTATTGCCCCCATTTAACTGATAATGAAACCAAGGCTCAGAGAGTTTAAGTAACTTCCCATGGTCGCATAGGCAGCATGTGGCAGACCAGGACACAAAGCCAGGTCTTCATCATCCCTTATTCTACTCTCTTTTCATTAGAGACAGTTAGCCTAGGGGATAGGAAGCAGGTTCTAGAATCAGAGAGAGATCTGGGCTCAAATCCCAGTTCCACTACTTCCTGGAGTACTTACTTACCTGATATGGTATCTGTCACCATTAAATGAAACAGTATATGATGACAGTTTATATTTAACAGAAGGCCCAAAGACCCTTCTTGCTCTTCAGAAGTGAAGTCAGAGGGAAGCCTGACTGCCAACATTGCCTTCAGCCTCCCAGCACCAGCACTCTGGCGACTCCAGTCAAGGCAGGGGGACACGGACAGGAGAGACAGCTCTTGTTGTCTTTCTTTCTCCCTATACACTCATGCCTGCTGCTTGCCTTTCCCCCACACCACACTCTGGATTTCAGGCTCCTGGACTCACCCCTCTGCTCCCACACCTCCCAGCCCTGGCCAAGTGCTCACCTCTGCAGCCTGCTTGGGCCACTCCACATGGACGCTGATGAGAAGTAGGTCAATGATGTTTCCTGAGCCTCTGTTCACCTTCCACACCCCACATTTTGTTTTTTCTTTTATGTCTCTTTCATAAGGGAAGGAAATCCTTTTCCCCTCAGCCTGGGATGTGGAAGGAACTCCCAGACCCTCCCTCTGAAGTCACAGGCACAGCTGGCAGAAGGACTTGCCATGGAAGAACACCACTTCCCTTGCCATTGATTCAGTCACTTGTGTGTCACTCAGTGGACCCTCACTGAATGAGTGCAGTTCCAGACCAGCTCCCATGCCAGGATCTGCAAGGACAGAGGTCAAGACGCTCCAGCCTTGGCTGGTTCCACAGCCTTTCTCTGCATATTCTCATTTAAGCTTCATAATCACACCTGCAAGTGTTACCATCCCATATTATGAAATAAGGAACCAGAGCTAATGCAGAGATGGGCCTTACCTGTCCATAAACACAAAGCCAGTAAGTAGCCCAGCTGATATTTCAATTTAGGTGTCTCTGTGCCCTAAGCCTATGTTCCTTTGACTCACCAGACTGAAGAGGGAAGGAGAGAGACAGTAAAAGGTTTATGGGAATCTCTCCCTTTCCCAAAGAGGATCTGGGCCAGATTGGAGGAAGCAAGGGGCATGGGCTTCTCAAACTAGAAGATGTCATGGCCAGGCTGACAAAGAACCATATGGGACCACATGGCTGTGGGTTTAAATCCATGTCTGCTTCTTACTAGTGGTCTGCTCAATTAAAGACAGGTCTTGGTCATGGTTGTCCCGACTGGCAATGTGCAGTGTTGGTCAAGAGAGCAAGAGAACATGGGCCAGCATGTGTAGCCCTGTTCTGTGTCCCAATAGCATTCTGTGAAGAATTTCCATCCCTTTAGAGCCATTGCTCTAAACTGCCATTACCCATTGTTATAGGCTGAATTGTGTCCCCCCCGCCCCCCTCCCCCCCGCCACACCAAATTCACATATTGAAGTCCAAGTGCCTCAGAATGTGACTGTATTTGGATATATGGTCTTTAAAAAGGCAACTAAGTTAAAGTGAACTCATTAGGGTGGGCTCTAATCCAATATGACTGGTGTCCTTTTAAAAAGAAGAGATTAAGACACGGACATGCACAGACGGAAGGCCATGTGAAGATGGGAGCCACAGAGACAGGGCTGGAACAGACCATTCCCTCTCAGCCTTCAGAAGGAACCAACCTTGCCAACACCTTGAGTTTGGTCTCCCAGCCTCCAGAACTGGGAGGCAATAAATTCCTGTTTTTCAAGCACCAAGTCTATGGTACCTTATTACAGCAATCACAGCAAATAAATATACCTATGTAGAGAGATCTATCTTCCTTGCTTGACTGTGAGCTCCTTGAGTGCAGAAGCCCAGCAACAGACCAGTGCCTGGTGCCCAGTGAATGGTCAGTGACCATTGCCTGGGGTGAGCAGAGAGGATATTAGCCTGGGAGGCTGGCTGTCCCATTCCTCTCAGGACAGGTCTGGAAGGCCTGCCTACTGGCCCCCTCCCTAGATCTTCTGCCAGGCAAAGAAGGCACCTTTGCTCATGGAAGAGGGTATGAGCATCATCCTGATGAACAAGCAGCCAGCAGAGCCTGGGTAGTCCATGTTTCTGAAGACTCCAAGGCATTCTGGATAATACTCAGTGCCAGTTCTCTTCACCAAACAGCATGAAGTAAGGGTTTTGAGGATTCGGTTCTGGTCTCACTCTTCCCTGACCTGAGAACAAACAAACTCTCTGGGGATTAGAGAAAACTTCATAAACTTGGTGATGTCATAGCCATAGCTTGAAAAATTCATTGGAAATAACTTCAAGGAAGAGGAGGAGAATTCTAGACAATAGGAATTGCATGAACAAAGTAAAGCAATGTGCATATACATGGGATGCTGGGATGGCTGAAGCATGAATATTGTGGAAAGAGAGTGGCCAAGATCTTGGAGAGCTTAGTGGGAAGTAGGATACTGGGGTGGAGAGGGGCCTGAATACCAGCCCTGGGCTGGGACTTCATCCTGAAGCCAGTGGAGATCCAGCCCTTCTGAGTGAGAGGCAAGACTTTGCAGTGGGAAAGAAGTCCTTTACACTGGAGGCAGTGTAGAGGATAGCTTGGAGCAACAGTGACAAGTGAGGGGGCTTCTGCCAGCACCCTTGTGAGATGTAAGTAGTGTGAACCCCAGATGTCAAATGGTGAGTGGCAGTGAATGGAGAGTGAGGAGTTTATAAATGGGCAGCTGGGGACATGGTGGGCCTCTTGGCCAAGACCTAAAACCATCTAGACCGGCCTGCATGCTTCCCAAGGTCAGAGGAACTTCCATTCTCTCCACAGAGCCCACTGCTAAGCTCAGCTCAAGGGCCCAGCAGAAAGTGAAGAGTCTCTCAGAAAAAGTTTGTGGACCAAATTAACATGCAGAAGAAGGAACAAATGCTAAGCTTCTATTTGAACACCACAGAAAAATGCTCTGCCCCACAAAAGACACAGGGAATGAAAAATGAGAAGACTTCACTGTGAAAAGCAGCCAATATTTAAATCCCAAACTTCAGAAGCACTCATAGAAGTCAGTGTCTGATAGTAAGGAGGAGTTTAAACTTAGGAAGTGCAATAGCTCATTGTGATTTACATGGTCATGCAGAAGGGGAAGAGAGTTCATCTAAAGTGAACCAGCTCCATCTAGCAACATTAATCATCAATGGCTTGGCATCTATTTTGGCCTAATAATACAGGAATAAAAGGCCTTCTCAGGGCCAAGGAAAAGTCTGCTTTCAGAAATAGCCCTTTACTTATCTCCAAAAAACCCCCAGGATGAGTATGTCCCAGGAGCCCCTTTCTCTGGAAGTTCTGCAAATCCCTGAGGGGCATGCAGCATGAACCCCATACCCTGGAAAGATGTTAAGTCTCTGCAAGATGTGCAGAAGACAAAGATGTGCAGATGTGTGTGTGTGTGAGTTCCTGGTTCTCTTACCCTAATATATACACTCTGGCATATAAATGACATCATATGCCACAGAAGATTAGTGAGAGAAAAGTTGTAGCTCTTCTGGAATTTGTGCTCAGCAGAGCAGGCAAAGCTTTCAAAGACTGGGGTCCACAGAAGCGAGGTTGGTGGTAGAGCTGTGAGTACAACCCAGAGCTCTGGACTCCTGGGCCAGTGAAAACTGGACCATACTGCCAGCCTCTCAGATTAGACCCACAAATCCAATTGGTTTGACTATCTTGCGTTAATGATAATGTATCAATACTGGTTCATCAATTGTAACAAATACATCACATCAACACAAGATGTTAATAGTAGGGAAAACTTTTACATGAATGATTATAGTAGCATTATTCATTACAGCCAAAAGATGGAAACAATTCACATAACCATCAATGGATGAATGGATTAATAAAATGTGGTATATCTACATAATAAATATTATTTGGCCATAAAAAATGAACAAAGTACTAACATACTGCAGTACAGATGAACGTTGAAAACATTATTCTAAGTGAAAGAAGTCAGTTGCAAAAGACTACATACTACTATATGATTCCATTCATATGAAAGTCCAGAATAGTGAAATCTATAGAAACAGCAAATAGATCAGTGGTTGCTTAGGTCTAGGTGCAGTGGGGAGATAGAAGGGTTGACAGCTAAAGCAAACAGTTTCTTCTTGAGGTAATGAAAATGTCCTAAAATTCACTGCAATGATGGTTGCACATACCTGTGAATATATTAACAACTATTGAATTGTATACTTTCAACTATTGAATTCAACTATTGAATTGTATGGTATGTGAATTATATCCTTAAAAAGCTGATAGGGATACAGGAGTGCTAATGCATAGGGGCAGTTGTACCCCAATGTTTATAGCAGCACTCTCAACAATAGCCAAATTATGGAAAGAGCCTAAATGTCCATCAACTGACGAATGGATAAAGAAGATGTGGTTTATATATACAATGGAATACTACTTGGCAATGAGAAAGAATGAAATCTGGCCTTTTGTAGCAATGTGGATGGAACTGGAGAGTGTTAGGCTAAGTGAAATAAGTCAGTCAGAGAAAGACAGATACCATATGTTTTCACTCTTATGTGGATCCTGAGAAACTTAACAGAAGACCATGGGGAAGGGGAAGGAAAAAAAAAAGTCAGAGAGGGAGGGAGCCAAACCATAAGAGACTCTTAAAAACTGAGAATAAACTGAGGGTTGATGGGGAGTGGGAGGGAGGGGAAGGTGGTTGATGGGCATTGAGGAGGGCACCTGTTGGGAGGAGCACTGGGTGTTGTATGGAAACCAATTTGACAATAAATTTCATATTTTTAAAAAAGCTGTTAAAAACCTATATGTTGGAAAATTTCCAGATATCTGTTATTGATTTCTTGTTTGATTGCTTGGCAGTCAGAGAACATCCTTTGCATGATTTAAATTCTCAAATTTGTGAGAATTTTTTATGGTCCAAAATATGGTCTTTCTTGGTGAACATTCTGTGTGTACTTGAAAATGATGTATATTCTGATCTCGTTGGATAGAATGTTGTATAAAAGTCAATTAGATCAATTCACCTGATAATGTAATTTGAATTTTCTATATCCTTACTAATATTCTTTCTGTCTATTCTATCAGTGACTGAGGGAGGAATATTGAAATCCCCAACTATAATTATGGACTTGACGATTTCTCCTTACAGTTCTTTCAGCTTTTACTTCACATATTTGAAACTCCCCCATCAGTTGCATACACATCTTGGACTGTTATGCCTCTTGATGCATTGACCTCTTTATTATTATGAACTATTCCTCTTTAACCCTGATAATATTCCTTATACCCAGATCTACATTGCCTAATATTAATGTAGCCACTCCAACTTTTTGTTAGTGCTTGCTTGTTATGTGTTTTTCTTTTAAGCCATATGTTCCCTTACATTTATTTATTTATTTTTTATTTTAGTTTTCAGTAACCAGAATCATGCTATATGTAGTGTTCCAAGCCTAGCACACTCCTTTTATCCATTACATATTCTACATATTTAGTGCCCCCATTGGGATTGCTTCATTCTGCTGTTATAATTATGCCCACTTTTGCACACAAACTTGAGTACAGGGGCTGGAATTTGAGGGGGAGAGTGTCATTTTGAGTCCCTATCTGAGGTGAAGGTGTGCTTACTTGTCATGTTGACTTGTGAGCAGGTGGCAGGCAGTACATGCTGAGATGGGCAGGAGGGTGGCTGGAAGGTTGATGGCATCATGTGTGATGGGGAAGTAGCTGGTTTTGCTCTAACTCATGAATTCCTTTAACTTTTGTTCATCTGGCAAACTCTATCTATCCTTCTATTCTGAATGATAGCCTTGCTGGATAGAGTAGTCTTGGCTGCAGGTTTTTCCCTTTTAGCACTTTGAATATATCATGCTGCTCCCTTCTAGCCTACAGAATTTCTGCTGAAGAGCCCACTGATAGTCTTATATGGTTTCTCTTGTATGTAACTGCTTTCTTTTCTCTTGCTGCTTTTAAAATTCTCTCTTTATCCCTAGGTTTTGCCATTTTATTTACTGGGTGGCTTGGTGTAGATCTCTTTGGGTTGGCTTCATTGGGGGCTCTTTATGCCTCCTGAATCTGGATTTCTGTTTCCTTCCCCAGATTCAGGAAGTTTTCAGGTGTTATTTCTTCAAATAAATTTTCTGCCCCCTTTTCTCTTTCTTCTCCTTCTGGGATCCCTATAATGCAACTGTTACACTTGATGGTGTTGTTGAGTTGCCTAGGTCTATTCTCATTTTGCATAATGTTTTCTGGCTCACCTGCTCAGCTTGATTACTTTCCATTACTCTGGCCCCTGTCTGGGCTGCCTGCACACTGCTAGGCTTGTGGTACCGCTTCAATGGGATCTGGCCAAGAGCTTACTGAAGGGGTGGATCCACAACGTGCACAGAGGCCAGAGGGGCAGTCTTAGCAAGGTTTGGTCTCCTGTGGGAGGGGCCCTGAAGCCCTGGGACTAAGGCAGGCCAGTCAGAGGGGTGGATCCACAGAAGCAGAGAGCTGGGGGGTTGGGTGGTGCAAGCAAGTTAGGTGGCAGGTGCTGGTTCCTGCCAGTATCTAGGCTAGGGGGCAGGGGAGAGAAGTGGTACCTGGCAGCATCTTTGTTCCTGGAGGAGTCCCCCACCAATCACTGTCCTTCTGGGACACAGGTTGAGATGAGTCAACAACTCTCCCTCCTGTAGGCCCCAGGCATTTTTCAAACTGCTGGTCTGCCTAGTATCTCCTTGGGCTCTTTGTCCTGCAGTCTCTTCGGAGCAAGATTGGGTCTCTCTTTGGAAACTCAGCTTCCTCTCATCCTCCCTGTTCTCTGAGAGTAGAGCTGATGACTTTTAAAATTCCAGGTCTTAAGTCCTACTGGTTGTGAGAACTCACGAAATTTGGCCCCTCTGGTTTTGCAAGCTAAATGTAATGGGGATCTGTCTTCCCGATGTGGGCTTCCCTGGAGTGAGGGCCTGCCCCTCTCCCCTCTCCATAGCTCACCAGTCTGTTTAGCACCCACCATCTCTCTGCCCTTCTTACCCTCTTGGTTGTGGCCTCTTGTCTATGTTTGGCTGCAGAGAGTCTGGTCTGGCAGTCTTTGGGTAATTTTCTGGGTTATTTATGCTAAAGTGGATGTAATCTAGGTGGCCTCAGGCCACAAGGTGAGCCCAGTATCCTCCTACTCCACCACATTCCCAGCAGTCTGTGTGCCCTTATATTTAAAGTGGGATTCTTATAGACAGTATAAACTTAGGTCATACTTTTTTACCCAAACTGACAATCTTTGCCTTTTAATTGGAGTGTTTAGAGCATTCATATTTAATGAAGTTATTGATTTTGTTGGATTGAAATCTACAACCTTGCTATCTAATTTTTGTCCTATCTGGTTTTCTTCCTTGTTTTTTTTAGTCCTGCTTTATTTTTGATTAATTATCTTTATGATTCATTTTAATCTCCAGTATTGGTGTTATTAGTGAATATCTGTTTCATTTTTTATTGATTATTCTAGGGTTTATAATAAAATCTTAAACTTAGCACAATCTACCTTCAAGCAATATTATACCACTTCATATATACATCTCTTTCCCCTTCTTGTCCTTTGTGCTACTGTTGTCATATATTTAATTTCTACATATTATAAACACCACAACACACCATTATCATGTTTTATTTAAAGTTAATTTTCTGTGAATGGTGTAAGAAAGTGGTCTAGTTTCATTCTTCTGCATGTTGCTGTCCAGTTCTCCCAGCACCATTTGTTAAAGAGACTGTCTTTTTTCCATTGGATATTCTTTCCTGCTTTGTCAAAGATTAGTTGGACATACTTTTGTGGGTCTAGTTCTGGGGTTTCTATTCTATTCCATTGGGCTATGTGTCTGTTTTTATGTCAATACCATGCTGTCTTGATGATTACAGCTTTGTAGTAGAGGCTAAAGTCTGGGATTGTGATGCCTCCTGCTTTGGTCTTCTTCTTCAAAATTACTTTGGCTATTCGGGGCCTTTTGTGGTTCCATATGAATTTTAGGATTGCTTGTTCTAGTTTCGAGAAGAATGCTGGTGCAATTTTGATTGGGATTGCATTGAATGTGTAGATAGCTTTGGGTAGTATTGACATTTTGACAATATTTATTCTTCCAACCCATGAGCATGGAATGTTTTTCCATTTCTTTATATCTTCAATTTCCTTCATAAGCTTTCTATAGTTTTCAGCATACAGATATTTTACATCTTTGGTTAGATTTATTCCTAGGTATTTTATGCTTCTTGGTGCAATTGTGAATGGGGTCAGTTTCTTTATTTGTCTTTCTTTTGCTTCATTATTAGTGTATAAGAATGCAACTGATTTCTGTACATTGATTTTGTATCCTGCAACTTTGCTGAATTCATGTATCAGTTCTAGCAGACTTTTGGTGGAGTCTCTTGGATTTTCCATGTATAATATCAAGTCATCTGAAAAAAGTGAAAGCTTGACTTCATCTTTGCCAATTTTGATGCCTTTGATTTCCTTTTGTTGTCTGATTGCTGATGCTAGCACTTCCAACACTATGGTAAACAACAGCGGTGAGAGTGGACATCCCTGTTGTGTTCCTGATCTCAGGGGGAAAGCTCTCAGTTTTCCCCCATTGAGGATGATATTAGCTGTGGGCTTTTCATAAATGGCTTTTATGATGTTTAAGTATGTTCCTTCTATCCCGAGTTTCTCGAGGGTTTTTATTAAGAAAGATGCTGAATTTTGTCAAATGCTTTTTCTGCATCGATTGACAGGATCATATTGTTCTTATCTTTTCTTTTATTAATGTGATGTATCACGTTGATTTGCGAATGTTGAACCAGCCCTGCATCCCAGGAATGCATCCCACTTGATCATGGTGAATAATTCTTTTTATAAGCTGTTGAATTGGATTTGCTAGTATCTTATTGAGAATTTTTGCATCCATATTCATCAGGGATATTGGCCTGTAGTTCTCTTCTTTTACTGGGTCTCTGTCTGGTTTAGGAATCAAAGTAATACTGACTTCATAGAATGAGTCTGGAAGTTTTCCTTCCCTTTCTATTTTTTGGAATAGCTTGAGAAGGATAGGCATTATCTCTGCTTTAAATGTCTGGTAGAATTCCCCAGGGAAGCCATCTGGTCCTTGACTCTTATTTGTTGGGAGATTTTTGATAACTGATTCAATTTCTTCGCTGGTTATGGGTCTGTTCAAGCTTTCTCTTTCCTCCTGTTTGAGTTTTGGAGTGTGTGGGTGTTTAGGAATTTGTCTATTTCTTCCAGGTTGTCCAGTTTGTTGGCATATAATTTTTCATAGTATTCCCTGATAATTGCTTGTATTTCTGAGGGTTGGTTGTCATAACTCCATTTTCATTCATGATTTTATCTACTTGGGTCATCTCCCTTTTCTTTTTGAGAAGCCTGGCTAGAGGTTTATCGATTTTGTTTATTTTTTCAAAAAACCAACTCTTGGTTTCGTTGATCTGCTCTACAGTTTTTTTAGATTCTATATTGATTATTTCTGCTCTGATCTTTATTATTTCTCTTCTTCTGCTGGGTTTAGGCTGCCTTTGCTGTTCTGCTTCTATTTCCTTTAGGTGTGCTGTTAGATTTTGTATTTGGGATTTTTCTTGTTTCTTGAGATAGGCCTGGATTGCAATGTATTTTCCTCTCAGGACTGCCTTCGCTGCGTCCCAAAGTGTTTGGATTGTTGTATTTTCATTTTCGTTTGTTTCCATATATTTTTTAATTTCTTCTCTAATTGCCTGGTTGACCCATTCATTCTTTAGTAGGGTGTTCTTTAACCTCCATGCTTTTGGAGGTTTTCCACACTTTTTCCTGTGGTTGATTTCAAGCTTCATAGCATTGTGGTCTGAAAGTATGCATGGTACAATCTCAATTCTTATATACTTATGAAGGGCTGTTTTGTGACCCAGTATGTGATCTATCTTGGAGAATGTTCCATGTGCACTCGAGAAGAAAGTACATTCTGTTGCTTTGGGATGCAGAGTTCTAAATATATCTGTCAAGTCCATCTGATCCAATGTATCATCCAGGGCCCTTGTTTCTTTATTGACTATGTGTCTAGATGATCTATCCATTGTTGTAAGTGGGGTATTAAAGTCCCCTGCAATTACCACATTCTTGTCAATAAGGTTGCTTATGTTTGTGAGTAATTGATTTATATATTTGGGGGCTCCTGTATTTGTTGCATAGACATTTATAATTGTTAGTTCTTCTTGATGGATAGACCCTGTAATTATTATATAATGCCCTTCTTTATCTCTTGTTACAGCCTTTAATTTGAAGTCTAGTTTGTCTGATATAAGTATGGCTACTCCAGCTTTCTTTTGACTTCCAGTAGCAAGATAGATAGTTCTCCATCCCCTCACTTTCACTCTGAAGGTGTCCTCAGGTCTACAATGAGTCTCTTCTAGACAGCAAATAGGTCTTGTTTTTTTATCCATTCTGATACCCTATGTCTTTTGGTTGGCGCATTTAGTCCATTTACATTCAGTGTTATTATAGAAAGATATGGGTTTAGAGTCATTGTGATGTCTGTAGGTTTCATGCTTGTAGCGATGTCTCTGGTACTTTGTCTCACAGGTTCCCCCTTAGGATCTCTTGTAGGGCTGGTTTAGTGGTGATGAATTCCTTCAGTTTTTGTTTGTTTGGGAAGACCTTTATCTCTCCTTCTATTCTAAATGACAGATTTGCTGGATAGAGGATTCTCGGCTGCATATTTTTTTCTGTTCATCACATTGAAGATTTCCTGCCATTCCTTTCTGGCCTGCCAAGTTTCAGTAGAGAGATCCGTCACTAGTCTTATTGGTCTCCCTTTATATGTTAGAGCACGTTTATCCCTAGCTGCTTTCAGAATTTTCTCTATCCTTGTATTTTGCCAGTTTCACTATGATATGTCGTGCAGAAGATCAATTCAAGTTACGTCTGAAGGGAGTTCTCTGTGCCTCTTGGATTTCAATGCCTTTTTCTTTCCCCAGATCAGGGAAGTTCTCAGCTATTATTTCTTCAAGTACACCTTCAGCACCTTTCCCTCTCTCTTCCTCCTCTGGAATACCAATTGTGCGTAGATTATTTCTCTTTAGTGCATCACTTAGTTCTCTAATTTTCCCCTCACACTCCTGGATTTTTTTTATCTCTCTTTTTCTCAGCTTCTTCTTTTTCCATAATTTTATCTTCTAGTTCACCTATTCTCTCCTCTGCCTCTTCAATCTGAGCCATGGTGGTCTCCATTTTATTTTGCAGCTCATTTATAGCATTTTTTAGCTCCTCCTGGCTGTTCCTTTGTCCCTTGATCTCTGTAGCAACAGATTCTCTGCTGTTCTTTATACTGTTTTCAAGCCTAGCGATTAATTTTATGACTATTATTCTAAATTCACCTTCTGTTATATTGTTTAAATCATTTTTGATCAGTTCGTTAGCTGTCGTTATTTCCTGGAGGTTTTTTTGAGGGGAATTCTTCCGTTTCATCATTTTGGATAGTCCCTGGTGTGGTGCGGAACTGCAGGGCACTTCCCCTGTGCTGTCTTGAATAGCTTGCGTTGGTGGGCGGGGCCGCAGTCAGACCTGATGTTTGCCCCCAGCCCACCGCTGGGGCCACAGTCAGACTGGTGTGTACCTTCTCTTCCCCTCTCCTAGGGGCGGGATTCACTGTAGGGTGGCGTGGCCCATCTGGGCTACTTGCACACTGCCAGGCTTGTGGTGCTGGGGATCTGGCGTATTAGCTGGGGTGGATCAGCAAGGTACACAGGGGCGGGAGGGGCAGGCTCCGCTCACTTTTCCTTTGGAGATCCACTTTGGGAGGGGCCCTGTGGCACCAGGAGGGAGTCAAACCCGCCGGAGGGATGGATCCGCAGAAGCACAGCGTTGGGTGTTTGCGCAGTGCAAGCCAAGTTCCCTGATAGGAACTGGTTCCGTTTGGGATTTTGGCTGGGGGATGGGCGAGGGAGATGGCGCTGGCGAGCGAGTTTGTTCCCCGCCAAGCTGTGCTCTGTCATCCGGGGCTCAACAACTCTCCGTCCCGTTGTCCTCCAGCCCTCCCGTTCTCCGAGCAGAGCTGTTAACTTATAACCTTCCCGATATTAAGTCCCACTTGCTGTCCGAACACACTCCGTCAGCCCCTCCATTTTTGCCAGCCAGACTCGGGGGCTCTGCTTGGCCCGCGAGCCGCCCCTCCGCCCGGGCTCCCTCCTGCCAGTCCATGTAGCACACACTGCCTCTCCGCCCTTCCTACCCTCTTCCGTGGACCTCTTGTCTATGCTTGGCTCCAGAGAATCTGTTCTGCTAGTCTTCTGGTGATTTTCTGGGTTATTTAGGCAGGTGTGGGTGGAATCTGAGTGATCCTCAGGACGCGGTGAGCCCAGCGTCCTCCTACGCTGCCATCTTCCCAGAAGCCTCAACAGTTAATTTTCACTTAAGGAGAATATAAAAATGATTTTTGAAGTGTCTGTCATATATACTCACATGTCTACAAATTCAGTGATCTTTGTACCTTTGTTTGATCCAAATTTTCATTTGGTATAATTTTGCTTTTGTCTGAAAAAACCCCTTTAAATTTTATTGTAGTGCATGTCTATTTTCTATAACTTGTCTCAGCTTTTGTCTCAAAAGTTTTTATCATAGCATCACCAAAGAAGACAAGAGAGGAAGAAAGGAACAAAGGAACTACAAAATAATCAGCAAACAATTAACAAATGGCAATAGTAAGTCCTTACCTATCAATAATTACTTTAAATGTAAATAAATTAAATTCACCAATCAAAAGACATAGTGTGACTGAATGGATTAAAAAACAAGATCCAACTATATGCTGCCTCCAAGAGACTCACTTTACCTTTAAGAACACACAGGCTGAAAGAGATGGAAAAAGACATTCCATGCCAATGGTAGCCAAAAGACAGAAGAAGTGGCTATATTTATCCCAGAAAAAAAAATAGATTTTAAGTAAAAAATTGTCACAAGAGACAAAGAAGGCCATTACATAATAATAAAAGGGTTAATTCATCAAAAGGGTATAGCAATTATGGATATACATGCACCCAACATTGGGGTCCTAAATATGTTAAGAAAAATACTAACAGATATGAAGGGGAAAAAAGACAGCAATACAATAATAGTAGGAGTCCTCAATACCCCACTTTTAACAATGGATAGATCAAGCAGACAGAAAATCAATACGGAAAAAGTAGATTTGATTAACACCAGAGACCAAATATACTTAACAGACATATAAGAACATTCTGTCCAACAGCAGCAGAAAACACATTCTTCTCAAGCACACACAGAATATTCTCCAGGATAGGTCATATGTTAGGCCACAAAACAAGAAGACTGAAATCATATCAAGTGTCTTTTCTGATTACAATGGTATGAAACCAGAGGTATTAAGAGAAAAATTGGAAAATTCACAAATATGTGGAAATTAAACAACATACTCCTAAATAGCCAATAGGTCAAAGAAGAAATCAAAAGGGAAATAAAAAATATCTTTGAGACAAATAAAAATGGCAACAAAACATACTAAAACTTACAGAATGCAGCAAAGGTAGTTATAAGAGGGAAGTTCATAGCAATGAAATACATTAAGAAAAAAGAATGATCTCAGTAACCTAAATTTACATCTCAAGGAACTAGAAAAAGAACAAACTAAACTCAAAATAATCAGAAGGAAATAATAAAGATTAGAGCAGAAATAAATGAAACAAAGACTAGAAAAACAATAATAAAACTCATCTTCATTTCTGAAAGATTTATTTGCACTGGGTTTGGATTTGTAGGATGACATCAGTACATTTAAGATGCCACTCCATTGTCTTCTAGCCTGCATGCTTAGTGACAAGAAGTCTGATGTAATTATTATCTCTGCTCCTCATGTAATATGTCTCTCTCTTCTCCTATGGTTGCTTTTAATATTTCTCTTTTTCAATGTTTTTCAGCAATTTGATTCTGATGTGCCATGATAGAGTTTCCTTTATATTTATTTTGTTGGAGTTTGTTGGTATTCTTGGATCACTGGATACTTAGTTTTCATAAAGTTTAAATATTGGGGCACCTGTGTGGCTCAATCAGTTAAGCGTCTGACTCTTGATTTCAGCTCACGTCATGATCTCACAGTTTGTGAGATTCACTCCCACTTCAGACCTCTCTCCTCTCTCTCTGCACCCCACCCCCACTCATGTGTGCTCACTCTCTCTCTCTCAAAATAAATAAACACTAAAAAAATAAAGTTTAAAAATTATCCAGCCTTATTTTTTCAAATATTTTTTCTGCCCTCCCACTGTCCCAACACTCCAGTTGGGCATATGTCTGATCACTTTATGTTATCCAGGTCACTGATGCTATATTCATTTTTCTCTTCAGTCTTTTCTCTCTGTACTTCATTTTGAATAGTTTCTATCACTATGACTTTAAGTTATCTAATTTACTGCTGTTTGTATTCTGTTAATCCCATCCAGTGCATTTTTCATTTCATATATTTTTCATCTCTACCAGTTTGATTTGAACCTTTTTATATCTCCCATTGCTTTATCACATCCAGGTTCCCTGCACCTTTATAATCATATAGAGTGTATTTATAATAGCTATTTTAATGTTTTTGTCTACTAATTCCATTATCTCTGTCATTTCTAAGAGTCTATACCTTTTGATTAGTATTTCTCTTGGGTATGAATCACATTTTCCTGCTTCTTTGTATTGTGAATACTATTTGATGGGATACTGAATATTGTGTGTTTTACATTGTTGGGTGCTGGGTTTTGTTTTATTCTTTTAAATATTGCTGGGTTTTGTTGTGGAAGGCAGCCAAGTTACTTAAAATCAGTTTGATTCTTTCAAGCCTTGCTTATAAGCTTTGTTAGGCCATGTGTATAGCAGCCTTTAGCCCAAGGATAATTTAGGTCTACTACTTTTTAGGACTCTACCTGATATCCTAAGTATTACACAGGTCTTTCCACACTGGTTAGTGGGAACATGAACTATTCCTAGCCTTGTGTGAGCTCTGATAATTATTCAGTCTACTGCTTTCTGGTGTCCTTTCAATAACCAAACATAGTTTTTCTTACGCATGTGTAGATCAGAATTCAGTCAGAGACTCAAGGAGACTTTCTGTATATCTTTGAAGTTGTCTCTTCATGTACAGATTCTGGTTCCTTAGCATTGATCCTTGCAATTTCCAACCTTCTTGGCTTCCACGAACTCTATTTTTGTCTCTCCTATTGAACAAGGTCTCTAGGATTGTTTTGGGTTCCCCCTTTCTCTGCTGAAGCCTGTGACTCCAGGCAATAAATTATGACACTCCTGGGGCTCACCTTGTTTTCCCTTTGTCAGGAATCACCATTTTACATTTTTGTACTGTCTGCTTTCCAATCTCTAAAAGCCATTATTTCATATATTCTGTTTGGTTTCCTGGTTAAGATAGAAGGTAATAAGTCCCTGTTACTCCATCATGGCTGGAAGAGGACGTCCAACTTTATATTAATTTTTGCATTTTTACAAGCACAAAATGTTTAAAAATTTAAAAAATACATTTTAAGAAAACAATTCTTTTGTCCCTGACAGTACTTTGTGCGTGTGTGCCACACATCTAGCCACCAAGAAAAGAATGATCCAAACCAGTTTCTCAACCTCAGAACTACTGACATTTTGGACTAGAAAATTCTTGAACATGGGGAGCTGTGTCATGAACTGTAGGATGTTTGGGAGTTGTAACAACCAAAAATGTCTCCAGTCATTGCTAAATATCACTGGGGGTGGGGGAAGCAAAACTGTCCCTGATTGAGAACCAAACTTTCAATATCATAGCAACCCAGAGACCATCCCCTTTTATATAAAAGTTGGGAAGCCTAAAAAATTTAACAGGGGCATACTGAACAGGCACAGAAGCCAACCTGAAAGACTTCTCAATGTCCAAAGTTGAAACAATCTGAGCTATAAGCAAAAAATAACCAAACCACTAAATAAAATCCATGAATTCATACTGACACAAATAAACGTGGAAGAAAGTACACACTTCCTAATAGAAGAATTCTAATCGATACACATAGAAGGAATGAGGGAAATAGAAAATCACCATTGGAGCACAACAGTGATAAATACTGAAGGTGGGATCTACCAGTGGTGCTGTAGTAAGTCTTATGGACAAAAGTTTAAGCAGAAACAGTATGTCTGCTTAATCTCAAAGTATTTCCCCCATAATATTTAGTAATTACAGAGGCAAGGAAGGAAATAATAACTTTATGAGAGAGAATCTTGGCAGAAACCACTTTAGCCAGGGATCAGGATTAGTCATATATATCCTCAGTAATACATATCGATACCATGCATCCCCTGATATTATTGACTTGTAAATGCACATCACTTCAGGGGTAGCCTTCCCCCAAATGCACAATGTCAATGTAATCATGAAAAAATTCAGATTAAACTAAACTGAGGGACATTCTACAACATAACTGATTGGTGTTCTTCAAATTGTCAAGGTCATAAAAGACTGACGAACTGTCATAGATTGGAGGAAACTAAGGGATATGATGACTAAATGCCATGTGGTATCCATGACTGGATCCTGGAGCAGAAAAGACACATTAGTGGCAAAACTGGTAAAATCCAAATAAAGTTTGTTTATTTAATAATAGTTTTGTTTATGTAAATATAATAGTTTAAATAATAGTATTGTACCAAGGTTAATTTCTTAGTTGATGAGTGTGCAATGGTTATGTGACATTTTAACATGGAGAAAGCTGGCTGGAGGGAGGACAGCAGTTCTCTGTAGCATTTGTATAAATTTTCTATAAACCTAAAATTATCTCAAAATATGAAGGTTTTAAAAATTGGGGCATCCTGTAATCTCAAAGTAGATATGTATCTGTGTATTATAAAGATCTTATTAAACTAAACACTGGAACCACAGAATGTCAGAGTTGGAAGGGCCCCTATACATCACCTGGTTCAATTCTTTCATTTTACCTTTGAGGCAAACTTGGTATGGGAAAGAAATGGGATCTGCCCAAACTGATTGAAATAGTGACAAAGCAGGGTCTGGAAACCCTTTTCTGCTCCTAGGTGAGAGGTCTTAGGATATTTTCCTCATAGTCTTTTGTTCTCATTTTTAAAACATGTGCAAACACACCTAAGATGCTTTGGGTACGTGTTATGGTGGACATCTGTTCTTTAGAGCAGGGGGTGGCAAACGTTTCCTGAAGGGCCACAGTAAATATTTCAGTTTGGGGGAGATATCTGGTCTCTGGCAACTACTCAGCTCTGCTGTTGTATCATGAAAGCAGTCATGGACAATATGTAAACACATGGGTGTGTCTGTGTGCCAATAAAACTTTACAAAAGCAGGAGGTGGGGTGTATTTGACCTATGGGCCATAGTTTGTCAACCCCTGCTCTAGATCTTTGCTAAAGAAGATCAGGGGCAAGCACCTAAGATGCATCTCATGTAGTATGGTGAGTGGAAGATATATGCACATGTCCCCAGCTGGGCAACAGCATTGAAGAGGAGGTCATGAAGGTGAGATCTTCTAAAATGATGAAAGAACGGCAATAAAGGTCTCTTTTTCCTTTGTGTTAGTTGGCCCAAGCAGAGGATGATCAAGTGGTATAAAGGATGTCAAAGACAATAAGCCCATAAATGGAAAGATGAACAACCATCCCTCTGACATTTCATTATGCCCTTCTGGCTAGGTGGGGGACTTTCTACACAAATAACCAGAGGTGTGGAGCTTTCAAGTTTCAAAGATAATGAATTAAATCTAATTTCAAAATAGTGGGTCTTTAAGCTAAAACACACACACCCAAACACACACACACACACACACACACACACACACACACACACACACAGGAGCAAAGTATTGTGATCTAAAGTGGTTAGAAAAAAAATGACAGAATGAAAAGAATAATTCTATTAAGAGGGCAAGATTTATTATAACTCTGTTTAGTATTGATGGAAAGCAGGCAAGAGTGAGCAGCCTGAAAATGGGATAAAGAGTATTTTTAAAATACAATGTTTAATCTTATTTCCAAAGAAATGTTTCCTAACTTGACTCTTCTTTCAAAATGTTTTTTCTGGGGCACCTGGGTGGCTCAGTCAGTTAAGCATCTGACTTCAGCTCAGGTCAGGATCTCACCATTCGTGGGTTTGAGCCCCGTGTTGGTCTCTGTGCTGACAGCTCAGAGCCTGGAGCCTGCTTTGGATTATGTGTCTCCCTCTCTTTCTGCTCCTCGTCCACTCTCTCTCTCTCTCTCTTTCTCTCTCTCTCTCTGTCTCTCTCTCTCTCTCCTGCCTTTCACACACACACACACACACACACACACACACACACACACACACAAATAAACATCAAAAAATTTTTTGTAATTTTTTTCTACTTAACAATGGTTACTACCTATTTTAAAGAAGTCCTGTGATGAAAATAACCTTTTGAGATGAGGTAAAACCTCAGTAATATATTTCCTTTTCATTTTTTTTTTACCTATCTGCGACCTTTAACCACAAAGTAAAATAAACAAGAAAAATGCTAACGATATTGAGCATGCATTTAAATAACTTCTACTCCTGACAGTTACTCGACATCGACATAATGCTTCCATGGGTCTGATTAACTTGTTGTTTCTCAGGTTAAATATTTCATACCCAGATTTTGTTTCCTTCTCTATTGGACTACAACCTTACATGGAGACACAGCTTTTTGTTCCATCGTCAATCCCTGAAGTACTGTGGCTCAGTTGGTTAGAACAATGTAGACGGCAGTTTCAGTCTGTCTCAGGTTCAGCTAGCATACTGTATCCATGAATCCTGCGGGTCACCTTGGAGGTGGGAGGCTACTGGAGTAAATGACAAGAGGGCAGTAAATCAGGGACAAGAGTCAGTAAGGACTCAAAACTATGTTATCCAAGAATACCAGATTTCCTGGGACAGATCCACTTCCAATAGTAGGCCTCATCGATCATGCCCTAAATATATTTGTTGTTGTCAGATTACAGATTTAGAATTTTAAGTTCAGGGCTAGGAGACTTCAGATCCACAAGAAGAGGTGCAATAGGGATTAAATGAAACAAAAGCTGTGTGAGGCTGCCAAAACCTTGGGCACCTTTCCCTATTTGGGATGGTTGCTCTCCCCTTCCTACTTCCCATTAGGGACTGACTGGCAATGAAGTCCCTAAAATTAAAGAAATGTTAACCTGGAAGTGGAACCTGAGGTAACGGCAGCCAGGGCAAAGCAGGGAAGACAAGTATCTGTGTGAAAGGTCACTGAGTCTCTCTGAACATTCAATTCTTCATCTATCAAATTTGTATCTAATACCCATGCTGCCACAGTGGTTATGAGAATGTAAGACCAGAATACACGGAAAGAGCGCCTAAAAACTCTGACACAAAAAAAGCCCATATGTTTATTAGGAGTCCATCCCCGGGGCTTATGGGAAAAGGGATCCTGGGTAGCCAGCCCAAGACAAGACATAGCCCCAGACCTTATCTCTTAGGAAACACGGGTGGGCTTTCCAGCCACCTCAGTCAGCTGCCTCTGCCCTACCATAAGACGAAGAGCTTGGAGAATGGGACCTTTGGGGAGGTGGTCAAACAGCTTTCCCTATTCAAAAGCCAATGCCTTCTAAGTGAATAGTGCCATGTAATGAATAATGAATAATGCCTGTTCACTGGGTACATTGGGGGAAGCAGACATTAGGTAAAAGAATTCTCCAGCAAGGTCTCTCAAAATCCAATTCACCCTAGAATAGATAGATGCTGAGCTGAAGACCATCCCAGGATACTACTTAATTGAGGAGGCTCTCCCTCATCACTCTTTCTAACTTCATCCAATATCTTTTAGTTTCATTGTTAAAAGGTTGCACTCTTTGCAGGCGCTGCTCCTCCCCTGTGGCTGCCAGGGCTGGAACACTGAGACTGCCTGACCATTTCATAACTCTTGATCCTAAGTTGAGGGAAGCACCATAGCAACACGTGAGTATCAGGGCAGAATATCTACCATAAACACCTCATCCCAAGTTGCTTCTGTAGCTTGTTCAGAGATACTTGCTGTGACCTTGAGGAATGAAAAGCCATTTTAATATTAGTGGAAGTAAAGCTAATTTAAGAAAGGAAATCTGCTATATATATCAGATAATGTCTTTTAAACTGAAATGTGTGACTTTGGAGTAACTCGTGAACTTGGATTATCCTTTTGAATTACCTATGCTTCTATTCTTTCTTTAACACAACTGAAAGCTGGCATCACCATCACACCTCAGTTCTCGGGGGTAGGGCAGAGATGGTGAGAAGGGATCTATTTACTAATATTTGGACACTAATGAATGGACACTCTGAAAAACAAAGAAAAAACACTTTTTGAAAACAATGTCATTAAGACAATGCCTACTTTCACAGAGCTTAACGTGTGTTGGCATCAATTATTTGATGACATCTATCCTCAAAGTCAATTTGCAAGTATGTACTGAGTATCTACCATATGTGAAAGAAAACACTCCATGCTGTAACTATAGAAGCCTAAGTAATTCTAGAGGATGTGATGTTGTCACTTGAAAAAGAAGAGAACAGGAAATGGAGAAGGAACATGAATTTCTGAGTACCTACTATGTGTTTGTGTGTACTTGTGTGTGTGTGTGTGTGTGTGTGTGTGTGTATCCTTCTTAAGAACCATGGAAGATAGGTGCCATTAGTTCAGCATTAGTTCATTATAAAAATGAAGAAACTTAAGTGGGTAGGTATTAAGATTGTCTATGGCCATACAGGCAGTGTGACGTAGGGCCAGGATTCCAAAAGGACTCCAAAGACTGTGCCCTTTTCACTATACTGTGTTGACATCTATAAATATGGTTCTTCATATCTGGAGTAGGACATGTACATGATGATCCTGGACTATCTTATACACAGCAAGAAAATTTTCAAAGACTACTAGAGTCATGTAAAAAGGACTAAGGAACCAACTTAAAGAGTTTCCCAATGGCCAATGCAAGCCTCAATATGAATAAGAACAATGTATTACAGGTGCCTTGGTGGCTCAGTTGGTTAAGCATCCAGCTCTTGATTTTGGCTCAGGTCATGATCTTCTGGTTTGCGGGATCAAGCCCCACATCAGGCTCTGAGCTTACAGAGCAGAGTCTGCTTGGGATTCTCTCTCTCCCTCTCTCTCTCTCTCCCCCTGCCTCTCGATTAAAAAAATAACAATAGAGGCACCTGGGTGGCTCAGTCAGTTAAGCGTCTGACTTCAGCTTAGATCATGATCTCACGGTTCGTGGGTTCAAGTCCCACATCAGGCTCTGTGCTGACAGCTCAGAGCCTGGAGCCTTCTTCGGATTCTATGTCTCCCTTTCTCTCTGCCCCTCCCCTGCTCATGCTCTGTCTCTCTCTCTCAAAAATAAATAAATAAACATTTAAAAAAAGAAAGGCTTTAAAAAATAACAATGGATTAAAACACCATTAATTCATCATAAAGTCCATTCATTCATCATTATATTTTAAAAAAATAATCACTCATTGGTTTTATTAGTGAATGCTGGCAAACTAGCTCATTATTTTGAATCAGGCCTTTATCTTGCCTCCTTATACAAACTGTACCCTGGATAAACAAGTAGTGGATGTATAGATATATTCCAGTTAATAAATAAAGAATGAATAAAAAAAGAAAAACATCACCATGTTGCACTCTTTAATGAATAAATGAATCTAGACTTATATCATCAAAGGCTGATAACATAAAAATAGAGAAAGCCAGATAGTGTGTGTCACTTAATGGAGAGCACAAAAGCATACATGAAGTAATCTCACCAAAAACAAAACAAAAGGGGCACCTGGGTGGCTCAATTGGTTAAGCGTCGGACTCTTGATCTCAGCTCAGGTCTTGATCTCAAGGTTGTGAGTTCAAGCCTCACGTTGGGCTCTACACTGGGCATGAAGCCTACTTAAAAAAACAACAAAAATAAAATAAAACGCTAAAAAAAAACCCTTTAACCTGAATCTAATTAAGCCTCTAAAATCAATTACTAATTTAGAGAAAACACAGAAGTCTGGGGATACGTAGACTACTTAAGTACGAAACTTAACAATGGGAATACAATCAGCAAAATCCAGAGTGTGGGAAATGCTACAGCCTACTTAAAAAAACAACAAAGGCATTTTCTCAATTATGTTGTCTTAAAAAAGCATTTTTCCTTTATTTTTCAGAGTGTCCATTCAAAAATAGTAATAAATAGATCCCTTCTCACCATGTCTGCCCTACTCCACAGAACTGAGGTGTGATGATGCCAGCTTTCAGCTGTGTTAAAGAAAAAAGAGATGAATGGATAATTCAAAATGGAAAAAAACAACCTATTTTCTTCCAAAAATCAATTGCAAGAAGAAAAAGGATTGAAGGGGAACCTATAGATTAAAAGACACCAAAAGGCTATTATCAATCAATTATAGTATCTAGCTCTTACTTAGAGCTTTAGTCAAACAAATAAGAATCCATTTATCCCAGCTGTAAGATAATTGGAAACTAGAACACTGACTGGATATTTGTTTATTTTAATGAAGTTCTGTTCATTTTGAGGTGTGATAATTGCATTGTGGATGTTTTTTATAGAGTCCCAATCCTTTAGAAGTACATACTGAACCACTTACAGATAAAATGTTATGATGTCTATGACTTGCTCCAAGATATTACAAAAAGAGGAAAAATGGGTGTGGTATAGATGTGAGTGGCCATGGGTTGATCATTTTTGAGGCTGGGTGATGGGTACAGGAGTCTTATTATAGAATTTTATCTGCTTTTGTATATGCTTGAAATTTTCATAATAAAAAGATGTATCTATAGAAAGCACACACATATGATTTGAAAATACATGCACATATATATGTGCCCAAATACCAACTCAGGGAATTGATGATATGGATATACAGTGGAATCACAGCATATGCACATATGAGTTATAACAATTTAAACATAGGCACTCAGCATACAGACAGGGAGAGGGAGAACAAAGGAGAGAGAAAAAGAGACAGAGAGACCAAGATATAAACAGAAAGATAGAAGAGAGAGAGTTGACAGAGAAAAGACAACTAAAATATGCCTCTCAGAGAGTGAGCATCTCACTGCGAATCTGGTGTTTAAAGATGTATATATGTCACTCAATTTGGCTCATAACTACAATTTCATCTCTTCATCAGGTGCTGAACCAGACTCAACGATCTACTTCAATACTGGAGGACAAACAGGCAAACAGGGATGATAAAGATATGGTATGCCAGCATTCTCAAGGGAATTTTAAGGATGTTTTTGACTCTATGGGATTTTCACCTACAATTAGACAATTTATAAAAAGATGCAAAAGTCCACTATACCTCATACATGTGTGCAAGGGCATGTGTAAAAAGATGTTTAATGTATCATTGTAATTTTTTAAAAACTGGAAAATCTTAAATGCTCACTAACAGAGGATTGGTTAAACATGGTGCATCCTCATAGTGGAATTCTTTATGGAGCCATTAAAAAGAAGGTAGGTGGCACAAAAACAGACACTCAGATCAATGGAACAGAATACAGAACTCAGAAATGGACCCACAAATGTATGGCCAACTAATCTTTGACAAAGCAGGAACGAATATTCAATGGAATAAAGACAGTCTCTTCAGCAAGTGGTGCTGGGAAAACTGGACAGCGATGTGCAGAAAAATGAACCTGGACCACGTTCTTACACCATACACAAAAATAAACTCAAAATGGATGAAAGACCTAAATGTAAGACAGGAAGCCATCAAAATCCTTGAGGAGAAAGCAGGCAAAAACCTCTTTGACCTTGGCCGCAGCAACTTCTTACTCAACACATCTCCGAAGGCAAGGGAAACAAAAGCAAAAATGAACTATTAGGACCTCATCAAGATAAAAAGCTTCTGTACAGTGAAGGAAACAATCAGCAAAACTAAAAGACAACCGATAGAATGGGAGAAGATATTTGCAAATGACATATCAGATAAAGGGTTAGTATCCAAAATCTATAAAGAACTTATTAAACTCAACACCCCAAAAAACAAATAATCCAGTGAAGAAATGGGTGAAAAACATGAATAGACACTTCTCCAAAGAAGACATCCAGATGGCCAACCGACACATGAAAAAATGCTCAACATCACTCATCATCAGGGAAATACAAATCAAAACCACAATGAGATACCACCTCACACCTGTCCGAATGGCTAACATTAACAACTCAGGCAACAACAGACGTTGGTGAGGATGTGGAGACAGAGGATCTCTTTTGCACTGCTGGTGGGAATGCAAACTGGTGCAGTCACTCTGGAAAACAGTATGGAGGTTCCGCAAAAAATTAAAAATAGAACTACTCTACGACCCAGCAGTTGCACTACTAGGTATTTATCCAGTGGATATAGGTATGCTGTTTCAAAGGGGCACATGCACCCCAATGTTTATAGCAATGCTATCAACAATAGCCAAGGTATGAAAAGAGCCCAAATGTCCATTTATGGATGAATGTATAAAGAAGATGTGGTATATATATACAATGGCGTATTACTCACCAATCAAAAAGAATGAAATCTTGCCATTTGCAGCTATGTGGACGGAACTAGAGGGTATTATGCTAAGCGAAATTAGAGAAATAAAAATATATGACTTCATTCATATGAGGACTTTAAGACAAAAAACATATGAACATAAGGGAAGGGAAACAAAAATAATATAAAAACAGGGAGGGAGACAAAACATAGGAGACTCTTAAATATGGAGAACAAAAAGAGGGTTGCTGGAGGGGTTATGGGAGAGGGGATGGGCTAAATGGGTAAGGGGCATTAAGGAATCTACTCCTGAAATCATTGTTGTACTATATGCTAAATAACTTGGGTGTAAATTTAAATAGATAGATAGATAGATAGATAGATAGATAGATAGAAGGTAGGTATTTTCCATGCACTGATCGAAACAGATGCCCAAGACATAGTGTTACATGAAAAAAGCATGTGTCAGAATAATGTATATAGTGTGCTTCCATTTTTGTAAATAAGAAAAAGAACAGAGATATATCCATAGATACATACACACCACTATGTTTTTACTAGAAGACTTGTTTCTAGAAGAATAATGAGGTATTACAAGAAACTGGCAATAGTTATAGCCTCTGATGAGAGGGAAAAGGATTTAAAGTAGAAGAGTGACTTCATTTTCATTATATACATTTCTACATACTTTGAAATCTTATTATGTACATGTAGTCGCATTTAAAATTTTGCTGAAGTATAACACACATGAAGAAAAGTGTACAGCTCATACCTGTATAGCTTAATAAATTAACATACCATGAACACGCTCCAGGCACCAACACAGAACATTGCCAACACAGAACAAGTCTCTAAAAGCCCCCATAATTTTCCTGTCCTCCATTTTGAAAGTTAACCATTATCCTATTCTAATATCACGGTTTAGCTTTGTCTGTTTTTTTGAACTTTATAGAAGCTGAAATAGCATGTATTTTTTAGGGTCTGATTTATTTCAATAAATATGATGTTTGTAAGAGTCTTCCATGTTCTTGTATCTAGCTCTAATTTTTCTCAACTGTATTGAATTGTATAAATGTACGACAATTTATTCATGTATTCACTATTGGTAGATATTTGGGTTGTTCCCATTATTTGACTGGTACTAAATAAATAATGCTCTAATGGACATTCTTGTATATATATTTCAGTGAACACATGCAGTGGAATTGCTGGGCCATTGGGTAGGTTTGTTTAGCTTTAGTAGATACTGCCAAACAGCTTCCCCAAGTGGTGGTCAGCTAGCAGTGTATGAAAGTTGAATTAATTTTCAAACAAATAATAAGAAGAAAAACAAAACCCCTAACTCAATTAATATAAACAGTGATGATTTGAGTTGTATTTCTGTGTTATATTCTGTGTTGAATTTTTACAAATTAAAGTTAAAAACATAAGTCACTATGTTACCTAATGTGCTTATACAAGGTTTCTATGACAAATCCCAATTTGAATTTCATGTCAGGGAGAAGCTGATCTTTAAAGAGGAATATATCTGCTTTCTAGTTCTCAGGTAATATATACTAGTGTAACCCTTACCCTTGACTGCCAAAAACTCAGAGTCATCGTCAGTGCTCAACAAGGATAGCATTCCACTCATGCAAGGTATCTGGTAATATCTACTCCTTAAAATAGACAATTCTGTTCTATGTCTTACTTTGCATTATGTTTAAACTTGCAAGCTTCTTAAAATCCTTTTGCAAGGAAAGGAAAGAGGATAAATCGTAAATAAATAAACCAAAAATAGTTCTAGCCCCAGATGGTGAAGTTTTAAAAGGAACTTTAAGAAATTAAGGTTAATGCAACCCAAACAACAAAAGTACAGAAAGGAAGCAGATAAAATGCAGTGTTCTATAATGTAAGATTAGCCAACTAACCTGTCACATGGCTGGTGGCCAAGATAATGTCAGGTTTATATGAGTTCTAGGTCTCCAAGAAACAAAATGGCATGCTTTATCCTAATGGGGAAGGTGGAAAAAAGCAATGCTTTCCCAGGATTTGAGACCTTTTGGCTAAATACTATTAAATAAGTCCTTTACCCCAGAATCAAGTCTGATTTCTTCTCCTTAAAGTGGAATTAAATCCATCTTTGGAAGGGACACACAGTCTGCACAGTCTACGACTGTATCTCTCAGTCAAGTATTGCTACCTGGAACATATTCCTAGTTGTTCCTTCAGACAGATAGAATCCCACATCCTTGTTGGTCACTATCAAAAAAGAACTCAAACCAATCCAAAGGTCCTTCACCTTTGGATGCTATTCTGGTGTTCAGTTAATGCTTGATAAATGTATCAGTGAATATCTTAGATCTCATGGTAATGACCTCATTCAACAAGATCTTTCCATTTGGTGAAAGGCTAAGTCTGTTCAGTTTCAAATGGATATCACAAAGAACAGGAGCTCAAGGGAGGGAGACAGCTTGGGCTAAGGTTTCCAGTAAGGTTTCCAAAGATCTGGAATTTGAGTGTAACTTTGAAGAGGAGGTAAGGTATAAAGGTAATAATTAATGTGACGTTTGGGAAATCAAATATGCAGATCAATGTATCCATAGACCAAAGCAGAGGGAATGAATATCAGGAAAGATTTGGCTCAGTTAATGGAGGCCCTTGAATGCCAAACTAGGGAATTTTGATTGTATGCTACTATTGAAGATTTTTTAGTGAGAATAGATTATGATGAAAGCGATGTTTCAGGAAATGATTCTAACCATGGTGTGTAGCACAGACTGGACTGGGGAGAAAAATAAGTAGGGAGTCCACGGCTATTGCTATATCCCAGGCAAAGACAACTAGTGTCTAAAACTGGGTGACAACATAAGGAATAGAAAGGCAGAAACAGAGAAGAGTACAAAGGAAGAATCACCAGGGTTCAGAAGTGATAAGGTGTACAAAAGGAGGCCGAAGGAAGAGTTAAGAATGCCACTGAGGCTTGGACTGAGGACAATCATGAAACAAATACCTCCACTACTTATGGTAGCTTTTTTTGTAATAGAAAAAGACTAGAGTCGATACAAGTATCTGTCAACAGGGACTGACAAGCTGAACAAACGACAGTTCCTCTTTTGGAGAGCATACTATCCAGTCATAAAAAAGGAACAACGAAGATCTCCATACATTGATATAGAATGATCTCTAGAGCATAATGTTAAGTGAAAAAAGGGAGGAAAACAGTTTTTATGGTATGTACTACATTTTTGTAACATATGGGGGTGAAATACAATTACTTATTCTCTTTTGTTTAATATTCAAATACATAACGGATGGATAAGCCAAAACCTAATTAAACATAGAGGGAAGGAGAAAAAAGAATGAGGGCAGGATGGAAGCAAGGCATTTAGAATATCTCCTGTTATATTTTGTCCTGTTTTGACTTTGGAACTCTGTAAATGTTTTACATAAATTAAATGTAAAATTAAATTTCAAAAAAGAAAGAAAACAATCTGTAAAACTGAGAAAAAAATGAAGCAAATGAATCAAACTATGTATCAAGTTGGTAACATAACCACACAGAAAAAGAAATTACTTTTTAAGTGACGGAAACACGACACTTTGACTACCTCCTTAGTAGGATTTATTCTAACGGCAAAAGGAAGAGCAAAGAAATCTTAAACTGCATTCAGTAATCTTAGTAGTAACATTGGAATTGCTCCCTTGAAACTGTTACAGATATAATATAGGGTAATTCAAGTAATGACAATGTCATTAGGAACCAAGACTTTCAGAATGAGAGAAATGAGATACAGTTACAAAATAAAAAATGTTAAGTAAAACCCCTATACTCTTAAATTCAGCTTCGAAATATCAGTAGGAATTCATCATGTTTCCTTTTTTAAAAAATAGGCATTTTCCAGCTCTTTCACTAAAAAGATAAAACCTGACAACCCAGCCACAGTGAGGAAACTCAGTCCTCAGATTGGGCTTTCTTAATACCATTTCCTATAAAAAGGAACAAGAGAGCTCCTTGGCAAAATGGTTAACTCCAGGACTGGGTTTGAAATTGTATAAGATGAGCCTGAAACCAAACCAAAAATCAAGAAATCTATCAGGACAAAAGGAAACAGAAGCCAACCTGAAAAGACCCCCACTGGCCTAAGATGAAATAATTTTAGCAACAAAATGAGTAATGACTACACTACGTCAAAACATACTAAATATATAAAAATCTATGAGTTTATAACAATACGTAATAGACTTGATTGGTCACCATTGGAGGCTGCTAGGATACCAACTCATTCTGAAAATTGATGTTTTTATAAGGGAAGGTATCAAATATTTATCTTGCCCTTTTTTTTGGTACACTACTTCAAGGTAACTAAATGGTTGAAGAATAAAATTATACAAAAATCTCAAGTAATGAATGTAGAAGCATAGCAGAATTAGAAAAATGCCATTTTGCAACTCTTAATGAAATAATAGACCAAAACAGTAATCATCAATGGCTGTTAAAACCATCAGGTGAAGGGTTCATGGGGACCTTTATAATGGAGGCCTCCAGGTGATACCATTTAAACCCACTGATCAATCTTAGTAACACTAAAAATGAGGCACCTAGATATGATTTGCCTCATGAGGTGATATAATAGAAAGTACACAGCACTAGCTGTGAAGTATTCTTACCCAAAAACCTCAACCTGAACCTAATCAAAGCCTCTAGACATAACTACCAGTTCAGAGGAAATATAAGGGATAGAGAAACAAGTTCAATGACAACATGAGAAAACAAACAAATTGAGAATATGAGACATTCTTCAGGGCAAATGACCTGGTTTCACCAACAACTCAAAAAACAATAAAAGACTTATAAAACATAGCCAAATGCAGTGTGTGGGCCCTATTTGGATTCTAATTTTAAAAAACTAATTTAAAAAACTAAATTACATCTTTGAGAAAATCAGGGAAATCTGAATATGGATTGGGTATGAAATGATACCAATAATTATCGTTAATTTTGTTAAATGTGATAAAAGCATAGTAATTAGTGTGTGTGTGTGTGTGTGGGTTGTGTGTGTGTATTAATGTATGTATTCCTTATATATGTATATATGTATATATACAAGGAGGGGGTCAGAAAAGCATGAGGAAGTCCAAAGTCGTTTGGTCTTAAAGAGGCTAAAGAAGTAAAGCATTTCAAGGTAAAGGTGGTCAACAGTGTTAAATTCTGGAACAAGACTGATTTAGGCCTCAGAAAATGGAGCTATCTGTTATCCCACATTCCTACTATGTTTCCAAATTAATTCCAAGCTGACTATGACCTCAATAATAGTAGCAAGCCTGTAAGAAAGTGTCTCAGTCCTCAGTCTTCCCCTGTTCCCCATTCATTTCTTCCCTCACTCCCCTACTCACTTAACCATCATTCCCTGAGTCTCTACTCCAAGCCACACCTACTACATCCTGCCAGACTTGCTATGTTCTGCACATACTGAGACAAAGATCTGTCCTCTGGGAGCTCACAGCTTAATGAGGAAGACAGATCTGGAAAAATAATCACCACACAGTATTAACATTTCAGCAACAGCTTATATACCCTGGGCCAGGCACTATGGGAGGCACTAGAGATACAAACATAAACAAGTAGTTCCTGCCCACCAGAGTTCAGAATATAGCTTGGAAGGCAACAGAATCACAATATATTAAGATATGAACTAAAAATAAATGTACAAATTATATGAAAGTACAGAGCAGGAAATGGGGCTAGTAAGGAAGCCCTGCAAGATGGGGACTATTCAATATGCCCATTTTACATATGAGAAAATGGAGTACATGGAGGTGAGTTGACTGGCCCAAGGCCATGCAACTGTGTGTGGCACAGCCAAACTTTAAGGGCCCGTTTGTGAGACTCAGGAGTTTGGGTTTTATCCACTCTGTCACATTGCCTGAATGCCTCTTCCAAGACTCTCCATTCTCTTACCACTGTGATTCCCTGGTTGTACCCCTAGAGGCACAGAGCAGGTGCTCAATGAGCATTTGCTGAGTGAATAAATGAGTTATGCAACCTCATAGGGTTGTTGGAAAGGTTCACTGCGATAAGTACTAGGCTCATTAGAGGTCACTATGTAGAATCACTGTGGCAGGTGGCAGCTAAGGATCGCTCCTGTGTAGGCCACTATTACCCAAAAGAAAAACATCCAACAAGTGTGTCGGGATTAGTAATGATTGGCATCAGGGAGCTCTGAAGTCAGTGGACAGGGCTTCAGTCACTAGGGCTGGGAGGGTGAGTGGCAAGGGCCAGGCAAAGTCCCAACCCTAGAGGGCTCATGCTCTGAATACAGGGGTTCAGGGACTCAGATGTAGTTATTTAAACTGGGTCACCAGCTCAGAGCCAACCAAGCCATTAGCCTGAGGTTCTAGAAAGTCCTCCAAAGATGAAGGTGGATGAAAAACAGAAGAAGAAAACACAGGAGGAGGAGAAGGAAGGAGGAAGGCAGGAGAGGAAAGGAGAATAGTGGCAGCTAACATTTACCAAATGCTGCCTGTGGGCCAGGTGCTGGGCTGAGTGCTTTCTAGGCAGTGAGATAACCCTCACAACCATCCTATGAAGCAGATATACTAATATGAACTTCTCCACTTTGTAGATGTTCCCCATAGACATTTAGTAACTTACTTGCAGCCACAGAACCAGAATCTGAACTCAGGCAGCCTGACACCCAAGGCACGGCTCTAATGCACTATATACCTCACAGGGTCTCGGGGTCTTACTGAGATGGGTCTTACTCGTAGGGGCAAGGGGCTCTACACTCCTCTTCCTGCACCCATCTGAACCCTGCCTTCAGGTAGCAGTGACCCTGGCTGATGGCTGTATGGGAGACTAGTAAACACAGAAGAGAACTAAGAATCTGTTCCAAAGGGCTCTTTTGGGTTGCAGAGAGAAGGAGCTGGGGTGGGGAGGGGCAATGTTTCTATCTCCTGTGAGCTGCTGAGGTTGCCTGTCCCATGATCTGTAACAATGAAGATGTTAATAAGGCCTTGTGCAGGGGTCCTGCCCTATAGTTACAAAGCCTTGTATATATATATTACTTGATTAATATGTCACTTTGGAAAAAAACAATTAAAAAAGGAGCTGGTTCTTGATATTGGAGATCTTCCCCAGAAGACTTAAGTATTTCTCTCTACTTCAATCCACATATATTTCTCAGATGTCCTCTGGTCTTCCTGGAATTTCTACTAAGAATTTCAGCTATCCCAACAAGAATGTTCAGACATCACAGTTTCTACCAACATATGGAGCCCAGATCCCCTGGCTCCAAATTCATTTCCCTTTCAATCACAGCTGGGCCCAATGCTTCCAAAGGAATGGTAGAAGGAAAACAGGCTCCACAGGAGCTGGGGTGTCATTCCTGGGCTTTGTTCCATTAACCCCCAGTTCAATTCCCCTACCCTACTCAGACCACCATAGCTGGACCTCACTGATCCTTTCAGCTAAAGGCTCAGGCCCAGTGAATTTCCCAGACCAAGTCATCCACAGGCACAGGGTCAATGCTCAGCCTCAGCCCTAGGGCTGGGGGATTAAGAATAGGTTGCCCTCCCAGATTTGGTACCCCTAGAATAGCTGCCTGAGAGGCTGTGATGCTTTCAGACTAGAACTTTCCCCAAAACCACCTCTTAGACTGATCCAGTTTTAACAGCTGGCCTTCTGCCTTGATTACCATCCCTAAGTTCTATGTGTTGTCCTGCTTACAACTTCAGTCCCCTTTGAAACTAAGCCTTGGCCTGAATGAGATACTATCTTACTTGTGTCTTCTCCCAACACCTGGCACAGAGGATGGTCCTCACTGCATGCCTGTTGGGTGGATAAGCCCCTCTGCCCTGACTTGTTCTTGGCCACCCTTGTCTCTTGAACTGGCACCTTGGCCCAGGAATGGGGTTTTGACTCTACAGAGAGGTCTTCTAGATTATGATTGCCAATTGGCTGACTATCCAAGTAATATCCATATACCCACCCCTTAGCTGTGTGATCTTGAACAGGTTGCTTAACCCCTTGGTCTCTCAGTTACCTCATAAAGCAGGAAATGGCACTGCTACCTCACAGCATTTCTGTGAAGGTTAAAAGAGTGAATCTATTTTAAGTGCTTAGCATAGTGCCCATGTAAGTATTTGCTTTTGCCATTGTTGTTGAGCTAGTTACTGTGGACTCCTCAATGTTAGCCATTTCCCAGAATGTCATTGTAGCACCAATCTCCTTACCTACTAGCCTGTCTCTGTCTGTAACAAGGCCATTAACTCAAGCATGTGTCCTGGTTAGTGGCCGTATCTAGTACCAGGGCTTAATATGCACAAGTGCTACATTAGGAGGGACACCCATTTCTAACAACCTAAGTTTGAATAATCAGGCTGTTCTCTCTTGGGCTGGGCAGTCCCTAGAGTGAGCAGAGGTGGGAGGAAGCACCAGTATGGTTCAGGGAATCAGGCCTGGAGGAGTAAAGCAGAGGCAGAACTAGGCCATGTCTCTGGGAACTAGGTGTGGTTGGCCAACCTTCCAAAGACTGGAAAGACCACTTCCCCTGATGGCAGAGCCACCCTGGGAAGAGTTTGCAAAGGTAGCAGGAAGGCAGCTGAGCTATGCAATTCTTAGGAGACCTGAATGCCTGCTACATTTGGTCCCTCAGTCCAGGCAATGCACTTGGACTTCCTCTGGCTTGTGCACTTGGGCTGCCCCTTAGGTCCTTTCACTAACTGTGCTGCCTCAGGCAGTGTCTGCAAAAAGAACCATTCCTTCTGCCCCAGCCCAGCCAGTCTCCTATCTTGCCTCCCCCCATATGCACACAGCTTCCAGGTCATGGGATTCAGGCACTGTGGCCCAGAAAAGGAATAATAATAGTAACACAAGCTCCTTGGCAGAAGGTGAGATGTTTTTAACTTTTAAAATAAAGAACAGAACCCTGGTACAAATTTCAGCTTCAGCTCTGCCTAGCTTCATGATCCTGAGGAAGTGATTCACCTTCCTTTAACTTTAGTTTCCTCATCCATAAAATGTAGAGTAAATGGGATATTGGACCTAATTGCCTGGCAATAGAAAGAGCTCACAAAATTGTAGCTAATATTAGTAGTAGTAACAGATAATCTAATAACCTCTACATCTTTGCCATCTATCAAACTTGTGCCCCAGAGCAGTTACTCAGTTAAGTGCTCAGTAAAAAACATGTTTCTTTACCTTATTGTCACAACTACCAGGGGAGGCAGGTAGGGGAGATCCTGGTCTCCCTAGAGATGGAGACCTTAGGCTGAGTGGCTAAGTGACTTGTCCCAAATCACAGGTACTGAGCAGCAGAGCCTGTACTGGAAACTTCTGTTTCCTGACTCTCTGTTTCGTATTTACTGTTTTAGGTCACCTGATCAAATTTAGGGCCAGAAAGGAGTTTAGAAATAATCTAGTATAACCCCATCATTTCAAAAACTGAAAACTGAGGCCAGAGAGACCAAGGACATTTCACAAGGTCAAGAGTTAGTCAGCTGGGCAGTAGAACCCAGGTCTCCTGACTCTCAGCTTAATGCTCTATCAATAACCCAAAAGCTTATCTTGAAAAAATCATCTCACTGTTCCTAGTTCAGTAAGCATGGTCATCCTAGGCTCAAAGCTACCATAGATTTCTAGAAAAATGCCCAAGCAGTAACAGCAAAGGCTTCCTGCAATGACAGGCCCACCTTTAGAGTACCAGGTTCATTCTTCATGGAGGGTGCATTTCCCATGTGATTTAAAAGAATGTGTCAATGTGACACCCAGTGACCATCAAGAGTACACCAACAGTCCCAAATTTCATGTGTGGAGTACCATCTTTGAAGTGGACCCTATAGTATTTCTGGAATGTCAAGCATGAACTCTGAGAAACACCCCACTTGGCAGTTCCTTCTAAAGCAACAAAGACAGTTAAATGAGGCCCAAGTAGCACAGGATATTATTGTTTACATGCGACCCTTATCCCATGGCTGTGGGAAATGGAGCCAAGTTCCACAAGCTCTTTTCTTGCAAAAGACACTTTGCAAAACAGAGAAGGACAGCGCTGTTGCTTGGTTTCCTGTTCTTTCTTGATGTCAGCTTCATTTGAAAATGAAAAATGATGTTCTCAGAATTTAAGCTCCAACACTGGGGGGATGTATTATGTTGTCCCACTTGCAGTTAATCTGAGGATGCAAAAGTTAAATGAGCATCGTGTTTGCCTCAAATGAAGAACATAATGGGGAGGGGACAGAGGTGAGTAACTCATTTGTCATTGTAACTAAAAAGGGATCTCCAATACTTCTAATTTAAAAGGTTTCAAAATTCGAAGGGTTTCTGATGAAACCGGAGGGGGATGTTTTCTATAGAAGAAAATCAACACCTTGGATTCTAATAGCACTCTTTTTTCCCCCCTTGAAAATATCACCAAAACACATTTGTTATCCACCCCTGTGCTGTTGGGCAATGGCAGCTATAGAAGCATGTGATTGATGGAAGAGGCCTGTCTCTGTGCCCACAGCATGCCCTGGCTAAGCACACAAATCAGGAGTACCTTGCCCTACTCCCCCAAGCACAGGCAAGCTAATGCCAGCATCCACGGGCTCAATAAATGCCATGCTTCTTGGTTCCCTCTGCTCCCAATATAAATAAATAGCCACAGCAAGTCTTAGACAAGTGGTCTTAGCATGCTTGCTTGGGTCTTGGGAATAAAGGAGAAAGGGCTTTTTGAAAGCATCATCTTTGTGGCCAATCTCCAAAAATGATAACATTTCACAGTTGGCTTTACTCTTACTGCATTCACCTAACATTTACTACAAGTTAGGTTCAGAGCTAGGTGTTAGACACAGAAAGAAGAATAAAGAAGGAAGCAATCAATTCTGTTTTGCGGAGGAGGCACTGGGCTCCTACTATTTGAGCTGGTCTGAGAGGACATGAATAGTGCTTCAACAGGAATGGGGGTGGGGATGGTGTACTAATGAGAGAGAAGATATAAGAAGGAAAGAAGCCAGCTAATGGCTCATGCACTCATTTGCTTAAACAGTTGGAATCAGTGGATTGCAAATGGTTGGGGCTGTTTTCTCAAAGTGAATGAGTATATTCACGGAACACACACTTGTTATTAAAATGATGTGATGCCTTTTACAAAAGACTTTATGGAGTAGAAAGCAATGGACTCCCATAACTATGTTAGCACTCATTTGTAAGACTTCTGAAGCTTCTAATAAACAAGAATTTAGTCTTTGTCTAATTAGGTTTTAATAGCTCAGACAAAATTAAGAACTAGAGGAATTTGATATGGCTTTTTTTTCATTCAAACTTTCTATCATCCTAATCTCCTTAGAAGCTATAAATTATAACTTACCCTCATAAGACTATATGCAAAGCTCATAAGCAAAGGAAAAAATAATCAGATATTGTTACTTTTATTAGATAACAATAACATATTGCAATCACAGCCCTATGTCTGGTCAATAATGCCACAGGAAAAGTCTTCATTACTCTTCTGCCTATTGATGAGATGGTTTATGAAAATCAAAGTTGTCTCCTATACTGTTAGAACATATGTTTGCAAAGGTGCACTTTATATCTATACCACAGATGGTGATCTCATGTCTATGTCATTAACTGGGGAAGCACCCAAATCTGATGATCAATTATTCTTCACTGTTTGAAATTCTCAAAGGTCTTCTAGGGTTCAGAAGGAATTTCTTGTTAAGTTCCAATATCCTGAAATATATATCTAAAAATTTTTAGGTATTTTCATTTTTTAATGAAAAGAGATAGCTATTCCAGTTCTTATTAAAATTGCAAAATTGTGAACTGGCCCTCTCTCCAGAACCCAACCCTGGACATGTCACAGAATTCAGAGATAGATGATTCTATCAAAATAGCATAAAAACAGTGAGGAAACCTCTAAGAAAACAAAAGGCGGATGAGTAAGATAGGATTGGGGAGAAAGTAAGATATCTTATTGAGTAAGATAGGACTGGGGAGAAAGACCCCAAAAAATTAAAGGACAAGAAAAATGTACAGGAGTTAAGGTGATAATTTTTTCAAATGTGCTCCTTTTTCTCTCCTTATCATCGTCCTGAGATGACCAATTTTCTCTCCCTTTGCCATTGGGAGACATTAAGCGATAGACTAGTATCCACCATGGGTGGCAAGGTAACTTTGGGATGCAACTCAGGGCTGGCCAGTATGATGGTGCTAGGTAATAAGTGCATATTTATTGGCTGGTCCGTAAGGTTGCCTGCATCCACACACCAGTACCCTAAAAGCTAGAGGACTGCAACTGGGAGAGGCTTCTCTTGAAAGAAAGCAACATGAAGGCTGAGTTACCATTTGTAACACTAGAGGTTTTCTCTCTGGAGGCATATCTTCTCCCATCAAACTCATTGGGCGGGGGGGGGGGGGCACTAGCCAAGACTTAAGGTTTAGTTTCTCCCCATAGTTATACATTACAACCGAAGATAGCCAATAACCCAAGCAGAATAGGAACTCACAAGGAAAAACAGCCAATGGGTATTCACTGGAAAGCATGGTGGTACAACTGAGAATTAGCAGCTGAAAGTAAGTGAGGCTCTACACTTTCCAATACCAAGTGAGTGAAAAGGGCCTGTAGCAAGAAGGACTGAAGGCACTGGAGGAATCTAGCCCCTATGAACTCTCAACACTGACCTGCCAACGCTCCCTTCTGGGACAGAATCCCACGTTAAGGACAAATTGGCAGTAGTGAAATAAAAATTAAGCAAGATAGTTTCTTCTGCTTCTGATATGGCTGAGTAAACTCCTATTGATCCTGATCTTCCTGTTGACAGCAACTATAAACTCAGGGGAAAATGTTAAAAACAATATGAAGACTAGAGAGTGAAAAGAAGCAGGCATGTTCTGAAGGGAAGCTGGCACAAGGTGAGTTACCCACTTTTTAAATAGCTTTTAGAATGAGGGCAAACTAAAGCTTACAGGTAGTTTAGACACCAAGAGTAATTAATACGCCAATAGCAAACCCACAATCTATCTGGTATGAAGAACTACAGGCACACCTCAGAACAACAACAGCCATTGGAAACTAAGGGGGAATCCTGGAAAGGAGAGAGCCAGATCCAGGGAACCCCAATTTCTGTCTACAGACTCTATTCCAATCTTAGCTGACTCCTGAACCACACATATGTGGGACAGACTTCCATTAAAGATCAAAGCCCTGAACTAAGATTTCAACTACCACCTAAGAGGAAAAGTTCAGAGTTTGAATGTAACCATATTAAAGTATCCACCAAAACAATGGAATCAATATTTTTCAGAGGAATACATTAGAATCCAAAATCTCGATTCAAAATATATAGGATATAATCCAAAGTTACTCAACTTATGATGAACTGGGAATTTTTGATCCATTTACAAGAGCAAATCAACAGAGAACAAACCTGAGATGACCCAAATGCTGGAATTAGGAGACAAGAATTTAAAAGTGATTATTATAATCACTCAAGAGAGTAAAGGAAGATATGCTTACAATGAATGAAAAAATATAAAATCACAGCAAAGAAATAGGAGCCATTAAAAAAAAGAACAAAATAAAAATTTCAGAAATGAAAAATAAAGTATCTTAAATTAAAAAAATATCACTGGATAGGCTCAAACAGCAGGATGGAAATGAGAGAGGAAAAGCTTTAGTAAACTTAAGATGGAACAACATAAATATCCAATGTGAAGAACAGAGAGGAAAATATATTAGGAAACAAAAACACGAACAGAGCTTCAGAGACATATGGGACAATATTCAAAGGTCTAATATACATGAAATTAGAGTTCTAGAGGAGAGGTGGCAGAGAATGGGGTAGAAAAAAACATTTAATGTGCAATGGCTTAAACTTATCTAAATTTGGAAAAAGATATAAATTTAAAATTCAAGAAGCTTAGTAAACCCCATGAGGATAGAAAACAAAACTCTGAAAATACCACAAACTGCTGAAAAAACAAATATAATTAGAAAATCAAAAGCATCCAGAGAAAAACAGCACTTTATACACAGAGGGGAAAAGTTTCAAATATGGCTGGCATCAGAAACAATGGAGGCCAAAGAGAAAAGACCAACATCTTTAAAGTGATTTAAAGAAAAAAAGCCAACCCAGAATTCTATACTCAGCAAATATATTCTTCAAGAATGAAGGCAAAACAAAGACATTTTCAGATAAAACATAAGTAAAAATAACTTATTTGCCAGCAGACCAGAACTACAAGAAACACTAAAGGTATAGAAGAATAGCTGTACCACACAGTGCCCCAATAGTATTTCTGTCACCATGCACACCCCTTAGTCAGGGTTTGACCACAATCTGACCTGTGCCTTCGGAGAACACCTTGCAACTCTTCCTGGAGAAGGGAAATAAGCAACCTGGTAAGGAACTATCACAAGACTGTTCTCTCCATCTCCTGAATATCAGTTGATCACCTTGCCCCCCTTCCCTTAGGGTACAGCTGCATGCTATAAAAATATCTGCTGTAGTTTAGAATTGAGTCCTCAATAGCAGAGTAGCCCATTGTGCCACCTATCATCTGGATCCTCTGGTTCAGTGTCATCCTGTGAGACTAGAGATGTGGAATGTTAATACCATGCTGATCTTACTATTGTTGTATAATCAACTGAATCCATTTGGGCTTACTGCCTCCTTACCAGATGAATCTATGTAAGTGTGACAAGCCAACCTCATAGTTGTATTAGTGACCCTACTGGCTTCGTTAGCCATAGCACTACTGCCTAGATACTATTTGACCTCGGTTTTTTTTAATGTTTATTTACTTCCAAGAAGGGGGAGGGGCAAAGAGAGAGGGGGACAGAGGATCCAAGGCAGGCTGATGGCAGAGAGCCTGATGTGGGGCTCAAACTCATGAACAGTGAGATCATGACCTGAGCCGAAGTTGGATGCTTAACTGACTGAGCCACCCAGGAGCCCCACTACTTGACCTCTTGACCAAAGAAAATTCTTCATCAGGCTGAAAGGAAATGAACCAAATGAAAATGAGATACCCATTTTAAAAATAAAGGTTGGTGCACCTGGCTGGCTCAGTCAGTAGAGCATGCAACTCTTGATCTCAGCATTGTAAATTTGAGTCGCATGTTGGGTGTAAAGATTACTTAAAAATAAAAGAAAAAAAAAGAAAAAAATTAAAAAATAAAAGCACAAATAATAAATATCTTGGTAAATATAAAAAAAACTAATGTTGTTCCTCTTAATTTCTTAAAATACGTGGCACTTTTTAAAGCAAAACTGATGTTCTCATCTTGTAGGCTTTATATATAGATATAATACATATGACAAGTTATGAAAAATGGAGAGGGGTTAAACTACCTCTAATTTTTCAGTTTCTACATTTCATATAAAGTGCTGTAATATTATCTTTACTTAGACTGTGAAAAGTTAGAATATATGTAGTAATCTAGAGAACACATACTAAAAACTACATACTAAAAAAGGAACATCCAAGAAGCCAATAACTCATGTCATGCAGAAAATCTGGAGTAAAATGCTTAAAAGTAAAGTAAGTTTGTTTGCCCTAACCTTGATATAGGCAAACATTAAACTCCCATGTGTTACCTTGGTTGATAAAAGCAATAAATGACAAACATTTTTTTCAAGGCAATAAATACATGAACATGAGAAGACAACATTGTAAAGGTGTCAATGACTACCAAACTAATTCAATGTGTAATTCAGTGCTATTCCAATTAAAACTCTAGCATTGCTTTTTAAATTTTTTTCCTCTGAAATAAATTACAGACTTACAGGAGGTTGCAAAATAGCTCATAGAGTCCACTGACTGGTCTCCCCAGCCTCCCCCATAGTGACTTCTTACATGACTATAGTAAAATACAGCTAACTAGACTACAGCTTATTCAGTTGTTACCAGTTTTTATATGTACTCACATGTGTGAGAGAGGTATAGTTCTATGCGATTTTATCACGTGTAGATTCATGCAATCACAATCAAGATAAAAGACTGCTGCATTACCACAAAGGCACTCCCAGATACTACTTCTTTATAGTCACTCTCACCCATCACTCCTGCCCCTGTCTCCTGGCAACCACTAATCTATCTTCCATCTTTACATTTTGTCATTTCAAGAAGCTTACATAATTAGAATCATACACTTTTGATCCTTTGAGATTGACATTTTTTCACTAAGCATCAAGTCTTTAGTATCCATCCAGGATTTTGTATGTATCAGAAATTCATTCTTTACATTGTTGAATAATATTCAATGGTATGGATATACCAGAGTTTGTTTATCTATCACCCACTGAAAGACATTTGGGTTGTTTCTAGTTGGGGTTATTATGAAAAAGCTACTATGAACATTTGTGTACACATTTTCATGTGGTATCAGCTTTCATTTATCTGGGATAAATGCCCAAGAGTACAATAGCTCTTATATAGTGATTGCATGTTTCATTTTATAAGAAATTGTCATACTTCTTTCCAGAGTGACTATACCATCTTATATTCTCACAAGCAATGTATGCAAGTTGTAGTTTCTCCATATCCTCACCAGAATTTGATGTTATCACTATTTTTTTTTATCTTGGCCATTCTAAAAGGTAAATAGTGATATCTCATTGTAGTTTTAACTGGCATTCCCTAAAACCTGATGATGTTGAATATATTTTTCATGTGTTTATTTGCCATCTGCGGATCCTATTCAGTGAAAATCTCTTCATATATTTTGCCCATTTTCTAATTGGATTATTTGGGTTTTTTTCCTGTTGAGTTTTCAGAGTTCTTTATATACCATAGATACTAGTCCTTTGTTGCATATGTAGTTTGCAAGTTATTTTCTCCCAGTCTATAGACTGTCTGTTATTCTCTTAGCATGGTATTTCACAGAGTAAAAGTTTTGCATTTTTTTTTAATTTTTAAAAACGTTTTAATTCTGATGAGTTACAATTTATAAATATTTTCTTTTGTGGATAATGCTTTTGGTATCAAGTCTAAGAATTTTTTTTAATTTTATTTTTTTAATTTACATCCAAATTAGTTAGCATATAGTGCAACAATGATTTCAGGAGTAGATTCCTTAATGCCCCTTACCCATTTAGCCAATCCCCCCTCCCACAACCCCTCCAGTAACTCTCAGCTTGTTCTCCATATTTAAGAGTCTCTTATGTTTTGTCCCCCTCCCTGTTTTTATATTATTTTTGTTTCCCTTCCCTTATGTTCATCTGTTTTGTCTCTTAAAGTCTTCATATGAGTGAAGTCATATGATATTTTTCTTTCTCTGACTAATTTCACTTAGCATAATACCTTCCAGTCAAGTCTAAGAATTTTTCACCAAGCCCCAGATCTGGACATTTCTTTCCTATGCTTTCCTTCAAAAGTTTTATATCTTACATTTTATAATTATATCTGTGAATCATTTTGATCAAGTTTGTTTTAAATTTTTTTTTTCAACGTTTTTTTTTTTTAATTTATTTTTGGGACAGAGAGAGACAGAGCATGAACGGGGGAGGGGCAGAGAGAGAGGGAGACACAGAATCGGAAACAGGCTCCAGGCTCCGAGCCATCAGCCCAGAGCCTGACGCGGGGCTCGAACTCACGGACCGTGAGATCGTGACCTGGCTGAAGTCAGACACTTAACCGACTGCGCCACCCAGGCGCCCCGATCAAGTTTGTTTTTAAACACATTCTAACTAAAATGGTCAAAGGACGAGAATACACAAGTCACTTCTTCACAGGAAAAAACACAACTACTAAATCAGTAAGGAAAATTCAGTCACACTAGTTATCAAAGAATGCAAAATTTCAACAGTAATGAAAGCTATATTTTTAACCAATTAAATTAGTAAAAATTTGTAAAGCAATTTGTCCTGTAAATTTTCCTACACTCTAGGTTTGGTTGATTGCATTCTTATGGTGTTTTAAAATGTAGGTTTTATTATTATTCAGGTATAGTGAGATCAGGAGACAACTGCCATTGAAAACATATTTTGGGGGCACCTGGGTGGCTCAGTCAGGTGAGAAACTGACTCTTGGTTTTGGTATAGGTCATGATCTCACATTTTATGGGTTCAAGCCCTACATCAGTCTTTGCATTGACAGAGCCTGCTTGGGATTCTCTCTTTCTCCCTCTCTCTCTGACCCTTGCCCTCTCCCTCCCTCCCTCCCTCCCTCTCTCTCTCTCAATTCTAAGCAGGCTCTACACTATCAGTGCTGACATAGGGCTCGAACCCATGAAATGGTAGATCATGACCCGAGCCAAAACCAAGAGTTGGTTGCTCAACTGACTGAGCCACCCAGGCACCCCATCAAAATAAATAAACTTAAAAAAATATTTTGTGACAGTTTCCAAGAAAGGGACATGCCACATCATGAAGAGCCATATGGGGAAGCACCAGGGTCAGTCAGAAGGCAAAAGGAGTAAAAGGAAAGCATAGGCAAAAGCCTTTATTATGGTTTTCTGAGAGAGGAAGCTAAAGGAACAGGGCAAGCAAGCAGCACAGTAGGTTTAAGAACAGGTTTAGGATCAGATAGTTTGAATAACTTTGACAGGCTCTAGGGTATCGGGCTGGTCCCTAGCTGTCTAGTACCTAGCCCTAGGGTGATTTAGTGCAGAGGGATATGGTCCTGGGCTCTAGAAGCCTGATAAAAGAAGGGTGGGATATGGACTCAGGATTAGTTGGTTTTCATTAAAAGATGTGCTGCAGGCAAGTTATCTCTAAAATTAGCTAACTCTGGGAGAAGCAGTCCCTCTCTGGGTCCATAAGGGTCCAAAATGTCAAAGTATCATAAATACAGAAAACAAAAACCATCATTAAACACAGGTGTTGTGGGAGTGAGAGTTTTGGTACTGGAGTGATTAGTGTGTCTTTGCAGTTACTGCATCATGAGTTTGCCAAAGGTAATAAATACAGAACTGAATCTCCTCCCATAATGGTGGGATATTTCCTCTCTAGGCAGTCCATTTGCAGAATCTGCTGGTCCCAATGAAGCCAAAGACAGTGTTTTAAAAAGAAAGCCAACCAACAACAGTACCTGGGCAAACTACAGGAATGCAAGTCCAAGTGTACTGAAAGTGAGCTTTCCATAATCTTCCAAAAGTCTCCAAAGTACTGTCTGCTTCTGGCCTACCATGCATAGGCATCTCCTGACTGGGAAGATTCTGGAATAAATCCAGAACTGCATGGGATTGAAGTTACCACCACTGGACTGTCAGATTAGCAATGACTATACCTTCCCTTTATTCTGGCTTTCCAGTTATTGCACATTCTGCAATAGGATTTTCCACTAGGAATTGTGGAAATTCCTAGTTACAGGGAACTTGCTGGATGCCAGGTAATGAGAGAGAATGGGTATAAACATCCTCTTATTTAAAGATATTGAGAAATGGACTCAAGCATATATGGAAATTTAGTATAAAAGTGGCATCTCAAACCATTGATGAAGACGCATTTCAAGTCATTTTTAAATAAAATGTTCGGGGATGGGGCGCCTGGGTGGCTCAGTTGGTTAAGTGTCCGACTTTGGCTCAGGTCACGATCTCAGTTCATGGGTTTCAGCCCCGCATCGGGCTCTGTGCCGACAGCTCAGAGCCTGGAGCCTGCTTCAGATTCTGTGTCTCTTTCTCTCTCTACCCCTCTCCCGCTCATGCTCTGTGTCCCTGTCTTTCTCAAAAATAAATAATAAAACATTTAAAATAAATAAATAAATCATTCAGGGACCATTGGAAAACCATAAGATCCATACTTCATACCATACATGAGAATAAACTAAAAAAAAAGGGGGGGTGATCTAAATGTAAAAACTGAAATCATACAAGTACTAGAAGAAAACATATACAAATTCCTCTTTATCATGCTGCAGGGAAAGGCTTTATAACTAAAATGAACTCAATATCCGGTGAAAACTGGAGCGCCTAGGTGGCTCAGTCAGTTAAGCGTCCAACTTCAGCTCAGGTCACGATATTGTGGTTTGTGAGATTGAGCCCCGCGTCAGGCTCTCTGCTGACAGCTCAGAGCCTGGAGCCTGCTTCGGATTCTGTGTTTTCCTCTCTCTCTGCCCCTCCCCTGCTCATTGTCTATCTCTCTCTATCTCTCTCTCTCTCTCTCTCTCTCCCTCTCCCTCTCTCCCTCTCTCCCTCTCTCCCTCTCCCTCTCTCTCAAATAAATAAACATTAAAAAAAAATCACGGGCACCTGGGTGGCTCAGTTGGTTGAGCATCTGATTCAGCTCAGGTCATGATCTCACAGTTTGTGGGTTTGAGCCCCGCATCAGGCTCTGTGCTGACAGCTCAGAGCCTGGAGCCTGCTTCAGATTCTGTGTCTCCCTCTCTTTCTGCTCTTCCCCCTCTCATGCTCTGTCTCTCAAAAATAAACATTAAAAAAAAGAAAAAAATCCAATATCCAGTGAAAACTAAAGATTAACAAATTGATCAATATAAAAGCAAATCTCCACACAGCAAAAAAAAAAAAAAAAGATGAAAAATAAAGTGAAAGAACAATTGATAAACTGGGAGAAAATATTTGCAGCATATATCACAAAAGGCTAGTTTCCTAAAATATGAAGAACACTCAAATATTGAGGGGAAAAGGATAAAAAATTGATTGAAAAGGGGGTAGAGGCATGAACAGATAATTCACAAATTATCTATCTATCTAGATATCCTTTAACATGTGAAAAGATGCTCCAACGTACTCAAAATTAGAGAAATACAAATTAAAACAACACCAAGGTACTATTTCTTACCTATAGATTGATGAAAATGTAAAAGAATGAAAATATATTTTATTTGTGAGACTGCAGAGAAACAGGCACTCTTAAACATTGCTGGTGGGAATGTACATTGGTACAATTCGCATGGAGGAGAATTTGCCATTGGCCAACAAAACTAACATGCACTTACCTTTCAACTCAGCAATTCTAAGAATTAACCATGAAGATACACCTCTGACAATAAAAAATACATATGTACCAGGTTTTTAATTGCAGCGTTGTTTGTTATTTCAAAATATTGAAAAAACCCTAATGCCAATAACATAGAAGAATGTTTAAATAAACTATGAAATATACACAATGCAGTTCTAAGACATAAAAGAATAAGTAAGATCTCTATGAACTGACATGGAGTGATTTCTAGGATATACTGTTAAGTGAGAAAAAGCAAATTACAGAAGAGTTTCTATATTACTCTATCCTTCATGTAGGAAAGAATGGTATATAAAAAAGTGTACATGCATCTGCTCATTGGTGCAAAAACACAGAAATGATCAAGCAGAAATGAATGAGCTTGCTTACTTAAAGGGGATGGGCAGGAACAGGGTGAAAAGAAGGGAGGTAAGAGCACTATACACTAGGGTTGATAAAATTTGTGAATATACTGTACATAATGAATGTTGGCTTTCTCACTGTTGGAGAGAAGAGGTAAAAATTAAGGAAAGGAGAAAGGTCAGAAATGAGGCCTGTGCTGTTAGGTTGGAATTTGAGGTATCAGTATGAACTCATGGTGTTTAAGATAGATGGAGAGATGCAAAAATTAGTGGGAAAAAGTATAATGACAAATATAATATTTGCATCATCTCAAAGTATCTCTCCACAAGATTCTTTTTTTATTTTTTTAAGTAAAATATATGCCCAACATGGGACTTGAACTCCCAACTCTGAGATCAAGACTTTCATGCTATACTAATTGAGCCACAGGAGCCCCTCCGCAAGATTCTTATCAATTATAAAGAGGAAAATAGTAACTTTATGATGCAGAAACCTGGAAGACACCTCCTTAACCAAATAATCACAGTTAATGTCACCATTAATGAGACACATAGATATCATGAACCCCCAGATATGACACACTGAGGGCAGACATACTTCTGTGGTGCTCTTGCCAGAAAAGCATAAACTCAATATAATCATATGAAAACATCAGATAAATCCAAATTGAAGGACAATTTACAAAATAACTGATGAATACTTTTAAGAAGTGTCAAGGGCATGAAAGACAAACAAAGACTGAAGAACTATCCCAGATGGAGTGGGATGGTGGATTAGATCCCTAAACAGAAAAAGGACATTAGTGGGAAAACTGGCAAAATTGGAATAAGGTCTGTAAGTTAGTTAATCATATTGTATCAATGATAATTTCCTTGTTTTTAAGTTCTACTATGATTATGTAAGGTGTTAACATTTGGTGAAGCTGGATGAAGTGAATTCTATGTACTATTTTTGCAACTTTTTTGCAAGTCTAAAATTATTTCAAAATAAAATCTTTTTTAAAGTTTCTGCCTAAACCAATATCAAATTCATTAAGGGATCCTCAGGTTATCTTTTATGTGGAAGGTCAAAAACTGGATTGCATGTTAGAGGTTCTAAAGATCCTAATATGCTGCTCCTTCTGGATCCCAAACCAAGGTTGTTAAAAGAGGTAGCTAACTATCAAGTGAGGGCAAGAGGGCCTTCCAGTTTCTGTATGAGACTGAGAAGGAAGATTACACCCATAAGCAATTAATGAATCCTCTTTTTATGCCAGAAGAGAAGCTACATAAAAGACCAAAACCAGGGGCACCTGGGTGGCTCAGTCAGTTAAGTCAGACTCTTGACTTTGGCTCAGGTGATGATCTCACGGTTTGTAGGCTCGAGCCCGAGCCCCGCACTGGGCTCTGCGCCGACAATGCAGAGCCAGCTTGGGATTCTTTATCTCCCTCCCTCTCTGTGCCTCCCCCACTGGTGCACTCTCCCTCTCAAAATAAATAAACTTAAAAAAAAGATCGGAAAAAAAAGAAGACCCAAACTAAAGAATTAGTCAAAAAGATAACAGGGGTTTTAGCTATCCAAGGTAACACAATGGAAACTGAAATTTAAGCAATCCAATTTTACAGTTAGACAAAGTTTAGATTCTGAACTTCCCTCCTCAGAGGTAAGACAATGTGCAGTGGTAAGAAATCGGACAAAACAAAAAGGATCCCCCAAAGTGGAAATTCTATACAAGAGTCCTAAGAGAAACAGAGAGGTCTCTTTCCTACTCAGTCCATTCTCCAAACAAGAAGGGACAGAACAAATGAGGAAAGAAGAAAAGTTTTGGAGCTGTTCATTGGTCTCTAGTTTGACGATCCCTTACTGACCATTTACTTCCTGTTACAGGGAAAACCCTTTCCCCTTAACTTTACAATCTGCCACTTTAAGTTTAGCATTCTTCACTTAACATGTTAGGCTCTCCATAGCATGGTCTGAACCTTGCTTTCTAGTCACGTTTATTTCTGAGGCATAGAGCGTAATGGTAAATTGATGGATGTTAACCAAAGTTATTGTGGTAATTGCTTCACAATATTTACATATATCAAATCGCCATGCTGTATAACTTAAACTAATACAGTGTTATATGTCAATTATATCTCAATAAAACGGGAGGGATGGAGAGAGAGAGAGAGAGAAAGAGAGACAGAGAGAGATGGAGGAAGGAAGGAAGGAAGGAAGGAAGGAAGGAAGGAAGAAAGGAAGGAAGGAAGGAAGGCAGGCAGGCAGGCAGGCAGGCAGGCTGACTGGCTGGATTTGGAGCCCAACAGAGCTGGGCTTTGCAGGTGACCAAGTTACTTAATTGCTTTAAGCTTTAGTCTCCTGATTTGTATAGTAGAGATGATACTGCCTATAACTAATGAGATTGCTGTGAATGGCAACAAAACAAGAGAATGCATGCAAAGTACCTAACACTATGCATGGCACAGAATAATGACTCAATACATGACGACTATTAGTAGCCCTAAATGGATCCTAAGATTTCTCACTTTTGTTACTTTTACTCAAGCTGTTCTTGCCTCCTAGAATGACTCTGCCTGTAGAAATTCTGTTATTTAATGCCAGTCCCCAAGGCCACCTTCTCAAGAATTCTTTGTTCCACAAGGATATATTCTATCCCTTATTTAAAATTCCTGTTCATTTGTTCCCCTCCCCTGGTACCTCCTTTACACTGATAAGTGTACCTGGGCACTGCCCAGAGCTGAGCCTTCACTGAGCAGGTGCTCCATGACTACTTATTGAATTAAACCCACATCGTGCCCAAACGTTACACGATTTCCTAGAGTTTTTAAAACTCCAAGTACCTGAGCAACAACTCAATTAATTCCAGATGCCAGAGTTTCTGCTAACAACCTCAACTCAATGTTAAAAACACATGACCAAGAACTGAAACATGAAAGCATAGAGCAGAGGATGGTGGGCTGGGGATCTGCTGGCATTTGCTGCCAATGATAATGTTGGCCTCCAAAATGCACATGGTCAATACATGTATTTTCAGGGCCTGCTACTGTAATTTTATGTTCTGGCCAGCAACTTATCTTTGAGATTTGCAACAAAATAATTAGTATGGAAAGTTTGAAAACTCTTCACAGGCAAGTATCTTAAATATACACAAATGCTTTTTAAGATGGGTGGTAAAGATGACATTTGCCTACAAGAAGGGTATAAGGGAATAACTCTAATGCCCTTCTCAGCCCTGGTGCCTCTTGTTCTGTCCGCCTCCAAACACCAACAAACAGTATCAAGGGAAGGAGAAGTGTGTATTACTACCCACCCACCCAACTCTTCCCTGAAATGCAAAGGTCCCTGATTCAAAACTAAACTTTTAGGGTTTGGATGCCAACAGGTGTGCATTACCCATACTGTCTCAGTGGGCAATTGTTGTACAGTCACAGAAGAGCAAAAAGAACTGCCTCACTGAAGGGAGATTTTCACCAACTCTGTGGAGATGTACTGACAAATTCTAGACAAAACAAAACCCTTGTGGATTACTTTCCCTTCTTATTCCTGACTTGGGAATATTTACTGGCATGCAAGAATATCACTTTCCATTGTTAATGACTCAGAGGGAGTTTGAGAGTCATGGAAAATCAAGTAAATGATCAAATGGAGTCAAAATAAGCAAGTTGCCTTTAATATTTTGATAGTGAAATGAATAATGCTCAACTATCTTTGAATCACTTAGAGTCAAACTTAACATTGGAAACATGGTCCACTGAAGTGAAAAACACTGACACACATTAGGAGGTCACAAAAACAGGATAGAGCAGCTATTCTCTTGAATGGGAAAAATCATAGCTTCATGTTCCAGCCTTAACCCCCCTTCTCCCTGTCTCATTCTCTTCCTTCCCGGAATAGACATCTAATGAATACCTACCATGTAAAGGACCCTGTGACAAGTACTCCTGGGAATAGAGAAAGAAATATTGTGCTCTCAGGTAGTTTGTAAGCTTAACAGAAAAGACAAGACTGTAACAAAAGCAGAAATACACCCCTCAAGGTTTCTACAAAATAGCATACAGACTCCAGAGTGGCTCCCTTCAAAGAACTCCATCCTGGAGATGCCACCAAAGAGGAGTGTTGATGCATCTGATAAATTAAAGAAATACTGGGGCGCCTGGGTGGCGCAGTCGGTTGAGCGTCCGACTTCAGCCAGGTCACGATCTCGCGGTCCGTGAGTTCGAGCCCCGCGTCGGGCTCTGGGCTGATGGCTCGGAGCCTGGAGCCTGTTTCCGATTCTGTGTCTCCCTCTCTCTCTGCCCCTCCCCCGTTCATGCTCTGTCTCTCTCTGTCCCAAAAATAAATAAAAAACGTTGAAAAAAAAATTTAAAAAGAAATACTTGTGAGAGTCATCTGGGGAAGTCCACCTATTTATACCTATTGTATGTATTATTTTATTGGACTTATTAAAAAAGGTCTTTGGTAAACTTTTTGAGGACTTTAATGCCTGAGAATATTTCAAACTTACATTTAAATGATATCTAGCTGGGTATAAAATTCTAGGTTCCAAGTTTTTCCCCCTCCATACTTTGAAACTTAGCACTCCACTGTCTTCCTGTATTTTGTGTATTGAGACTTCAATAGGATTTTGTTCCTTTGTAGATGATATGCTCTTTCTTGCTGAGAAGTCTTCTATTTGTCTTTTATTTTTTTTTTTAATTTAATACAATGTGTCTGGATATGGGGTTTATCTTATATACCCTGTTTGGCAAATGCTGAATTCTTTTAAACTGAGGTCATCCATGTTTTACTAAGAGTGGGGAATTCTTGGTCTTTATTTCTTCAAATACTTACCTTTCTTCCACTTACTTTATTTTCCTCTCCTTGGGTTCTTGCTGTACTGACTTGACACTTTCCATCCTCTATATCCCTAAAATTTAAAAAAAAATTCCAACTATTTCTCCCTTTCTGATTTCTTCTGAGAAAATTATTCAATCTGGTCATTCAGATCATTAATTCATTCTTCATCTGTATCCATCTTATTATTAACCTCACTCCCAATCAAGTTCTTTACTTCAACTAATATTTTTCATATCTTGTATTTATGAATGCTTCTTGGTAACTGTTTATTCCTACTTCATGTTACCAATATGTTCCTTAGTTCTTCAACGATATTCTAGTTTATTTTCAATTATTGTTTTGACTAGTTCATTAATTCTGCTTTGTCTAATAGGATTTGTTAAGTTGTCTTTCTTTTGTAATAGTTACACTCCTTATAAGACATGTTATTTAAGAGGACCAATGCTCAGTAATTTCTAAGGTTACAACAGCAGTTTTCTGATTGAGCAGACCACCTGGGTTGTCACTTTCTCAGATGAATAATAGAAGCTCCATTATTATTCTACTTGGTTTATGTTGTACATTCACCCTTCCAAAGGTTTATTCACCTATCAAAGAAAAAACTTGCAATTAAGGTATCACCAACTGGTAGCAACTGCCATAATTGCACAGCTTGAAGTATCAGTTGTGTGTGTGGCTGCTTTAAACAGATAACATAACTACATACTGCCAGATATTGCTATTTAAACTTGATAATTTAATATTTCAAAAACTGCTAAACAGAGCAACATCATTATGTTTAAGGATGGCACATAGAAAAAAGATGTAATAAAATAAATGCCATCTTGGCATTCTGTTTTTCATTGTGACCTTTTCACATCATGCCTGATACGTTAAGGATTCTGAGAAAATTCTGTGCAGACAGTTTGGTTCATTCCAGATGGTCTGCTTTTTACTTGTGACAGCCACTGGCAGTCACTAGTGGTAATATATGGACAGAAGTTTGGACTCTCTTTGGGCATGCCTAAACTAAGTAAAATCGATGTGGGGTGAAAACAGCACTTGCCTGGGAATTGGTAGACCTAAGTTCCAACTATAACTGTCACATAATAGCTGTGTGATCTTGACATGACCTAACTCTCTAGACTTCAATTTCTTCATGGGTAAAAGTAGGGTTGAACTACATCATCTCTAATGTCTCTTCAAGCTGTACAAGTTTGTCATTCAGTTTCATAAAGATATACCACTCCAAACAACCATCAGTATTTTATGTAGAGGAATCAATTTCTCTAGAACAAAAAAGTAAATAAATATACTTTTACATATACACCATGCAATCTCATATAGAACAATCGAAAAAGAAGAAAGTCTTTATGCAAAGGGTCCAATTTGTAACTTACTCTGTAATAAAGCTCAGTCTAACCATTTCCTTTGTTAACTTTACTCTTAACTATAGGCTGCCTCAGGGCATTTTCACAGCTTTTACCAATATGTCCTTGTTTAGCTTTAGCTGTTATGTCTATAGACTCCTAAAGCTAAATACTACATTAATAGGTCCCTACTCAGCGTTCCAATATCTCAGCTACTTCTTGTGCTCCCAGCTTAATCTTCTCCGTTGTCTTCCCCAGTAATCAGCCTTTGCATAGTTCCCAAGTCTCAGCCCCTTTCTCCAATTCCCATTATTTTTCTCTCCTTTTTGAATCGGAGTTTCTGAGCTGCCTTTTATGCTAGAGGCATATGATGTCATTGTGTCTACCCCCAGCTGTTCTTAATTTTCTCTCAGATCAGCTCTCTTGAAGGACTCTCAGCAGGCCCAAAGACACAGCCCTCCCTTCTAGGGTGCAGATGAAAAGCTGGGGTGGAGGGGGAAAAAGGGCAGTTCACCAACCCATAATGACTAATCCTAGCAAAATAAAGGGCAGGGCCCTCTTAATAAACACAGCACTCCAGGAAGAGGGTGGAGCCAACTGAATAAGCCCCAGGCTCTGATGAACTGAGTGTGCTCTTAGAAGCTGTCATAGCAACAGGAGTTTGCTATCCAAGATGTTGACTATCACTTCCTAAGGCAGTTGTCTAAGACTGAAGCATCACCCTCTATGGTCGTCCTTCCTTTTCAAGGTCTTGAAGCACCTGACTCTAACCACACACAATGTCAGCCTCCTGCCTCCAACCAAGGGCCAACCTTCTCTGTTTAGATAGTGAAAATGGATTGTGGGGGACTCTAGACAAATTTATCTTTCTCGTCCATGGATGCCCAGTGTTTTGTGGTGTTACAGGAAAAGTCCTGAAACACCAATTCACATGACTCATAATTCTTATTGAATTCATGTTCCAACATCCATAAGTGCTGCTTAAAAAATGATGTAATGATGCTTTACGCAAAGGAATGAACCTCTGAGATAGAAATTCTTACTATATAATGGCACCAGGCTGGAGGAGATAGGCTAGTGCCCATGCTAGTAATTTTGGAGTGAATTTCCTACTAGGATAGTGGTAGAAAGATTTTTCTTGCCTCATCCTGTTTAGGTTGGTAGCCAGTTGAGAATAAATCCCTCCAGAGCAGGGCAACTTTGATGGCGGAAGGGAAGGGTAGAGTAGGAGAATACAGTGTAGACCCATGAGGCAAGGCCTAATGGATGAATTAGCAGCAATATTCAGCCCAGGCTCCACATTAGAATCTCTGGGGGGGGGGGTGTATTTTTTTAAATTTATTTTTAAATAATTCTAAAATTACATAAAAGCTGAAAAAACAGAAGAGACAGCTGTTGCACATCCGGCATTCCCCATGCCAAAATCTTATATAACCACAGTACAGTTATCAAAACTAAGAAATTAACCTTTGTACAACACTATTAACAAAACTATAGATTTTATTTGGATTTCATTAGTTTTCCACTAATGTCCATTTTCTGTTCCAGGATCCAATTCAGGATACCACGTTGCATTTAGTCGTCATGTCTCTTTAGTCCAATCTAGTTGCCTTCAATCTATTGCAATTTTTCAGTTTCCTTATTTTTCATGGCCTTGACAATTTTAAAGATTACTTTGTAAAATGTCCTCCAATTTGGGTTTGCCTGATTATTTTCTCATGATTAAATTGGGATTATGTATTTTCAGGAAGAATAGCACAGTGGTGAAGTGCCTTTCTCATCACATGGTATCAGGGGGTTCATGATATCAACATGACATCCTGGTGATGTCAGCCTTGATCACTTAGTTAAAGAGTCATCTTTCAGGTCGCTCCACTATAAAGCTACTATTTAAAAAAATGTTGTGTTGATATAATTGGTAGATGCACATGAAGTTGAAAATATAATACAGAGGGGCGCCTGGGTGGCTCAGTCGGTTGAGCGGCCGACTTCGGCTCAGGTCATGATCTCACAGTCTGTGAGTTCGAGCCCCGCGTTGGGCTTTGTGCTGACAGCTCAGAGCCTGGAGCCTGTTTCAGATTCTGTGTCTCCCTCTCTCTGACCCTCCCCGTTCATACTCTGTCTCTCTCTGTCTCAAAAATAAATAAACGTTAAAAAAAAAAAAAGAAAATATAATACAGTGAGGTCTTGTGTATCCTTCACCCAGTTTCCCCTAATGGTACATGAGTATATTTTTGTAACCACCATCATAATCCAGAAACAGAATAATTTCATCACAACAATGATCTTCCTCATGCTACCTCTTTATAGTCACAATCCTTCTCCCAACATCCCTAACCCCTGGACACCATGCATCCGTTCTCCAGCTCTTTAATTTTATCATTTTTGAGATTTAATCAATCAGTATGTGACCTTTTGAGATTGGCTTTTTTTCACTCAGCATAATGCCCATAATATCTATCCAATTGTTGTGTGTGTCTAGTTCATTCTTTTCATTGCTGAGGAGTATTCCATGGTATGGATGTACCAGTTTGTTTAATCATTCACCTATTACTCACCAAAAGAACATTTGGGTTCTTTCCAGTTTTTTTTTAATACTTTTTTTTTTATTTTTTAGAGAGAGAGAGTGCAAGTGGGAGAGGGGTAGAGGGAGAGAGAGGGAGAGAGACAGAATCTTTTTTTTTTTGAGAGACAGAGAGGGAGAGAGAGAGAGAGAGAGAGACCATGTGGGGCTTGATCCCACAACCATGAGATCATGACCTAAGCTGAAATCAAGAGTCAGACCCTCAACCAACTAAGCTAACCAGGTGCCTGTCCAGTTTTTGATTATTGCAAATTGCTTTGTTATGAATATTCATGTACAGGTTTTTGTATGGATAGAAGTTTTCATTTCTCTGGGATACATGCCCAGGAGCATGATCGCTGAGTTGTATGGTAAGTTTATGGTTAGTTTTGTAAGAAACCGCGAAACCATTTTCCACAGTGGCTGTACCATTTTACTTTCCCACCAGAAATGTATGAGAAATCCAGTTTTTCCATATCCTTGCCAGCATTTGGTATTATCACTATTTTCATTTTATCTATTTGAATAGATGTATACTGGGGCACCTGGCTGGCTCAGTCAGTGCAGCATGTGACTCTTGATCTTGGGTTGTGAGTTTGAGCCCCACACTAAGTGTAGAGATTACTTTAAAAAATCAAATCTTAATTTAAAATTAAAAAAAGATGAATAGATGTACAGTGACATCACATCATGATATTAATTTGCATTTCTGTAATGACCAGTGATGTTGAACATCTTTTCATGTTATCTATCTGCCATTTACATATCCTCTTCAGTGAAATGTCTGTTGCTATTTTTCTTATTTTCTAATTGGATTGCTTTTTATTCTATTGAGTTTTGACAGCTCTTTATTCTTTATCATATATGTTATTTGCAAATATTTTCCCCAGTTTTTCACTTGTATTTTCATCCTCTTCAACAGCATATTTTACAGAGCAAAAGTTTTTAACTTTGATGAGTTCCAATTTATCAACTGTTTTCCTTTTATGGGTCAAGTCTAAAAAATCTTTGCCTAGTCCTAGATCCAAAGGATTTTCTCCTGTGTTTGTTTCCTGAAGGATTTACAGTTTTACATTTTACAAACTTACATGATCCATTTGGGGATTATGTCAGCATAGGATATGAGGTTTAGGTCAAAGTGGTTTTGTTTTGTTTTTGTTTTTTTTGTTTTTTGTTTTTTTTTTTGCCTATGCATGTTCAATTACTCCCACTTATTGAAAAGACTATCCTTCCTTCATTGAATTGCTTTTGCAACTTTGTTAAAAATCAGTTGGGTATATGGGAATGCAAGCTGGTGCAGCCACTGTGTTACAAACAGTATGGAGGTTCCTCAAAAAACTAAAAATAGAACTACCCTACGACCCAGCAATTGCACTACTAGGCATTTATCCACGGGATACAGGTGTGCTGTTTCGAAGGGACACATGCACCCCCATGTTTATAGCAGCATTATTAACAATAGCCAAAGTATGGAAAGAGCCCAAATGTCCATCGATGGATGAATGGATAAAGAAAATGTGGTATATATACACAATGGAGTATTACTCAGCGATCAAAAAGAATGAAATCTTGGCATTTGCAACGACGTGGATGGAACTGGAGGGTATTATGCTAAGTGAAATTAATCAGAGAAAGACGAAAATCATATGACTTCACTCATATGAGGACTTTAAGAGACAAAACAGATGAACATAAGGGAAGGGAAAAAATAATATAAAAACAGGGAGGAGAACAAAACAGAAGAGACTCATAAATATGGAAAACAAACTGAGGGTTACTGGAGGGGCTGTGGGAGGGGGGGATGGGCTAAATGGGTAAGGGGCACTAAGGAATCTACTCCTGAAATCATTGTTGCACTACATGCTAACTAATTTGGATGTAAATTTTAAAAAATTAAAAAATTAAATTAAAAAAAGACAGAAAAAAATCAGTTGGGCATATTTGTGTGGGTCTCCTTCTAAGTTCTTTGTTTAGTCCACTGATCTATGTGTCTAGCCGTCTGCTAAATCACACTGTCTTGGTTAATATAGTATAATAAGTCTTGAAACTGGATAGACTGATTCTTCCTACTTTACTCTTCTTTTTCAAAATTGTTTAGCTATTCTAGGACCTGGGCCTTTGCATATAAATTTTGAAACAGTCTTTTAATTTAATCTCTGATAAGAACTTGGAGGTCAACACTCCCATTTTTACAAAGAAAACTGAACAAACTGAAAATTCAGTGACATCTTAGACCCATCAAAGAAATCAGGTTGCAGGGAAAACTACCACCCCCGAATCTGGAGAGTCAGGAACATCCAGCTGCAATTTACTTACCTAGAAAAGAAGCTTTTGGAATCATAAGCTAGCAGCAACACCAAACCGGTCATTTCGAAAAATTACTGAAGGCTGAGTGTGCACCAATGTGAGAGTGGGAAACTTCTGAGGATAGCAGGCACAGGGGAACCCCAAAATTCCAAGAAATCCACTAAGTTCCCACAGTAAAGATCTGAATAGGATCCTCTTGTGGATCTTGGGAGGGAGAGGGGAAGAGGAATCATTGTGAAATATGCTTAAAGCATCTCCATAACTCTACAGGGAAAGAGACTGCCAGCACCTTATCCCATCTGGGGGAGGGCACTGCTCTCCACTGCAGCCCTTCTCTAGCCAACTGCAGAAAGACAAAGACAAAGAAAACATCTTTCAAGAAGACAGAGTGGGGAGGGATGACACTTATAAAGGAATAAGCATAAGAACTGCATCAGACTTCTTGTCAGAAACCATGCAAACAAGAAGAGAGTGCAGTGAAATATTTATTCAAAGAAAAAGCCATCAACCCAGATTCTATATCCAGCAAAATTTCCCTTAAGAAGTGAAAGAGAAACAAAATCTTTCTCAGAAAAATAAAAACTGAGGGAAATGAAAACAGACTTGCCCTGCACAAAATGTAGAAAGAAGTTCTTCAGGGGGAAGGAAAATAATACAGGTCAGAAACTCAGATTTACATTTAAAAAAGGAAGAGTGTGTCAGAGAAGGGATAAATGAAGGTAAATTAAAATCTTTTATTTTTCTAATTTTCAATTGATCTAAAAGATAACTGTTTAAGTAATAATAGTATAAATATATTGGTTGATTATAGCATATGGATAAGTGAAATAAATTACAATCCCACAAGGAATGGGAGAGAAGATCCCATAGCACTCTGTTATAAGGCACCTGCACTACAAGTAAAGTGGTGTAGTGTTATTTGAAGATGGATTCTTCGTTTAAAATGTATATTGAGGGGCGCCTGGGTGGCTCAGTCGGTTAAGTGTCTGACTTCGGCTCAGGTCATGATCTCACAGTCTGTGGGTTCGAGCCCCACATCGGGCTCTGTGCTGACAGCTCAGAGCCTGGAGCCTGCTTCGGATTCTGTGTCTCCCTCTTTCTCTGACCCTTCCTGTTCATGCTCTCTCTCTCTCTGTCTCAAAAATAAATAAATGTTAAAAAAAATTAAAAAAAATAAAATGTATATTGATAACTCTAGGGCAACCACCAAATATTTTAAAAGAAATGTAACTGATAATCTAAGAGAGAAGATAAAATGGAATTACATAAATTCCCAATTAAAACCAGAGAAGGCAGGACAAAAAGCATGGGAGTCATTTTCTTTGTTCTGAAGTCTATCTGATAACAGCCGGGGCATCTGGATACCTCAGTTGGTTAAGTGTCTGACTTTGGCTCAGGTCATGGTCTCATAGTTCTTGGGTTTGAGCCCCACATTGGGCTCTGTGTTGGCAGCTCAGAGCCTTGAGCCTGCTTCGGATTCTGTGCCTTCCTCTCTCTCTCTGTTCCTCCCCCACTCATACTCTGTCTCTCAAAAATAAATAAAAGATTTTAAAAATTTTATCTGATAATCACCATTCCCACTTTCTTTTTGATAATATTTGCATGGCACATTTAAATTTTTTTTTTTACTTTCAACTTACTTATATGTTAACTAGAAAATATAAACAGTAAATGGTAAAACTATTATATTTCCCTTCCTATACTTTGTTAGTACTAAGTCCAGCCCACACTCAATTGAGGGGAATTAATCGCCACCTCCAGAAGGGAGGAGTATAAAAAAATTTTGTGGACACATGTTAAAACCACCATAGTAATTGACAAATATTTGTGGGGTAATACTTTGAAGCTCTGCTAGTATCTTGCCCCTCCCCCCCAATTATTACTAGGCTTGGTTCTTTTTATTTGGGAATGGCATTTAGAAAACAAAATGTGATACTAGGTGAGCTGATTTCTATTTGAATGTTGCTGTTTCTAGGCCCTGTCAGTGGACAGAGCTAGGAAACACATGTAAGTAAAATAATCCCTGTATATACACACATCAATGTTCACTTATGTATCTATCTTTACATGTATATATATATTTCTATGTATAGATATAGCTATATACTTTTTTTTAAATGGATATCTCTGACTTTAATCTAGTACCACAGGGTTTATTCTAGGTTTCCTTCTTTGCTTACTTGTAATTTGTTTCTATGGCAGACTCTCTGAGGTGTCTTTAAAAATACAGACACTTAGAGCTCTATCCAATATCAATTAAATTGGATGCAACCATATGTTTTAAATATACACCCAGGCACCACTGGACACATAACTTATAGAGCCCAATACAAAATGAAAACGTGGAACTCCTTGTTCATAAAGCAGGGGCAAAAAAGTCATTAAAGGTACTAAAATATAAAGATTTTTCCTTTTTTTTTTCCTGTGGTCTCTCATTTAATTCGTCATACTGTTTTCTATTTACAATTCAATGTCACTCTAAGTCAAGAGAAAGTATAATTTTTAATTAACATACATTTTACTGTTCATCTTTTTATTGTGCAATGCCAGTTTTAAGTAAAAATATCAGACCATTTAGCTCATGCAGAATCACCAAAATTACACAATTTGTATTTCATGCCTTATCCCCAGAAGGTGCCTTGAGCTGACCAGAAGAGAGGCACAAATCATATTCAGGAAAGCTGGAAGGAGGAAGAGAGGGTCACCCAGATGTGTAATAAGCCCAAAGGACACTCTCTAGGGCACAAAGATACTCATGGGGCAAGCATAGTACCTCAAAGGCACCTGGGAACCCCACCCCATGACTTATGCCATGTGTGTGCTTGGGTCTAACAACTGTTAGGTTCCCTCTTCCACCAGGTGCTGGACTGACATGCTGTGCTTTATCAGAGGGCAGGGAAATTGAGACAGGCATCTCCCTTCCCATGAGCCTGCTACCCCAACTAACAGCATATAAGCACTTCTCAAGGGTATGATAACCTCTTCACAAGGATGCACTAGGGACTTGGATAAGGGATGGGTAAGAGGCTTACCACCATTGAGTTGCCCACTGAACATGCCTGGTACCGTGAACCAGATGCAAGGATGGTTATTGTCATGCCCCACCCTGAGGGGCTTTAGAATACATACATGGACCCTCCCCACCTCTAGGCTCCTGCTGGGTAATGGATGGACTTGGATGAGGAAAGGTAAGGGGGGCCCAGAGTACCAAGAGTCAAGGAAGTGACAATCAAGAACCCATCTTGAAGATATGGGGCAGTAGGGGGAGGTGAAACCATATGTGAACCAAGGTTCCAAGCCCCCAGTGCACTCTCTGTTGTCCCACTGGCCTTCACTTACAAAACAGAGGTTCAAAGATAAAATTATTAAGATTTTTAAATGGTGGGTGCTGTTGGGGTGATGGGATAAATGGGTGATGGGCATTAAGGAGGGCACTTGTTGGGATGAGCACTGGGTGTCATATGTAAGAGATGAATCACTAGGTTCTACTCCTGAAGCCAAGACTACACTATATGTTAACTAACTTGAGAATAACTTTTTAAAAAAAGAATAAAAAAGAAAAGAACTTAAATTGGTAATCACGGAGCATTAAACCGCCAGCATAGGGCCCCTTTCTGAGCATAGGATCCTGTGTATCACACTGGTCACATGCCTATGAAGTTGTGATTGCCCCCTGTTGATTCTAATGTTCAGCCAGGGAGAATTACTGAGCTAGATATTGCAAGAAGTGGTGGTCAAGGTGGTCTTTCTTGCTCAAACCAGATCCTAGGCCACCAGAGACTGCACAGAAAACCATGGATGGAGAGACCAATCCAACAGAAGCTAAGAGGAGGAGACCAGACTGGATGTCACTGCCTGAGGCTATCATCATAGAAATCGTAGTAAAGAAGCAGGGAGATCAAGCCCTCTGTTTTGCAGAGTTTGTCATTCCCCCCTCTCTCTTGGAGCCCCCAGCTCTACCTCAGTGCCTGCTGGTTGCATGTTGCCCTGCCTTGCCCAATGTGAGGAGCTTTAAGATACAAGTTATATACATCTAAGCAAATTGTAGGTGCTGGCTAAGTCATGAGGGTCACCTCTCAGCTCCTTCTCTTCTTACCTACTTTACCCACCAGCAGGCCAGGCTCTTAGCAAAGACCATGGAGGCTGCTCAACAGCCACCTAGGTCTGGGTCCAGTGCTTATCAGCTGAATTACAGAGTCAGAATGCACAAATCCTTTTACCTCCAGTCCCACAGCATGACACAAGCTCCTTGAGGAACTACTTTCCATCTTACTCAACCTTGGCTCCTTTTAGAACCTTTTACCCTCTGTCAACTTCTGTACTTGGCACACAGCAAACACTCACTTAATATTTTGATCCTGACTAGTTTGCTTAAGGCCTGCAATTCTTACATTCTCACCCTTAACTTCTATCAACTTTCTTGGCTCCTTACACAGACAGAACTCTTTTCACTTCCCAGCATTCTTTTTTTTTTAATGTTTATTTTTGAGAGAGAGAGAGAGAAAGCACGCATGTGCACATGTGCACACACAGGGGAGGGGCAGAAAGAGGGGGACAGAGGATCCAAAGAGGGCTCTGCACTGACAGCAGAGATCCTGCCCCACTCAGGGCTCGAACTCAGGAACTGCAAGATCATGATCTGAGCCCAAGTCCGCTAAGCCACCCACATGTCCCTAGCATTCTCTTTCTAACCTTTCTCCAATACCTTAATGCTGCTTTATTATACCACAGTGACTACATTTACAGGGCAGGACAAGGAAAAGTAAAATGAGATCATATACATCTTGGGGGATTTATCACAGGCCCTTTCTGACACTCTGACCCTAAAAGGCAGTCTCCTGGAGCATGATAGACAAGTGTAGTGTCAAGAACTGGATCTCTGGAATTTGAATCCTAAACCCGCCTCTTACCAGGCTGCCATGTGACCTTGGGTAAGTTACTGTACATCTTTGTCCCCTAGATTCACTCTATCCTGCTTTCCTCACCAGGAAACTGTCTGGTGTGGATTATGTCAATAGGCTTTGCTGGCTGCTGGCTTCTGATTGGGTTTGGCCAGAAAGAACTCTGGACTGTGATCAAAGATTAGGAGAAAAGTGTAGCTTCCTTCTAGCTTCCTCCCTGTGGGGACTTCGCTATTTACTTTGACCAAAGACCACTTCTCATTTCAGTGCTACCTGCTCTAGAGATCTCTCCTTCAAGACACCTTTCCTTCATCCTTTGGAGCCTGGGTGGGGGTGGGGAGTAACAGCCCCACTGTACTAGCCCCAGGGTTTCACTAGCCCTTGTGGTTACCCTATACACTGCCCATACTTTGTAAATAGCTTCCTCAAACTATCCTAATTTGAATGTATCATATCTTTCCTATTAGGACCCTAATACACAGCCTTACTTCCCTCAACTTTAAAATGGAGACTGTAACTCCTATATTACAGGATAACTGTCAGAATTTAAATGAGACAAGTTATATGAAAGCATCCAGCAGTGTCTGGAAGAAAATAGATGCCGAATTAGCTCCCTTCTCACTTTACCTTCTTCTTCTTTAGTTTTTAGGTTTGAGTCCTAGCATTGTCACTTATGAGCTAAATAATTTTCAACAAGTTGTTTCACCACTCTGAACCTTAGTTTCCATATTTGAAGTGGAGTTCATCCTACCAATATTCATCCTACCAATATTAACTTACATTTTCTATGTACTGTGAACTGCTCTGAGAAGTGAGTTAAGCGAAACTGTTTTGCCTACTTCATAGAGTTATTGTAAAAGACAAAAAGGCAATGAGCCCTTAAATACCCTAAACTACCAAAACTCATCCAAGATGAAATTGGTGAACTGAACAATCCTATCTATAATCATTAAAGAAATTTAATTTGTGGTTGAAGGCTTCTGAAAAAGAAATCTTCAGATGATTTTACTAGCAAATTCTATACAGCATTTGAAGCAGAAATAATACCAGCTCTTACAATCTCTTCCAAAAAAAAAAAAAAGGAGATGTTTGGCAACTTATTTAAAGTGGCAAACCTGGGGTGCCTGGGTGGCTCAGTCACTCAAGTGTCCAACTCTTGATTTCAGCTCAGGTCATTATCTCACTGTGTGAGTTTATGAGTTCGAGCACTGCAGTGCTCTCTCTCCCTCTTGGGATTCTCTCTCTCCCTCTCTCTCTGCCCCTTCCCTGCTCTCTCTTCTCAAAATAAATAAATAAACTTTTAAAAAGTGGTGAACCAACACTGATACCAAAATCAGACAAAAACAATTCCAAAAAAGTAAACTGGAGACCAATAGCGTTCATGAACATGGACATAGAAATCCTCAACAAATTTATTTAAATTCCAGCAATATATAAAGAAATAATACAGTATAATCAAGTGGGATTTATCAGGGATTACAAGGTTGGTTCAATAATAGAAAAATCAATCAGTGGAATCCACAGTATTAACAGTCTAAAGAAGAAAAACTATGTGATTATATTACTTGATGCAGGAAAAGCATTTGAGAAAAGTCAACATAAATTAATGATAAAAATTCTCAGCGAGTAGGAATAGAAGTAAATTTCCTCAACCTGATAGAGTGTTTCCAAAAAAAACCCTACAGGTAACAGCATACTTAATGGTAAAAGACTAAATGTTTTCTCCCTAAGACTGGGAAAAATTCAAAATATCCTCTCTCACCACCAATTCAACATCATATTGGAAGTGTTAGCCAATACAATAAGGCAAGAAAAATAAACAAAAGGCATAAACATTGGAAAGAAAGAAATAAAATTCTATTTGCAAGCGACATAACTTCCTACACAGAAAATCCCAGGAAATCTACCAAAACAAAACAAAACAAAATAAAAACTTCCAACAAACAATAAGTGAGCTTACTAAGATCAACACAAAAAGATCAATCATATTTCTATATACTCCTAACATATCACTGGAAACCAAATACACACACACACACACACACACACACATAAATATATACATACACACATCATGACAGTAGCTCAAACAAAATGAAATACTAAAATACTTAGGTGTAAATCTAACAAAATACTATACAGATTTTGTATGCTGAAAACCATAAAACAATGGTGAAATAAAACAGATCTAAAAATATCTAAATATATAGATATACTGTGTTTGTGTACTGAAAGAAACAACACAGTAAAAATGCCAATTCTCCCCAAAATGATCTACAGATTTAATGCAATCAATATCCCAACACAACTTTTTTTTTGTATGTTTAGGTAAATGGATTGTAAAATTTATTTGAAAAGCAAAGGAACTAAAAGAGCTATACAATGTTTTAAAAAAGAATATAGTTGGAGGAATAATACCATCTGATTTTAAGACTTACTATAAATCTAAAATACTACTAGGACTTCGTCAAAATAAAAAGCTTCTGCACAGTGAGGGAAACAATCAACAAAACTAAAAGGCAACCTATGGAATGGGAGAATATATTTGCAAATGACATATTGGATAAAGGGTTAGTATCCAAAATCTATAAAGAACTTATCAAACTCAACACCCAAAAAACAAATAATCCAATTTAAAAATGGGTAGAACACACAAATAGACATTTTTCCCAAGAATCTATACAGATGGCCAACAGACACATGAAAAAATGCTCAACATCACTTACCATCAGGGAAATACAAATCAAAACTACAATGAGATATCCCCTCACACTTGTCAGAATTGCTAAACTCAACAGCACAAGCAACAACAGGTGTTGGAGAGGATGTGAAGAAAGGGGAACCCTCTTTCACTGTAGGTGGGAATGCAAATTGGTACAGCCACTCTGGACAACAGTATGGAGGTTCCTCAAAAAGTTAAAAATAGAATTACCCTATGATCCAGAATTGCACGACTAGGTATTTACCCAAATAATACAAAAATACTAACTCAAAAGGATACATGTACCCTGATGTTTATAGCAGCATTATCTACAATTATGGAAATAGCCCAATTGTCCTTTGAATGATGAATGGATAAAGAAGATATGGTATATACATATACAATGGAATATTATTCAGCCATAAAAAGAATAAAATCTTGCCATTTGCAATGATGTGGATGGAGCTAGAGAGTATTATGCTAAGTGAAATAAGTCAGAGAAAGACAAATACCATGATCTCACTCATATGTAGAATTTAAGAAACAAAAACAAATGAGCAAAGGGGAAAAAAAGGCAAACCAAGAAACAGACTCTTAACTATAGAGAACAAACTGATGGTTACCAGAGGAGAGGTGGGTGGGGGGTTGGGTGAAATCGGTAATGGGGATTAAGGAGTGCACTTGGCTGTGATGAGCACTGGGTGTGCATGGAAGTATTGTACACCTGAATAGTACACTGTATGTTAACTAACTTGAATTTAAATAAAAACTTAAGTAAAATTTACTGTAAATCTAAACTAATTCAGACAGTATGGTACTAGCAAAGGGAAGGGACCACAGATCAGTGAAACAGAACAGAGTCCAGAAATAGACTCACATAAATATGGACAACTGATTTTTGACAGAGGTACAACAGCAATTCAACGGAGAAAAGATATCACTTTGAACAAATGGTGCTAAAACAATTTTATACCCATAGGCAAAAAATTTAACCCTGACCTAAACCTCACACCTTATACAAAAATTAACTGAAGGTGGATTACTGATCCAAACATAAAATATAAAACTATATAAAATATTTTAGGGAAAAAAACACAGGAGAAAATCTTTAAGACCTTGGGTTAGGTAGAGCTATTACATATGATACCAAAAGCATGATTTATAGAAAAAGAAGTTTATAAAATTGGACTTCATAAAAATTTACATTTTACTCTGTTAAAGACATTGTGGAGATAATAAAAAGACAAGGTACAGACTGGGAGAAAATATTTTCAAACCACATATCTGACATAGGACTTGTATAAGGAACTCTCAAAAGTCAACCCGTTATCTTCTAACTATAAAGTCATTCTGATTCAACTTGTTCTCATCAAGAATGTGCTCTTGGCCACTAAATACTTTCATATCCAATGTCTCGTTAAATCCTTATACCAACCCTTAGAGGTAGGTAGTGATTATTATCCCCATTTTAGGATGAGAAAACTGAGGTACCAATAATAAACAGAGAACAAATACTAAATTAGATGGGAAACTGGATACTAAAACACTTCAGTCTTAATCCCAGATTACACCATTTTGATTTCCCATTACAAGGCCATGTTATGATTCATGGAGTTACTAAGGGTTTTTAGAAAGAAAAAACAGTTTTTGCTGGAATAAGTAGCATTCTAGGTAACGGAAACCTGTTCATCTGAACTGAGCCCAAATTAGGGGCATTTGTTCAAGCTGGTGGCTTCCATGCCTGCAAAATACAGCAGGAGAGACATCAAGTGATTGAAGGAAAGACTTCCTGGGGGACCAAGGGCCTCCATGTTCTAATGTATGGATGTGGGAGCTCATGGATTCTTTGAAGGACAAGGCATATTCTCAAGTTTCCTTTAAGATTCAGGGATAAGAGAAAATCGGGAAAGTAAAATAGAGAAGTGGAAGAAAGAAAAGATATCCAAAATGCCATTTCTTCTGCCTTAGCAAGGTGCATTTAACACATTATCATATTTTCCCCCTTGCATCCTTTCTAATCCCACTCTTTAGATTACAGATAAAGTATTTAACTTTATTACTTTCATTAAGACATGACCATTAGTGTGAATCACAGGGTCAAAAAGCCCAAGTACCTTTTGGGAAATCTAACTTAACCAGGTTTTTTCTTCCTCAGCCTCAAAGTATAAACAGTGATGTAGTGATGGATAATTTGTCTATCCAGGATCATCAATCCCATTGCAATTGTTAAATACCTATCAAAAATGGTGTTGATAAGTGGACATACTGTCTCCAATTTTATTTTTTTTAATGTTTTTATTTATTTTTGAGACAGAGAGAGACAGATCATGAGCAGGGGAGGGGCAGAGAGAGGGAGACACAGAATCTGAGGCAGGCTCCAGGCTCTGAGCTGTCCGCACAGAGCCCGACGCAGGGTTCGAACTCACCGCGAGATCATGACCTGAGTTGAAGTGGGACGCTTAACTGACTGAGCCACCCAGGCACCCCTACTGTCTCCAATTTTAAACAGACCTTATAGCATAAATAATCCAACATCAGACATCATTCTAGTAACCACTGACCAAGCCAAAACTCTATGCAAGGTAAAGGAGGCCCCTGTGTTAGGGAGAGTTTGAACCACATCACATTCAGCATAAAGGTTGGTTTTCCATTTGGCAGGGGCAGATTTAACATAGTCCATTTAAAACAGGCTCTTTGCAATTCACTGGGGGCTTTAAGAAAGGTGGAAAACTTAAACAGGTATACTTTATTCTAGAAACCCTTTGTTGGACACCTGTACACATACAAAGATGACAATCAATAGCAAGAATAAAGTTTTGCTGTTTTTTGTTTTTAAATCTCATTTCCACAATACATTTTCCTTAATATGCCTCCAATCAGCAGTATTCTACCTCTGGAATTCCAAGCTCAACTTGTATCTAAGCACTGTCAAATGAAAAGGAGATAATAAAATTACTAGTGTGTTGCAAGGTGATTAAATTTACATAATGACTCTGGATTTGATTAAATGCCAGATCCCCCCTCCAAAAAAATTACCTGTAGAGGCATTAAATCTTACAGCCACACACACTTCACTGCATTTATGCTGTATCCACAGAAGCTCCAGTTTATCTTAGCAGAGATTACTGCCATCCCTCCACAGGAACACAGCATGCAGGTAATGCCTGGAAGCTTATTCAGGGAAGTGGCAGGGGCTCATGAAGCTGATTTGCAGAATAAATATCAGAAAAATGTGAGACAGTCATTGTGTTCATCCAGAGAAAAGATCATACCACAGGCTCAGAGGCAGATTTTCTACTCTGTCGAAAATGAAAAGGCTTCTTAACATGCCATCCAAATACTTTCTCCTGAAACCCAAGGCTTCCTCCCACTAACAAACTCTAAGGAGCTCACCATGCGCTTGTTGTTCCAGGAGTATACTGGTGAGGAGCGAGACCATGGTGTGCCAGATTTGGAATCCATTCCTGTCAAATTGGTACGTAACTTATGCATGTTCTCTCATCCTGAGTATTACCTCAGATTGGATTTACACAGTGGGGTATTTTCTCATTGTTCAGTTGCTGCACGGCCCTGGACAGCAGTCTTTGGAATAAAAATGTTCACAAAAACAAGTAAAAAACCTGTGCATTATGGTCATGACAGGCACCAAAGCAAAAGGCACCATGATATAGCTTTCAGATTATCCACCATACCTAATGAAAAAGATTATACAACAAAAGCATTTTTAAATATCATTTGCCTCTAGACCAAGCCATTGGAAGGGGGTTAGTACTGGCTCAGAAAGGAAAAGAGGTCTTACCACTTTCCAACGGAGCATTAAGAAGAGGAACTGTAGCATCAGCTTGTTGCTCATTCCCTGGATCAAAACTGCTTCAGCCAGAGAAGACCGATTACTTCTCTGCTATGAATGATGTAACCTAGTCCTTCCATGTACCCGTAGCTTCAGTAGCAGGTAGAGTCTTGGCTGGGCAACCATAGATATCTACACTCCACCAAAGCTCTTGGTATTGTTCAATGTTCTATACCTCCATCCTTTTTAAGGCATCCAACTGCTTGCTACCAAATGTGCATCAATCCCTTGCCAGTCATTCACAGAGATTCAGGGGTAGCTATAGTCCACCTACAGCCTTCCTACAGTGCACCTGCACTACATTCAGGAAAGGTAAGACTCAGGTCAGTGCACTATTGCTAAGTTGTAAATAGTTAACCACAACTGCAGCAAGCAGGTTGCCTCAGCAACCTGAAACAGTACTTTAGCATATGTCCAACAAACAGTACTTACAAAATAACCTTTTAAAAATTGCTGTTATTGGGCTATTTTTCAAGTGTGCAACAATTTGAATATAAAAAGACCAAATTTACAGTTGCCAGCACAAAGTGAGGACTATAAACTATTGGATTAACATTTTCTACACATCTGCTATAGTCTTTAAAAATATGTGTGAGTGCAACAAATAAATAGTTTTAAAGGACACGGGATGCCTTTTACTATTTCAGAAAAATCATATTATTTGTTAATTTTTATAATAATCATTTGGAAGGCTAAAACTGAAATTTGTTTCCCTGCAAAATGTTTTTCTTTATCACACTGGTTTATGTTAGAGTTGCTGTGAGTCATGAAACTGCCTTGATCCATTTTTCTTTTTTAAAAAAATCCCCAGGGAATTCAGGGAATTAAACTCATAAATTTAATTTCAATATCTGGTAAGCTGTGAGGACAATTATTAAGGCAGTCATTTATGAGTACCTAGGGGAAACCCAAGTGATAAACAGTAGTCAATATGGATTCTTCAAACACAAATCACGCCAAACGAAGCTAACTGCTGTTTGTGATAGGATGCCAAGCTGAATGGTGAGAGATGATGGAGCAAAGTTAACCTATCTTAGAGAGAGAAGCATCTGATATAATTTAATATGACATTCTTATAGGAATCCCAGAGAAAGACAATAAATAGAGCTAGTAAAAGAAAAACCTGATGGAATAACTAGAACTAGTTTCGTATAAGCACAAAGTAAGTGGAGCCAATGACAGAGGAGGATAAATTTCAAATACAACACCACCCAGATCAAGAATAACCATTCTCGGGTTAAATCAACATGGATTGTAATCTTAGTCAATATAATCAAAGTACATGTAGTTACATACACTACTGGGGAGAAAAATAAATTCAATGCATTATTGATATATTGGAGCTGTTTAAATCAATCCCATGTGGTGTGTTTTCTAAAGTCAAGTATTTCTCATGTAGAGAAGCTTCATCAAATAAATATGACTATAACTGGAAGGTATCTGTACAAAGAGAACCAGAGTCTGTGATAACATGGAAAAGATTCCTTTATGATTGAGGGAGAGGGTGGTAATCCAAGACTTTTTTGGTCTAAAGAACAAGTCCAAACCCTTAGCTTAGCATCAAGGCTCTTCATAAACTGGGTCAGACTCACCTCTCCAGTTTTATTTCATACTGCTCTCCACCCTACCAGACCAATCATCATTCCCTGGGCTTTTTCACACCTGCAGGGTATATGGTTCCTCAGCCTAAGCTATCTTTCACCTCAATGACTTCCTATTATAATCTCATCCATCCTTTAAGACCAAGCTCAAAAGCTGCTTCTTCTGGGGCGCCTGGGTGGCTAGGTCGGTTGAGTGTCCGACTTCGGCTTAGGTCATGATCTCACAGTTCGAGCTCTGCATCAGGCTCTGCATTGACAGCTCAGAGCCTGGGGCCTGCTTTGGATTCTGTGTCTCCCTCTCTCTCTGCCCCTCCCCCATTCATGCTCTGTCTCTCTCTCTCTCTCTCTCTCTCTCTCTCTCTCTCTCTCTCTGTCAAAAATAAACATTAAAAAAGCTGCTTTTTCCAAATATAATCTTTCCAGATTCCCTACTTAAACTTTTCATTCCTCCAATATTCCCATAGCACCTTGTTTAAACTTCTACATATACATTTATTATTATCTTCCGTGGATGACAATTAATAGTATACATGTTCATTTCCCTGTTAGACTGTGAACTCCTATAGAGTGAGAGTCATGTCTTATTCATTTTTTATCTTTTTCACAGCAGGCGTTCAACAAATATTTGTTGAACTGAATTGGATTGGAACTGAAACAAACACGCCACCTAGACATGTATTATTGACAAAGTCCCACAATTCCAGGGCAATTGCTATTGGTTTGGCCTTTCCCTTTCAGAATTTTCAGGTTTATTTCCCAATGCTGGGAATAAAATAAAGCTAAAAACCTGAAATTAAGTATAAACACTCTTCCTACCATTTAAATTGTACCCAATAGTGAAGAAATAAAATGCATTTACCTGACATCTGGAATGACCCTTCTTTTGGACTCCGAGCAATGTAGAAATGCTCAATTCAGTGCCTGGGCCACGACCACACCCAGATCCTAAATCCCCAAAGCATGAAGGGAAGACAGTGGGAGAATGAGAATTGGAGACCACGAAAAGGAGGAGTCTAGGACAGCAATCTTCTCCTAGATACCATGTGCGTTCTCTTATGTGCCTCATTCAGATAAATATGAATTCAAAGAGGTAATACCCAAGGTAGGCAGCATTGATACAGAAAGTGGAGAACTCTGATCTGGAAAGTAAAATAAAAGACTGTTTCTCTCTTGTATATTGATGGATGGGGTCAAAAGTAAGAGTTGCAAGCTTGTATCTGTAACTGAAGTGGAGCAGGAGGACATTAAACAAAAATGCCCAGCAGCTGCTGATTCTTATAACAGTACTGCACAGGAAGGATTGTGAGGCTTCATGATATGGGAATCCCTTTTCAGCTTGAATTATAAGCAGGAAGTGCTTCTTCCAACACAAGATCCCTCCCATGATTTAGCTTGTAAGAAGATGCTATTCCAGCGTGCGAGAACTCAGCACCACCCTCCTGCACAGAGCCTGCACGCAGAACATACTTAGGGAGTGGGAGTTGTGGCTTGCCCTTAGAGAATTACAGGCTTACAGAAAGGCTAATTTCTGTAATTTCTTACAGAAAGAAACACTTGCTGACTTGAGGGAAGAAGTACATGTGCTGAGTAAAAGCATAGCTTTTAGGGTGCGATAAGCCTAGGTTCAAATTCCAGCTCTTCCACCTACTAGTTGTGTGACCTTGGACCTTAGCCTTCCTGTGCCTCATCTATCGGTTAAGGATAATTACTGCATGTCCCTCACAAGTTTGTTGAAGGCATTAAAGGAAATTGGGTATACATGTTTGATGTACAATAAATGCTCAAATAAGAGTGAGCTGGAATTAGCAGCTCTTTGAGGGAGGAGTCACATTGCATATGGGCAAATGAAAACTAGTGACGACAGAACATGTGCAAATAAGCAAAAATTTTATAGTCAATAAGGCCAGATCAGAAAATGTAGGCTGAAGTTGAAGGAGAAAACTCTTTCAAAAAGGAGAAAAACTGTTATCAAGTGTTGGGATAAGCTCTGGGGACTGGTTTGGGAGCTACCTTGAGTGTGGCCCAAGGCCAAAGTAGATATATAGTGTGTGGGGAGGGAAACTGATTGAGCTAATTTTGATTTTCTGAAAACATCTGCAAGCCACTGAAATCCTTCAAGTGTCAGAATGCATAACTGGGTAATGCTCCAGTATAGAAAAAGTAAGAGAAATCTGAGAGCAGTGAATGAAAACTGAGTTTATACATTCAAAATTGGCCATCCTTAGTGCACTCTATAGAAAATTCATCAGAACCTCAGGGCTTTCCAAAGTTATGTTTTAACCACGCAGCCTTAAAGGGAATCAGCAGGACTGCATATGCTGATATGGAAGTAGACTTAAAAAACTGGTTTTCAAATGCTCCAATCAGTGTTTCCTGAAAAAACATATATGTGTGTGTGTATATGTATATATATGTATGTATATATGTACACACATACATATGTATATATGTATATATACACACACAAACACACGCATATATATATGAATGTATACATCACACATATTTTTATATGTATAGAAAAGTTCTGGAAGGATAAATAAATCACTGCTGATGATTATGCCTAAGGAGTGACAGACTAGGGCCTTGAAGGAGCTCTTTGTTTCTTTTATATCCCTTTACAGTGTCTGTATTTTTACTATGAACATGTATTATGTTTATAATTTAAAAAGGAACAACATTACCAGAAAAGAGTAACTTGAAAAACTCAGAACACTGCACGGTGTTTTGCACAAAGTAGGATTTGGTGAATGTTTGAATGAATGGATGAAAGTCAGTCAATCACCCTATCAGTTGGTTTATGAGAAGGGAGAAAAGGGAGATAAAAAGAAGAGAAAAGGAATATAAGGGGAAAATACAGAGATCACCGAAGCAATGTACAGCAGGTTTCACTATGTCAGAGGAGTAAAATAGAAGGAAAGCCACCAAAGGAAAGAGTTGATGAGTACTGTCCCCACCCCAGTGGCTCCTGTTGGCCAAGATTCCAATGTGCTTTGTAAATACTGTCTGCAGATCTGAGACGGTGTAAACAAACAGCTCTTTAAGGAGCTGTTTGATACTCCAAACAGGGAAGGGACAGAACAGGGGTTAATGTCCTCCTCCTGGCCGCAAAACATGCTTTGCCATGAGGATGCACTTCAATGAGGAGCCAAGGGACTCCACAGAAAGTGCAGTAAGGCATCCCATATCAGTAATATATGCCATTACAACAGTGCTTTCCCAAATGTGAAAGTTTATTATGAAATGTATTTCTACAAAGAACAGTAGAAATTAAAGGTAGAAAACCCTACTAGGTCATCCACTCTCTTAGACAGCCTAATGCAGACTATATTCCGCCATACAAATCCTAACACTTCCCATGATGTATAAGGGGGATTTACACTAATAAATCCTAAATGGAAAACACAGGCACAAAGGAGCAATACTGAATGCAAAGGAAAGAGAGTCACCTTTACTGATTCATCTTGACACATTCCAAAGTGATTATGAATTGCCAGCATGTTTTTTATTTTTAAAATAAATTACAATTTCATTGAAAGTTTAACGGATGAAGCCATCAGAGTCAAGTTAGAACAAATGAATACATATGTCATTTTCATTGATCAATTCAATTTAGTATGCTCATGGAAGATAAACAAATTCCTGAGCAAATGTGGGGAGAAACAGGGAGCTCTTATCCTGCAGCAATCAAACGTGTACCTTTAACAGGGGAAAACATTCTTTGGGCCAAAAGAATAAGGTAGTTGGACTGAGTGCAGTGGCTTTTTTGCTACTAGAGAAGCCCGTGGGAAAGCTAATTTGGTCTTCGATGAAACCCATTTATACTGATCATCTTCAATTTTGTGATTTAGCAGTGAAGGCCCTTATAAATATGTTTTCTATTTTCTTTCACTTTACTTTTCAGACTCTTCTATTTTCCTTTCTTTCTATTCACCTGTGAAAAATAGGATGCTGCCTAACTTTGGGACAATTACTCACCAAATGGCCCATAGAAAAAGCACAATGGGAATCCAGACTTCTCTTTATCAAACAGCCTTTCTCTTTCCTTCTCCTTTCTTTTCTTCCTTAGTTATTGTCTGGAGATCTAAATGCTAGGCCTGGCTGCACCACCAACTTGCTATGTGGCCTGGGGAAATGGCTCCTCCTCTCTTAGGCTCACTCTCCCCATCTGTACAATGAGAATCTAGACCAAATGACTGCTAATTTTATATGGCATTGACTCTATTAACTCTGAATGAGATGACCCCTCAGAAGTCCATCGTAACCCCATTATCAACCTAACAGAGCTAGAGGCCCTCTCTAGTCAGATCCCCACCCCCTGGTGCAGCCTTCAGTGCTCTCCTCAGGCAAAGAAATCTTCTTTGACATAAAAGTGAGGGCGTTCCACTCAGGTTCTGAGTTGACCTCTCAGGGATCTGAGGTGACAGACATTGTACCAACCAACCTCTATGGCACAATAGATACTTAGTAGACACAGGAGAGACTCAATTAATACTGTGTGACTGACAACTTCAGAAAAAGAACTCATGATGACAACTCACTCAAGACCCTCCATGATCCTGCAATTGTCTCTGCTCTAAGCTACGCTGCCATCTTCATGGTGTCTGTCTCAGTCAGGGTCCTCCAGAGAAACAGAACCAAAAGGATAGATATAGATATAGATGTAGATGCAGATTCAGACAGAGATGTGTATACACACATACATATAGAATATACATATACATATGTGTGTGTGTGTGTGTGTGTGTGTGTGTATAAAGAGAGAGAGAAAGAGAGGGAGGGAGAGATGGTGGAGGGAGAGATGGGGGAAGGGAGAAAGATTTATTTTAAATAATTGGTTCATGTAATTGTGGGGGCTGACAAGTCTGAAATTTGTAGCACAGGTTGATATGCTAGAAATTCAGGTAAAAATTGATGTTGTGGCCTTAAGTCAAAAATCTGCAGGGCAGACCAGGCAGGCTGTAAACTTAGAAAGGGTTTCTATGTAATAGTTTTGAGACCAAATTCCTTCTTCTTTGGGAAACCTTGGTCTTTGATCTTAAGGTTTCTCTCTCCACTGATTAGATGAGGCCCACCCACATTATGGAGGGAAATTTGCTTTACTCAAACTCAACTGATTTAAATGTTAATCACATCTGGGTCACCTGGATGGCTTAGTCAGTTAAACATCTGACTTCAGCTCATGTCATGATCCCATGGTTTGTGGGTTCAAGCCCTGCATCGGGCTCTGTGTTGACAGCTCAGAGCCTGGAGCCTGCTTCAGATTCTGTGCCTCCCTTTCTCTCTGCCCCTCCCTATCTCATGCTCTCTCTCTCTGTCTCTCAAAAATGAATAAATGTAAAAAAATATGTTACATGTTAATCACATCTAAGACAATACCTTCATAGTAATATCCAAGTAGCGTTTGACCAAACAACTGGACACCATAACCTCATCGTCACAGTGTCCAACTACGACTCAAGCTCATCTAGGCTAATCTTACTACTCTCCTTTAAACAGGGTTTGCCTTGGGGTGCCTGGGTGGCTCAGTCGGTTGGGTGTCTGACTTTGGCTCAGGTCATGATCTCATGGTTTGTGAGTTCAAGTCCCGTGTCAGGCTCTGTGCTGATGGCTCGGAGCCTGGAGCCTGCTTTGGATTCTGTCTCCTTCTCTCTCTGCCCCTCCCTACTTGTGCTCTCTCTGTCTCTCAAAAATAAATAAATGTAAAAACAAATAAATAAACAGACAAACAAACAACAGGGTTTGCCTTGGGCTAGCTGATACTGGCCTTGTACCCTTTTTGCTGGCCCCTAAATCCTGCCAGTACTTATAAGAATAGTCCCTCACATTTGGTCTCCTCTTCCTCTACCCTATTAACTTCTTCCAAAGGAGCTTCAGTCTAAGCTGCTAGACCAGCAACAGCAGGCACCAAACAAAAAGAAGTCAGTAGCCCCTGTGCTCTAGCTCAGGAAATTCCTCTCTGCTCAGGAAATTCCTCTCCTTCAAACTTCCCCATGTATCGTCTCTGCTGGCTCCCCAAAGCACTTGGCTTTGTGTACTGTCTCCCTAGCCTCATCTGGCTCCATGTCAGGCCGTTTGCCTCATTTCTGATCTTTTATTCCCTAAGGGCGCTGATCCCAATCTTTGCTGTCTACCAACACTCGGCAAGAGGTTCCATGTCCGTGGCTAACATCCACCTGAGAAAAAAAAAAGACCAGATAATCTGTATGATGCATTACAGTTCTTAAAACACTTTCACATCCACTATCCACTAACTGGTATTCTTAATACCACCTTGAGAGTTTATAAATGAGCAGAGATACTATCTCTACAAAGCCTCATTTGGCAGATGATGAACTTGAGGTTCAGAAAGAGTAAGTCCTCAGCACAAGGACACATAGCTAACCAGTACACATGCCCCTGCTATTGGGGCCAGGACTCTGGGTTATTTCATTAGGCCAGAAGCACCTTTGCAAGGAATTGAATTGAATACAGCTAGGCTATTTATTAACAATAACAATGTCACCTTAGATTCACATGCAACTTTACTTCCAAAAAGATCATAGTGCAGCTTTAGTGAAGGTCAGCAGTAAGGAACAAGGGGCTGTGCCAGACAGTAGGCTAGGGGGCATCGTGGATTCTCAGGCACAAGTATTGACAGAGATCTCTGCAGATAGGCTCATGGGCAAATCCAGACAGTTCTGGCAGTAGCCAAGCTCAGACCTGAAGAAGACTGAAAACAGCAACAGAATTCCAGGTTCAAAGGGCAAGGACACCAAGGCAGGGACCCAGGCTCTCTGGTAAAAGAGAATAGGTAATAGACAAGGAATGAGCTCCCAGATGCGGAGGAGAAGGCAAGGGGTTGGTCACAGGCAAGTATCAAGAATTTATTTATTAGGATCAAGGCACAGAATCTATGAAGAACATACAGCCACACTGCCTCAGTGACCCTGGACCCTTTAAATCACCCTTGATTATGGACAGGATGGGGTTCAGGGCCTTGCTGAATGGGATGGAGTGGGATGATGACCTACATCTGGGGGTCACCTAGGCCCATCTGGAGGTAAAGGAGGACTGAGGAACCATGAAGCCAATAATCAGTCCCCTTAGAGGGACTGTGGAGTGGAGAGAGCACCTCCCTAACCAGAGGAAAACCTGTAAGGAAACCCCAGTTGTACATGTCACCACCTCTCTGATCCATATTCTGGGATGTGGGTCTCCCTTTTCTCATTCCACAAGATGTTAGTAAGTATTCTGCAGAGCCAAAGCATGGAGTAATGTAACCCTAAATATTCCAGAATCCTAGAATGGGAGAGCTGGAAGAGTTCAGCTCACAAGCACTTAAAAAAAAAAAAAAAAAAAAAAAAAGAGAGAACCTGAGACCCAGAGTCCCTTTAGAGACCTGCCCAAGATCACATAATGATCTAGTAATAGAGGCTGGGACTTAGATTTCCTTACTGTCAACCAAGGTTCTTTCCACTAAACCCAAAGATAAATATTCCAACACCTATGTGAATCTGAAGATAGCTTTTGTATAGCCCAATTTCCAGCCATGCCTTGGACAATCAAGCTGATTTATCTCATTTGGTTTCAAAACACACATTTATAGATGTAGATCAAGGAGGTAGGGAGACTTCAGCAGCCATCATATATAATAAATTAACTTTCCTTCCAAAGCCTGACTTATTTGATATTTGAAAAATAAAGGAAATACCTGCAATATGCACCCCGCCACAAAGTGTGCTATATTTAGTAAATTTCACTAGCATGCTAAACTCAAAATTCCAATATTTCCCCGTTGCTATAGTTATGGCATCTGGTTAAATCAGAGTTCAGCAGCTGTGAGCAACGCTAACACTAACCCTGGCCAACTTTGTGCTTTGTTTCTAATGCAGAACAAGGAAAATGGGAGCAAAACAGCCACTCTCCCTCCCATCCCCTCCCAGGAGCAAGCCCCTTAGCTAGTCTGGGTTATACTACAGATTGACTCTCAGCTAGCACCAATACAACTGTAGCTGTGAGTCCCAGGGCACTGACTTGATGATGCAGGCAGCTCCAGGTCTATGACTGTGGGTTACATGTTCAGGATGTGTTAATACGCCAAAGCTGTAATCTGCTCAACCAGGATTTTGATGCCTAGTATAGCTGGATGCTTGCTTGCGTGTCGATTCCTTTTACAAATATACCATTTGAGGATTCTTGAACAGGACAAAATGAGGGCTTTCAAATGGAGTTGCCACTTTAGCTCCACACTTTACCAGTTTTGAATTTTCATTTTGAACTCCTATTATTTGAGGGCTTCTTTTGCCTGCTTTTCAAGAGAAGCTGTCTTAAGCAGGTTTCTTAGATCAACACACTGAGCCCATTATTGGGCTCTAACCCCTCTATTTCCTTGACTCTGAATAGTGACTTGTTCTCCAAATGTTATTTTGAACATTTATGGACCATCATAAATATACATGACAGAGCATTTCCAAAGTTGTGACAATAAAATCAATATCATATAAATTATGCCATAGATTTGTAATGGCAGGCTATCTTATAGGACTGGAATGTACAGCTAGGCCCATTTTTAAAAAGGGCATTTAGCAGGTTTTCTATAATCCTTTCTAATGCTAATATTCTCTTCAAATTGGTATGTCTTATGGGTACACGTTTTCTGGAAAATACGATCTATATCTGAGTTTAAATGGGCTTTCCAAAAAATCATTTTTACATTGTTCCATTGATATCTAAGCAAATTGATAATGGATACTTACTCGTAAATAAGTTCTGACAGCAGACTATAGCATATCCCTGACAGAAGCATGTTCTCAAAATGACTCCTCCTTTCTCTGACCGCTTTAGACTGGGATGCAAGCCTTTTGGGACCAACATGTGCTGGTTTATGGTAAAATGACTACAGAGCTCATGCAATGTGCTACATTCATCTAGCCTGGGCTGGTAGACAATGATGATAAAGTGAATCTGCCTTTAAGCTGGAAGACTTTGATCTGGCCACACTGCTAAGTGCTCACAAGGCTCTGGAAGTCCTTCAGGAGACAGAACCAGGCCTGGGTCATCTTCACACAAGGTCAATGGCTCACCTCAGTTGCTGTAGTTTCCACCTGGAAGCCCTCACAGCTAGAGAGGGATCTACAGTCATGGGAGATCCACTAATGTGACTTTTTGGGGCACTGCATAAATGTGAAATCTGAAGATTGGCAGAGATTGGCTTTTTTCTCCAAATAAAAAGTATCCAGAGTGCCTTCAGAGTGTGTGCCATGTCCAATACCCCAGAATCTTAGCAACAGCTCCCATTTCCAACACTTGATAACTCATGTACACTGCTCACATGTCAGGAGGAATTTTACCATTCTGAATTTCTATTTATACTGATATTACAATTATATGATTACATGGCATCAGTGTTTCATCACACAGTAATATGCATTATTGGCTAACAGTTCCATTTCAATTTCTAAATGTCTCATCAACATTCCCATATTATTTAGACATTCAGTACACAAATTCCTTGCAATACTGGGGACTTATCCAGTGTTCACGTCAATTCAATGTTCACGTCAATTCAAAACTCCAAATAACATGAACTGCTAAGTCTTTGGTGAATGTGGCAGGAGTGCTTTGGAGAGAAATTCAAGAATCTTTAATACTTTCTCATATAATTCCATACCATTTGAAATATATTTCAGAGTGAAATAGAATTTGTTGATAGTGATCTGAGATAAGGTAGTAAAAGGGTATCCTTTTTAGACTGGACTCTTGCTCATGTCCCAAGTTAAGGAAACACATAGTGTAGAAGAAAAGTATTGAATTGGGAATCAGAAGACCTAGGTTAGTTTTTGCTCTGCCACTTACTAGTTGTGGGACATATGGCATGTCCCTTGCTTCTTCAGACCTCAATCTTCCCATCTGTAAAATGATGAATTTAGACCAGCTGATCTCCAAAAGCCTCTCTTACCCCAGAGCTTATGGTTTCCTAACACTTTCATTCTGCAAATCACCTCCAGTTTTCTGACATCCATGTTAATGGCATAGCACTACCAGTCCTAACCGATTGATTCAAAGGTCTAAGCTTCTGAAATTGTGTTATCAGACTGGCCTTTATTATCTCATTCTCAAATACTTCCATATGACTCCTTTCCAAGTTGCTTTTAATTTGAGGTTCCTTTCATATATATCATTGAGTTTATCTAAACCAACAAAAAGTCACAAGAAAAGGAAGTGACACATTTTACTCCATAGGAAGCCTTTTGTGCCCTCACAGATGATAGATGGGTGGGAAACAATGTCATCTGATGATCAGCTGAAGGAACTTTAAATATTTACTTAGACATGAGAAGACAGAGCTGCATATGAAATGTGCTTTTAAGCATGTGTAGATCTTACACACTGATAAAGGATTTGCCTGGGTCTGTGTGGCCTCAAGGAGTTTTAATCTAGGACCAAGTTAGTAGAAGATACCAGTTGATAGATTTTGGTGCAGCCTAAAGAAGAGCTTTCTAATAGAGCAACCTCAAGATGAAGTAGGCTGCCTTGACATGTAATGAGTGCTCTGACACTGGACATACTCAAAGAAGAGGCTAGACTACCATTTGCAGGGATGCAACCAAAGGTGCTTAGCCTAGGCTAGCTGATCTTTGAGGTCCCTTCCAACTCTGAAATTCTATGGCTCATTTCCAGCCTCACTCCCCCTCTTCCATCTTCTCATTTTCCTCCACTTGCCCTCCTCACCCACTCCAAATACTCATCAGTCAGACAGGTCATCTAAACGCACCCCTTCTCTCTATCCCCACTGTTCTTGCCATAGTTCAAACCCCCATCCTTTCTCATTTGGGACTAACGAAACAGCTGATAACTGGTATCCCAGTTTCCAGTGTCTCTCCCTCCATCCAATTTCCACACTGCTAACAGAATAAGCTAAAATAAACATTTGGTAACATCACTTCCATACTTAGAACTGTCCAGTGCTCTCCTATTATTTTACAGGGAAAAGAAAAATAAAAATCTCTTAGTAGGGAATAGAAGTCTTTCAAAGCCTGTCTTTAGCCTATCTTTCCAGCCACACACTCCATGCCTTTATCAAAATGGACCATCTTCCCATTACCAGAACAGCCCAAGGAACTTCTTCAATTCTGCACTCTTCTCATATGTTCCTTCTGCTCAGAATGCCCTTCCCTGCTCCTGTACGGCCAAAAAGCCCCCGTTCAGCCTTCAAAGTCTAGCCCACTGTTCTGTAGGTGTTTATCACCTCCCCATATAGAATCAGTCACACCTTTATCTGTGTGATGTTACCATTTTGTAAATACCTCGACATATCTTATTCTCTGGAGATGCATTTGGTGAACTGTATATGTGGTCATGTCTGGAAACATGGGATGCAAATGTACCCTAAATGAATTCCCAATCTACTGGATTTAATCTTCAATGTGGCATTGCTGAGTTTGTAAACTATTTAGCTTCTTTAATAATACTTCTCTATGATTTGGTCTCAATTCAATTTTTAGATGCTTAGGATGGGAAGGTTTTATCATTATGACTTTTTCTGAGAATTTTAAAACATTAGTTGCCACAGCATCCTGAAGAGAAAGATGTTGTTGTGAAGAAAAATGCAAATGGCTTTCTCACAGAATACAGTGAGTCAGGAGCAGATGAACAGGCGTAATTTAATTTTGCAGGGTTAGACAATATAGAATGGAACTAGAAACTAGAAATGTTTTTGTCTTTCTAAATGATGAATTCTACTTCTTCCTGTTCCAGATTAGGGTATTAACAGATTAGGGCAGCAGGGGAAGAACAGGTGAAAAGTAGAGAATGAAACCACAACAGGGTAGCAGAGAAAGCTTGTTCCAGGGAAATGACCAGAAAGCAAAAGGACCCACATATAGGTGGGCAGAGCCAGACAGGAAGCCCCAAGACCATGCAAGTATCTGTATTTATGCTTATGAGTGTACAGTCTCACTCTGGAGGGAGCCACAAGAAGGTGGTTGTGGCAGCTTCCTCTGGAGGAGGGAACCAGGGGACACATGATCATCTAGAAGAGAAAGGCTTACATTTCACTGAATACACTTATTTTATTTGCATTTTTATTATATGTGTCTTATTTTACTAGGAAAAAAAGATACATATAAAAAGGAGACAAGTCAGCAACTGTGAGTAGTGAAAATGTTGAACGGATAGCACAAGATATTCAAAGGCCAGAAAACCAGCAAAGCTATCCTGACCAAAGCAAACAAGGCAGGCTAGAGAACAAGGCAATGCCCCTGCCCTTGACCCTGACCTTGAGGGCAGTGCTGCCCAAATTGCAGGTACCTATATTTATTTCCTTCCTATCTTACTGGAAATTAATTCTAAGCAAGCCTGATCTGAATGCCTACAGGTGTAACTGAAAGTACACCTTTGGCTGTGCAAAAGGTGAGGCAGGGAGCATGAAGTTTTCTGACTGTGATGGTTAATTTTATGTGTCAGATTGACTGGGCCATTGGATAACCAGATATCTGATTAAACATTATTTCTGGGTGTGTCTGTAAGGGGGTTTCTGAAAGAGATTAACATTTGAATTGGTAGACTGAGTAAAGCAGATGGTCTCCCCCAAAGTGGGTGGGCATTATCCAATCCATTGAGGGTCTGAATAGAACAAAAAGGCAGAGGAAGGTTGAATTTGATCTCTGTATGACTGACTGAACTGGGACATCAATCTTCTGCTTTTGATATTCCTGGTTCTTAGGCCTGTAGACTTGGACTGGAATCTATACCACTGGCTTTCTGGTTCTGAGGCCTTCAAACTACACTACTGACTTGACCAGTCGTCTGGCTTGCAGATGGCAGATCATGGAATTTCTTCTATTACTTCTGTTTCTCTGGAGAACCCTAATACAGACGGCTTTGATATTTGGGCTCCTTAGTGTACATTAAGCATATGTTCTTGCAAAAGATCTGATATTCTAAAAACCAAATGCAACAACGGGCATTTAAAAGGTACTGGCCACTTATGTCCTACATGATGACTCAATCCCATCTTAGTGACAGATACAATGCATGCCATATGAGCAGAGTCCAGAAGCTCTGGTAATGGTGTGGTCAAGGCTAGCCCTAGAAGCAAATCACTATCACCATCTAGGAAAATATCCTAAAGTAAATGACATTCTGAAGGGAAAAGGCATCAGTGATCTCTGCTTTGAATACAAAAGTCCATACACCATGACGGAACATGGGAGGGAACTACCATTTTCTCAGCAATTACATGGCAGACTACACTTAAAACAACTCTATCAGATTGTGATTATTATCCCCATTTTTACAGATGAGAAAATTTGGCTCAGAGGGGTAAAACAAACAAGTACAAGAGTCCCTTCATAGCCAATTATGTTTGATTACAAAAACTATGCCTTTTTTGTTCTAAGAACCTGGATCTAGAAATCATATTCTATGCAGGAAAAGCCAGTTTTGGAAGGAAAGCCTACCAGAAAGGATCATCAGAGCTTCATATAAGTCCACCAGAAGGTGGTAGAGGGCAAAGTGTGTCTGTCCAGAACAGGTTTAGGTCATATAGTCCCCAGTCAAGGGCTGCCACAAATTATTCCAAAGGATAAGACACAGGCAACAGGAAACGAAGGTTCATCCATCAACATGGTTGTGATAGCTTAAGTCAAAGGTTAACAAGGGAGAATACCAAACCTTGATGCGGGGGGTACCACATTGCAGCCCTCGACATCAGACTGAGCCAGGGTTGAGCAGAGGCAAGCATAATCTGCCTGGCAGGAAAGGGGCTGGACTAGGCCCAGATGCTGGCTCTGCCCCCACTGTTCCTTAAAGAAAGGAATCGTGACCCAGCCTGGGAAAATCTTGGTGGGGGGGCTCTAACAATAAGAGAAAAGACACCGCTGACATGACTATATCCACATGTTCAACTAATGTACCAGCAACACTCACTTATGTCCTTAATAAACATTTACTAAGGTACTATTTTATGCCAGGCATCGTGGTAACAACAGGAACAATGGCACAGTCCCTGTCACTACCTCTGTGACTCAGAGTTGGGCATTTTGGGGAACACTCAATTCATTTGTGATGATTCCTTCAACATCTGCCTTCATCTAGTTAATCCATGTATGCGGCAACCGTATCAGTCTGAATCACCCGAGTATATGTAGCTCCCTAAGAGAGGGCCTGATATTTAGCTGACATTTCCATTGTAAACATGTCTGATGCACTAACAATACATCTCTGTGAGGGGAGGCAGTTGGAAAGTCAATAATCAAGGATCACAATAAGATATGTTAAGTAATGATGGAGATAAGCTGGGGGTGGGGGTGGCTAAGGGAGTCTAAAGGAAGGCATCTGAGTCCAATTGGGATGAGGGTGGTCAGGAAAAGTTTCCCAGGAAGAGGGGATCCTTACAATGAACTCTAAAGAATAAGTAAAAATTGCCAAAATAAAGTAGAGGGGGAACTGTCCAGTAGATGGAACAACAATGCCAACACTCTGAGTGGACAAGCCTAAATAATTAGTAATTATTAGCGAATCCTCATTTCAAACAATTGGATTTTAACCAATCAAAATGATGGAGGTAGCTATGTGTGGACACATGGCTGGGCACTGTCCCCAATGATTGTGTATCAGCCAACAGAGGCGGTTGTTTGCTGGTGTGATGGAATACTGAGCAAGAGATTGGGGGTTCAGTCATAGGAACCCCCCAGGAGAAGACAAGGGAACAACTCCAGACCCTCCACTGCTTGGTGATAAAAGGGTACTCATGATACAACTCAATAGGCTTTCCAGTCATTTCCTCAAAGTAGTCTGGGCCCCTGGATTATTTGTTGACCAGTCTGCTTCCAACTGCAAAGGTATATAAATCTTCTCAAGGAGAGCAGTTCTGTCTGTCTGTGATGTTAAAGATGGCTGCCAAGTCCTTGCTATTTCTTTCACTAAGAGGTGGAATCTAATCACCCTTGCCTTGAATCTGGATTGGCCCTTACTGTCTTGCTTGACCAAGAGAATGCAGTGAAAGTGACATTCTGGGACATAAAGGACCATGCATCTTCCACCTGGGTCACTAGGATACTAGTTCTTAGAGCCCTGAGCTGTCACCTAACGACTCCAATCACCCTGACACCACTATGTTGGTAAGGCCACATGTAGGCACCCTGGTTGATAGGACCAGCTGAATCTATCCCTCCAGCCATCCCTGCCAAGGCAGCAAACATATGAGTAAAGCTGTGGTGGGCTCACCAGATGAGCTGAATACTGTTGAGTGATCTCTGTCAATGACAAAAGTCTCTCAGCTGAGCCCTGTCCAAATTCCTGAATTATGGAATATGGTAGAATGTTTGTTGCGTCAAGCCACTAAAGCCTGAGGGTGGTTTATCGCAGAGCGATGCATAAGAGGAACACTGTCTTAGGGCACCTGGGTGGCTCAGTCAGTTAAGCGTCTGACTTCGGCTCAGGTCATGATCCCAAGGTTCATGAGTTCGAGCCCCCTGTCAGGCTCTGTTTTGACAGCTCAGAGCCTGAAGCCTGCTTCCGATTCTGTGTCTCCCTCTCTCTCTCTGCCCCTTCTCCAGTCACACTCTGTCTGTCTGTCTGTCTGTCTCTCTCTCACACACACAAATAAATAAACGTTAAAAAAAAAAAGAGGAATAGTGTCTTAGTTACCATTATACACATGGTGCTGGCACTGTGTGTGGCACACAGCTGACCTCCAGCACATAATCGTTGACCAAAGGAACAAGTGTGGGAGAGAAGGACAGGAGAAAGGGCCAGCAGAGAAAGACAAAGATGACTTACAGGTGACAGTGTTATACACGGACAGAACCTCTGATAAATGAGTCTACTTTCCTAAACAATAAGGTACCTACTCTGGGAAGTTAAGCGGGATAGACAAAGCTTAACTTCTCCCGTGGGGTGGGAAGCAGGGATCAGAATGGAACAACTGAGCCTTTATCCCATGTTCCCTGCCATAAAATCCAGCTGTCCACTGGCTTTCCCTTTAGCCCAAGACCTCAGGTTTTTCCAGCTCTCATGATATGGACCCTGTCCAGTTATACTTAATATGCTTTTCTTTTCCTTCACTGTAAGACTTTTGCACTTTTCTAGAAGTTATTGGCTCCAAAAAGACCAGCTAGAGCTTTAAGCGAGAGAATAATTACCAAAACAAATGCATTTCCAAGTTTGGCTTCAGAACCAGACCCACCTTGCAAAGTATATACAAAGATTATGCCTCCCAATGGAGATATATGGACTTTAATTGTAAATGTAACTAGGTTTTACTTCCCTCACCTTTAATTGCCTAGAGTTTAGACTGAAATTCAATCAGTAGACTATTGTTTTCTGCTTCCTGGGAAGCAAGTCGCAGCTGAAAGGAGAGCTCAGGGAGAACTGGGTGGGGTTGGAAATCTGAATCTTGGCGTGACTCTTACGAATTTTCTTTTCCATTTTACTCACCTCCTTCTGGCTCTGATGTTATCAGTAATTTCCCGAGACAGAGAAAATCCAGACTTCCTTAAAGAGTTCAACTACCTGCCTCAGCAAAATCCAAAATGGGGGGAGACTAGCTGCCCTATAGAAACTCCCCTCCTGTGTTTGTGTCCAAGGAAACGCACACAAAGGAAACACACTGACAAGCCTCTTTCATTTCTGCCGTCCTCTAGTTGGCTAAGAAGCAAAGCCTGTGGTGATTCTGGGCAGCCCATGCAAAAGCCAGAGTGGACAGGACACTCTTGCAGCCAATGAACAGACAGCAAAGGAGAGAGAAATTCAAGCCACTTCTGATGTATTCAAAGGTATGAGCTAACCAGCACCAACAAAACAGATGATAAGCTGGGCAAAGGGCAGAGTAGAAAGCACACTTACTTTAATTTTCTCAGCAAGTCCAATGTTAGTTTCCAAACGGCACAAATGTTAAAAGACCAAACCTGGCTTTTTCTACCTAGTAGTGCACTTGGAGTCAAGAAACCTGAGCTCTAGTACTGCCTATGCTATTGACTGACTGTGTTATCCTGGACCAGCTCCCTCCACTATCTAGGATCAGTTCTATCATCTGCAAAATAAAGAACATGGACAGACAGTGTTTAAGGACTCTAAACGACAAACACAGTCATATATTCATTATCCAAGCACAGATTCTCATGAGCGTAACTCCTCTGTGCATAACTTTGCCTTCAAACTTACAGATAGCAACCCTTCTGATTAGTACCTTTCCTGCTTAATTAAGGCATTGTCATTTCAATGTCTTCTTTACTTTGTATTCAGAAGCATCCTTTGAAATCCATACACTTAACTACCCACTATGTTGTAAAGGAAGTCTTAGAGAGCAATGTTTATGTCCATTCTAAGAGAAGCAAGAGATGAGGGGCCTATATCCAGGGATCAGTACAAAAGCACAATCACCAAATAATAGGGACCTCATATTAAATGCCTACTATGTGCCAAGACTTTACATGGGTCAGTCTAATCCTTACAAGAGAAATAAAGGTAGCAGCAACAGTTGTTAGTGAGAGCTACACACTGTGCTAGACACTCCAAAATACACGCTCTCCAATAGCAAACACTGCATAGCACTTACCACCTGCTGGCCATGTTCTAAGTGCTTCATGCATATTAATTTCTTCAGTATTCACACAGATTCCGTGAGGGAGGAGGAATTGTTAATCAAATCCAGAAAGCCCAACCCCTACGACCCTTCAAGGAAGATGATGTCCAATGCATAGGGATGCTTTCAGCTGTGCATTTACTGAAAAATTAACCTCAAAATGCCACTGACTTAACACTACAACAGTTTACTTCTCACTCAGACTGCATGCTTGCTGTAAGATGAGGAGTGTCTGTGCTCCACACAGTCACCGAGGGACCCTGACTGATGGAGGCTCCATCGTGAAGACTCCTGCCAGCTACCACAGGGAGAAGACAGACAGGCGACTGCACATTTGCTCTTCTCTGCTCCAGCCATGAAGTGACACAGGTCATTTTCCCTCCCAGCTCATTGGCCAGACTTTGTCACCACTGCCCCATATAACTACAAGAGGGTGTGGAAGTTAGTCTCTCATGCTCTCAGAGGGACAGAAGCAGACGTTAGTAAACACTAGTGACATCTACCACAAGCTACGAGTATCAAACACCCAACTAAAAGTTCAGCTCTTAGGGGTGTCCGGGTGGCTCAGTCGGTTGAGCATCCGACTTCAGCTCAGGTCATGATCTCAGGGTTCAGGAATTCGGTTCTAGAGATGGGCCCTGTGCTGACAGCTAGGAGCCTGGAGCCTGCTTTGGATTCTGTGTGTCTCTCTCTCTCTCTCTGCCCCATCCCCACTCATGCTCTGTCTCTCTCTGTCTTAAAAATAAATAAAATATTAAATTTTTTTTTAAAAAGTTCAGCTCTACATCTAATGGCAATCAGAATTCTCTTAACAAAGGAGGAGATGGCTACTGGATAGATAACAAACAATGCCCATCACATACCCACATCTTAAGATGAAGAACCTGAGACTTAGGTTTACTAACGTACTTAAGGTCACTTAGTAAGAAAGTGGCGAAGCCAGAATTTGAACCCTGGTCTGACTCTAAAGTCTATACTCTTTCACTCCAGCAAACTGCCCTCCCAAAGGAAGAAAGCGATTGTTTTGTGATCACCCACCAGTCAGGATTACCCACAGTGGCCCACAGAGCCAGGAGAACTGGAGCTACAGCTGGCTACTGACCACTGCTGTGTCATACACAAGCACAGATGGCAGAACTAGAAGGGCTTTCAGACAAGAAACCAGACTACCCTTTGCCATCTCAGCACTTTTCAGACAGAAAAAATGTGGCTCATCAAGTGGAGTACTTTGTCCAAAAGTACCTAGTTGATGATGAGATAGCTCTGCTAGAGCGCTTGTGTCATCCAGGGTACTGGAGGGAAACGGAGAGCACATAAAAAACAGTGTAACTGAAGGTGTGGGCAGAGTAAAGGGGGTCAACAAGGGATTATACAGCAGGCCTGGACCAGCAGTAAGAGGCTGTTACCATCCTTAGGCCTGAAGTAGGAAGAAGAGCAGAACCCGGTAAAAGCTGAGGCTGTCAGCAAGGGAAAACCCGACAGAAGATGTGTCACAAGTAAAGGAACACAATCACTGCTAAATGTGACCTGGCAGAGAGGGACCTAGAGAAATAAATGCCTAGACGTCTCTTTTTCCCAACTCTCTGATCCTCCTCCCTCCACCATTGGTCAAACCCACTGAAAGCCAGAGGACAAGGGAGCCTGGGCAATGCAGTCCATGGAAGCCAGTCTCCAGGGGCCTAGAGCAGGGCAGAGAAGGGTAAAGAGGAGATCTTAAGTATTAAACCAAGACTATCGATTACTATCTTTCCTTTCTTTTTCACTGATTCATTCATTTATTCATGTACCATGCTCAGTGTGAGACACATTTTAATTGCCATCAACATTCAAGTTTTCTCTTTAAATTCTGGTAGTGAAAACATGTCACCTATCCAACTGTAATGCTATTTTTATTTAGAAGATCAAGGGTATATTTTAAGGTCATGTTTAGTTCATCATGAGCTAAAGAAAACTACATTTTAAAATTCTTCCACAGCTTGACTTCTGATTAAACATGGCAGATTAACCACATGTGATATATTCATTCATTTATATTCTCTCTCCCCCTCTCCTGAAGGCCCATTAAAACAACAATAAAAGAATTAAAACAAAACAAATGAAAACAATGAAAGGAGAGAGGAGAGCAAGAGGTACAAATTCACACAGATGAAGAGAATAAGAAAGGAGACCATTGTGGATGAGAACTGTCCACAAATTTTTTGAGAACGGGAAGTAAATGAAGGAATGTATATGAATTTAGAAGAATGGAGAAGGCTTTACCCTAAGTGCCTGTAGAAGGAGATGCCAATAAAAAGTGAGCCAAAGAGCCCTCAAAGAATCCTGGGAAGGCTTAGTACTTAGAAATACCAGGTACCACAGCAGTTAGGAATAAGATACAGGAAAACAGGAATTGGAAGTCTGTATGGAGGAGTGAGCTTCCACATTTCCTTTATCCCATGCAACTAGCCAAGTAACCTCCATCTACCCCTTTTGTCTCCAGGAGGCAAGAGATGTGTTCTCTGAAAACATCGGACTAGACTCACCCAGAGCACTAGGAACATCAAGGACAGTAGAGGGTGGTGTGAGGCACATAACAGAAAATAGAGGAATTAAGGGAATGGCAGGAATATATGGAATGGCAGGAATCCAACCAGCCTACCTCCAATCCCAAAATACCCAAAAGCACACTAAACGATTCTATCTGTAAGTGAAGGTCAGTAGAGGAAATTGCTGTATATACTGGCATTTGGATGTCCTCCAATAAAGTCAGTTGCTGCCAATCACTCGGCAGTGAACCCCACCGCTTGACAAGCTCTGCTTTTCCATCTAACACTTCCAATTAGCTTTTGAGGGCTCTACTCTTAAATATGAATAGACTGCCAAGTATCACAAAACATTTGAGGACAGCCTCTAACATGAGAGAGGCTTCAAACAAACTGGAAAAGGGAACCCAAAGAAAACAGAAATGATGCCAAGAATAGAAGAAAACTTCACATGTGGTATAGTATATATTACACACACACACACACACACACACACACACACACATTCTTCAAAGAGATAAGAGAAAAAATCCTATCTATAACCATGAACAGGACACTATGAAAAAGGGAGACAGAAAACAAGGAAATTGATGGACATTGAAAATATGATAATCAAAATACAAGAAAAGGGGAAGGAGGAAGATTAAAATACTTGTCTCATCAAAAGAAGAACATAAAGACCAAGAAAGAAAATGATAAGGAACGTAGAGTAGCAATCAAGGAGGTCTAACATCCAAATAACTGAAACGTCAGGGGCACCTGGGTGGCTCAGTCGGTAAGTATCCGACTTCAGCTCAGGTCATGATCTCGCGGTTCGTGGGTTTGAGCCCATGTCCGGCTTGGTGCTGACAGTTCAGAGCCTGCAGCCTGCCATGGATTCCGTCTCCCTCTCTCTCTGCCCTCCCCCACTCATGCTCTGTCTCTCTCTTTCAAAAATAAATAAACGGGGGCGCCTGGGTGGCGCAGTTGGTTAAGCGTCCGACTTCAGCCAGGTCACGATCTCACGGTCCGTGAGTTCGAGCCCCGCGTCAGGCTCTGGGCTGATGGCTCGGAGCCTGGAGCCTGTTTCCGATTCTGTGTCTCCCTCTCTCTCTGCCCCTCCCCCGTTCATGCTCTGTCTCTCTCTGTCCCAAAAATAAATTTAAAAAAAAAAAAAGTTGAGAAAAAATAAATAAACGTTAAAAAATGTTTAAACAAATAACTGAAACTGCAGAAAGAAAAAAAACAGAGGAAAATTATTAAAGTAATAAGAAAATTTCTCAGAAACTAAGGATATAAATTTCCACGTTGATAGGACCCAAGGAAGGATCAGCAAAATAAATGCAAAAAGATCTCCACAAACTCACATCATCATTAAAATTCTGAACAGTAGGAGTTAAAAGAATATCCTTAAAAAAAAAACTCCTAAAAGCTTTCAGAGTAAAGGAAGAAAAGTCTTCTACAGAATAATAGAAATCAGATGGGCATCAGGCTGTTAAATTACATTGAAAACTAGGAAATGATGGAGCAGTGTCTTCAAAATTCCAGGTGGGGGAGAATCAACCTGTAATTGTATATGCAGCCAAACTATTTCCTATAGTGAATCGTATAATTTTGTATTTTTTTAAGTTTATTTATTTTGGGGAGAGAGCTGGGGAGGGGCAAAGAGAGAGGGAGAGAGAGAATCCCAAGCAGGTTCTGGGCTATCAGTGCAGAGCCCGACTCAAGGCCTGATCCCATGACCCGTGAGATGAACGACCCAAGCTGAAGTCAAGGGTCAGATGCTTAACCGACTGAGCTACCCAGGCACCCCATAATTTGTCATTACACTTCATACTTATGAACATCAGACCTGGCCATAAGATTTGCTCTGGCCAAAGAAAGATGAACAAAAGTGAGGTGTGCCCCTTCTAAGCAGAAGCTTTGAGAGTCATCCCTGGTTCTGTAGGTGCTCGTTTTCCTCTGCCATGAGAAATGCTTTTCCCAGGGCGCCTGGGTGGCGCAGTCGGTTAAGCGTCCGACTTCAGCCAGGTCACGATCTCACGGTCCGTGAGTTCGAGCCCCGCGTCAGGCTCTGGGCTGATGGCTCGGAGCCTGGAGCCTGTTTCCGATTCTGTGTCTCCCTCTCTCTCTGCCCCTCCCCCGTTCATGCTCTGTCTCTCTCTGTCCCAAAAATAAATAAAAAATGTTGAAAAAAAAATTTTTTTAAATAAAAAAGAAATGCTTTTCCCAAAAAGGGGCTTCTTACTCAGATAGGGTCCCAGATTGAAAAAGACCTAGGTAGAGCTGTAGCTGATCCATGAAGGACACAGGACACGAGTAAGAAAAAAACCTTGTTGTATAAGCCAGTGAGATTTTAGAATCTTTTACAACCACAGCATAACCTACTAAAAAAGCTGACTAGTACACTTCCCATACACCTTTCCTTACAAATCTATTAGAGCTTGTGCTCCAACAAAACAAGTGAGTAAACCAAAAAAGAGGGAAATATGGGCCCCAGAAACCTAAGACTCTAACACAGGAAACTGGCAACAGAAGTCCCAGAATGAGACTTGCTCAGCAAGCCTAGAGAGCAACTATCCCAGACTGAAGTAGGAGGTTAGAAGACTGCAGGAAAAAACAAAATTCATAGGTTATCTCACAGTTTTTAGCATTTAAAAAATAACGTGGGGGACTATTTGACATATATGATGAATGTTATGGAAAAAATAAGGAATAAATACAAATAACAGTAGACAAAAAATTAGGCAATTATTAGCTCTGGTGAAATAAAATATTTTTTTTAAAAAAATGGCATGTAAGCATAATGCATTGGCTTGACAGTGCATGATATTTACAAAGCTATAATAATATAAACATTGAACATTGATTTTGAAAAAAAATATGATTTACTTATATTAGGGCAATAGGGAACATGGGAACACGGAGCAAGCTATGTGGCAGTCATTAGGGCTGGTCAAAAATTATCCAGGGCATCTCCTACCACATCCAAAGCAGGACGCACTTTCTGGCCTCCTTTCAGATTAAGTGTGGCCATGTGATTTGCTTTGATCAATAAAACAGGAGTGAAACTGACTTGTATCATAACTGGGCAGAAGCTCTGAGAGCCGGTATGCAATCCCCCTATCATCTGCCCATTCTGCAGAGATCACGGAATCAGGTGTTGCGATGGAGCCTCCACCAGTCTAGAGGACCAACATGAGCCAGAGGCTCCCTACCTACTTAGGCTGAACATGTAGCAAGAGCAAGAAATAAACTTTTGTTGGGTGCCTGGGTGGCTCAGTTGGTTAAGCATCCGACTTTGGCTCAGGTCATGATCTCCCAGTTCATGAGCTCAAGCTCTACATCGGGGTCTGTGCTGACAGCTCAGAGCCTGAAGCCTGCTTCAGATTCTGTGTCTCCCTCTCTCTCTCTGTCCCTCCCCTGCCTGCTCATACTCTGTCTCTTTCTCTCAAAGATAAATAAACATTTTTTTTAATTGAAAAAAGAAATAAACTTTTGTTCTGTGAAGCCACTGGCGATCAGGAGTGGTTTCTTTGCAGCATAAACTAGCCAAGCCTGACTAATAATAGCCAGACTCTCATCCGCCATCACAGGAAGTTAACAAATAATACCTAAAATAATGAATCAAGTAATAGCAGTATGAACATATTATATAAAATATACAGGTAAATACAAAAGCAATAGCTAGAACAGTTAACAAGCGGTTGCTCTAAAGGAACAGCCTTGAGAAGGAGCAGTGCTGGCCTGATTGTTTTTGTTGTTGCTGTTGTTATAAGCCTGAGTTTAAAAAATTTTTGTACTATTACATTGATAAAAATAATTTTAAGACACTATATATATATATATATATAGTGTCTATATATATATATATATATATATATATATATATATATATATATATTCTAGTGGGGATCCAGTATAAGGAACCATATACAGGCAGCAGCAAGGCTGTAATAGGAATTTTCTCCCCAGTGCTCAGGACTCCTGGTGGAGAAAACATTATTTTTAATAGAGAAAATTATCACCTGACCCTTCAGACAGGTTGTTCCAGATTAAACACTAACTCTAAATATTTTGTAGGACTTTCACCTCCAGGATCATAATTCCAAAAGCAGCAGTGATTAAAACAATAGAAATTGATGAATGAAGAGGGTTTTCTTTTTAAGACTTTTTATACTGAGGGACCAGGGATACTTAGTCTGTCAGAAAGACTTGGAAATTGTCTTATAAAACCATCATGCTAAATTCCAGAAAGTGTTCATTTCTCCAAGGGCTGAGTAGAAAGGGGCTCATCAGGGACAGCTCTGTGACAACAGGACACCTGCCCAAGTAGACCTTGATGCTGCCTTCCAGAGATTTTTCTTCCTAGACAGTTTCTCTGCTCATGTCTGGAGGAATGTGTGCTGGGCTTTTTAAAAAGAGCACTAATACCCTTTCTGCCCCAATAATTAGTGAGAGAGAGCAGCCCAGGAAGGGCCTGTCCATCTCACAGCAAAGTAATATAGAGATGAAGCCACTCTGGTGCAGCCACTCTGGAAAACAGTATGGAGGTTCCTCAAAAAGCTAAAAATAGAACTATGCTATGACCCAGCAATTGCACTACTAGGTATTTATCCAAGGGATACAGGTGTGCTGTTTCGAAGGGGCACACGCACCCCCATGTTTATAGCAGCACCATTAACAATAGCCAAACTATGGAAAAAGCCCAAATGTCCATCGATGGATGAATGGATAAAAAAGATTTGGTATATATGTACAATGGAGTATTACTCGGCAATCAAAAAGAAGGAAATCTTGCCATTTGCAACTATGTGGATGGAACTAGAGGGTATTATGCTAAGTGAAATTAGTCAGAGAAGGACAAAAAAGCATATGACTTCACTCATATGAGGACGTTAAGAGAAAACAGATGAACAGCAGGGAAGGGAAACAAAAATAATATAAAAACAGGGAGGAGAACAAAACAGAAGAGACTAATAAATATGGAGAACAAACTGAGGGTTACTGGAGGGGTTGTGGGAGGGGGGATGAGCTAAATGGGTAAGGGGCACTAAGGAATCTACTCCTGAAATCATTGTTGCACTAGATGCTCACTAATTTGGATGTAAATTTTAAAAAATAAAAAAAGAAAATTAAAAAAAATTTTTTCTTAAAAAAAAAAAAAACACTGGCAGAGAGAATCTTAGTGAGAGCTGTGGTTCCATGTGTACCACAGCATCCATCCAACCACGCTCCCTGTAACAGCATGGAACCCATCTGAAAGATGGTGTGCTAGGAATAAGACCAGTGCTTGTGGCTTTGGACCAGAGGGTAGTGCTACATATACCTGGAGCAGGGTGTACTGTGAACAACAGCTCCAGGCTATCATGCCCCATGCATTCTTAAGTGGCCTGATCTTTGGCTGCTCTTGCAAGCCTACTCATTTGATCCTGGCTGCTTATGAAGTAGAACCAGATGAATGAGCCAAACTGGTCCTTTATATCTGAATTGGATGTGAGTTGTTAACACGTACTTTAAAAAAAGAAACTTTAATTTTTTTTTATTTTCATTTATTTTTTCTTCATATACTTTTATGTAACATAACCAACAATGCACAGGATTGAGTGGTTTTTATTCAGTTGGGTCTTTTTCTTTAAATATAATTTATTGTCAAGTTAGCTGGCATACAGTGTATACAGTGTGCTCTTGGCTTCGGGAGTAAATTCCCACGATTATTCGCTTACATACAACACCCAGTGCTCATCCCAATAAGTGCCCTCCTCAATGTCCATCACCCATTTTCCCCTCTCCCTCGCCCCCTCCATCAACCCTCAGTTTGTTCTCTGTATTTAAGTCTCTTATGGTTTGCCTCCCTCCCTCTTTGTTTGAAACTATTTTTTCCCCTTCCCATCCTCAATGATCTTCTGTTAAGTTTCTCAAATTCCACCTATGAGTGAAAACAGATGATATCTGCCTTTCTCTGATTTATCTCACTTAGCATAATACCCTCCACTCTCATCCACATTGTTGCAAATGGCAGGATTTCATTCTTTCTCATTGCCAAGTAGTATTCCATTGTATATATAAACTACACCTTTTTTTTGAAACTGTAATTTTATTTTATTTTAATATGAAATGTATTGTCAAATTGGTTTCCACACAACACCCAGTGCTCATCCCAACAGGTGCCCTCCTCCATGCCCATCACCCACCCTCCCCTCCCTCCCACTCCCCATCAACCCTCAATTTATTCTCAGTTTTTAAGAGTCTCTTATGGTTTGGCTCTCTCCCTCTCTAACTTTTTTTCTTCCTTCCCCTCCCCCACGGTCTTCTGTTAAGTTTCTCAGATAAGAGTGAAACCATATGGTATCTGTCTTTCTCTCTATGACTTATCTCACTTAGCATAACACTCTCCAGTTCCATCCACATTGCTACAAAGGGCCATATTTCATTCTTTCTCATTGCCATGTAGTATTCCATTGTGTATATAAACCACAATTTCTTTATCCATTCATCAGTTGATGGACATTTAGGCTCTTTCCATAACTTGGCTATTGTTGAAAGTGCTGCTATAACCATTGGGGTTCAAGTGCCCCTATGCATCAGCACTCCTGTATCCCTTGGGTACATTCCTAGCAGTGCTATTGCTGGGTCATAGGATAGATCTATTTTTAATTTTTTGAGGAACCTCCACACTGTTTTCCAGAGCGGTTGCACCAGTTTGCATTCCCACCAACAGTGCAAGAGGGTTCCCATTTCTCCACATCCTCTCCAGCATCTATAGTCTCCTGATTTGTTCACTTTAGCCACTCTGACTGGTGTGAGGTGGTATCTGAGTGTGGTTTTGATTTGTATTTCCCTGATGAGGAGCGACGTTGAGCATCTTTTCATGTGCCTGTTGACCATCTGGATGTCTTCTTTAGAGAAATGTCTATTCATGTCTTCTGCCCATTTCTTCACTGGATTATTTGTTTTTCGGGTGTGGAGTTTGGTGAGCTCTTTATAGATTTTGGATACTAGCCCTTTGTCCGATATGTCATTTGCAAATATCTTTTCCCATTCTGTTGGTCGCCTTTTAGTTTTGTTGATTGTTTCCTTTGCAGTGCAGAAGATTTTTATCTTTATGAGGTCCTAATAGTTCATTTTTGCTTTTAATTCTCTTGCCTTTGGAGATGTGTCAAGTAAGAAATTGCTGCGGCTGAGGTCAGAGAGGTTTTTTCCTGCTTTCTCCTCTAGAGTTTTGATAGTTTCCTGTCTCACATTCAGGTCCTTCATCCATTTTGAGTTTATTTTTGTAAATGGTGTAAGAAAGTAAGCCACATCTTCTTTATCCCTTCATCAGTCTCCATCCATTCCATCAGTTGATGGACATTTAGGGGTATTTCCATAATTTGGCTATTGTTGATAGTGCTGCTATAAACATTGCAGTATACATGTCCCTATGAATCAGCACTACTGTATCCTTTGGATAAATCCATAGTAGTGCTATTGCTGGGTCATAGAGTAATTCTTTTTAATTTTTTGAGGAACCTCCACACTGTTTTCCATAGTGGCTGTCCCACCTTGCATTCCCACCAGCAGTGCAAGAGGGTTCCCCTTTCTCCACATCCTTGCCAACATCTGTTGTTTCCTGAGGTGTTAATTTTAGGCACTCTGAACAGTGTGATACGGTATCTCAATGTGGTTTTGATTTGTATTTCCCTGATGATGAGCGATGTTGAGCATCTTTTCATGTGTCTGTTGGCCATCTGGATGTCTTCTTTGGAAAAATGTCTATTCATGTCTTCTGTCTATTTATTCACTGGATTGTTTATCAGGTGTTGAGTTTGGTAAGTTCTTTGTAGATTTTGGAAATGAACCCTTTATCTGATATGTCATTTGCAAATATCTTCTCCCATTCTGTCAGTTGCCTTTTAGTTTTGTTGATTGCCTCCTTCACCGTGTAGAAGCTTTTTATCTGATGAGGTCCCAATAGTTCACTTTTGTTTTTATTTCCCTTGCCTTTGGAGATGTGTCGAGTAAGAAGTTGCTGCAGTTAAGGCCAAAGAGGTTGTTACTGTTTTCTCCTTTAGGGTTTTGATGGTTTCCTGTCTCACATTTAGGTCTTTCATCCATTTGAGTTGATTTTTCATATATGGTGTAAGAAAGTGGTCCAGTTTCATTCTTGTGCATATTGCTGTCCAGTTCTCCCAACACCATTTGCTAAAGAGACTGTCTTTTTCCATTGGCTACTCTTTCCTGCTTTGGCAAAGATTAGTTGGCCATACATTTGTGGGTCATATTCTGGGTTCTCTATTCTATTCCGTTAGTCTGTGTGTCTGCTTTTGTGCCAATACCATACTGTCTTGATGATTACAGCTTTGTAGTAGAGGCTAAAGTCTGGGATTGTGATACCTCTCACTTTGGTTTTCTTTTTCAACATTACTTTGGCTATTCAGGGTCTTTTGTGGTTCCATACAAATTTTGGGGTTGTTTTTTTCTAGCTCTGAGAAGAATGCTGGTGCAATTTTGACTGGGATTGTATTAAATGTGTAGATTGCTTTGGGTAGTATTAACATTTTAATAATATTTGTTCTACCCAATCCAAGAGCATGGAATGTTTTTCTATTTCTTTGTGTCTTCTTCAATTTCTTTCATAAGTTTTCTATAGTTTTCAGCATACAGATCTTTTACATCTTTGGTTAGGTTTATTCCTAGGTATTTTATGGTTCTTGGTGCAATTGTAAATGGGATCAATTTCTTGATTTCTCTTTCTATTGCTTAATTATTGGGGTATAGAAATGCAACTGATTTCTGTACATTGATTTTATATCCTGCGACTCTGCTGAATTCATGTATCAGTTCTAGCAGCTTTCTGGTGGAGTCTTTCGGGTTTTCCATGTAGAGTATCATGTCATTTGAGAAAAATGAAAGTTTGACTTCTTCTTTGCCAATCTGGATGCCTTTTACATCATTTTGTCTGATTGCTAAGGCTAGGATTTCCAGCACTATGTTAAACAATAGTGGTGGGGCGCCTGGGTAGCTCAGTCAGTAAAGCGCCTGATTGGCTCAGGTCATGATCTTGTGATTTGGGAGTTCGAGCCCTACATTGGGCTCTGTGCTGACAGCTCAGAGCCTGGAGCCTGCTCTGGATTCTGTGCCTCCCTCTCTCTCTGTCTCTCCCCTGCTCATGATCTGTCGCTCTCTCTCTCTCTCTCTCTCTCTCTCTCTCTCTCTCTCTCTCAAAACTCAATAAACATTTAAAAATTAAAAAAAAAAACAGTGGTGAGAGTGCACATACCTGTCGTGTTCCTGATCTCAGGGGGAAAGCTCTCAGTTTTTCCCCACTGAGGATGAAATAAGCTGTGGGCTTTTCATATATGGTTATTTGAAAGAGAGAGAGAGAGAGAGAGAGAGAGAGAGAGAGAGAGAGAGAGAGAGAGGCAGAGGGAGGGAGAGACAGAATCCAAGCAGTCTTCATGCTCAGCACAGAGACTGACACGGGGCTTGATCCTACAAGCCTGGAATCACGACCTGATCCAGAATGAAGAGTTGGATGCTCAACAGACTGAGCCACCCAGATGCCCCCACACTTACTGTTAAATATGGATCTCTGTATGTTCTGGGATATGACAATATTTCAAGACAGTAATGAAATCAAACTATAAATTTCTGACTGGGGAGTAGGTACAAAACTATCCAGCTTTGCTATCCTTCCTTCCCAACCTTTCCTCCAAAGCAAATCTTCTCTCCCTTCCTTAAGCCAATGATATATCACACACATCTCAGACTAGCATGCTCTAGCTCCAAGCCATATAAGATGCTCTAATTTCTGACTCACAAGGTCCCTAGAGCTGAGGATCACTGTTTCAGTTTTAATATCTCTCTCTTTCACCTCCTGCTAAACTAAACAAAGGTTCTAGGAATGTCGACAGAATTGTTACTGTGGATCCAATATCCTGAATTCAAGGGATACCCAAATCATCTTCAGAAAGCTAAAAATCTGAACTCTTGAAAATATGACCCACATCTATGTCCCAGTCTTTTCTCCAGTAGCTTCCTGCCAACATCCACACCACACTCCACTATGCTACATTGCTTGTGATTCTCCAAGCAAATTGTGTATTCCTCCTGCCCTCAACCTCTGCTCATGCCGGTGCCCTGACCTGGAATTTTCTACCCAGCTGTTGGTGTTACAGTTATTTGTTGATGTGTCTGTCTTTCTCTTACTAGACTGTGAGACAACCCAAGAGCAGGGACTGTACCTTTCTCATCTGTGAATTCCCAGCACTCAGCACAGCTCCTCACCCATAAAACATACTCAATAAATATGTGCTACATAAATCTTAGAAGGTACCACAAACCATTTGCTGATTTCTTGAAGTAACAAATATTCCAACTGAAGTATACTAGTCCACAAAGGCTTCAAAATGGTCAAAATCAAGGCTTGTATAGCCCATTATGAGCTAAAGAACCTAAACAACCAAACATATTGGTATGCTCACAGATCTTTTTTTAAAAAAGGGGAAAACTTACTTCTCAAAATACTACTTAAGTGTGGCCAGAAGGTATGAGGAGCTCACGGAAGCCTTCTGACCCCAAAACAAAGGTACAATGTAAGTTTCTGGGCCTTCCATGTGCCCTGAGCCTGGAGCCAATGACTCTACTCTAGATTGGCCTCTCTTTCTCAACTGGGCATTGGGAAATCATCAATGTGGCAGGAGAACATACTCATAGTTCTTTTATTATTATTATTAAAGTATTTATTTTGAGGGCCACCTGGGCAGCTCAGTCAGTTGAGCATCGGCCTTCAGCTCAGGTTATGATCTTGCAGTCTGTGGGTTCGAGCCCCACGTTGGGCCTTGTGCTGATAGCTCGGAGCCTGGAGCCTGCTTCAGATTCTGTCTGTCTGTCTCTCTCTGCCCCTCTCCTGCTTGTGCTCTGTTTCTCTCTCTCTCTCTCTCTCTCTCTCTCTCTCTCTCTCTCTCAAAAATAAATAAACATTAAAGACATTTAAAAAAAGAACTTTAGATTAGACATGTTGTGGCTAATGTACAAGTGGCACAGTGCCGGTTACTGCATAGATCAAATGCCACCCTATTTTAGATGTCGCCAAAGCCTGTTGATATGTACCTTTAGACATAATTTTTACCCAAAAGTCTGTTGTCCTGAAAGAAAAATGACACCTCCAAACCTATATGGAAAGCAGTGGGAGGCAGGGGTAGAGAAAGAAGTGTGGGAGGGAGGGCCAGTGGGCTGATGGCAGTCAACAGTGATTTGTGTAATGGCACTTGTCTGGCCTTCTGAAGGACCTTGAAGTAAACCCAGCTGCTAGCTGACAGAAGCAGGAGCGATTCAAGTCCATTTACCAGAAGGGCAAGGACAAATTCTGTGGGTAAAGAAAGAAACACCTTTGGGTCCTAAAGAGGGACCTGGGCACAGTGACTATTGAGAAAACAAAAAGACGACAATAATCCTAAAAAGATACATGACAGTGCCTCTTTAATAATCACAATATCCTGTGCTGAAGGTAGAAGGTATTTAGAAAATAATCAAAAACCTTCCCTAACAGCTTTGGGGGAAATGGTGGTAACCCTTTCATTGGCTTCTCCTCAGCCATGTGCCAATGACACAAGGCAGCTCTGAATTTCTCCCAATGACAATTCACCCTGTGGAGTCTACTTCACACTGGACTGCAGAAGAAAGAGAAAACTGTCAAAAAGCTACAGCAGCCATATTTTGCTAAAAAAATCTGGACAGTTTGTTTGTCACTACATAGCATTTTATTTCATAGGAGGCTGGCAAATTTCCCATGGCTTCTTTGGTTAATGCTTCCTCGAGAGAGGAGGCTGGAACTGTGAGTGGGTCCAAACCTTAGTGAAGTATAAGATGTCCACAGCTTTCCATGGATGTGAAACTGGAGTATGGGATAAAGCAGACTATTTCCCATATTTTGCAGCGAAATTTTATAGTGATAGTGAGGACTCCAAAGGCTGCAATGCCAGGAGAGCAGGAAAAGGAGAATGAGCACAGATCGAGCAGACTCAGAACTACGAGGACCAAAGAGTTGTCCCCAGTAGGGCTTACTGGCCAACTTACAAAGATTTAAGAAAAAAAAAAAGGCAAACAAAAGCTAGCTATTTCAGAACACAATCTGGTTAGGAGAGACCCTGCAGCGGCAGTGACACTAATCATCAGGCAGGTGGCAGCACCATGTTTCCACAAGGTTTTATTTGGATTGGACCCTAGCTGGCAGCCAGCCAGCCAGAGCCCAGCACCTCAGGGAAAGGCCTAGCAAAGCCTAGGCTGGATGTCAGAGCCCCAGCAGAGCAGGATAGCCGTCAGTGGGTTCCTGGAGCACATCCCAGCTTCACTCACACTATAATGTCAAGAGGAAGGCTGAGGATTAGCAAGCCCCCATGGGATTCAGGGGCTCTTCCCAGGGGCACTTAATACTTGAGGTATCAGATTAATCCCAGATATCATCTACCACTTGGGGGGTGGGGTGCTTCTATCCTGCCAACCCTTAGCTCTGGATGCTTCAGGTACTGGGAGTCACTGAGTCTTCTGGCTGCTGACATTTAGTACCTACCCCGATAGGGGCGGGGGCAACCACAGGCTGACAACCAGGTGGCAGGACTGGAATCAGGGTAAGGTATTACCATTGTGCTCTGCAAAGAAAGTCATCAATCCACTGCGTGGGGCGTCCAGTGCCATGTAAGGGAATGGAAATCAGCCTTTGATTCAATGACCTAGGGCATTAGCTCACATTATATCAATATCCAAATGATACCAGCAGATAAAAATCTAGCATTAACATTTCAGTGTCAGTGGCCTCAGAAAGAGCTTCAACATATGTACCAGATGGATTCACTCTTTTAGATTTAGTTCCCTTCTCTCAGCAAACTCCTGCAACACCAAAGGAATAATTACCGCTCCATGGAATACTGCGGAGTGCTAGCCAAAAAATAAAGTCACATCAATTTAACCAGCAAATATGAATTTTTGGAAGAGAAGAGCATTCTCTTTCCAGAGGCAATTACTTGTCTCTTCAGAAATGTTTGCCAATATAAAACCCCCTCCCCCACTGTGGAACTCAAAAAATGAGAATCACAGCAGTGTATCTGCTTGGAAGGGGCTGGAAGTTGCTGGGCAAAGGGGCAGAGATGGCTTTGCATGGAGCCTTGTGCATTGCTAAAGGGTGGATAAGCTAAATCTAAAACTCAGGTGCAGATGAAGGCATACTCCCAAAGGAAAGACAGCAAATGGTAGCATGGTTCTCATTTCTTCATGTGTGCCCCCACCTGACAATTACAAAGGACTTTTCTATCCATTCCCTTACAGAGCTACCCAACATCTCTGTAAATTAGGCAAGGCAAGGAGCACTAGATCCATTTTACAGATGAGGAAGCTGAGGTGTGATTGCTGGAACAGCAATCTAATGGGCTTCACTTCAGACCTGCTTGTCTCACAACCACGGCATCATCCAGGTGGCAGTGGACACACATTTCCCCCCATCTACCAGCCACCTCACCTCAACCACACCAGACACTGCTCTTAATTCTTTAAGGGAAACTGACTATATCTTAGGTTTGGAGGAAGCTGTTCAAAGCCCTCCACACCCACATCCAACTGCATCCTGGTGCAGGCTGCCAGCTGGTCTAGTAGAATTGTTATTAGGCACTAAAGGAGCCACCTTCACTATGTACCTTCTATATATAAGTCCATGAATGTGCCTCCCTAGCTACTAAAAAGTTTGCTTAAAACAGTTCACTTTGATTCCCTCTTAAAGCAGTAATGGCCCCATCACTACTACTTCCCCACACCCCAAAGAGTCACCAAGACACTGACAGCCACCAAGTACCTCAAAGAGCCATGAATCACCCCCACCCAACCCCCATCCACATGGACATTGTGAACACCTGTCAACAGCATCACTCTTAGACTGGGGCAACCAGGTCCCTGCCCTAGGCGTCACACTTTACAGAGCCTTGCTCTGGCCCTGCTCTAGACACACCGCTCCTCATACAGCAAGGAGTCTATGGGGCCAAGGAACTTGTCTACTCAAACTCTATGCTTCCCTCTTCTAGGCTACTCTCAGAATATCCAAGACCTTAAAATTCCCTGTCCATATGCCCCAAGCCTGTGTCTGTGGCCTGTGCCATCCTCTTCCCTAGCTCTGTCTTCCTAAGGATGAACCAAGCCATAGGTGGGAACGACCCTAGGCCTACTAAGGTGTTATGAGGGGTGGCCATGGGGCAGTTGTTGCCCTTCAACCCAGTAATGCTGGAGCTTGAACATGTGGGCTATAATGATCCTTCCCAAACCTGAATGTGACTGTGAATCACCTAGAATCCTATTAAAATCCAGAGCCTGGTGAAGTAGGCTTACAGCAGGCCCTGAGAGTCTGCAGTTCTAATAAGCTCTCAAGTACTGCCAATGCTCTGGACTGGGGTCAATACTCTGTGGAGCAAGGCTTGTATCTACGGCACGTGCAGAAGGCCCCTCAGGGTAAGGGACGGAGCCAAGAGGTTAGAGAGAAGGGGGAGCTGGACGTGAGCCTACAGTTTGCATCCTTGCCACAGGCCCACCAAAGTTAGGAGTAGCCTTGCTTTTCATCGTGTCAAGAAGTATAAAGAGTATGTCAACCATCTCTGGACACACCAAAGGAAAATGGTCAAGTCAGAAATACCATTTGTCCCTCCTCCCAAGCCCCGACATCCCTGCGATCATCACCTCCCAAGCCAGAAACTGGAAAACCATCCCCGGGGACCCTACACCATGACACATGTCAGTTTTCAACATCAATTTCCCCTTTCCATGGATATTCATACAGTGTTTTACTATGGTGCCACAACACTGGGCTCTCAGAAATCATACATTCCCCCTTCCTCACCACTGGTCAGTATCAAAGACTAAAGACCAGGAATTCAAGTAAGCTACAGAAGACATACTAGATTCTTATGACAACATACCTTCTACCTAGTAATCTCACGTACACCCAGGCCTGAGAGGGAAAGTAGGACACTAGGTAGAACTGACCCATTCATACTAACACATAGCTGAGAGGCCATAAAGTCCCAGCTTCAGGCACTGCTCCACTAGCCAGTTTGGGACAATCGACATTCAAGTTACCACACCCACATGAGCAGGCCTGGAGTTTTTCTTCCTTTTATCATTGTAAAGAGAAGGGTAAAAATAAAAATAAACACAAAATCACAGAAATATTGTTTAATTGGAATATTCAACTGGGGGAGTAAACTAGTAAGTGCATTCCCTCAGGCAGTTTTCAAAACTTTTTCAACATGAAATCACTTAAATCCAGTGGCAGTGTGAGCCCATATAAAACAAATGAAAACAAAACTTCCCATACAGTATGAAGTGTGGGTTGGCATCCCAGAGCCCTGTTTTCCTGGGACCCCACTGACTGGTGGTATACACAGAAGCCCAAGGGCAGCTCCAAGAAACCTCTAGTGCTCCAAAGTCCCCTTTTGGAAATCACCAAGGCAGCACACGTCACTTATAAAGGTCATAATTTCTTCCTAATCTCACTGATTAGCACTCAGGCACAAGAGAAGCAAAAAAAGAAAGAGAAGTCAGATGAAGGAAGGAAGTCATGCCACAGTAGTCTGGGGAGTGGGCCACAGAGCTGCCAAATGTTTAAATAATACATCCAAGTGAAGCCTCGTGATGACTTGAGAAATACAGAGAACTGAGTCTGAGTCCTAATTCTACAGCTAACTCAGTTTGTGACCTTAAATAAGGTCCTTCCCTTCTCTGAGCCTCAGACAAAAGATCCAGATGGCCTCTGTCCAGCTCTGACACTGAGGATTTTATGATTTTTCAGGATTCCATATTTAAGTGAAGATTCATGGTCATATCATCCATCACAGATAGATGCTAGAGGAAAATAAATAAAGGAAACCTTTATGTTGTTCTGCTGGCACAGTTCTGTGCTTTCGTTCAGAAGCTCAAAGCATTTTAATAGCTTATTCCATTGGATCCGTAGCAGAAAAACAAAAAGGAAATTAATCTTGAAGAAATCATATGTCTGCAATCTTTGAATATCTCTTACTCAGTAGCGTTCCAGCTACTTCTGTGCATTGCCAGTCCTTACTGCCTTCTAGACAGAAGGAGAGAAAATAGAGTTTGACTTTTGGTGGAGAGGGAGGTGGTCTTTAGGGTATAAAACTGAGGAGACAGAGAGACCATCAGAAAGTATTTGCAGTAATGTAAATAAGAGAAGATGTGAACCTGAACCAGAGTCATGTCAATGGAGAGAACAGATTCAAGCAGTATTCAGGAAGACACACTGACAGGACTGAGTGCTGGAGTTGAGGAGGACAGAGGGCAAAATGAAGACGAAGTGTCTTACCTGGATGATGACAGGCATGACAGTGCCATTATTCAAGCTATGACTAAGAAGGGAAAAGATTTGGGAGGCAGGCTGATGAATTAAATCTTGGAATGTTGACCGGGAAGGGCCTGTGGACCATCAGGTGGAAATGTCCAGCCTATATGTGGGCATACTGTGATAGGTCCTACAGGCCTAGGCAGGACCACATGCGGTCATGAGATTAATCTGGAAGTTCTCAGCACATTGGGCTCCTGCCTCCCTGTATTTCTGCTACATTGCCTCCTTTATTCATTAAAATATTTAGAGCCCCTACTTACTTTGCTAGGCAAGGAGATCTAGGGATGAATATAAATAGACAAGGTCTCTGTCCTTGTATAGCTTATAGACTAGCAGGGGAGACAATTAACAAGAAAAAAGATACAAGTATCATTTTCAATTGTGACAAATACTATGAAGGAAACACATGGGTACAGTGATCAAGAATACCAGAGGGAGGAAGGGGGACCTCTTGAAAAGGCCTTTAAACCAAGACTTGAACAGCTTTCCTGGACAAGAAACAGAATATGCAAAGACCTAGAAGCAGGAAGAATCTTGTCACCAAGCTGGGATACCCACTAACGTGGGTTCTGTGGTATGCCTAGAGTATTTGCTGCTGCTGTTACTGATATTTAAATGATAGTAGAACACTTGATGCCTATGACACGGTATTTAACAACTGTATGTTGTCACTGATGGGACTGGAGAGTGATGGTTACATGAGTCAGGTAGAACATTAACTTGCACAACACTTAAACAAAATTGCCACAGAGCTCTGTACTCCATTACTAATAGCTCCGATTGCCTTCAAACTCACCAGCTCACTGAAGTCACACTCTGGGCAAAGTCACCATTCTGTAGGATTTCAGTCGAACACTGTTACTGAGGAAGTTGATACTTAAAATAACAGTCCTTTTAATGATTAAATAGAGGGTTGGCGCAAACTGAAAAACAGAAAAAAAAATTCTATGTAGCCATTGGGGAAAAGAGAAGTAGGTTGTGTTTTGCAATTCCTTCCTGGTGGGTTTGCAATTATTCCACAGCATGACAGCTAAAATGCCTAAGAAATCACTTACCTGAATTTCAATAATAATTAGTTCTCTATCCTTTGTATGTTCACTGTGAGTTCTGTTGACCTCACCACATGGAAAGACTGAGTTTACCCATTTACAGTTCTAAGTATTTATTCCTTGCAGTGTGCTGGGGGTTGAACAATTTCTGGCCAGCAGTGTGTATTTTAACTGGAATGTTTAAGATGCATCAGTTGAATAATTAATGTATAAATCTTAGCCGGCTGGGTAAGAAAAATGAAAACAAGCTTTACTTGTTATAGACATAGATTTAGCTATGTTAAAGTCTTTCTGCTTTTAAGACGAGCCTCTATGTCAAAAAAGGCAAATGACAGAAACGCTACTCTTTGTAAGGCAATTAAAGAGGAAATTAACAAATTGTGCTAATTTGTCATGCTGGTAATTTGTCTGCAAATTGTGGTGTTGCAGTATTACAATTTGGGTGTGGGACAGCATGCAAATGAGAACTCACCAGCACTTACCAAACTATTGGCTTCTTCCCTTGTTTGTAAAACTACTCAGAAATGCACGGCCTGCCTGTGGTAAGCTGTAATTAAGGCTATTTTTTTTTATAATTAAGGACAATTTTTTAAATTCACATTTTAAAGTCCACTAGCAGCCCCTTACATCTTTGTCTTACCCCGGCAGGACTGACAGGATGGTGCCCATCTATCGCCATTCAGAAAGGGCAGCTCATCTTACCACAGTCCTCAGCCAATGAGCCATGTGTGATTTGGGCAAAGGACTAAAGCTCTCCCGTGTGCTGGTGCTGTGTGCATCACTAGCCCCGTAAGAGTACCTGCAGTGCAGCGGGCCTCTGGTCTAATACCACTACGTAAGCTATCGCATATGCAGAGGCCAAGAAGAACAACTGCTCAACCCTAGTCACTTTGCTTCATGCCATTCCCACAAACGCTAAATGGCCCAACGAAACAGACTATCTTCAACACCCCTGGCTCTGGCAAGCAAGCAAGGGAAAGGATTTGACTATTGATAGTTTGATTTTGACTTTGGGGCTTTCCATAGGTTCAGGTCAAATGTAGTGCTGCGGGTGTATTTCTTTCCAAGTAAAACAAGCCAAATGTCAGAGGCCACAGAATTATTTTCTATGCTTTAGAACTCACAACTGAAAGATGAACCATATGTCTTTACCTCCTCAATCCCCATTTTATATACAGGGAAACTGAGGCTCTCAAAGATTAGATGACTTGTCTAAGATTCCATGGGCAATCAGTGGCAGAGCACTGGCTAAAAACCCAGAGTACTGGTGCCTCCCGGCAATGCTCTTTCCAACACACTACATCACCTCCTCAAGTCGGTCTGTCAGAAAATAAATGTCTAAGCAGTGAGCTGTGTGGAGTAATTAACTGGTATAAAGACACATCTATGAAGCTATAGATGAACATGAACTCCAAGGCTTCTATAGAGCAGCCTGATTATCAATCTGCTCAGCTTCCCTCCGTGGTCAGACCAAAGCTTAACAACCTGCTGGAATACCATGGCCCAACTTTAGGCTTGGACTTTACCCCATTGCTCCTTGTGTCTGTTACCCCCGATTCTGACCCATCTTCCTGTGGTCTAGTTCATGACCTAACACTCCATGGCTTTCCACTTGGGCTTGTTCATAGATTCTCTTTCTCCCTTCTTCCCAACATCCATCTCAACCATATTCCCTGCGAATCTTCCATCTCTACTGTTACCCCTCCGAGACCTGTCATCTCAGAAGATTTGGTACAGGTTACCACAGGCCTTCTTCCTTGATCCACCAGGTCCTGTAGATGAGGACCAGGGGCAGGGAGTGAGGTGGGGAAGGTAAGCATAATTAAACACTTACTGTTTCAAAATATCAAGAAGCTTCACTCAACCAACCCCTGGCATCGCTACATGCAATGAAAATGGGTAATCAAAAGCTAACCCAGGGCCTTCCAAGACTGTGAAGTGCCTGCTGAATGAAAAAGATGAAAGTAAGCTGCTCCCACAATTAGGGCTGAGTGCATTTTCTCATATTCTTGCTTTTCAAAGCTGTTCACCTCTATATGGCTTACAGTAACTTTTTTCCCAGCTAGAATATTTGCTAGATATGAAATTACTATCATTTGGGAACAAGTGTTTTGGTGATGTTCTTAAAAGAGCCAGGAAGCGGGGTACCTGGCTGGCTCAGTCAGTAGAGCATGAGATTCTTGATCTCAGGGTCATGAGTTCAGACCCCACATTGATCACAGAGCTTACTGAAAAACAAACAAACAAACGAACAAATAAATAATAAATAACAAAAATAAAAGAGCCTGGAAGTCATCTAAACTATCAGTCATAAAGATAAGTCCTCATCAAATGGCATGGGTGGACATCTACCATTTAGAAAAATAATCTCTGTGTGTAGAAACTTAGCAAGAAAACTAGGCCTCCTTTTAGCAAATGTGTGTTACACTAGTAATTGGCAATAAAATAAATACATAAAAATATAATTCTTTTCAAACTATTGCTGAATTAGTGATAATTCAATCACGGGCTGGCATATTTTACCTTTCTTCTATTTAAAAAACACCAACAACAGGTTTCTGAGCAAATTAAGAGTATAAACATGAGCTCTTAGGGGATGTTTAACCCAGTTCAGAGAACAACCTGTTTCTAAGCTCTCTGACAACATTCATTTGCATAGAAATAATTAGTGTGCTAATTTCAAATGATCTTTACCTACTCATTGTAGCATATTCTAGCAAGACCTCTGCTTGGCAATGTTGTTAGCTGTTTATAATATCATTTCTGCTTGCAAATAATGCAAATCAATCACTTTAAAGTAACCTATAACTCAGAATTGTCAAGACGTTAGAATGCCCACACCCCACCCCCGTACTGCTGGTCTGCATGAGAGAGGCCTTAACTGCACCACACAGACACATTTTAGCATCCACCAAATCCTCATTAAAGAGAATTTAAAACAAAATGTCTATAAATGCTCCATGCAGTAAGATCTGAAGCAGGCTGCCTGGTTATTAAGGGTATATAAACCAAGACTCCACCTAGGAACCAAAATGCCCAGAGCTTTAAGAGATTTTCAAGAAAAAGAAATAACCATGCATCTATATTGCTTTTACAATTCAAAAAAAAATCTAAGTAGTGTAAAAATGTTCAGAAATAAGGGTTGAGAAGTATTCTAGTAACTCAAACACTATCTGAGCCACAAGAGAGCTCAGAGGTCATCAAGGGCGACCCCACCCTTGGCAACAAAACTCTCAGCAGAAGCTCAGAAACCTAGCTCTGCTTAAAGACCTCAAGAGTCTCAGACCTTCCCCTCTCCCAAAACTCTTCCCATCATCCAACAGCTCCAGGCATTAGACAGTCTTTCCTTACACTAAGTCAAAGTCTGCCTCCCTATAATTCCCACATATTGGTCCAAGTTTCTTGGGGGAGGGAAACCAATGTTTTTCTGGTTCTTTACGTGGTATTTTTTGCATGCATGTTCTCACTGGATCTTCCCAATAACTCTGTGAGGCAGATATTCCTACAACCCTTGCTTTATAGATGAAGACCTGGAGGCTGAGAGGCTCGGTGACTGCTCAGGTTTGCAGAACGGTGAAGTAGCAGAGGCAGGGCTTCAACTCACATTCCCTAACTCCACCTTCTATGCCATTTTTGTTCTCCCACTTTGCCTTACTGACACTTTGAAAACAAACAAAAAGGTTCTGATTTTTCACAAGAACCACCCCTGAAGACAAAAAGGGAAAGAATAATTGAAGGTGCACTCTGCACACACTCTCTGAGAGATCTCTGCCACTCACATGACTTCAAATCCGCCATACAGAGCAGCTCAGGTCTATTATCTCCAGCCCAGGCAATCATCCTGAGCTCTGAAACTAAATTGCCACCCTCCCATCTGGATGTCCTACAGTACCTCAAATATAGCAGATTCCATGCTGAATTTATCAATTATTCCCCCATTCTCTCTCCACACTCCATTTATGGTCTTGGTCAGAAATACCATCCTCTACCCAAGAAGCCATGTCAGAAACCTGGAGAATTAGCCTAGACACCTCTCTTCCACAATGTCATAAGGATTCCACCACTTTGAAATCTCTTTTGATCTGCCTCTTCCTCTCCATCCCCACTGCTACTGCCTTATTCCATCCACCATGAACTCTCAATTCAACATGCTGCTGGAGTCTATGTGCCTCCAGGAGCATTCCTCTCAAATCGACCTGCCTCCATGTACATCGTCACCAAAGTGATCCAATATGACAATCTATGTTCCTCCCCTGCTACCAACCTTCCAATAGCTTCCTGTTGCCTCCAGAAGTAATTGTTAGGGGCACCTGGGTGGCGAAGTTGGTTGAGTGTCCGATTCTTGATTTTGGCTCAGGACACGACCTCACAGTTTGTGAGCTTAAGCCCTGCATCAGGCTCTTCGTTGACGGTGAGAAGGCTGCTTGGGATTCTCTCTCTCCCTCTCTCTGTTCCACCCCCACTTGTGCTCCCTCTCTCTCCAAATAAATAAATAAACTTTAAATTTTTTTTTAAAGAAGTGATTGTTAAACGCAGCTCATCGAGAAATCACTGGGCATGTGGGTAAGACATCTTTATATTTTTTAAGTGCCCTGGGCGATTTGAATGAGTCAGCAGTGTTTGGGAACTAATGGTGTACCAGGCAAAGTTTACACCTTCAATGACCTGGTTCCTGCCTACCTGTCAAGTCACCATTCCTGCCACTTCCCCCTTGGCAATGAACACTCCAGCAGTCCTAGAATATACCATGTTGGGTCACACCTCTGTGTCCCCACTGATGCTGACTCTCAGCCTAGAATGTTCTTTCTACCTTTGGCCAACCTCTACTGAACCTTCAAATTTTAACTGAGGTGTCACTTCTTCAACAAGCCTTTCATGACCTCATTAGACTGGATTAGGCACCCTTCCTCTGTGACCCCATAGCATTGCACGGAGTTGTCTATTCTAACACTTAGCACATTGTGTTGAGATTATTTCCTCATGTGTCTGGCTTCTTGACAAACCTGTAAGCTCCTTGAAAGCAAGAAATATGTTTATTTATCACTGTCAAGCACATAATAAGTGCTTGTCAAGCACATAATAAGTGCACATAATAAGTGCTTAGTGAATGTCGACCTGCAATGGGTCTGATTTTAAGTTGAGGCTCTACACTGACTAACTAGATTTGGATTTTAGGAAGTTCAATTCATCTGCTTGGGCCTCAGTTCCCATATCTGTATAACAGCATAATAAATCCCCACGCTCATTCATATGCCAAACATGTGAACGTCTACTAAGTGCCAAGTACTGGTTTGCGTGAAGATTGAATGAATAAATTAATATATGTGAAGTTTTTCTGTAAACTGTTACACAGTATTGCAAAGACATTTCTGCAATTGTAGTTTTTCCTTAGTCTCTCTGAACCAGAAATAACAATCTCATTCCATGAGACCAAAGTCTACTGAATGATAATCTCCAGTAGGCTCACCAAGGTATCAGGGTAAGAAAGCCACTTAGTCCATAAGGAAGTGCACTGGCCTAACTAGGACTGGAGGTCCACTCTGGGAAAGCATAAGATAGTGAGAACCCGCTGTAGCAGGGGCAGTGCTAATATCCCAAGGACACAGGCTTCACAGCTGAGCATTAGTGAAAAAAGGTCACTAAGCCACAATCCTCCCCAGTGACTTCTACCTGTGCTCAGGTTTCCATGATAAAGGGTGTAAAGCCCAATGCAGCATGCTAGACGGGCTCAACAACCCGACTTCCTAAGACTCTTCCAGGTCTTCCTGAAGCCTGTCTACTCAGGTGAGTAATAGGTCCCCTGAGATTTTCCAGGGGATGTCACTCCCAGGGGTAGCAGTCTTAAAGTTCAGTCCCACAGAGCCCAGGGAAACCAAATTGATTTGCTGACCCTGAGGAATCTGAGCCCAGATGAGCTCTGGGCTATTCTCTACCAAACTGCACTGTTGTCCCTGAGGGCTTATGTCTTACAGGTCCAGAAGGGACCATAAACTCCCCCAAAGCCCTTGGACTAGAGGTTCTTTGGCATGTTCTAAGCTACTACTCTCTCCTATGGAGCTGTTCATCCTCTAGGAGGAGGTCCCAGCCCACAGATTACTTCTTAGAATCCCAAACCCTACAGATATCGGGCAATGACACCATGTGGCATAATGTCCACCCCCCTAAAGGAACCTGATCTCTCATTGCCCAAGAAGTAACTCTTAGAGTGGGGGAGCTATCAGAAGTTATGCCAAGAGCTAAGCAAAGAGGGGATGGAGATTTCTTTCATGTACAGAGCCCTTAGAAAGCATCAAGTCCACATTCACTGAAACAGGTTCTTATCAGTCATCCCCTCTAATACCAGCCAGGTGATCATGTCTACCTCCAAGAAAACGAAAGGTTTGAGCTTGTCGACTAGGAGAGAAAATAAAAGACATGAAATCTGTGGTATCATATTATTTCACACTCAGTGCCACATAGAGTTAGACTTCAGGGACCACAATTCAGTCCATGGAACATCTTAATCATTCATTCGATAAATATTTACTGAGCACTTATTATATTGCTGGAAAAACAGCCACAATCTGTCCTTGGAGAGCTCACAGCCTAGGAGGGAAGACAGACACATAAACAAAAGAATTATGATATGACATTATGTGAAGTACAGAAGAATCTCAGAACTGGATGTAGTTCATTGTTCTGGAAAAAGGCTTTTCCAAGTAGGGGACACCCAGACAGGGTTTTTGAAGAACAAAGGCAGACAAGGCAGGCGAAGGAGTCTGAACACAGAGAATATGTTAAACGTCCCGGAATATTGCTGGAGCCTAAGATAAGATGGGGGTGGGAGAATAAGGTGAAATGAAAGTAAAGAAGTAAGTAAGAAGCACATGGATATACCAGGCTAAAGAGCTTGAACTATACACCTTTAGGAAAGTGAGGCACCACCAGGGAAATTCGAAATTTTTCCTGTTTTTATTTTGTTGTTTATTGTTTTTGTTTTTGTTTGTTCTTTGCAGTGAAATGCCATGACTAAATGTTCAGTTTGGAAAACCACTTTGTGTCAGTGGACAGAGTAGAGGGGGTTGCGGGGGCACGGCGAGAAACTAGAAACAGGTGCAGCACCTGGCTGGCTCAGTCGGTTGAGCATGTGACTCTTAATCTCGGGGTTGTGAGTGCAAGCCGCATGGTGGGTGTAGAATTACTTAGAAACAAAATTAAAAAAAATTTTTTTAATTGTGCTTTGTAAAGAACATTGTTAAGAGAATGAAAAAAGAAACGAGAAATATTTGCAAATACATATCTGATAAAGGACCTATATCTAAAATATACAAAGAACGCTGAACACAACAATAAGCAAAAAACCCAATTTAAAAATAGGCAAAGGATCTGAACAAAAACTTCACAAAGAAGATATACAGATGGTAAGATGTTCCATATTATGTGTCATCAGTGAATTGCGAATTAAAACAATGAGATACTACTACACACCTATTGGAATGGATAAAATCCAAACGACTGACACACCAAATGCTAGCAAGGATGCCAAGCAACAGGAACTCTCATTCCTTACTAGAGAAAATGTGAAATGCTTTAGCCACTGTGGAAGACAGTTTGGCAGTTTCTTACGAGACAAAGCATACTCTTACCATATGATCTAACAATTGTGCTCCTTGATATTTACCCAAAAGTGTTGAAAACTTAGGTCCATGCAAAAACCTGCACACAGATGTTTACAGCAACTTTATTCAGAGTTGCCAAAACCTGGCAGCAAGCAAGATCTCCTTCAGTACGGGAATGGATAAAATAAACTATGGTCTATCCAGACAATGGCATATCATTCAGCCCGAAAAAGGAATGAACCCTCAAGCCATGAAAAACACTATGGAGGAACCTTAAATGCATACCACCAAGTGAAAGAAACCAATGTGAAAAGGCTCCATACTGTATGATTCCAACTACATGACATTCTGGGAAAGGCAAAACCATGGAGACAGTAAACAGAGCAGTGTGGCTAGAGGTTCTGGCAGAGGAGGGAAGGACTGCACTATAAATCCCCTGTACTCCAACTATTCATCAAACTACTCTATAGGATACTTGTCATGAATGATACGTGACATTTTGCTCTTGTCAAAACTCACAGAACTACAACACAAAGCGTGGACCCTAATGTAAACTGTGAACTTTAGTTAATAATATCAACATTGACTCATTAATTATAACAAATGTATCACACCAATGAAAGATGTTAGTGGGGAAGACTATGGTCAGGAGAGCATATGGGAGAGGAAAGTATATGGGAACACTATACTATCTGCTCAATTCTCTGCAAACCCAAAAGTGCTCTAAAACAATAAAGGTCTATAAAAAAAAAACAAAGAGAAAATGAAGTACTAGTACACGTTACAACTGGGTGAATCTTAGAAGCTTGATGCTAAGTGAGAGAAGGCAGTCACAAAAGACCACATATTGTGTGATTCCATTTATATGAAAGGTCTAGAGTAGGCACATGTAGAGAGACAGAAAACAAATTAGAGGCTGTCTAGGGCTGGTAGGACTAACAGAAAATGGACAGTGAGTGCTAATGGCTATGGAGTTTCTTTGTTGTTTTTTTTAATGTTTTAAAATTTACGGTGGCAATTGTGGTGATGGTCGTAGAACTCTGAATATACTAGAAACTACTTTAAACGGATGAAGTGTATGGCATGGGGATTATACCTCCCTGAAGCTTGAAAAATGCTAATAAATTTGAAAATCTTAATAAAATGGATGTTTTTCTAGGAAACAGCAAATTGGAATCACAAAGAAGTAGAGAACATGGGGCAAACCATGTTGTTAGAAGTCATTTCCTCCAATGGTTACTACAGCACCTAGATAGTTTTATGGGCAAGTTCTTTCTAATTTACAAGGAACCAATAATTTCCATGCTCTGAAAGTAGTTCTCGGTATACAGAAATAGAAGGAAAAAAGTCCCATATGTTTTATAAAACTAAGTTATCCTGTCCATAAAATTTGGTGAATACACATACAAACACGCAGAGAGAGAAAACTGAAAGCTAACAGTTACAAATAGAGATGCAAAAATCCTAAATAAAATGCCAGCAAACCAAACCTGGTAAGACAAGAATATCACACCATAAGCAAAAGGGGATTTCCAGGACTGCAATTTAAAGTAAGACCCTGGATTAAGAGTAACTTATTCTGTGAGTGTTCTTCAAGACAGGCAAAATTTTGTAATAAATTTTACCTTGATAAACGAGTGATGTCTTACAATACAAGTAGTATGTGATGCCAAACGTCACATGATCACAACTGAGCCAATGGTTCTTCTCTCTCTCTCTCTCTCTCTCTCTCTCTCTCTTGCTGTGGGATTGTGGGTGATCATCTCTCATGCTCGGATGCTCAGTCTCAGGCCACAGTGTTTGGCAGAAATCAGTAATTTTTCAGAACTCTGGAAGGTGTCCACAACTGGCACTAGTGTATTTTTTGTCACTTCAAAGCACCTATGGACAGTCCTTTGCTTTTGCACACAAGAGTAAGCTTAGGAATGCTTTGCTTCCTTCTAGGTCAGGCTGCCTGCAGATAGAGACCCTTTCCTCTGCTGCCTTATTGTCCGTTACATTAAATACAGTATGTGACAAGAGTTTATTAATACTGCACTGTAGTCAACATCCGTGCAAGCATATACAATGGCCTCATGCAGGAAAAGGCTCCATTGAGCCAATAGATAGCAGTGATTCCATTACTGATAGTGAAAGTCGTCCTACACAATAACCCTCCTCTCTCTCATCTCCCTCACACCAGCCACGAAGGTTTTCAAAGGTAAGTGCAGGTTAATTTGTTTATTTTTCTTTATATTTTTTAGTTTCTTTATTATTTTGTATTATGTTATAGTATTGTAATCACTTTTATATCAATATTTTTGGGTTGTGGAACAAACTGTCTAAGTTTCCATTATTTCTTATGGGGAAATTCGCTTTGATCTACAAGTGCTTTGGATTACAAGCATGTTTCTGGAACGAATTATGCTTGCAAACTAAGGTTTTACCTGTATTAGGAAATCATCACAACAAATAGCCAAAAGAGAAAACTAGCATGGATGACAAAGAATTGATATTTTAAATTTATTTTAAAAATCTCTTCAGTAGGGGTGCCTGGGTGGCTCAGTTGGTTAAGCATCAAACTCTTAATTTTGGCTCAGGTCCTGATGTCACCATCATGAGATCGAGCCCTACATTGGGCTCTGTGCTGACAGCGTGGAGCCTACTTGGTGTTCTCTCTCTCCCTCTCTCTCTCTCTCTCTGCCCCTTCCCTGCTCATGCATATGCTCTCTCTAAAAATAAACTTTAGAAAAAAATCTCTTTGTAAATAAGAAAAATATCTATACCAGAACAGAAAAGTGGGCAAAGGATAAAGAAAAGAAAAAAAAGTTCAGCTTCACTAGCGATCAAGTAAACGTAAATTTTAAAACAAGGCACTAATTCTTTGCAATCATATTGTCAAAAAACTCAGTGACAATCAAGAATTCAGACAAAAGGGGCAAAGGGGCATGCCCACACTCTGCCTCTAAGATGAGAATTATTTACAGAGCCAGTTAGCAATACCAATCACAAGCTTAAAAATGTGCATACATGTAGGAACCAACAACTGCACATCTAGAATTTATTCAAAGGAAACAACCAAAGATTTTTGCACAGACTTGGCCACAGAAAGATCATCTCTGCATTGTTTCCAGCATGGAAAACAGAAATAACCTAAATGCCCAACAGTAGCGAGTTGGTCAAATAAATTACGGTATTTCTATACAACAAAATGCTATGTAACCACTGAATGCGTAGGAGAATAAGGAACCTAAAAGATTCTTCAGAATATGTTAACTAAAAAAACGAACAGAAGAGTATGAAGAAAATAGAGAAAAGAAGACTGAACAGTTGTGATAAAAGGTTAATAGTGGTTACCTCTGAGTGGTAAGAATATGAGTGACTTTTATATTCTCCTTTTTGTGTATCTGTGCTTTCTCCACAGTCTATAATAAACATGTGACTTTGCTAAAGAAAGATACAATGAAAGAGTGCCTTCTAATGTTCACACTGGTTAACTCAGAAGTTGCAGTTCTAGAAATTTACCCTGATGATCACACATTCATGTACAGATTTATATTTGAGAACATACATTATTATAATCACAAAAGAAAAGGAGGCCAACTAAATATCTAGCAATAGTAATTATCAAGCATGTTATAGCTATAGGATGCAATACTGGGCAACTACTAAAAATCATGAGGTAGAAGAATATCTAAATATATAAATAATTCACTGAAAAGGCAAATTATAAAATATTAAATATGATAAAAAGCTAATATTCTAAAAAAAAAAAACCTTCGTTGAAAAAAGGTTGGAAGAAAATGTACCAAAATGAACATCAACTACGATTCTCTCCAAGTGGTAGAACCACAGGTGGTTTGTTTATTTTCATCTATCTGCATTTTACACATTTTCTAAATTGTAATTTTAAACTCCAGAAAAAAATTTTAGTTTGCATTTGAGGGGGAAGGAGAGAGAAAAGGTAGAACAACATAAAAATTATCTTTGCTGCCATCATGCTGAGAGGCGTTTATGTCAGGGCACATTGGCACCCTAAAACTGAATCCCAGAATAGGCCCTGTAAGAATGGGAGGAACACAGGTTAAGACAAATGAGAAAAGGGGCAATATATTAATATGTTGTCTGCATAATAGTTAAAAAATAAACATAGAAAATTTTGGAAATCGATATATCAAGATGTTAAGATGGTTTAATTCTTGTTGATAGGAATATGGGTAGTGGCTACTTTTATGGGTGTGATTTTCTATTTTTTTTTATTTTCCAAAAATAAAAAAATTACATAATAAAACCAAATGAGAGAGCCATACATGTTTGTACTCAGTGGTCCCAGAGCAATGGGAATACATTTGATCATCTGTCTCTGAGACTGGGGAAAAGCCCAGTCTGTTCCTGGGATGGGAGGGAGCATTCATGGCTACTGCTTTCCTGCCTTGGCCTCTGGGGCTGAACAGGGTCACTACCAGTGAAATAATGCAATAGTGCCCGTCTCTCCCTTCCAGTATATGGCAGGGAACTCCTCATCCTATGCCAACAGTCCCACAAACCAGGGTCATGGACCACTAGGCCTTCAGAGCCTCCAGTCTGAAGCATTCACTCCCCTGCCATGGCCCTCTACTGTAGCTCTAGGCCATCTGTCCCCTGCCACTAGACTGTGAGCTCCTGGAGGGCCTGGACAGCTGTTTGACTCAAATCTTGCCTCTGTGCCTACCACAGCACCTAGAATAGAGTAGGTACTAAATCAACACTTAGGAGACTTTGAAAAGCAGGCAGGTATGAAACAGCATCTTGCTGCTGATGGGAATAGAGGGACAAGGCAACCCACAAATGTTTCATCCGAACAGGAGGGCAACACCCAGCCTACTGCTTGGCCGTTTTTTGCTGTGCGCACGGCTGCAGCAGTCTCATGGGTAAGATCGCCACCTAGTGGAATGGGGTAGGCATGGGCAGTGATGAAAGCAGGTCAACATAGAAATAAAATGGTTCAGATCTTCTTTGAAATAAAAATATACACATCATCACAGTATGTGGAACAGTGGGGACCAGACGAACAGTCTGTGTAAGGGCATGACAGCAACAAAGTCAATATCACATTAATATACCAACTTACCTGTGATGCAACAGGTTTCCTTTGTTTCAAAGCAAGGAAATATGTCCCATCTCACTGCCAAGGGCTTACGTATTAACTTTAAGTGCCAAGGTTCCTGTGGATGCTACAGTATTCCTATAACTTTAAAATTATTCTACCATTTTTCAGCCACTATTTCTCTTGGTGGGAAGAAGATAGAATTGTTTTATCGTAAGAAATATGTAAAGAGAGAAGTCTCCTTTGTTACAAGTTCACATAACAAAAGGTATGGAAAAATACCTTTTTTTCATTAAGACAAATTTTCCTTTAAACGTTTGCTAGGCATCCAAAGCCACCAACTCCTGTTCTTAGAAAACAGCTTTCAGGGGCAGAAAAACTCAGGTCTGGTATTGCACAACCCTTATATTTTCCCCTTGAAACATAAGCCAAATAGTGGCTGTCAAACCGAGTGCAGGGAAATCCCTCCATCTCCTCTAACATCAGAATGAAATGAAGCCCCACCATTCAAGCTCACACGTGACAAGTCTGAGAGCACATGTGGGTCAAACACCTCACACCTGGTCTATGTGACGTCCCCTCTTTCAACACAATAAGCTGCAGACAGTCAATCTGAACTTGGAGCTCCATGGAACCACATAAACTTCATGATGCCAAGAGTACGATACATGGCTTGAGAACCCCATTCTGAATGAGTACCTTCGAAAGGCAAGGCAAAGGGTCCTTTTGTTTTCATTTGAGCCAGGAGAAATCCTAGCCAGCATTAACTAGAAAGTCTATGGAATCCCAAGAGGTAGGTAACACTTCATCAGCTTTTACACACCAACACAATAACAGAGCTCACAATAAAATTGGAAAACCTCAAAAACACCTTTCATCCCAGACTGTTGAAAGTTTCTGGTTGATCTCTCTGTCTTCACTTGTCTCAATCTGGTGAAACCTACACATTCCAGCCTTATTAATATCCTTAGAGTCTAACTCTGGCCATTTCATATTTCTTCTTTAGTCCTTGTCCAAAGACCTGCAGTGCCTCCAAATTACCTATGGAAGAAAGTTGAATTCAAGGCCCTCAAAAATGGGGCCCCAGCCTACCTTTCAAAACATGTTTGCATAATTCTCCCATTATAAGCCTGTGCTCCAGAAACATTAAATTGCTCACTGTGCAAGTGTATCCATATATATTTTTTCACCTTTCAAAGGCAATGAAAAAAATAAGGTCACCCCAAAAGACCATTAGGATTGTCCCCAAGTGCTATAGAAAGCCTGCCCAGAAAAGTATCTTCAGACGCACCATCACACAAGACATGTATTTAAGTACAAATCCATGGAGGATGAGTCAAGAATTTATACCTCTCATTACCTGACCTAGGTTATTTTAATGCTTGTTCTGGTACTTACTGACTAGTCCACTGCTTCCTAAAAGTTTTTTGAGTTTTGACATTTTGTTGGCTTTACTTGGTTGGTGGGGGTGGGGGGGCGGCGGTTTTTGTATTACTATTTTTTTTGTAAAACACACCCACCTCCACCCTAAAATGCTGTAACTCCAAAAAAATTGAAGTCAACTAAGATGAATTTGGCTTTGAGAATTTTCGAGTGGTTTTGTGAGGCATTTTGAGATCCTGTGAGACACCCTGAATGTCCCCCAAATGGAATTGAGAATCGGTGTCTTGGCAAGTACATTTGCCTCTTGGTGCTTTACTGCTACCACCTACAGAACGAGAGCCAGCTCCTACTCCCTCCCAAGTCTCTCAGCCTGGGTGTTGGGAAAACACATGCTGTATATGAAGAACTTGGTTTTCCCCAGAATGAAGGAGCCATATATAACCCAGATAAAACAAGGCAGTCATAACTCTAAAATCCCCTTATGATATAGAATTTTCTAAATAGCACCAGCAAAATATGAGACACTATCACATTAGTTGAAAACACAGATATAAAGTTCTTCCAGGCTACAGAAAGACATTTATGCCATTGAACTTACATTTGAAGAACACAATGCTTGGAAAGGTGTGCGTCCAACATCCAAATAGAATTTCCTTGGGAAGGAACTGGACTTCGGCTAGCTTTAGCTGCTGTGAACAGAGGAGTTCCTTCTGAAGTAGGAATGGGAGTTCAGGACTTTGAGAAGATAACTTGTCTCAATTTCCACAGGGTTTTCTGTTGAAATGTTTCTTTCTGCAGAGAGATTAGAAGTGAAGCACTGGGAGGAGAGGCTGGAAAACAAACATAAGGCTCCCTTGTCAGGAGTACATTTTGTCCCCACACAGCTATTTTGTTTGCAATCACAATTCAGCAAATTCTTTTTGATAGAATTCTTTCATTGAAACCATCTCTAAGATGTTGAACTTCTCCAAGCAGCAGTCTATAGAGAATTCCAATACCAGACTATAACTGTAACTACAAATAAGAGTTCTACAAGTCACCAGAGGGTTTTAGACCAAAGAGAGGGTGACAGACCATGCAGGCTGTGTAAGAAGAAGGCTATCCCAAGTAGACTGGAAGAGTCCACGTCATTCTAAAAGGATTACAAGAAAGAATCCAAGAATGGTGGACCTATCTTAGAAACAGTAGAGACTTCTAGAGATCATTTGCTGTAGCCTTCTTACAGAGAACAAAGGTTTATGCTAATTTTATATAGGTCTAATGTTAAGAAGGTATCTCTTGGTAACCTCCGATGAAAACAACTAATGTGAAATAAACAATACATGTGCATGATCTCAAATAATAAGATTAAATCACCTTTCCAGATTCTATGACTATTTTTTTTTACATATTAAAAAAAGGTCAGCATAAATTAGTCCATTAGATAACCTGAAAGTGCTGAAGACTCCCTCCTATTTCTCTAGTACTTCTTCTTCTCCATCCCATTGAGTACCAGCTTAGGTCACTAGGTGCCTCCAGCTCTTATCAGAATCACAGGTGATTTTGTCCTTTCAGAGAAAGAACCATTCCAAAGACCCAAAGAAAACCTTGAGGGATGGGCTAGCACTTGGTTTCCCCTAGGAATTCCCCTGTGTTTAGAGAAGGTGGTCTGGATTAAACCAAACCTGCTTCCAGAACTGACTAGATATCCCAACAGGAGGCTACCACCTTCCCAAACTGGAAGCTACACAAAACAAAACACATAGCATGGCTCTGGGCTTCTGAAGTCTTCGCTGCCCTTCCCTCCCCAGTCACGGGAGATCAGAAGTTCCAGAACTCCCAGGACCCAACATATGGACTGGAAGACAAGCATAAGTGAAATCTATCCTACATCTGAAACATCTTTGCATGCAGAAGCTAAAAGGCTATCTGTCTGGGACACTGAAGATTATTGCATTGGCTGAAATGTGGGATTAGACGTCTTCCAGCCCTAGGACTCCAGCAGCACTAAAATGAGATAAGGCAACCAATCACACCAAACCCTAATTGGTATGTTGCACTTTGAAACTGATAAATAACTTCTGCCCCATTATTAAAGTTGGTCTTCACAACAGACTTATGAAGCCAAGGTTGTTAGGATGATTTTAGAGATGAGGAAATCTATGCACATAAAGGTGAGTCGGTGACCCAGAGTCATGCAGCTGGTGCATAGGAGAGCTAAGTTCCAAATACTGCTTTCATGGCAATAAGGGGCCCATGAACAGAAAACAGTTTTCTGTTTTTCTATGGCCCTATCACCCCTTCTGGAGAGTCTCCAGGATGAAGACCTTGCAGAAGACGCAATCTAATCTTTGCCTGAAACACTCTGCCCAGCTATGGGATATACAGTCAAGGGAGGCTGTGGCATTGTGGCAGGAAGCATGATAATTAGCAGAGTAAATTCTACTCTCAAGGGAGTTCATCTTCTCTGGCAGATTCCACAGCATGGAGCTCTCTATATCCAAAGACAGGCATTGCGCCTATGATTTATTGTGAGCGCCTATGCCTGAGTCCTTGGAAAGTAGACAGAAGATTATTTGTGTTTTACGAGAACAATTAACATACCAAAAGGAAATAATTTTGAGTGGTAGCTGTGCTGCAGGTCTCATAATGACAGAAGGTAGCAGGGCCTCATTCATTCAGATCCTAAAAGTGTGTAAGTTAGGATTGGTATCATTTGCTGTGTTTGTGAAAAGTTAGTTTTCTAACCTAATCAACTCGTGCTAACTTAAATAATTCCTCACCTTTACCAGCCAAAAACAGAGGTCATGGAAATAATGCGATAATACAACAGTCTCCCTCAGTCTCGGCCATTTTTATTCATCTTTGAGAGTCTTTCCTCTTGAAAAGCAGTGATGGATTTATCTGAGAAGGAACCCCCTAAAACATCACCCTTCAGCAATTTCTTCAGTTCGTGAGGAGGAGATTTCATGTGAAACTACTTAGTGTGGGGGTGGACTTGTGTGAATGCCATGGAGTAGCCTGTAGCAAAGAATAACTAGAAAAGTCACATCAAAATGTAAAACATCTATTGGAAGGCATTAGAGTAATGATTAGGCAACCAGGACTTTGGAAAAGAGAGGCAATGACACCCTGCAGCCACTTTTTCCTCGGAACGTTTGCTGATTCTGGGCATGAGGTAAATGAGTGGGGACAGGAGTAAAGGCCTAGACTGAGAGCCTCTACCAAGACAAGAGAAAGCAGCAGAGCTTTGGGTGGTCTCTGTGGGGTGGAGAAAAATTATTTGAGCCTTGAAGAGCCAGGATTCTGGTGAGAAGAAGAGGGCAAAATGGTGCAGTATTCCGCCAGGTTTTCCCTCAGGGCATTTACTGAGTTCTGAAACTGCATTCACCAATAGACTAAGAAAATGTCTGTCAAAGTAGAATTTTATGCCTAGCAAAAATATCTTTTGAAAAAGAAAGGCAAGACTTTAGGAGGAAAATGTTAGCAGTGGCATCATAGTTTCTGTCTCCCTGAATCACCCACTGAAAACAGATGGAGTGCTAGAATAATACAACAAAACCCCATAAACAACATCTACAACAAAACTAGATGAAAAGATATTCCAATGAAACCCAAAATAGGACCAGGCAGTATCTGCTAGGGGGAAGCAGAAGGAATAAATGGGGTATCTGAAATACCCCAAAATAGGAATACCACAAAATAGTCAACAGGCATTTACTGCAAAGCAGAGCAGAATATTTTGAGAGCAACAATCATAAGAAGGAAATGTTCTGCACATTACAATATATGAATAACAATAAGGGGTGTGAGGGGCTGATGGTCTGAGCTCAAAGAAATCTAAAATTGATCAGCCAGGAGATAGCTTCTACTCTGGGATGCAGTAGGCTGGAAGAAGTATCATTCCCACAGTTAAGACAAAAAACAAGCCAGACTAACTTTAAATTCATCAATGTTTTCAAATGCATTGGAGAACTGTGGCCACAGAGCAACAAACTTGCCCCAAACCTGAGGAGATACCATTTCTGCAGGAGAAAAGATGTAAGCACTCACTCATCTGGGCTTAGCTTACTGAAAACCAGGAAGAAGAGGTCAGCTGGAACCATAGATGACTTGGTGAATGCAGAATATAAACCTGCAGGGCAGAGGGAAGCCTCTGAGAGCCTCAGATACTGTGGGAGTCCCTACCCCAGAAACTCCACTGGGTGCTTTGCTCTCAGAAAAGATCAGAAAGAACACTAAGAAGGGACCATTGAAATGCAGACCTTGAAGAGAAGAACACTAGGGAGGGCTATGAATCCTCACCTCTGCATTTCCCTTATCTCCTCCAGGAAGAAAACGCCTTTCTCTGTGGAGGCAAAGAACACAGACTGCACGGTAGCAACCCATGGCAACTGGGAGAAGAAAACAGGAAAACAAGTAAAACAACGAGTCCTGGGAGAAGGGCAGAAATGTGTGCTGGGCCCACAACAACCAAGGAGAGGAGCAAAAGACTTATGAAGGCCACACTCCTGAGACCAAGGGACCCAGGACCTAAGACTGAGGCTCAAGCAGAAGAACGGAAACTGCCCCCTCCCAGTCCCCCACACCACTAAGCAACCAAGTTCCAGTAACTGGTAACAGCAGAATAGTGCTGGGAAAGGGACAGAAGAGGAAGAGTATGCAAAGAGACCACCTGAAGCAGTGGGAAGGGAAGACCTAAAGCTCAGTGTTGACAAAACATTCTGGAAAACCACCTCTCCCCCTAAGTACAAGGAATTGCTACAGGAATTTGAAACCTGTGGTGCACAGGTTTCTGCAAGGACAACCTCAAACTCAGTCCAATTCCTAATCAGGGTAACTCAACGCCCTGTTCTAAAGATCTAGCAGAAGGAAATTCACGTTCACATCCAGGCATAAAAACTATATACCTCAGTCTCTATTGTCCCACACAAGATGTATGGCTTCAAACAAAAAAAATTAAGACACACAGAAAGGCAAGGAAAATCATACTCCCAAGAAACAAAGCAATCATCAGAGCCAGCATCTGCTATGACACAGACACTGCGGCGATCAGACAAGGAACTTCCATTATGATTAACACGTTAAAAGTTCTAATGGGAAAAGTGGATATCATGCAGGAGCAGAAGGTAATTGCAGCAGAGAAACACAAACTCTAAGAGAAAAACCAAATGGAAATGCTAGAAATGAAAAACATGGTAGTGGAGGTAAATAATATGTTCAGTGGGCTCACCACCAGTGTCAACACAGCCAGGGAAAGAATCAGTGAACCTGAAGATCAGTCAATAGAAATTACCCCCATTGAAATCAAAGAGAAAAATTAGAAATAAAAACAGAAAAGAATACCCAAGATAATATATAAAACAGCCTAAGGTAAGTATAATCCCAGAAGGAAGGCAGGGGGATGGGAAATTATTTATTTTAAAAATTTTTATGAAGTCATAATGGGTGAGAATATCCTGAAATTAAATGACACCAAAGCACAAATATAAGTTCAAGGTCTCCAGTTAATCACCCCTTGGCATATCAGAGTCAGACTGCTGAAAACAAAAGTTAAAGAAAATCTTGAAAGTGGCCAGAGAAAAGAGAAACATTACATAGAATAAAAAGATAAGAATTACATGAAATTTTTTCATCAGAAACCATGCAACTCAGAATTCTATACCCAGAAAAAATTATCTTTAGAAATGAACTGGTGTCAATGTAAACTGGTACAGCCACTTTTGAAACCAGTTTGTCAATTCGTTCCTTAAAATGTAAAACATAATGTACTTTAGTTCTGATGTAAAAGGCATAATAATCTAATGACACAAGAGTAGCTTCACATTTTAAAAAGTATCACCTTGAACAAAATACAGAATAGCATTATTCAAGTATCTCTTAAATAGTGTATTCAATCTCTTCTAAAAATAGTTTAACTTACTAAAACAAAAAAAATGTTTTTTGAAAAAATTTTTAAATGTTAGACATAAATTTACCATGTGAACCAGCAATTATGTATGCTCTAGGTAAGAAGTAAAATGAAAACATATGCCCACACAAAGACCTGTAAGCAAATGTTCATAACAGCATTATTCATAGAACCAAAAAATGAAAACAATTCAAATGTTTACCAGTTAGTAAACAGATAAAATATACTACGTCCATACAACGGGATACTATTTAGCAACACAAAGGAACAAAATTCTGACACCTGCTACAACATGGATGAACCTCAAAAACATTATGGTAAGTGCAAGAACCCAGATGCAGAAGACTCAGTATTGTATAATTCAATTTATATGGAAATTCCAAAGAAGGCAAATCTATAGGCATAGAAAGCAGATTTCTACAGCTTAAACGTATACAATGATGGGGGTGGCTGGGCGGCTCGGTTGAGCGTCTGACTCTTGATTTCAACTCAAGTCATGGTCCCAGCATCATGGGATCAAGCCCCACGTTAGGCTCTGTGCTGAGCGTGGGGCCTGCTTAGGATTTTCTCTTCCTCTCCCTCTGCCCCTCTCCCTGACTCATGTGTGTGCTCTCTCTCTCTCTCTCTAAAATAAAACAGAAAAAAAATGTAAACAATGATGTATGTCAGTTATATCTCAATAAAACTGGAAGGGGGAAGAAAGCAGATTAGTGGTTACCTGAAATGGGGGTGAGAAGATGATTGACATGGTATGAGGGGTCTCTGGGGGTGATAGCAATGCTCTAAAAGTGGATTTTGGTGAGAGTTCCCCAACTTTGCAAATTGATCAAATGTCACTGAAGTATACATGTGAGAGGGTGAATTTTACAGTATGTAAATTATATCTCCGTAAGGCTAATTTTCAAAATGACAGAGAAATAAAGACTTTCTCAGAAGACCACAAATAATGATGGAAATCATAGCCAGTAGTCCTACTCAACAAAAAATTTGAAGTAACTTTTCCAGCTGAAGTAATACATTAGTCTGAAACATGGATCTTCACAAACAAATCAAGAGTGCTAAAAAGAAAGAAATGAAGGTAAAACAGATTTTTCTTATATTTAATTTATCTAAAAGAGAAGTATAAAGCAACAATAGTAGCAAAATATTGTGGAGTAGCTAGAGTAACCTCAGACAAAAACCTCGGAATAAAGAATATTATCAGAAATGAAGAGGGACATTACACAAGAAAGAGGTCAAGTCTCCAATAAGATAAAAATCATAAAAATGTGCTCACTTAACAGAGCTTAAAAATGCACTAAAAATGACACTACTATAAGGAGAAAAAAGACAAATATGCAATTACAGTTGGAGACTTCCACACTCCTCTCAGAAACTGACAGAAACACAGGCAAAAAATGAGTAAAGTTGCAGATTACCTGGACAGCACAGCAACCAATCTGACGAAACTGGTGTACAAAATCCCACCCAGCACATTCTTTTCTCGCACATGGAACGTTCATAAAGATCAACTATTGTGTGGGCCATAGAAAAAAACCTCAATGAATTTTAAGTAACAGCAATCATTAAACGTATGGTCTCAGGCCATGCTAGAAATCAATAGAAAAAAAAAAAGGTAAAGAACATTGTTTAAGAGAATGAAAAGAATAATCACAGACTGGGAAAAATATTTGCAAATGACATAGCTGAAGAAGGTCTTATATCCAAAACATATGAACAACTCTCCAAATTCAACAATAACAATAATAAAGTCTTGTACTGGGGGAGGTAGAGACACATACATCAGCAGAAGACAATAGAGAATAGAGAATATACCTACACAAAGATGCCCAATGGATTGAAAGCATGACACGCAAAAGTAAAAATTGATAAACTGTACCTCATCAAATCTAAAAACCTCCAATCTATAGAAGACACTAAAGAGGAGATGAAAAGACAAATTACAGACTGGAAGAAAAGTGTGAAAATTCTATGTCCCACAAAGGACTTGTATCTGGAGTATATAAAGAATCTCAAAACTCAGCATCAAAAAACTCATTCTATTAGGAGATGGGCAAAAGACAGGAAGAGACATTTAACCGCAGAGGACACACAGAGGCAAAGAAGCACATGAAAAGATATTCAACATCATTAGCCTTTCAAGAAAATGCAAATTATAACCATAATGAGACATTACTACAAGCCTATCCAAGTGAATAAAATAATAAACTGTGACACCAAATTGCTAGTGAGGATGCCAAGAAAATGGATCTCCATACATTGATGGTCAGAATATAAAATGGTACAGCCACTCTGAAAATTAGTTTGGCAATTTATTTAAATACTTAAAATGTATTTACTCGATGACCCAGCAATCACATTCTTGGGCATTTATTGCAGAGAAATGAAAACTTACGTTAGTGCAGAAACCTGTAGATGAATGTTTATAGCAGCTTTATTCATTAAATGGCCAAAAAATGAAAACTACTGAAGTGTGTAAACGGTTAAATTGTGATACATCACTACTATTAAATGCTATCCAGCAATAAAAAGAAGTGGACTATTGATACATGGCAGTAACTTGAATGAACCTCCAGGGAATTATGCTGAGTGAAAAAAAAAGCCATTATCAAAAGGTACATACTGTGCCATATGAGTCCATGTAAATAACATTCTTGGTATAGCACAGCGACAGAGATGCAGAATAAAATAGTAGTCGCCAGGGGTAAGGGATGTGGAGTAGGAAGTGAGTGAGGATATAAAGGGGTACCATGAGGTATGAGGATGATGTGGTGATGGTACAGTTCTATACCTCACTGGTGGTGGAAGTTACAGCAATCCCCACCTCTGGATATTTACTCAGGAGAAATGAAAACTTATATCCACACAAAAACCTCTATATGAATATTTACAACAATAGACCAAAAACTGGAAACAAACCAAATGTCCTTCAACTGTTGAACAGATAAACAAAATGTGGTGCATCCATACAATGGATGACTACCCACCAATAAAAAGCAGTGAGTTACTGATACACAACAACCACACAGATGAAACTCAAAGGCATTTTGCTTAGTAAAAGAAGCCAGATCCAAAAGACTATATACCATTTGATTCCATTTACTCGAGAATCTGGAAAAGGTAAAATTATAGGGATGGAGATCAGGGCAGTGGCTGCCAGGGTCTGAGAATGGGGGAGGAGTAGAACACAAAGAGGTGGTGCCAGGCCATTTGAGGGGGGAGGGGGAGGGAACTTTTCTGTATCTTGGTAGTAACGGATTCATGGCTCTGCACTTCTGTCCAAAGTCATGAAATTGTACACCACAGAAGTCTGATCTATGTAAACAAACAAACCAAAATAAGATCCCCCTGCAACCCACCTAAGTGACAACGTGTGCTATCAAGGATAGAGACTAACTGGAACTCACACCCTGCTGGTGGTAGTATAGAAGTTGCTACAACCACTTTGGAAAGCTATTTGGCAGTATCTGCTAAAGTTAAACTTGGTCACATCCTATAAATCATCAATTACACCTCTAGACATATATGCAACAGAAACATATATTTGCCAAAGAAAGTAAATACAAGGATATTCCTAGCAGCTTTATTTGTAACAACAAAAGGCTGGAAACCATGCCAATGTCCACAAACAGTGGAATAGATAAATCACAGTGTAGTCATAAACCGGTATACTGTATGGCAACGAGAATCAAGGAGATACTGTTCATGCAACAATACGGATGAATCTCACAAACAATATTAAGTGTTGAGAATCCAGACAATAATAACAGTACATAATGTAGGATTCCATAAGATGTAACAAGCCAAAGTGGTGGTTACCTTTGGGCAGAAGGAGTGACCTGGAGGAGATCACAAGGCGGTTCTAGCAGTGTTCTATTTCTTAATATAAATATGTGTTACTGGTATGTTAACTTTGTGAATATCCACTAATCTATTCACTTAATATTTGTGCTTTTTTTTCTGTTTGCAAATTATATTTCTATTTTTAAAAGTTTCAGAAGCAGAGTGTGTGTGTGTGTGTATTTCTTTTTTTAAAAAAATTTGGTTTGCTGATCAAAGATCCTCTGATTCCAAAGGGGAGGAGTGAGAATTATACACCACAACCTTTGTTCCTGACTGGACCAAAGGATGGAAGCAACTTTTGATCACCTACTCTACCAGGAATGGTGCCAGGGGCTGACAACAACTGAGAGACGTAGGTATTTTACTTCTGTTTTAGAGATAGAGAAGACCCAAGGACAAGAAGATAAATGGTTTCAACTATGATTGCGTGACTCCAGCGTTTCTAGAATGACAGACTCATGGAACATCAAAGAGAGAAAGGCCTCTACTCTAAAGAGCATCTATTCCAGTGCCTTTGTTTTACAAAAGCAGAAAATATGTCCCAGGAAGGGAAGGACTCATAGAAGATGACCCATCTACTGAAAGAAGGGAGTAGAACTTCAGTCTTCCAAGTGCCACCCAGTCTATGTCCAATGCACCCTGACCATTGTTTACAGATAAATCATCAAAATGCTTTACTGAATGGAAGGATAAGAGTGTTAAATTGGGAGTTGGAAGACCTGGATCCTATCCCAGTTTTGCCACATATACTTGACTTCCCCCTTTCAGTTTTAATCTCCCACCTGTGAAATATGGGGTGACAATAACAAAATCAACAAGAAGTCACAAGTCTTGGATCCACAACAGAGGCAGATCCAGGTTCTGTGGAACCGGAAGCTTATAACACTTGGGGCCCTCTCCAAGGATAAGAATACAAAAATATCAATACATGATTGGTAACAGAAGTGAATATTTAAAATGAGAGAAGAAATACAATGAAACACACATTTGAAAAAGTCAACAAATGTGAGGCACATCTCAAAATTCAGAAAAAAATGACATAATAAATAAAAGTATATTTTATTAAATAATTGCCTGACATATTTCTGCAATACGTTATTCCTACTTTTCTTGTCTATCATAGTGGGAGACTCACAGGACTTAGAATACAGTTGTACTCACACCTAAAATGCATTACAGCAACATAGTAAGGACACACAGGCAGATCGCAAGAGGATAAGACACAAGGAAAGCCTGGAGGAATTCCTGTGCAGACTCCTTATCCTCTATCCCTCCCATGAGGGGCCATGCAGACCACATGATTCCTTCAGCAATGAACATACAGTGACACGGATGTGACATTTCTGCCCAGGGAAGCCCAAACTCAGTGCCCCGGGGTTGTAGTCAGGGCTGGTCACATAGGAACTGTCTGCCTAGCTAGCATGCACCAAAATTTCAGACTCCCAGAAGGAAAGTAGGTGTTCAGCATAAACCATGTAGTTTGTATAAACAGTCTGCACACAGTGAGCCTTCTTACCAGTTTACTATTGCCTGGACACCCTCTGAAGGCCAAGTCCCCAGAAGCCAGCCTTGCAAGCAGAGCTTTTGAAAGGACAGCAGTCTCAGTCCAGCTACATGAACTCTTTTCAGCATGCCGCTCAACGTCTGTAGTTCTGATACAGGTGTGTGCCTCACAGTCACAAGAATTCTGGAAAATTTCACTTCATACAGGCCCGTCCAAATGTTAACATAAATGTGTGCTGTGTTTATGATTGCATACACTGCACACTGAGAATTTTCCTGACAGGATGGAACTTGTGTTGGTCAATTTTACAGATCTGATTTGTGACTGGAAGAGTTTCCCACAGACTAGCTTCCGGCTCGGTCCACCGTGAACCTTGATTCTCCTCTACTGCCGACACACTTCCAGCACTGAGTTCTCCAAGATACGACACCCCAGTCCTCTACAACCTCATACCTTTTTTCCCGACACTGTGTGCAATGGTACAGAAAGCATAGGTATTCCTGAAAGTTACTTCAATATAGGGCAGCTAGCAATAACCCAAACATGTATGGAATTGATTGTGAGCCCCTTAAATAGGACTCTCCAAATGCACACTAAGTATATCCCCATTTAGCATCTCCTTAGTCAGATTCTCAATATGCCCACGGCCGCTGCATTGCCACCCAACACAACAGCAAGAATAATGGAGGCAACAGAATGGAAAGACAGGTGCCCTGAGAAGCTAAAATTTCGTTTTCTGTGGATTTTATAAGCCGTATGACTAGCATAAACCATAACGTTAGGGTCTCTCCCAGGCCTGTGCAAGCAAGTGACCCTGAAGCTGAGTCTTAAACTTGATCAGCTTCACTGTGCCTCTGTGTCTAGCCCAGGGAGTTACAGAAGAAAAATCAAACACAGAAAAGGCCTGGGACCCAGATAATGTGGCAGAAGGGAGGAGTGTATATAAGCAGAAGCAAGGACAAGGAAACCAGGATGAATTCCAGATAACCAGCATGCCAAAGTACTTGGGAATGAGTGGTTAGCATGTGACGTAGGAATGAGAAGACAGCCTGAGCTGGGCCCCAACACAAGTACGCAAATGACAGAGTGTCTTTTTCCCATGACCGACATGAACAGTCTAGCATGAGTGGGGGTAGACACCGAGTGCAGTGGAAGAATTACTTCAGAAGAGTTGGGCTTCTTGAACCACAGGCGGAGAGCAACTGTGTTGGGCAGGTACAGAACCAAATTGAGCAGGCCAGGAACCAGAGAAGCAGCCAAGAAATAAGTCTGAATGGGTCAAGACTGAATTCCCAAACAGTACACTCACAGCATCAAATGTTGCTCAAGCTCGAAAGGGCCTTCTAGGTAGCATATTCAACCACAACCCTCCGTGGGTAGGGGAAGCAGGTCACCATAGTTGGACCCAAGCAGTCCTGCCTCGGTCACTCACTGCGCATCTGGAGATAAATCACTTCCTCTCTCTGAATCTCAGGTGCCTCATCTCTAAAGTGAAGAGAATGATAATGTCACTGCCAAAGCCCCAGGAGAATCCAATGTGGTACTAGGATGAGGAAAAGGACCCAGAGGGGCTTTCTTCCTAAGGACCCACGGGTAAGCAAGCTATGAACCGCAAAGCCTGGCAGGAATGCCAGCTTTGTTTTACCACAGTGGAAACGGCAGCACAGGAGCTGCGGCAAACTACCTCTCTGCATACGGTGTGAACGCTCAGAACACGCTGACTCTCACCGACTCTTCTCTCTCCCTCATGTACCAACAGTTTAAAATTTGTTAATGTTTATTTATATTTGAGAGAGAAAGAGAGAGACAGAGCATGAGCAGGGGAGGGGCAGAGAGAGAGAGGGAGACACAGAATCTCCCAGAGCAGGCTCCAGGCTCTGAGCTGTTGGCACAGAGCCTGATGCAGGGCTCGAACTCCAGAACGGTGAGATCATGACCTGAGTGGAAGTCTGACACTTAACCGACTGAGCCACCCAGGCGCCCCCTCGTGTATCAACAGTTTAAAGCGGTGGTCTTGTTGGTATTTTAGAGGGAAATTGATGGTACTACTTTGGGATTAATTCGATATGAATAACAGTCATTTTACAAATAGGATGGACTCCAAAAAGTAGTTTCGCTAGGACTGGAGAAGGAAGGAGAAGAGGACACAGGCAAGCATTTCAAGGTCTGAAGAAGCAGAGGCACCTGGGGGGCTCAGTCAGTTAGGCATCTGACTTGGTTTCAGCTCAGGTCATGGTCTCATGGTTTGTGAGTTCGATCCCCGCATCAGGCTCTGCGCTGACCCACAGAACCTGCTTGGGATTCTCTCTCTCTCTCTCTCTCTCTCTCTCTCTCTCTCTCTCTGCACCTCCCCTCTAAATAAATAAGTACACATTAAAAAATAGAATAAAAAAATGTCTCAGAGGGCAGATTTGTAGGACTACAGATGACGCTTGTAGTCCCTCACCTCCATACCAGCCCTTGTCCAAGCCCTGCTCTATCCTAGTAGGAAGACGTATATGGTAAAGTCACCTGGCTCTGGACCACACAGATCCCCAGAAGCAAGCAATAGATTTGACAGAAACTCTGCTACCCTGAGTCATTCTGCAGAATCTGTCAGCAGGAAACTCAAGTGCAGAACTAAATACATATGCCTGATTTGACACTTCTCAACTACACAAATGGGGATGAAAATCTAAGGACAGTGCCTTTGGGTGGCTGTGTCTCACAGCAAGCCATTAATCTTCCCTTTGGTTCGGTCTTTCCTTGCACTCCAGAGAGCACCAGCCACAGCTGAGTAAACGGAATTGACTCTTTCACAGCCACCATAAAGTACATTCTGTGAAACGCATACTGTCTTGATTCAAGTGCAATAGTCCCTCCTGTGATCTAAAAGGAGTAGACCAGCTCACAGGCAAGTGAAATAATTCAAAGTCCCTGAATCACACTGCACAAGAGCTGGAAGGAGTAGGAGTGGTCAGAGGCTGAGCCCCTTGCCTTCCAGATGGGAAATAAGAACACACGCAAGGCCCGGGATCAGCCATATACTTCAGAAGCATAACTCAGGGTAGCAGGCTGATGGCCTTAGCACCAGGCTTAGAGTGTGCATCCTGTGTTCCCAACCTGTCTGGTGGCCACGTGGACTCTGGGTTGGCGGATCCTGAGTTTAAATCCCAGCTCTCCCCCACCCCCAGCCAAATGAGAGATCTTAGCCCAGTCCCTTGGCCTCTGTGCTCTTGGTTTCCTCATCCATCGAGTGGATCTATCAGCACCTAGCTTGCCAGGTTGATTCAAGGACCAGAGGAGACAGGATGCGAGAAGCACCTTTACCTGGGATATTCTTCCTTATTGCCTCTAATCTCCTGTTTTCTCAGTCTAAAGCTGACTTCCCAGGACTGGACTCCTGTATCAACACCTTCCAGACTCTGCCTATTCTTCAGTGCGCAGCTCAGAACCAGCCTGCTTCTGAAAACTTCCTGATCTCCCAGTGAGGTGCATTCTGGCCTCTCCTGAGGCCTTGTAGCACTTCACAGTTCTTTCTGTGGACAGTGTCTGGTCCTACCTCAAATGAGAGTTATTGACATACTTGCCTTTCTTATCCAACTAGCATGCACCGACTCCGGGTCAGGGCCTATGTCACTCATCTGCTGAAGCCCAGCGTGGTACAGTAGCTCATCATGGTAGAGAGTCGATGAATCCTGGATGATTCAAACTGGACAGTTTATCGCCATCATTTACATCTAGTGTCTCCTCTGGCAGAGGCAGGCTCTGGGGACAGCACAAAGGTGAAGTGGACAGAGTCCTTGTTTTCAGAGAGATTCCAGTCTAGCTGCAATAACTGGGCACACACATACACATGCAAAACAGAAAAAGCCAAAGTAACCTTGCACAAAAGGAGTACCATAGACAGGATTCTGGAAAGTTGTCAGGAAGAAGGAGCAGGCCCTGACACCCGGCTCAGACTGTTAGGGGAAGCTTCATGAGGCCACACACAGGAAGTGAGGGAGAGTATCTGCCATGAGAGAGCAGTGTGGAGGGCACAGTCACTGAGTGCTGGGAACTGGGGAAGGGTCCAGGCAGTGAGACTAGAGGGGCAGCTATGCCCAAGGAGACAGACGACTCCCTTGAACAAGGCCATGTTATGTATGGCTGAGCTGGGCTCATTCAGTGCTCATAGTAATCCCACAACCTGAGGATTGTTTATATTATCCTCATTTGACACCTGGACAAACTGAGGCCAGAGAGGTTCAGGCACTTAAATGCCAAGAATTAGGAGCGAGGGCAACCTCTGGGCAAAGTTGTGTTTTAGGAAGCATGGTTAAGCTACAGGGTTGGCTGGGATCACACGAGGGCCAGAGAGGGGTTAAAAATCTGCCTGAGTTATATGAAAAAAGTCCCTAGCTATGAGAGAATTCAGGAAACACTAGAGATACAGGACACTCTTCCAGAAACTTTGTTTCCTTAAGGATTATATCTGTAGTCCCTCTACTTCTCCTTGCGGATTTTGTTCCATTGGCAGGGGTGGGTTACTGAGTGAGAGCAGGGTAGCTGAGGAAAAAGAGATTCTCGTGCTTTGAAAAAAGTGTTCAGGAAAACCTCACTTGCAGGCCACTCTGAAGTACCAGGAGTGACCTGAATGTTTTTGAAGTTACCCCTACAGAGGAAGAAAGACAGGAGGCATCCAGGCCGGTGTGGGGGCTCAGGTAAAAAGCCCCAGACCTCAGACCTGAACTCAGGAAGTAGCAGTGGGGACAAGAAGAGGAGCATCTATTCTAATCAGGCATTTGGGAGGCAGGGACACCGGATTTGGTCACCAAGCAAATGCGGAAGGAGGGTGAGGGTAAGGGAACCCCAGGAACAAAGCAGGGCGACAGGGAGTGTGTTGAGTCCCTGACTGAGAGGTAGAGGGCAGGAAACAGCTCTGACAGGGCGGTTGACTCTGTCTGGCACATGTCAGGTCTGAGGGGCAGCAGGAAACAGAGTAGGAATTTTTTCTTCTCACCTGCAAAATACGTTCATATAAAGTCCGTCCCTCAGGCCCCCACTGGCCATCCCAGGGTGCCTGGGCGTTCAGCCCGGAGGTGCGGGATTCAACCTGCAGGTACCACCCTCTTCCCGCCTCCGTGCTCTCCGGGGTCCATTTTAAGGGTCACCTCAGGTCGCTGAGGACCCTGGGGCTGCCACTTTGTTGCCTACGAGTGCGGCGCGGACGGAACGCTTATAAAGGGCACTGCCTGGTCTGCGCCACTGGCACACCTTTGCTCAGCCCCGCGCGGTCCCCAAGGTCCAACATTCCGGCCTTGCCAGCTCCGCCCTCCTCCAACGTAGCTCCACCCCAGCCACGCCCCGCGACACACCAGCTCCTCCTCCCCGCCACTACACCAGTACAGCCTTGCTCAACCCCAGCCCCTCCCCGCCAGCTATTCCACGAGTCCCGCTCCGCTCCTCCCGTACCACACCCTGCTCCACCCCAGCTCCTCCCCCGAGTTATTCCACCAGTCCCACCCTGCTCCGCCCCAGCTTCACTTTCCAGATACCCTACCAGTCCAACCTTGCTACTCCCCACACCAGCCCCTCCGCAGCTCCTCCTCCGAACTATCCTAGCAGTCCCGCCCAGCCTCTCTACAGCCCCGCCCTGTTCCCCCTCCCAGCTATCTCACCAGTCCACTTCGAGCCTCGAAAGCCCCGCCCCACTCCTCCCCATTTTCTGCTCCGAGCTTCCCCCGCCCACGTCGTTCTACTCAACCCCAGCCCCGCTGGTCACCTCCCCACCTTCTCCCAGCTTTTGCCCATCCCCGTGCCACCCTCCCCACCCCCGGCGCTAGCTACTACTTCTCCGACCTTTCCCCCAGACCGGCCCGGCTCATCCTCACCTCTCCCTCCTAACTTGCCACCAGCCACGCCCTCCTAGTCCCCCACTTCTGCCTTTGGAGGGTCCCCCAGCCCGGCCCTGCTACTCCCCAGGTGCTCATCCATTGTGCTTCCCCAGCTCTTCCCATGGCTCCACCTCCGTCTCCTAAATTTCGTCCCACTCGTCCGCCAGCTCCGCCCCGCTCCTCCTCGCCTGCTCCCCGTAGTTCCATCCTGCTCCACCCTACCTCCTTCTACCCGGTGGTTCCCCCACTCCTCCTGTGATTCCACCACCCGCCAAAGCTTTCTTCCAGCTCCGCCCATCTCCACCCCCACCTCCACCTTCCCAACCTCCTCAGTTCCACCCCGCCCCTCTCCATCTCCCCTTCTCAGCTCCGCTCTGCTCCTCCCTACCCCCACACCCGTGGGTTCCCTGGCTCCTCCCCTGAACCCCCCCCCCACCAAACACAGCTTTCTCTCAGCTCCGCCCCCTCCTGCCCCAGCTCCGCCTACCCAACCTCCTCGGTTCCACCCCGCCCCTCTCCGGCTCCGCTTCTCAACTCCGCTCAGCTCCTCCCAGGGCCCTCCCCCCAGGGGTCCCCAGCTCCTCTGACTCCATCCCTCACAGTTTCTCCCAGCTCCGCCTCCACTGCCCCAGCTCCATCCTGCCCCTGCTCCAGCTCCTCCTGTCAGCTCTGCCCTCCTCCCCAGTGGTCCCCCAGCTTCCCCTTTGGCTCCACCCCAAGCTCCCCCCTGCAACTCCCCCAGTTACACCTCCCCAGGCCCACCCTGCTCTTCCCACAGCTACTCCTCCGCAGCTTTCCCATCTCCGTCCTGCTCCTTCCCGCTCATTGCCCTAGGTCCTGCCCCAACTCTTTCCCACAACTGGCGCCAGCTTCTTCCACAGCCCTGTCTCACGGCTCCTCCTACCCCAGCTCCTAACCCACAGGTCCGCCCCCACCTACTCCTCCCCCAGCTCGGCCTCCCGCCGCCCCGCCCACAGCCCCACCCCCAGACTCGACTCGCCCCGCCCCTTCCCCCCACCGCCCCACCCCCATTTCTATCCTCCTTCCGGTTCCGCTCCAGCCGCCAGCCCCAGCTCCCTATCAAGCCTGATGGTCCCGCGCGCCTCCCGGCCCCTTGAGTCCAACGACGTCTCCTAGCGACCGGGGCCTGCGGGCCTATGTGCGTGTGTACGTAAGTGCGTGTCCACGTAACTGCTTGGCTGCGTGCCTACGGGCTTTCGCCCTGGCGTGCTGCGTACCTCCGTGTGCGTACGTAACTACGTGGGTACGAGCCGGCGTATGCCCCGCAAAAAAGGAGCGGCAGCGTCTGTGCGGGTGCGTCAGGTGAGGGGCTGCCGGCGCCCGGCACCTGTCAGCGGTCCCTGGTGTCGGGCCGCGGCGATGGCGGGACAGCCACGACGCGGACCGGGCGCTCTGTCCTCTCTCGGTGGGCCGCGTCGTCTCCTCGCCTGGGCGTGGGAGGCGGTCGTCCCGGCGCTGGTGGCCTCGCAGGGTCACGGGAAGCGGACGGTCCCGCCCGGTGGCCGCAGCCGAATCGGCTGAGCGCGCCTGCGGTGGGCGGGGGCGGGGAGACCCGCCACGCGCGAAGGGAGCCAGGAAGCCCGTGCGGCTGCGGCCTGCTCGACCCTCGGCGGGACGGTGCCTCTGGGCTGGGGGTTCCCGGACCAGAGGTCTGGAAGCAAGCGCAGAGCGGCCGCGGACACCCTTCCCTGTCCCCTCCTCCCGCCACCATCACATGCGCGCGACGTACGTGTGCGCGGAGAAACGCGACCATACCTTTGCACGGGCACCGGTCCGCAGTCATTCCGGCCCTCCCCGCCTCCCGCTGGGCCCTTAAGGGCCGCGACCTCACCGAGGCCGCCGGCTGTGCGGGGTTCAGCCTGTTGCCCCTGTCACTCCTCCCGGGGCGGGGGCGGGGGGGGGACTTCCAGGATTTGATTGAGGGGAACTGGACTATAGGGCCCCCAAATCCTTCCCGTGTGACAGTGTGAGGGCCTGGTGTCCTCTTTCTCCTGTTGGATACGGGTCTGCTAGGCTGTGAGAACACGAGCCACTTACATGAAATGGTTTTCTCTGCCGCCGGCTGGGGCCTTATGTGGTTAGCAGAACCAACCCGTGAGTGAGGTGCAACGTGGAAGGCTGAGAAGTGAAGGAGGGGTGTCAGTCGCGTCAGGGCTGTCCGGCCGTGAGTTCCATGAAGATGGACAGGCACGGGGCAGGTCGCTGGTGCCTGCGGCAACCGGTGTGTTCATGGAGGAGGGCGGGCAGTGCGAGGGGAAGAAGTAGAGACTGTGAGTGTAGACCGCTGCTCCTGGGACCTCTGCTATGCAGAGGTTTAGACAAGTTGGCAGGTGCTGGAGACACGTGCGGGCTCAGGGGCTGGGTTGGGGGGGGGTCTTTGTCCCTGCAGTGAGGGGTGTGCAGGTGTGGCTTTCTGAAAGCGAGACCATCTACTCACAGGGGAGGGGAGTAGGGCTGCCTGAGCAAGAGCAGACGGAGTGAGGTCCTCCAGTGAAGGACTGTGCTTGGCCCAGAGCACAGCTGAGGGCAGGTGGCCGCGCAGCTCAGCCCCAGACAGTGGGAACGCAGGGGGTGTGGTGCCAGGGCGGCAGGACGGTGGGTTGGGAAAGGGGTGATCCCAGGGCCTTATCTTTGAGAGTAGATGTGTTCTCTTAAACGAGAGGAGGGGTTGAGGCCAGGTTTATGTCCTTCGAGAACTGGGAGGAGAGATGATCCAGATTCGGGGTGCTCCTGAGTGCAGCGCAGTGCCCCAGGCCCTGTGATGAGGATGATGATAATGATGAGGGGCGGCCACTGTTTGTGGCTGTCCTGTTAGGTGCCACATGCCGGGCTAGGTGCCCCTGCACCTTGTCCCCGGTCCTCGCGGCCCCGATGGAGACTGGGGCTCCTTGAGGTGCCAGGACCCAGCTGAGGCTCGTGCTCCTCCCACTGCACAGCTCTGCCGTGCGCAAGGAGGAGGGACCCCCTCGTCCAGGTGCAAGGACAAGGGGTAGGTGCACTCAGGTCCCCTGCAATCATGGGCCGTCTCTCTATCCCTCGGCGCCTCCTTCTCAGCTATAGAGCAGGGTGACGAAGCGCTGCCTTACTGGGTTATGTGAGGATCGAATCCTGTGATGTGTTGATTGTGCCCACCGCCCACCCCAGTGCCTGGCATGGAGACGGTGCGTGCGCCCTGGTACCAGCTGTTCCTGCTCTGGTTCCTGGTTTCTCTAGGCCCGGGTCAGGGTCGGGGGGTGTCTGTTGATGGTGGAGAGCAGTGGGGCAGGAAGGGGTCAGAGGAGGGTGGCACCCAAAGGGGTCGGGAGGAGACAGCTGCCAGGACCATGTGCGATCACAGGGCGCCCCCAGCGCTGAGCTGAGGTCGGATACCAAGGGTTTGCGCTCAGCAGCCCCAGGGTGGCGAAGCCCAGGATGTCCCTGTCTGTGCTGGGAGAGAGGTAGAGCCAGCTCACTGAGCCGTCCAACCGAGGGGCCCCTCGCCATCTGTGCTCTCCTGGGGCTCAGTGACCTCTGATGTAGAACTGACCACAGGCTGTCCTGGCCATGCCTTTCTCTAGCTATCCCCGCCCTCCTCTCTGAGGTCCCCAACGACTCCATGTGATGGACACGTCATCCTGACCGCCGGTCCCTTCCTTTGTGCCTGTCAGCTGACCGTGTAGTGACAGAGGAGGAGGAGCCAAGGCTCTCCGTTCCCCCACCGTCCAGGTCAGTGGGGTGTCAGGGCACCCCCGGGGGACCCTGGGGAGAGGTCTTGCCCCCAGGTCATGAGCTTGGAGCGCTGGGCACGATGCCTGTTGACCTTCGTGGTTCTGTGTCTCCGCAGGTCTGGTGAGGCCCAAGGCGCTCTGGGGAGATGAAGTTCGGCTGCCTCTCCTTCCGGCAGCCTTATGCAGGTTTTGTCTTAAACGGGGTCAAGACCCTGGAGACGCGTTGGCGTCCTCTGCTGAGCAGCCACCGGAACCGTACCATCGCCATCCACATTGCTCACAGGGACTGGGAAGACACCGCATGGAGGGAGCTGCTGGCGGAGAGGCTTGGAATGACCCCTGCTCAGATTCAGGCCTTGCTTCTGGAAGGGGAAAAGTATGGCCGTGGCGTGATCGCTGGCAAGTGATGAGAAGCCGCATGCTGCTGAGACACCCCCAAGGGCTACTCCCCAGGACCTTGCTCAGGAGTTTTGTGCCTTGTTCCCTTGTGTGAGCTGCTTGGTGTGGGGGCCGTGTTTTCTTTAAGCAGCACACCTTCGGCGGGGCAGCAGGGGGCCCTGGGACTGGGGATGGGGGGAGTTGCTGAGGTCCCACGACTTCAGGTGAACCCTGCTTCCGCTCTGGGCCTCAGTGCCCGGTTCTGACCTGAGAGACAGGGACAGGTTCCAAGTGTGCATGTGACCTTCGCTCACGGTTGCGCACGTGTGCCCGCGTGTGTGCGTGCGACAGAGACCGTGGAGGCAGCACGGTGCACACAGTGGGTCGGGCAGACTCCAGACCCCGGGCTGTTGCCGGGCTTCCTGTGCGATGCCCCACCCCCACTGTCCCTGCATCCTGGGTGAGTCCCCTAAGCCCTCGGTGGGGGAGGTCCCACACGAGCACCTGCCACCTGCTGAAGTGCTCGGGGACCTGAGTGCCTGTTCCGCCCAGCATCTGGGGCCCTTCTGGTCTGACCTCTGCCTGTTGCCCTAAGCTCTCTGGCTGGGGCCAGCCCATTATTTGGGGGTGGTCATTGAGGACGAGGCCCTCCGCTCCGTTTCGCTCCCTCCCTCGGCCTCACCCAGAATGCCTGAAGCAGACTTTGGCGTGTCGGGTATGCTCAGTCCGAGGGGCCCAGTGTACCCGGTGTCCCCTTGGGGAGACCCTCTTGGTCTCTGGTGGTTGTAACTTTGAATAATCATGTTCTCCAACAGGCGGGCCTTGGTTTCTGGAAGGAAAAACCATCGTGTGCTTCTCTTTGTGCTCAGGGCTTGTTGACATTGGGGAAACTGTACAGTGCCCAGAGGACTTAGCCCCTGATGAGGTTGTGGCGCTGGAGAATCAAGCTGTGCTGACCAGCCTGAAGCAGAAGTACCTCACCGTGCTTTCAAACCCCAGGTGGTTACTGGAGCCCATACCCAGGAAAGGCGGAAAGGATATCTTCCAGGTAGACATCCCAGAGCACCTGATGCCCTTGGGGCAGGACGCCTGGCGAGTGCGGAAGGTTACCGAGAAACCGGCTAAATCGTGACCCATCCACTGACCGTCATGCCGCAGACCTACAAGCCCGGTTCAGTCTGAATCGGCCCTGCCACTGTGTGCTGTTCGTGGAAACAGGTCTCTCCACTCAGATGCAGGGGACAGGGCAGCGGGACTTTCCTCGTGAGATGCCTATCTGGGCTCGCCGGCAGTCTCCAGGACTTCGACGTTCGGGATAAAGGGGAAGCGGCCAGTAAATGTCTTGGTGCCGCCACTACTTGAGTCCTTCTGATTTCCGGGTCGTACAAAGACATAGGTCTGAAGACGACCAGTTCGTGTTTCCTCCTCTCGTTGTTCTGCTCAGAACTCATAGGACGTTTGAACAGCATCCAGGGGACCTTGTGGGAAGGCTGGGAGCGGGCGCTAAAGGGGTGTGCAGGGGTGGCCAGCCACGGTGCCCCCGTTCACCATGACGACAGCATCAGACTGAGACACAGCATCCGTCTGTTCTTACAAACGACTCTTACTCTGTTGTCAAAGCGTCCCTTGGCCCATGAAGTATGCGTGTTCGACACATCCCACAGCTAGCTACTTCATGGCCAAAGGAAGGATCCTAAATACAGCACCGATGGGAAAATGATTAAGTCGTGTTGTGTATTCTGTGGGAAATCTTTTGTTGTCGTTGTGTGCTTTCTTAGCAAAGTTTCTGGTGGTCCTTACCGATGGGGAAGATGGGCTGTCCCTCCCCCACCCCCACCCCCAGGCATTGACTAGAATGGCCCGTCTCTTCTGAGCAACAAGAAAGTGGCCCCACGTCCCTTGGCAGATGGGGTGGCCCTGCTTTTAGGTGGGCCTCTTTGGCAGGCCCCTGGCTCTTGGGCTAGAAGCGCTCAGCTGCTGATCAGAAACTTCCCGGCATCACAGGGGCACCCGTGAGGAAAAGCCCTCCTGTTTCAAACACACGAATGATACGAGGTGACACCCCCAAGGTCAGGAGTGAGGCGGTTCTGTCTCCTGACCCGCAGGCGAGGCTCAGGGGACCAGATCTTCCTGGGCTTGCCTCCTCCATGCTCCCTAGCCAGGTCCTTGGCCGAGGCTGCAAAAACGCTGCCGCTTCGAAGGACAGAGGACAGTAGGGGGCCAGAACCTGTCTCAGGCCAGGATTCCCAGCCTCCCCGGGCTTATCGCATAAGGTGTGTGTAGCATCATACGTGAGAAAGAACACAGATTCGCGGTTCTAGTCAGACTGTTTATTTACTCCCGCGGAGTTGTGTTTGTTTCCATTAAAGCCAAAAATAGATTGACGGTTACAGTGGTGAGTTTTTAGCTGTCGTCAGTGGCCTGTGAGCCTAGGGACCCGGATTTTCCTTGAAATGTTCACAGAGGGCACACTTGTAATCTGAGGAGCCCTCCTGCTCCTCGTTCTCACTGGGGGCCTCGTTTGGGGACATGACTGACAGGGCCGCCAGCAGGATGGAATAACAGGTGTTATACAGAGACATCACCGTACCATAGTCGGGGTAAACTGGGGGGCTGATGGGCAGTTCCCCTGTGTCATCCCTTCTGGCAGTAGCCAGGGGCGCAAACATCATGTTCCTGGAGGTGCCCTCCCCACTCAGGCCACCTGGCTCACTCGGGCCATGAGTTGCCATGGCGTACCCGGCTGCGCTGCTCAGAGACCAAATGCCAGAGAAGGCGAAGGACTGGCTGCCGCTGGGACCCTGAGCGTTTGGGGCTGCGCCGGGGACCGTCTCGTCGTCGTTGGCGGGTTCCTCGTGATGGATTCGTGGGGACTGTCTTGTTGCTGCCACCGGCTTCTTTCTCTTTGGAGTTGGTGCACTGGTGCCTAGCCAGGTGGTGGTGACTCTCAGGTCACTTTTCCTCTGAATGTTCCCGAGCAGGAAAGGCTTGTCTCTCTGAAAGTTGGCGTTGCGGTAAATCTGAAACGAGATGCGAGATTCATCATTTTAGTCATTCTGGGAGGGAAGATTTGTGTCTGCTGCCACCGAGACTGCCACCTCCTTTCCCTCTTCTCCCTCTCCCTCCCCGTTCCTCCTCCCCTTCTCCCCCATCCTCCCCCTTGCCTCCCTCTCCCTTCTCTTCCCCCCACAATCCCCTTCCACCTCTCTCCTTCCTCTTCTTCTCCCCCCCTCCGCCTCCTCCTCCCATTCCCCCTCCCCCCTTACCCCCCCCACTCCCCGCCCCTGGATCCCCCCACCACCGCTCCCTGCCTCTGGCCCCTCCCACAGCAGTCATAATGGTCTGGTTCTACTATGGAGAAAAGATCCTTTTAAGTTGTCTACAAGGCTCACTATGCCCTGGGACCTAACTAAACTCACTGAATAAAGACACATAAAGCCCAGTTGAAGGGATTCACATACCTATTTGACGTTACCTGGCCTCTGAATGTTTAGTCATACATGCACACTCCATCTAAGGGGGTTGTAGGTTAATAGGAAAGCCTAGACTTTCTCATCTCTCCATAATGTCTCTCGAGAAAGAAAGTTGTCCTCGGAAATTAAACCCTTTCAGTAGATCATTCATCTGGGGTCTACTAGGAAGGTGCTGAAAAGACAGAAAACATGGGAAACCACGGACTTTCTACTTACCAGCATTCTCTTATTCCCTGGGGACTGATTCCCCCAAGGGTCGGTTGCGCGTATTTTGCTGAAGCCGTACAGGTTCAGCAGGCGGATGAAAGTCTTCAAGCTGTCAGTTTCAAAGATTCTCTCCGCGCCTCTGCGGTGAAGAACCTCCCTCTGGAAAAGGTCTTCGTCGATGATCACGGTGTCCCCGGCATCGTTCCAGCGCACCGACGTGAAGGTGTTGTCCTCCAGGATCATCCAAAGCTTTCTTGGGAAGGAGAGCCCAAGAATACTGTTGTTTTCTCCCACGTTGGCGGCACCTTGGTTTGGGGCCTGTGGTTGTGGGTTGTCTTGGGGGCCTGGATCTTGGATCACTGCTTGGTCCCTATTCATCACCAAAATCTCCCCGGAATCCAAATTTGGATCCTGGGATGAACTAGATGGTAATTCTGGTGCTGGCTCTCCATCATCAGATGGGGCCAGCTTCCCTTTGGGTATCTCCTTAGCACTCTGACTAGCCATGGAGCTAGTCTAGACCAGGAGCACTTTTGCCATGAGAATGTCTCACTGACCTCTCAAGTCGCAAATGCCTTCGGTCAGTATGGGGATGCCCAATATATACCGTCCACAAAATTCTAGAATCTCGTAGTGAGGCAACCAGCTACCTAAGTCATCGCCTCTTTATTTGTCATGTGATGTCACAAAGGTGGCTCACAGCTGATCTGGCAAGGCAGCACTGGCCAAGTGTGGGGGAGGGGATGGGCACAGGGCCCCCAGCTTCTCTCTTTTCCAAAAGAATATGCAAACATCTGGTTTGAGTTCCCAGGAAGGGCTCCTGTCTGCAGCCAGGAACATTGTTTCATGGGACCAGGCCCTGGATGGGAAGAGAAACCATGATCCGAGGTCTACTCCCACTCCAGGGATGGGGGAGACCAGTTGCTGGTCTCTCAGATTTGGTCAAGAGCCAGGCCCTGGTTAGTCCTGGCTTGGGCTGCCCCCAAGGCTGCCTGGGTCAGATGGACCCTTGGGGTCGGTACCTGTCAGAAGATGGCAATCCCTACAGGACTTGGCCTAGTCTTACTTGGTAGCCCCCATTTATTCCTACCTGCCCTCCCCCCCCATACTTACTGCCTTGGTCTCTTCCAAAATTTCCTGCTGGTTACTTGGTACTGCTCAGAAAGGCCCCAACAAAAAGTCCTGTTTTCATGCCCCCTGTGTCAAGTGGTCCTCAGGGTAGGGTCTCAGGCCCCCTTTTATGCTGCCCCCACACAATTCCGTTTTTGGTCTCTTCCAACTGTTCCTGCTAGTTAGTTGGTCCTGTTCAGATAGGCCCCAACAAAGGGTCCTATTTTCTTGTCCCCTGGGTCAAGTTGTCCCCAGAGTAGGGTCTCATTTGTAGCGTCCTTTTCATTCCTGCCCCCCTCCAATTCCTGCTTTGATCTCTTCCAACTGTTCCTGCTGGTTAGTTGGTCCTGCTCAGATAGGCCCAAAGAATAAGTCATGTTTTCTTGCCCCCAGGTAAATTGTCCTCAGAGTTGGGTTTAAGTTCGTAGCCCACCTTGTTTCCTGCACCCCACACGCTTCCCTCCTTGGTCTCGTCCAACCACTCCTGTTGGTAAGTTTGTCCTGCTCATGTAGGGCCCAACAAAGAGTCCTATTTTCTCTCCCCTAGGTCATGTTGTCCCCAGAGTAGGTTCTCATTTGTAGCCTCCCTTTGTATTCCTGCTCCCCCCATTCCTGCTTTGTTCTCTCCCAACACTTCCTGCTGTTTAGTTGGTCCTGCTCAGATAGGCCCCAAGAATAAGTCATGTTTTCTTGCCCCAAAGTAAGTTGTCCTCAGAGTTGGGTTTAAGGTGGTAGCACCCCTTTTATTCATGCACCACACACAATTCCCTCCTTGGTTTCTTCCAAAATTCTCCTTGTGGTTACTTGGTCCTGCTCAGATACGCCCAAAGAAAGAGTCTTGTTTTCTTGCCCCCTAGGTCAGGTTTTCCCCAGAGTAGGGTCTTACTTTCGTGCCCCCCCCCCGCTTTACTCCTGCCCCCCCCCACTTCCTGCTTTGGTCTCTTCCAACTGTTCCGGGTGGATAGTTTGTCCTGCTTAGATAGGCCCCAACAAAAAGTGCTGTTTTCCTGCCCTCAAATCAAGTTGTCCTCAGAGTATGATTTCAGTTGGGAAGTCCCCCTTTTACTACTGCCACCCCCCGACACACACGTCCTGATTTGGTGTCTTTCAACTGTTCCTACTCGTTAGATGTTCCTTCTCAGGCCCCAACAATACTCCTGTTTTCTTGCCCCGAGTTCAAGTTGTCCTCAGAGTTGAGTTTCAGTTTGTATCCCCCCCCCCATTATTCCTGTTCCCCACATACTTCCCTCTTTGATCTGTTTCAACTGTTCCTGCTGGTTAGTTGGTCTTGCTCAGAGAGGCCCCACCAAGATTCCTGTTTTGTTTTGTTTTGTTTTGTTTTGTTTTGCTCCCTAGGTCAAGTTGTCCCCAGGGTAGGGTCTCAGATGGTAGCCTCCCCTTTTATTCCTGCCCGCCCACACTTTCTGGTTTGGTCTCTTCCAACTGTTCCTGCTGGTTACTTGTTCTACCTAGATAGGCCTCAACAAAAAGTCCTATTTTCCTGCGGCCTAGATCAAGTTGTCACCAGAGGAGGGTCCTAGTTGGTAGCCTCCTCTTTGATTTCTGCCCCCCACCCACACACACACTTTCTGCTTGGGTCTCTTCCAAATGTTCCTGCTTGTTAGTTGGTCTTGCTCAGATAGGCCCCAACAAAAAATCCTGTTTTTTTTGCGCCCAGGACAAGTTGTCCTCTGAGTTGGGGCTCAGTCGGTAGTACCCCTTTTCTTCCAGCCCCCCACATACTTTCCGCTTTGGTCTCTTCCATCTGTTCCTGCTGGTTACTTGGTCCTGCTTATATGGCCCTCAACAAAGAGTCCTGTTTTCTTGCCTCCAGGTCAAGTTGTCCTCAGACTAGGGTTTCAGTTGGTACCCCCTTTTATTCCTGCTTCTCCCCCCACCACACACACACACTTCCTGCTTTCGACTCTTCCTACTGTTCCTCCTGGTTAGTTGGTCCTGCTCAGATAGGCCCCAACAAAGAGTCATTTTCTTGCCACCAGCTCAGATTGTCCAGAGTTGGGTTTCAACTGTTAGCCCCACTTTTTTTCCTGACCCCAGCACTCTTCCAGGTTTGGTCTCTTCCAACTGTTACTGCGAGTTAGTTGGTCCTGCTCACATAGGTCCCACCAAGAGTATTGTTTGTTTTATTGCTCCCTAGGTCAAGCTGTCCCCAGAGTAGGGTCTCAGTTGTTAGCCCCCCTTTATTCCTACCCCACCCAATTCCCGCTTTGGTCTCTTCCAACAGTTCCTGCTGCTTAGTTGGTCCTGCTCAGGTAGGCCCCATCAAAGAGTCCTATTTTCTTGTCCCCTAAGTCAAGTTGTCCTCAGAGTAGGGTCTCAGATGATAGCCCCCCTTTTATTTCTGCCTCCTCCCACTTTCTGCTTTGGTCTCTTACAACTATTCCTGATGGTTCGTTGGTCCTACTCAGATGGGCCCCAGGAAAGAGTCCTCTTTTCTTGCCCCCGAGGCCCAGTTTCCCTCAGTGTAGGGTTTCCTTTGGGTGCCCCAGTTTTATTCCTTCTCCACCTAACACTTCCCTAGGTGGTCTCTTCAACTGCTCATGCTGGTTAGTTGATCCTTCTAAGATAGGCCCCAGGAAAGAGCCCTGTTTTCTTGCCCCCTAGGTCACATTGTCTTCAGAGAAGTATATCAGTAGGTAGCCCCCTTTTTATTCCTACCCCCTCCGCACACTTTCTGCTTAGCTGTCTAACACCTGTTCCTACTGGTGAGTTGGTCCTCCTCAGATAGTCCCTACAAAGTGTCCTAGTTTCTTGCCCCCAAGTCAAGTTGTCCTCGGAGTACGGTTTCAGTTGGTAGGCCCTCTTTTATTCCCTCTCCCACACTTCCCGCTTCCGTCCCTTCCACCTATCCCTGCTGCTTAGTTGGTCCTGCTCAGATAGGGCCCAACAAAGAGTCCTAATTACTTGCCCCCTAGGTCAAATTGTCCCCAGAGTAAGGCCTTAGTTGTTGGCGTCCCCTATTATTCCTGCACCCCCTACTTCCTGCTTTGGTCTCTTCCAACAGTTCCTGATGCTTACTTGGTCCTGCTCAGGTAGACCCCAATAAAGACTCCTATTTTCTTGCCCCCTGGTCAATTTGTCCTCAAAGTAGGGTTTCAGTTGGCAGCCCCACTTTTATTCCTGCTGCCTCACCCACACAATTCCTGCTTTGGTCCCTTCCAACTGTTCCCTCTAGTTAGTTGGTCCTACTCAGACCCCCCCCCCAAATTCCTGTTTCCTTGCCCCCAGGGCATGTTTTCCTCAGAGGTGTGTTTCCGTTGGTAGTCCCCCTTTTATTCCTGCCCCCACACACTTCCCCCTTTGGTCTCTTCCAACTACTTTGGTAACTTGGTCCTGCTCAGATAGGCCCCAACAAAGAGTCCTGTTTTCTTGGCCCCAGGTTACATGGTCCTCAGAGTAGGGCCTTAGTTGGTAGCCCCACTTTAATGCTGCCACCCCGCTTCAAGCTCTTGTCTTCTCCAACTGTTCCTGCTGATTAGTTGGGCCTTGTTAGATAGGCTGCAGCAAAGAGTCCGGTTTCCTTGCCCCCTAGGTCAAGTTGTCCTCAGAGTAGGGTCTCAGTTTGTAGGCCCCCTTTTATTCCTACCCCCTCTGCACACTTTCTGCTTAGCTGTCTAACAACTGTTCCTACTGGTGAGCTGGCCCTCCTCAGATAGTCCCAACAAAGAGTCCCGTTTTCTTACCCCCATGTCAAGTTGTCTTCAGAGTAGCGTTTCAGTTTGTAGCCCCCCTTTTATTCTCTCTCCCCCACTTCCCGCTTTGGTCTCTTCCACCTATTCCTGCTGGTTAGTTGGTCTTGCTCAGATAGGGCCCAACAAAGAGTCCTCTTTACTTGCCCCCTAGGTCAAGTTGTCCCCAGAGTAAAGTCTTAGTTGTTAGCCCCCCCCCCTTTATTCCTGGGCCAACAGTTCTTGCTGGTTAGTTGGTCCTACTCAGGTAGGCCACAACAATCAGTCCTATTTTCATGTCCTTATGTCACGTTGTCCTCAAAGTAGGGTTTCTGTCGGTAGCCCCCTTTTTATTCCTGCCACCCCCTTACACACACTTCCTCATTTCTTCTCTCGTAATGGTTCCTGCTGGTGAGTTGGTCCTGCTCATGTAGGCCCGAAACAAGAGTCCTGTTTTCTTGCCCCCTAGGTCAATTTGTCCTCAGAGTAGGGTCTCAGTTGGTTGCCTCCCTTTTTCTCCTGCCTCCCCACATGCTGCTTTGGTCTCTCACAACTGCTACTATTGGTTCATTGGGTCCTGCTAAGATAGGCCCCAACAAAGAGTCCTGTTTTCATGCCCCCACATCAAGTTATCCTCAGAGCAGGGTCTCAGTTGGTAGGCCCTCTTCTATACCTGCCCTCCCCACTTCCTGGTCTCTTCCAACTGCTCCTGCCGGTTAGTTGTTCCTGGTCAGATAAGCCCCAACAAAGAGTTCTGTTTTCTTGCTCCAGGTCAAATGGTCCTCAGAGTAGGGTCTCAGTTGGTAGCCCCACTTTTATTGATGCCTCCCCTCACTTCCAGCTTTGATCTGCTCCAAAGGTTCCTGCTGGTTAGTTGGTCCTGTTCAGATAGACTCCAACAAAGAGTCTTGTTTTCTTGCCCCCATGTCAGTTTGTCCTCAGAGTAGGGTTTCAGCTGGTAGCCCCTTTTTATTCCTGCACCCCCTCACACACTTCCAGCTTTGGTCTCTTCCAACTGTTCCTGCTGGTTAGTTGGTCCTGCTCACATAGGCCCAAAAAAGAGTCCTGTTTTTTTCCCACTAGGTCAAGTTGATCTCACAGTAGGACCTCAGTTGGCAGACCCCCTTTTATTGCTTCCACCAAACACTTGCCGCATTGGTCTGTTCCAACTGTATCTGCTAGTTAGTTGGTTCTTCTCAGATGGGCCGCAACAAAGAGTCCATTTCTCAAGACCCCTAGGTGAAGTTATCCTCAGAGTATGGTCTCAGTTGGTTGTACCCCTTCTATTCCTGCCTCCCCCCTCTGCCTGCTTTGGTATGTTCCAACTGTATCTGCTGGTTAGTTGGTTGTCTTCAGATAGGCCCCAAGAAAATGTCCTATTTTCTTGCCCTCTAGGTCAAGTTTTCTGCAGAGTAGGGTCTCAGTTTGTAGCTTCCCCATTTATTCCTGCCCCCCCCCCGCCCCCGCTTCCTCCTTTGGTCTAATCCAGTTTTTCCTGCTGGTTGGTTACTCCTGCTCAGATAGGCCCCCCAAAAGAGTCCTGTTTTCTTCTTGCCCCAGGTCAAGTTCCCCTCCGAGTAGGGTTTCAGTTTGTGGCTCCCCCCCGCTATTGTTTTCTCCCCCCACGCTTCCCGCTTTGGTCTCTTCCAGCTGGTCCTGCTGGTTAGTTGGTCCTGCTCAGGTAGGTCCCAACAAAGAGCCCTGTTTCTTGCCCCCAATGTCAACTTGTCTGAAGAACAGGTTCTCAGTTGGCAGCCTCCCTTTTTTCCTGCCCCCCAATCCTTCTTTGGTCTCTTCCAGCTGTTCCTGTTAGTTAGTTGGTCCTACTCAGATAGGCCGGAACCAATAGTCCTGTTTTCTTGTCCCCTATATCAAGTTGTCTTCAGAGTAGGGTCTCAGTCGGTGGCCCCCCTTTTATTCCTGCCCCTGCAATTCACACTTTGGCCTCTTCCAACTGTTCCTGTTAGTGAGTTGGTCCTGCTCAGATAGGCCCCAACAAAGAGCCCTGTTTTCTTGGCCCCAGGTTACATGGTCCTCAGAGTAGGGCCTTAGTTGGTAGCCCCACTTTAACGCTGCCACCCTGCTTCAAGCTTCTGTCTTCTCCAACTGTTCCTGCTGATTAGTTGGGCCTTGTTAGATAGGCCACAGCAAAGAGTCCTGTTTCCTTGCCCCCTAGGTCTAGTTGTCCTCAGAGCATGGTCTCAGTTGGTAGCCTCCCCTTTTATTCCTAACCCTTCTGCACATGTTCTGCTTGGCTGTCTAACAACTGTTCCTACTGGTGAGCTGGCCCTCCTCAGACAGTCCCAACAAAGAGTCCTGTTTTCTTGATCAAGATCTGTTTTTCCAGATCAAGATGTCCTCAGAGTAGTGTTTCAGTTTGTAGCCCCCCTTTTATTCTCTCTCCCCCACTTCCCACTTTGATCTCTTCCAACTATTCCTGCTGGTTACTTGGTCTTGCTCAGATAGGGCCCAACAAAGAGTCCTCTTTACTTGCCCCCTAGGTCAAGTTGTCCCCAGAGTAAGGTCTTAGTTGTTAGCCCCCTTTTATTCCCGCGCCCCCTACTTCCTGCTTTGGTCTCTTCCAACAGTTCCTGCTGCTTAGTTGGTCCTGCTCAGATAGGCCCCAAAGAAGAGTCCTGTTTTCTTACTCCCTAGGTCGAGTTGTCCTCAGAGTAGGGTCTCAGTTGGTAGCCCTACTTTTATTCCCGCACCCCCCACATTTCCTGCATGGGTCTCTTCCAAATGGTCCTGCTGCTTAGGTGGTCCTGCTCACATAGGCCCCAACTTAGAGTCCTGATTTCTTGTCCCATAGGTCAAGTTGTCCTCAGAGTCGGGTCTCAGCTTTTAGCCCCCCTGTTATAACTGCCCCACCCCCACTTCCCGCTTGCTCTCTTCCAACTGTTCCTGCTGGTTAGCTGGTCCTGCTTAGATAGGCCCCAACCAAGAGTCCTGTTTTCTTGCCCCAGGACAAGTTGTCCTCAGAGTAAGTTCTCAGTTGGTAGTCCCCCTTTTATTCCTGCCCCTCCCTCACTTCTCGCTTTGGTCTCTTCCAACTGCTCCTGTTGGTTAGTTGTTCCTGGTCAGGTAGGCCCCCAACAAAGAGTCCTGTTTCCTTGCCTCCTGAGTCAAGTTGTCCTCAGAGTCGGGTCTCAGTTGGTTGCTCCCCTTTTATTCCCACCCCCCACACACTTCCCTATTTGGTCTCTTCTAACTGTTCCTTCTAGTTAGTTGGTCCTGCTCACCTATGTCCCAACACAGAGTCCTGTTTTCTTGCCCCCTAGGTTAAGTTGCCCTCAGAGTAGGGTCTCAGTTGGTAGCCCCCCCACCCATTCCTGCCCCCCGCCCCACACTTCCTGCTTTGGTCTCGTCCAATTGTTCCTGCTGATGAGTACATCCTGCTCAGATAGGCCCCAACACAGAGTCCTGTTTTTTTGCCCCCAAGTCAAGTTGTCCTCAGAGTAGAGTTGCAGGCAGTAGCCCTGCCTTTATTCCTGCACATCCCAACTTCCCGCTTATGTCTGCTCCAAATGTCCCTGCTGGATCCTTGCTCTGCTTAGGCCCCAACGAAAAGTCCTATTTTCTTGCTGCCTAGATGAAGCTGTCCCCAAGGTAGGGTCTCAGTTGGTACGCCCCCTTTATACTCGCAGCCTCACCCCACACATTTTGCTTTGGTCTTTTCCAAGTATTCCTGCTTGTTAGTTGGTTCTGCTCAGATAGGCCCCAACAAAAAGTCCTATATTCTTGCTCCCTGGTCAAGGAGTCCTCAGAGTAGGGTTTCAGAGGGTACCCCTCTTTTATTCCTGCCTCCTCACTTCCCACTTTGGTCTCTTCCAAATGTCCCTGCCGGTTCATTGTTCCTGCTCAGATAGGGCAAACAAAGAGTTATGTTTTCATGCCCCCTAGGTCAAGTTATGCTCAGAGTAGTTAGTGTCTGAGTTTGTACCCTCCTTTTATTCTTGTCCTCCCCCAATTCCCACTTTGATCTCTTCCAACAGTTCCTTCTGGTTAAGTGGACCTGCTCTGATAGGCCCCGACAAAGACTGATTTTCTTCCCCCAGGTCAATTTGTCCTCAGAGTTGGTTTTCAGTTTGTAGCCCCACTTTCATTCCTGCCACCCCCCAACACACACACACACACACACACACACACACACACACTCACTTCCTGCTTTGGTCTCCTCCAAATGTTCCTGATGAGTTGGTTCTGCTCAGATAGGCACCACCAAGAGTCCTGTTTTCCTGCCCCCTATGTCAAATTGTCCTCAGAGTAGTGTCTCACTTGGTAGCACCCCTTTTATTCCTGCCCCTCCCCACTTCCCGCTTTGGTCTCTTGCAACTGTTCCTGCTGGTTAGTTGGTCCTGCTCAGATAGGCCCCAGCAAAGAGTCCTGTTGACTTGCCCCCAGGTCAAGGTGTCCTCAGAGTAGGGTCTCAGTTGGTAGGCCCCCTTTATTGCTTCCACTTGCTGCTTTGGTCTCTTCCAACTGTTCCTTTTGCTTAGATGGTCCGGCTCAGATAGCCCCCAAGAAAGAGTCCTATTTTCTTGCCCCAGGTCAAGGTGTCTTCAAAGTAGGGTTTCAGTGTTTAGTCCCCCTTTGTTCCCTTCCCCCTCTTCCCGCTGTGGTCTCCTCCAACTGTCCCTACTTCTTAGTTGGTCCTGCTCAGATAGACACGCACCAGTAGTCCTGGTTTCTTGCCACCGGGTCAAATTGTGTTCAGGATAGGGTCTCAGATGGTTGCCTTCCCTTTTATTCGTTTCCCCCACTTCCTGCATTGGTCTCTTCAAAATGTTAATGCTGGTTAGTTGCTCCGGCACAGATAGGCCCCAACAAAGAGTCCTTTTTTCTTGCCCCCAGGTTAAGTTCTACTCAGAGAATGGTTTCAGGTGGTTGCCCCCCTTTTATTCCTGCTGCCCCCCGCACAGTTCCTGCTTTGGTCTCTTCCTACTGGTCCTGCTGATTAGGTGTTCCTGCTCAGATAGGCCCCAACAAAGAGTCCTGTTCTCTTGCCCCCAGTTCAAGTTGCCCTCAGAGTAGTTTCTCAGTTGGTAGCCCCCCGTTTATTCCTACCCCCAACAAAGTTCCGCCTCGGTCTCTTCCACCTGCTCCTGCCGGTTAGTTGGTCCTCTTCAAATAGGCCACAACAATGAGTCCTTTTATCTTTCCCCCAGGTCAAGTGGTCCTCAGAGTAGGGTTCCAGTTGGTAGCCCCCGTTTTACTCCAGCCACCCCTCCCCAGCACACACTCCCATCTTTGGTCTCCACCAAATATTCCTGCTGGTTAGTTGGTCCTGCGCATTGAGGCCCGAGCAAAGAGTCCTGTTTTCTTGTCCTCTAGATCAAGTGGTCCTCAGAGTAGGATCCCAGTTGGTAGCCCCCCCCACCCACTTTCTGCTTTGGTCTTTTCCAACTGTTCCATCTGGTTAGTTGGTCCTGCTCAGATAAGCCCCAAAAGAAAGTCCTGTTTTCTTGCCCCCAAGTCACGTTGTCCTCAGAGTTGGTCTTCAGTTGTTAGCTCCCCTTTTATTCATGGTGGCCACACACTTCCCACTTTGGTCTCTTCCAACTGATCCTGCTGGTTAGTTGGTGCTACTCACGTATGCCCTGATAACGCGTCCTGATTTCTTGCCCCTAGGTCACGTTGTCATCAGAGTAGGTCTCAGTTGGTAGCCCGCACGTTCCACACCTCCTCCTCAGGGGCACAGTTGTTCTCCAGGAGGACCACCCCCAAGACCAGCACCAGGAGGCTGGCCGTGGGCATGCCCTGCCTACTGCTTAGCATCCCATCACATATCAGGCCAAGGATGGTGACCAGGAAGAAGGAGTGGTCTCTGGGGTCCACTTCCCTCACGTCAACACCAAAGACTAGCTGCAGATACTCGCAGGCTTGGTGGAAGATCACGGAGACGTGGTCCTGGTCATCTTGGCTGACCGCCGCCAGCATCTCCGCCTGTGTGGTCGGTCGGCTGCTGAGTGCGATACCTGAGGAGCAGGAATGCCACCAGGTCAGCCAGCTTCAGGCTGAATGCGTCTGGGAGCGAGGGCTGGGCTCCTCCTGGGTCCCCTCTGCTGCTGGACCCCTCCTCATCGGGGCTGCTGGGGTCCTCATCGGACTGGCTCCACGGAGCACCTGCCATGTCAGCGGGGGAGGGGCAGGCACTCGGAAGGCTCAGACTGACTCTGTTGAGGGGCCCAGGCTCCCTCTGTCCTCCTTCTGCATCCTCGCCAAGAATGGCCGCAGGACCCAGGCCCTGCCCTCTGCCCACTTGAGGTGTCCCAGCCGCCTCCCCCCGCCCACACACACACACACACACACACCCCGTGGCTGTGAGACTCCGCTGTGGAAGTCCGGCCCGACTTGTCCACCCAAATGCCCATCCTGCCCATGGCCCTTCACAGAAGGACGCGGGTGCCCGAACTCTGGCAGGTTCCTTCTGTGTGTCCTAGGGACCTGAGTCCTTCGGTCCTCCCCCCCCATGTCCCCACCTGGACTCCCTAGCCCGGCCCGTGCCCCTGCCCTTTCTGACCTGGGATCCTGTCCCTCACCCCAAGGTCCTCAGCTCCCTCAAACCCCCGAGGTACAGTTGAGTGGACGCAGCCTGCGGCTGCCCTCTCCAGAAACCCCGGGGCCTCAGCGGGGCCTGAACGCCTCTACCCAGGGTGGGCGGGTGTAGTAGGCCCTACCGCTCTCCCTCAGGTCCAGACACCAGCTCCAGGAAGAGCCTGGGCCCGTCCCTCTGGGGCCCCGAGTCTACCACCCTTAGCCCCGCTGGGAGAAGGGCTCCGCCTGACCACCCTGCCGGGGTCTCTCGGGCTGCCGGCTGGACTGACCTGGATTCCGGGATGGGGGGCCGGCCGTGCTCCCTCACATGTCGACGTGCACGCCTTGCTGCCCGGCCGGGCCCCTTCTCTCTGCCGGCCCGAACCAGGCATCCCAGACCGAGGCCCCCACCTCTGTCACCATCCTTTCCGGGATCCTCACCTTGACTCTGACCGGCTCGGGCCGTGCCCCCGCCCTCTGCACAGCTGAGTCTGTGCGCCTCAGATCCAGGCTCTCACTCCCCGACTTCCTGGAGACAGAGGCAGGGAGCCCACCGCAGCCACTGTCCCCTCCCCGCTACATTGTGATCAGCTGCCCGGAAGGCATCGCACTGAACCGAGATCCCAGGCCAGCCTGGCTCGGGCAGGGCATCTCCACTGCAGGGCTTCCCCCCCTGGAGCCCCACCGCCTCAGCCTTCTTTCATTTCTTCTGCTCCTCTTAGGGGACCTTTCCCTGCCTTCCCATGGGGACCGCAGCTGCTAGATAGTCACCTATGGGCGAGACGTGTCCTGCCTCTCTCTCCTAGTGTCCTCACTGCCAACACAGGGCCCTTCCGAGAGCGAGCAGAGCTCGGCGAATGTCCGGCCACAAATGTCCCAGTGAGCTGGGGACCTCTGCTCAGATCGAGTGTCTCCTCCTTTCTTGGAGACCCGAGCAAAGGCAGGCACACATCTCTACGTCCCTTGTCCAGAATGACAGACGACAAGGGACGAGAAGCAAGAACGAACATCTTTTACTTCTCCATGGCCTGAAACCATCCGTTTACTGCCAAGGTCTTCACGTTTGCAAGACATCCCTGTCTGTGCCCAGCCCAGGCACCGCGATTCCCTTCTGGATCCCGAACGAGGACGGAAGGGTTCCCGGCTCGTTGCACCAAACGGCAAAACTCTGACTCTCGAACACCTGTGGCGTGGGTGCCACTCCCACGCTGAGCCCGAAGCTCACGAAACCTTCTGTGACAAGGAACAACATCTGAAAACTTCCTCGAGGAAACAAAGATCGATTTCCGAGGCCACGTAGACAGAGAACAAGAACCCACCCAAACGTGCTCTTGGCCCCGCTTTCCCCCAAGCCGCCCTGGCCCTCCACTACTCACAACGCCCAGCGCCCGCTCTGCTCGCACTCGCAGGCGAGAAGTGGCCTGGCTTCGTGCCCCGCAGGAGAAGCTGCTCGACCCCAGGCGGGAACGGGCCCGGATGCCCCTCGGGCTCAGGCCCGCTCTTCCTCATGGCTCACAGCCTCTTCGGACAGACACGGAGACCCCGGGCTGCCTGCTGTTGACCGCGAGGATGTGCTGCAGCACCTGCGCGCCGCTGGTTTCTGCGTGGGCCCTGGGACCCCACAGGAACTCGTAGCGTGCGGGCTCGCTGCCGGGCACCTGCCGGTACTCCAGGTACCCTTCCTGCACCCAGACTTCGGTCAGCAGCTCCCTGGGCTCCCCATAGAATACGTGCTCCCTGCCGGCATACACCCCCATGACCCCCAGCGCTTCCCACACCGCCTCCTCAGGGGCACGGTCGTCCTCCAGGAGGATCACCCACAGGACCAGCACCAGGAGGCTGGTCTTGGGCATGCCGTCCCTACCACTCGGCGTCCCATCGCAGCTGAGGCCCAGGATGCTGACCAGGACGTAGGAGTGCTCGCGGGGGTCCACTTCCTTCACGTCGACTCCAAAGACCAGCTGCAGATACTCGCAGGCTCGGCGGAAGATCACGGGGAAGCGGTCCCGGTCATCTCGGCTGACCGCCGCCAGCATCTCCGCCCGTGTGGTCGGCTGCTTGGTGCGATACTTGAGGAGCAGCAGCAGCACCAGGCCGGCCACCTTCACGCGGAGCGCATCTGGGAGCGAGGCCTGGGCCCCTGCCGGGGCCCCCCAGGTGCTCGACCCCTCCTCATCGGGGCTGCTGGAGCCCTGGTGGGACTGGCTCCCCGGAGCGCCTGCCATGGCACTGGGGGAGGGGCAGGTGCTCCGAGGGCTCTGGGGAGGACTCGGGGACCGGGCAGCAGCAGATCCCTCCTCCAGGGGGACCAGAATGAGGACAGAGCAGGAGGAGGACAGGGAGGAGGAGGAGGAGGAGGAGGGGGGGGGAGACGGGCCCCCCCTCTCCTCCTCCTCTGCTTTCTCCTCCTCCAACTCCACCTCCTCCTCCAACTCCTCTTCCTCCGACTCTACCTCCTCCACCTCCACCTCCTCCACCTCCTCCTCCACCTCCAACTCCACCTCCTCCACCTCCTCCTCCACCTCCTCCACCTCCTCCTTCTTCAACTCCACCTCCTTGTCCTCAGGCTCTGGCAGCGGTGCATCCCATGGCAGCGGGACCTCTCTTGGCTCCTCCTTAAGCTTGCAGAGCGCACCCCTCTCACCCAGGGGCATGATGGTCGCGAGACCCTGAAGACAGATGAGGGGTGGCTCCTCAGGGGGAGGCCCAGCCCACAGAGCCCCAGCTCCCAGGCCTGAGAGCGGGGCCGCGTGGGGGTTGGGGGCCGAGGGGTCCCCTCTGGGGTGGGATGGGCGAGCCCCCGGCCCCACGCGCGGAGCACGCACCTCGCCTGGACAACCGACTGGCACGCGGCCGCGCCTCCTCTGCTCTGTGACCTCGGGACTCCTGCCTCAGACCAAGGCCTCAACTCCAGAGCTCTCCGAGCCCCTGGAAGACGGAGGGAGGGAGGGAGGGAGGGAGGGACGGACGGAGGGAGGGACGGACGGAGGGAGGGAGAGACGGAGGGAGGGAGAGACGGAGGGAGGGACGGAGGGGGCGCCTCAGGGTCTCAGGGTGGGTGCCGACCGCGTGCACCGCCCCGGGCCCCCACCCCCCACTGCGGCCAGGAGGTTCTGGCCAGGACTCTGGGCGCCCCCCCACCCCGGGAGCCCCCACCCCATCCAGCCTGGACCTGCCCCTTCTGGGCCTCCGCTGACAGCCAGAGCGGACCCGAGCGGCAGGGCAGGCCTCCTGGGCCCTACGTAGGTGTCCTGGGCTGGGAGGCAGCGCCTCCTCTCTCCCCTGCACCCCGGCCAGGGCCCGGGATCCTGCCTCGGCTGACCGGGCTCCAGCCCCGCACACCAAGGCCCTCCCCTCGCCCAGACCCACCGCGGGGGCGGCTTTCCGACGGCGGCCCCGGGGCTGGGGTCCAAGGGGCCTCCGGCCGTCCTCCCGCACGGCTCTCCCGGGGAGCCCCGGGCCCGCTGCCTCCCACCAGAGCCCTCCCGGCCCGGCGAGGTCCGGGCCAAGGCGGCTGGCGTCGCACGAGGCGACCAAGTCCGGGGAGGCCCGGGGCCGATGGCAGGGGCTCACATGGGTTCCTTGGGGTCCCTCAGCCCTGTCCTCTCGTCCCCATCCGGACTCCCTGGGCGGCCTGGGCCTCGGGCTCTGCCGCCTGACGCCGGCTCCTCGCGCGCAACCAGCTCTCGGTCGGGCTGGGACCCAGAGCCCGAGGCCGCCCACGCCTCACGCCCTGGTCACGGTCGTCGTGGTCGCGCCACCCTGCGGCCTCCACCGCCGCCCCCACCGCCGGACTCATTCCCCTCTGGGTCCCGGCTCCCTCGCTCCTCCCTCTGGGCCTCACCTCGAAGCCCACGAGGCTCGGCGCCCTTCCCGCGCCCGACGGGCTTCGAGGCGCAGGCCGGAAGACGCCGACGACGCCGAGGCCCCCTCGCCTCGCCCCGCCCCGCCCCGCCCCGCCCCGCCAGTCTCTTGAGACCCGGATGCGGAAGTCCAGACACCCCGCGGGGCCTCATTCCCACTAGGGGCTTGCCTAGGCTGCCGCTAGGGGTCGCCTTCCGGGCCGGGGCCTCCGTTCTGGGGGCCGGAGTCCCTCCCTCGGTGCTCCCTCCGTGGCCTCCTGCACCCCGGGGATGGCCTGGGCGCGTGGCCGCTGACGAAGGGAACTCGTGCCCCTCAGACCAGGGTCCGAAGGTCTCTGGGACGCGCCGCCCAGGCTCAGTGACGGGGCGCCCGCCACCTCTGGCCACCCGATGCAGGGGCTCCCCGGGCCTGCGGCACGGACTGACTTCGTAGCTCTGGGCTGGGGTGGACCTGGTCTCCTGACAGCACCTGGGCCCTCCTCCCCTCTGCCCGCCGGAGCGGCTGCTCCCGACCGACAGCGGGTCCTCGGTTCTCCCCAGCTCACCCATCCGACCCCCACTCCCCGGTCCGGGTGATCCGAGACCCGGATGCCCAAGTCCAGCCTCGCCCAGTATCCCCATCCCTCCCGGGGGCCTGCGCGGACTGACTCTGTTGTGGGGTCCTGGCTCCTTTGCCTGCAGATCCCTCTGCTCCTCATTAGGAATCGCCCCAGGACACGGGCCCTGCCCTCTTCAGAACTGAGGCGTCCCAGTGCTCCCCCCGCCCCCTGCGCCTCCTCCGGTGTCTCTGAGACCCGGCTGCGGGAGTCAGGCCCGACTCTCCTCCGCGAGTCCCCATGCCTCCCAAGGGCCCTTCTCAGAAGGCGTGAGGTCTTGAACTTTGGGACGTCCCCTCTGTCCTGGGGACCTGAGTCCCTCAGTCCTCCCTCTGACCCCCACCTGGACACCGTGGCCCCGTCCTGTGTCCCTGCCCTTTCCTGACCTAGGATCCTGTCCCTCACCCCAAGGTCCTCAGCTTCCTCAGATCCCCGAGGCACAGTTGAGTGGACGGGGCCTGCGGCCACCCTCTACAGGTAGCCCGGCACCGCGGCCCAGGCTGATCTCCTCTCCCCGGGGCGGGATGGGCCCTGCGGATCTCCATGAAGTCCCGACACCTGCTGCAGAAGAGCCTGGGCCCGTCCCCGCTATTATTCCTGCCACCCCGCCACACACACTTCCGACTTTTCTCTCTTCCAACCGTTCCTGCCGGTTACTTGGTCCTGCTCAGATAGGCCTGAACAAAGCCTCCTGTTTTCTTGCTCCTAGGACAAGTTGTCCTCAGAGGAGTGTCTCAGTTGGTAGCCCCCCTTCTATTCCTCCCCCCTCTCTTCTTGCTTTGGTCTCTTCTAGCTGTTCTTGCTGGTTGGTTGATTCTGCTCTGACAGGGCCCCAACAAAGTGTTCTATTTTCTTGACCCCATGTCAAGTTGTCCTCAGAGTATTGTTGCAGTTGGCAGCCCCCCCCCTCCCCGTTTATTCCTGCTGCACTGCCCCCCCCCACACACACACACAGTTCTTGCTTTGGTCTCTTCCAACTGTAATCACTGGTTTGTTGGTCATGCTCAGATATGTCCCAACAAAGAGTTCTGTTGGCTTGTCCCCAACACAAGTTGTCCTCAGAGTAGGGACTCAGTTGGCAGCCCCCCTTTTACTCCTGCTCCCTCCCACTTACCGGTTTGGTCTCTTCCAACGATTCCTGATGTGTAGTTGGTCCTGCTCAACAGGCCCCTATAAAGAGTCCTGTTTTCTTGCCCCCTGGGTCAAGTAGTGTTCCGAGTAGGGTCTCAGTTACTAGGCCCCTTTCATTCCTACTCACCACACTTCCTGCTTTGGTCTCTTCCAACTCTTCCTGCTGGTTAGATGGTCCTACTCATACTGGCTCCAAAAGAGTCTTAATTTACTTGCCCGCTTTGTCAAGTTGTTCTCAGAGTATGGTCTCAGCTGGTAGCCCCCCTTTTATTCCTGCCCCCCAGTTCCTGCTTTGGCCTCTTCCAACTGTTCCCACTGGTTAGTTGGTCCTACTCAGATTGGCCCCCAAAGAGTCCTATTATCTTGCCGCCAGGTTAAGTTGTCCTCAGAATTGGGTCCCATTTGGCAGCCCCCTCCTTATCCCCCCCCCATTCCCGCTTGGTTCTCTTCCAAAGGCTCCTGCTGGTTATTTGCTCCTGCTCAGATAGGACCGAACAGTCTTGTTTTCTTACCATCTAGATCAAGTTGTCCCCAGAGTAGGGTCTTACTTGGTAGCCCCCCCTTTATTTTCCTGCCCTCCCACACTGTCTACTTTGGTCTCTTCCAACGGTTCCTGCTTGTTACTTGGTCCTGCTCAGATAGGGCCCAACAAAGAGTCCTATTTTCTTTCGCCCAGGTCAAGTGGTCATCAGAGTAGGGAGTCAGTTGGTGCCCCCCTCTTTTATTCCTATTGCCCACCCCACACTTCCTGCTTCGGTCTTTTCAACCTGTTCCTGCTGGTTAATTGGTCCTGCTCAGATAGGCCCCAACTACGAGTCCTATTTTTATTCCACTAGGTCAAGTTGACCTCAGAGTAGGATTTCAGGTGGTAGCCTAACCCCTTTTATTCCTGCCTCCCCCTTCCTGCTTTGGTCTCTTCCAACTGTTCCTATAGGTTAGTTTGTCCTGCTTGTATATGTCTCAACAAAGAATCCTATTTTCCTGCCCCTAGGACAAGTTGTCCTCATAGTTGTGTTTAATTTGGCACCCCCCTTTTGTACCTGCTGACCACCCCCCCACACACACACACTTCCTGGTTTGGTCTCTTTCAACCACTCCTGCTGGTTAGTTGGTCCTGTTCAGATAAGGCCCAACAAATATTCCTGTTTCCTTGGCCCAGGTCAAGTTGTCCTCAGAGTTGGGTTTAAGTTTGTAGCCCCCCTTTTATTGCTCCCCCCCCCCACACTTCTCACTTTGGTCTCTTTCATCTCTTCCTGCTGGTTAGTTGGCCCTGCTCAGATAGGCTGCACCATGATTCCTGTTTTCTTTCCCCTAGGTCAAGTTGTCTCCAGAGTGGGGTCTTAGTTGGTAGCCCCCTTTTATTCCTGATCCACCCAGTTCCTGCTTTGGTATCTTCCAAGTGTTCCTGCTGGTTAATTGTTCCTTCTCAAGTAGGCTGCAAGAAAGAGTCCTAGTTTCATGCCCCTAGGTCACGTTGTTCTCAGCGTCTGGTTTAATTTGGTAGTCCCCTTTATATTCCTGCCACTCCTCCAAACACACTTCCTGATTTGGTCTCTTCCAACTGTTCCTGCTGGTTAGTTGGTCCAGCTCACATGGGCACGAACCAAGAGTCCTGTTTTCTTGCCCCCGAGGTCACGTTGTCCTCAGAGTAGGGTGTGTGTTTGGTTGCCTCCCTTTTTTCCTGCCCCCCCCCACTTCCTGCTTTGGTCCATTCCAACTGCTCTATTGGTTACTTGGTCCTGCTCACATGGGCCACAAAAGGGAGTCCTGTTTTCTTGCCCCCAGGTCAAGTCATCCTCAGATTAGGGTCTCAGTTGGTAGCCCCCGTTTTTACCTGCCCTGGCAAACTTCTTGCTTTGGTCTCTTCAACCACTCCTGGTGGCTAGTTGGTCCTGGTCAGATAGGCCCCAACTAAGAGCCCTGTTTACTTGCCCCAGTTCAAGTTGTCCTCAGAGTAGGGTCTTAGTTGGTAGCCCCCCTTTTACTCATGCCTCCCACACTTCCTGCTTTGGTGTCTTCCAGCTCTTCCTGCTGATTAGGTAGTACCGCTCAGATAGGCCAGAAGGAAGAGCCCTGGTTTCTTGCCCCCCAGGTCACGTTGTCCATAGAGTAGGATCTCAGTTGGTGTCCGCTTTTATTCCTGCCTCCCAATTCCTGCTTTGATCTCGTCCAACTGTTCCTGCTCGTCAGTTGGTCCGACTCAGATAGGCCCCAATAAGAGTCATGTTTTCTTGCCTCGTCTGTCAAGTTGTCCACAGGGTAGCATCTCAATTTGTAGCCCCCCATTTGTTCCTGCCCCCCCACCTTCCTGGTTTGGACCTTCCAAATTTTCCTGCTGGTTGGGTGGTCCTGCTCAGATAGGCCACAACAAAAAAGTCTTATTTTCTTGCCACCAAGTCAACTTGTCCTCAGAGTAGGATTTCAGTTTGTAGTCCCCCTTTTATTCTCTCCCCACCCCACTTCCTGCTTTGCTCTCTTCCAACTGTTCCTGCTGGTTAGTTCGTCCTTATCAGATAGGTCCCAACAAAGAGCCCTGTTTTCTTGCCCCCTAGATCAAGTTGTCCTCAGAGTACGGTCTCAGTTACTAGCCCCCCCTTTTATTTCCTGCCCCCCCCACACTTCCTGCATTAGTCTCTTCCAAATGTTCCTGCTGGTTAGACATCAATCTCAGATAGGCCCCCCAAAAAATGTCCTGTTTTCTGGCCCCCAGAGTCAAGCTGTCCTCAGAGTATGGTCTCAGTTGGGAGCACCATTTTTATGCTGCTGCCCCCCCTTCCCGACACTTCCCGCGCTTGCCACTGTTCCAACCCTTCCTGCTGGTTTAGTTGGTACTGCTCAGATAGGCCCCATCAAAGAAACCTATTTTCTGCCTCCTAGGTAAAGTTGTTTCCAGAGTAGGGTCTTAGTTGGTAGCACCCCTTTTATAGCCCCCCACCACCACTTCTCAATTTAGTCTCTTGCAACTGTTCCTTTATCCTGCTCAGATAGGCCCCAACAAAGAGTCCTATTTTCATGCCCCTAGGTCAAGCTGTCCTCAAAGTAGGGTTTAATTGGTAGCCCCCTTTTTGTTCCTGCCACTGCCCCCCCCCACACACACACACAGTTCCTGCTTTGTTCTCTTCCAACTCTTACTACTGGTTAGTCGGTACTGCTCAGATAGGCCCCAAAATAATCGTGTCTCCTTGCCCCCAGGTCAAGTTGTTCTCAGAGTTGGGTATAAAGGTGGTAGCCCCCGCTTTTATTCCTGTACCTCACACACTTCCCTTCGTGGCCTCTTCCACCTTCTCCTGTTAGTTAGTTGCTCCTGCTCAGATAGGCCCCAAGAAAAAGTCCTGTTTTCTTACCCCCAGATTAACTTGCCGTCAGAGTACTGTCTCCGTTGGTAGCCCCCTTTTTATTCCTGTCCCACAACGCTTCTTGCTCTGGTCTCTTCCAACTGTTCCTGCTGGTGAGTGCGTCTTCTCAGATAGCCCCGAAGAAAGAGTCCCGTTTCTTGCCCCCAAGGTCAAGTTGTCCTCAGAGTAGGGTCTGACTTGGTTGCCCTGTTTTATGTCTGAACCCCCACACTTCTCGCTTTGGTCTGCTTCGCTAACTCTTCCTGCTGATTAGTTGATCCTGCTCAGAGAGGCCCCAGACCAAGTTTCCTGTTTGGTTGCCCCCCAGGTCCAGTTGTCCTCAGAGTAGGGTCTCAGTTGGTTGCCACCATTTTATTTCTTCCCCCCCAATTCCCACCTTTGGCCTCTTCCAACTGTTTTCTTGTGAGTTAGTCGGTCCTGCTCAGATAGGCCCCCCAAAAGAGTCCTGATTTATTGCCCCCTAGGTTCAAGTTGTGCCTCTACAGAGTAGGATCTGAATTGTGTAGACCCCCTTTTATTCCTGCCCCCCCCACACAACACACTTCCCACATCGGTGTGCTCCAACTGTAGCCGCGCTGGTTGGTTGGTCCTGCTCAGCGATAGGCCCCACCAAGAGTCCCTGTTTTCTTGATCCCTAATTCAAATTGTCCCCAGGGGTAGTGTCTCAGTTTGAAGCCCCCCTTTTATTCCCTCCCCCACCACTTCCCGTCTTTGATCCCTACCAACTACTCCTGCTGCTTAGTTGTGTACTTCTTCTCAGATAGGCCCCAGTAAAGAGTCCTATTTTCCTGCTCCAGGTCACATTGTCCTCAGAGTAGGGTCTCAGTCCGTAGGCCCCTTTTAAGCCAACACCCCCTCTTTGGTCTCTTTCCAAATTCTCCTGCTGGTTAGTTTGGTCCTGGTCAGATAGGCCCTAACAAAGAGTCCTGTTCTCTTGTTCCAGGTTGTCCTCAGAGGAGGGTGTAAATATTGGTAGCCCCCACTTTTATTGCTGCCCCCCCATTTCCCACTGTGGTCTGCTCCAACTGTTCCCTGCTGGTTTGTCGGTCCTGCTTGGTCCCTCAACAAAGAGTCCTGTTCTTGGCCCTCGAGGTCAAGTTTTCCCCAGAGTATGGTCTCAGTTGGTAGCCCCTCCGTTTTATTCCTTCCTCCCCACACTTTCTGCTTGGGTCTCTAACAACTGTTCCTGCTGGTTAGCTGGTCCTGCTTAGATAGGCCCCGCAAAAGAGTCCTGTTTACTTGCCCCCAAGGTCATGTTGTCCTCAGAGTAGTGTGTCAGTTGGGAGCCCTCCTTTTATTAATGCCCCTCCCAACTGACACTTCCCACTTTGGTCTGTTCCAAGTGTTCGTGGCGGTGAGTTGTTCCCTTTCAGATAGGTCCCAACAAAGAGTCCTATTTTCTTGTCCCCAGGTCAAGGTGTCCTTAGAGTTGGATTTCAGTTGGTAGCCCCCCTTTTATTCCTGCACCCCACACACTTCCCTCCTTGGTCTCTTCCAACCTCTTCTGTTGGTTAGTTTGTCCTACTCATATAGGGCCCAACAAAGGGTCCTTTTCTTCTTGTCCCCTGGGTCAAGTTGTCCCCAGAGTAGGGTCTCATTTGTAGCGTCCTTTTCATTCCTGCCCCCCTCCAATTCCTGCTTTGATCTCTTCCAACTGTTCCTGCTGGTTAGTTGGTCCTGCTCAGATAGGCCCAAAGAATAAGTCATGTTTTCTTGCCCCCAGGTAAATTGTCCTCAGAGTTGGGTTTAAGTTCGTAGCCCACCTTGTTTCCTGCACCCCACACGCTTCCCTCCTTGGTCTCGTCCAACCACTCCTGTTGGTAAGTTTGTCCTGCTCATGTAGGGCCCAACAAAGAGTCCTATTTTCTCTCCCCTAGGTCATGTTGTCCCCAGAGTAGGTTCTCATTTGTAGCCTCCCTTTGTATTCCTGCTCCCCCCATTCCTGCTTTGTTCTCTCCCAACACTTCCTGCTGTTTAGTTGGTCCTG